>NC_064572.1:1200000-1800000 GCF_937001465.1 Orcinus orca | reverse complement strand
TTCTGGCCAGCGTCACGCAAGTACTTTGACACGTAGGAGTCTCACTTTTACTCCAAGCTGTCCCTGTTGGCTGAAGCAGTCGGTGTGTCTGTATCGCAGCCTGCGAGGCCGGGCGTTGGGGGAGTCTGCCAAGTGACTGACCTCCATTTATAGCTAACTGAGAAACTGCGTCGAAGCTTTTGGGAGCCTCTTACAGGGAATGGTTGCAGTTCGGAATTGGAGACTGTGCTGGCAACGTCAGCAGCTCCTCTCCCTCGGAGGGCTCTTGGTGTGCCGACTCCTAACAGCCAGCACGGTCCCCAGCTCGTGAATGGTCCCGATGCGAGCAGGTCTCGTCCGTGAAAGAGCCACGTGAGGCTGATCTCAAACAGTCGGGCTCCACACCTGGAGCCTTTGGGACAGGGCAGTCCTGAGCCGATGTGCCCACCAGGGGACGCGACCAAAGTTTACGTACCACAGGAAAGCGCATCAAGGCCTCGTGTTCTCTCCATGAAATGAACGTGAGCTTGAAGGGTGATGCGTCAGCGTGCACGGTGAACAGCTCGCTGGTACACCTGTCTTTGCCCCCTCTCACAGTCTCACGCACCTGGGCTCAGTTCCATGTAGGAATGCTGAGTTGGAGCACCAGCCTCGCTTCTGGACTCTAAAGCCTTCCACCCCCTAATGGCAGGTTGTGTGTGTCTCTCACGTGGGGGGAGGAATGATGTCGCCCACAGAGGATCTGCCATGAAAGATCTAAAGACGTACGCTGCTGAGGAGCTTGTTCCTCATGGAGCGTCCCCGAAGGCCAGAAGAATGCCGAAGGTCTCTTTCAAAGCTGCCGGACGCTCTGCTGTTCTAGGCCTGAGATACGGACCTTGTGACGGCACTGTAACCCCGCGAGATTCAGGAGACATCGCCAGTGCGAGTGGCTATCCGGAAGGAAGAACCTTCAAGGCGGAGTGTCCTTTCCTGTACAAAACGGCGCCCAAGTGGCTGAGGCAGGGAGCATTTTCCTTCACAGAAGCGGCATCCTCGTATGCCTGTGGGTTACTCTAAAGAAACGACACTGTGAGCAACCTCTTCGAAAAGGCCTTCGCACGTGACTTGGAGACAACAGCAGCGCAGTGGAGGCACAGACCATTATCCTAGAGAGCAGCACAGTGTCTCTAGCAGCGATCGCTTCCCGGAGGATACTTAAGCCACACCGAGATTCCAGCAGGGAGTTTTGCCTTATAGCAGTACAACTCACTCAAGAAAGAGGGATGAGGTGTAGGGCTAATCTACATGCGCTCACGCTCTGTGTCCCCGAGAAGGTTTCACGGAGCAGAATGCATCACCGACCGCTACCACGTGTGTGCACCAAAGAAGCCCTGTGCCGTGGGTGTTCTCAGGCCGACAGCGAAGAACTAAGTGTGTGCTGCACCCGCGCTTGGTGGATCACTCGTTGCGTGACCCTGTGCCTTTGGAAGATGTTCAGAGCAGGTGGCACCTGCGTGCTGCGAGCGCAAGAGGTGTAGAGTGTAGAGGCCTTTCACACTGGAGGAAGGGCTTGCGTCTCATGGAGAAAATGTGTACGTCACCCGGGAGATGGAGGCGCACTCTTGACACCATTTCCTCTGCCCGTTTAAAACACAAGTGTTTGTACTCGATCTGGGCTGCCTGGTGAAACGCTTGGCAGTCCGCATCACCCTGAGCACCTTTCCTGAATTTTGTTTTGTAGCTGGGTAAACTCGGGCTTCAGAGGCTTAGATGAGACCAAACGTGTTCAGCTTGTGGCGAAAGCCTTTGACCAGAGGCATATATGCTTGTGCTTGGGGCGAGGGCTAGGCAAGAACGTTTACACACTGGGTTTTTATCTTTACCCTAAGCTGTCCCTTTTGGCTGCAGCAGGTGGAGAGAACCCGCGGAGAGAGAACAGCTGCGAAGTGGATGCACAGAACAGTCACCTCGATATCAGCCCCGGGGTCCCAAGCAACGATCCTTTCCCGGAGGGTACTTAACCCACCCCGGGATTCAAGCAGGGAGTTCGACTTGTCCAACTCACACAGGAGACTGGCATGAGATGTAGGGCTCATCTACTTGCGTTAACACTACATGGCCCGGAGAAGTTCTCACGGAGCCGAATCCAGCACCCTTCCTCCACCACGTGTGTACACAAAGGAGCGCTGGGCAGTGGGTGTTCTCAAGGCCAAGAGAGAAGACCTAGTTCTGTGCTGCACCTGCTGGGTGGTTCAAAGGTTTTCTGACCTTCCTGCTCTGGAAGCTTTTCAGAGCTGAGGCTACGCCTGGGCTGCGAAAGCAGAGAGGCATAGAGGTCTTTCACACTGAAGGCGTGGGCCTGTTTCCCATGGAGAAAGTGTACGTCGCCCAACCCCCACCACCACTCCACCCCACCCCAACCCACCCCACCCCAACCCACACCCAGCTGGATGCGTGCGGGTTGATAACATTTTGTCCTGCCCATGGAAAATACAAAGAGGCGTACACGATTTGGGCTGTCTGGTGAAAGAATTTTGAATCGGCGGCACCCTGAGTACCTTTCCCGAAGTTTGCTTCCTAGCTGGTTAAACTCGGCATTCAGAGGCGAGATGAGAACAAACTTGCTCCGCGTGCGGCGAAGTGCCCTGATGCCCTGCCCTAAATGTTTGTGCTTCTGGCCAGCGTCACACAAGTACTTTGACACGTAGGATTCTCACTTTTACTCCAAGCTGTCCCTGTTGGCTGAAGCAGTCGGTGTGTCTGTATCGCAGCCTGGGAGGCCGGGCGTTGGGGGAGTCTGCCAACTGACTGGCCTCCATTTATAGCTAACTGAGAAACTGCGTCGAAGCTTTCGGGAGCCTCTTACAGGGAATGGTTGCAGTTCGGAATTGGAGACTGTGCTGGCAAACGTCAGCAGCTCCTCTCCCTCAGAGGGCTCTTGGTGTGCCGATTCCTAACAGCCACCACGGTCCCCAGCTCGTGAACGGTCCCATTGCAAGCCGGTCTCGTCCATGAAAGAGCCACGTGAGGCTGATCTCCAACAGTCGGGCTCCACACCTGGAGCCTTTGGGACAGGACAGTCCTGAGCCGATGTGCCCACCAGGGGACGCGACCAAAGTTTACGTACCACAGGAAAGCGCATCAAGGCCTCGTGTTCTCTCCATGAAATGAACGTGAGCTTGAAGGGTGATGCGTCAGCATGCACCGTGAACAGCTCACTCGTACGCCTGTCTTTGCCCCCTCTCACGGTCTCACGCACCCGGGCTCAGTTCTGTGCAGGAATGCTGAGTGGGAGCGCCAGCCTCGCTTCTGGACTCTAAAGCCTTCCAGCACCTAATGGCAGGTTGTGTGTGTCTCTAACGTGGGGGGAGGAATGATGTCACCCACAGAGGTTCTGCCATGAAAGATCTAAAGACGTACGCTGCTGAGGAGCTTGTTCCTCATGGAGCGTCCCCGAAGGCCAGAAGAATGCCGAAGGTCTCTTTCAAAGCTGCCGGACGCTCTGCCGTTCTAGGCCTGAGATACGGACATTGTGATGGCACTGTAACCCCGCGAGATTCAGGAGACATCGCCAGTGCGAGTGGCTATCCGGAAGGAAGAACCTTCAATGCGGAGTGTCCTTTCCTGTACAAAAGGGCGCCCAAGTGGCTGAGGCAGGGAGCATTTTCCTTCACAGAACCGGCATCCTCGTATGCCTGTGGGTTACTCTAAAGAAACGACACTGTGAGCAACCTTTTCGAAAAGGCCTTCGCAAGCAACTTGGAGACAACAGCAGCGCAGTGGAGGCACAGACCATTATCCTAGAGAGCAGCACAGTGTCTCTAGCAGCGATCGCTTCCCGGAGGATACTTAAGCCACACCGAGATTCCAGCAGGGAGTTTTTCCTTATAGCAGTACAACTCACTCAAGAAAGAGAGATGAGGTGTAGGGCTAATCTACGTGCGCTCACGCTCTGTGTCCCCGAGAAGGTTTCACAGAGCAGAATGCATCACCGACCGCTACCACGTGTGTGCACCAAAGAAGCCCTGTGCCGTGGGTGTTCTCAGGCCGACAGCGAAGACCTAGGTGTGTGCTGCACCCGCACTCGGTGGTTCACACGTTGCATGACCCTGTGCCTTTGGAAGATGTTCAGAGCGGGTGGCACCTGCGTGCTGCGAGCACAAGAGGTGTAGGGTGTAGAGGCCTTTCACACTGGAGGAAGGGCTTGCGTCTCATGGAGAAAATGTGTACGTCGCCCGGGAGATGGAGGCGCGCTCTTGACACCATTTCCTCTGCCCGTTTAAAACACAAGTGTTTGTACTCGATCTGGGCTGCCTGGTGAAACGCTTGGCAGTCCACATAACCCTGAGCACCTTTCCTGAAGTTTGATTCATAGCTGGGTAAACTCGGGCTTCAGAGGCTTAGATGAGACCAAATGTGTTCAGCTTGTGGCGAAAGCCTTTGACCAGAGGCATATACACTTGTGCTTGGGGCGAGGGCTAGGCAAGAAAGTTTACACACTGGGTTTTTGTCTTTACCCTAAGCTGTCCCTTTTGGCTGCAGCAGGCGGAGAGAACCCGCAGAGAGAGAACAGCTGCGAAGTGGATGCACAGAACAGTCACCTCGATACCAGCCCCGGGGTCCCAAGCAACGATCCTTCCCCAGAGGGTACTTAACCCACCCCGAGATTCAAGCAGGGAGTTCACATTGTCCAACTCGCACAGGAGACTGGCATGAATTGTAGGGCTCATCTACTTGCGTTCACACTACGTGGCCCGGAGAAGTTCTCACGGAGCCGAATCCAGCACCCTTCCTCCACCACGTGTGTACACAAAGTAGCGCTGGGCAGTGGGTGTTCTCAAGGCCAAGAGAGAAGCCCTTGTTCTGTGCTGCACCTGCTGGGTGGTTCAAAGGTTTTCTGACCTTCCTGCTCTGGAAGCTTTTCAGATCTGAGGCTACGCCTGGGCTGCGAAAGCAGAGAGGCGTCGAGGCCTTTCACACTGAAGGCGTGGGCCTGTTTCCCATGGAGAACGTGTACGTCGTCCAACCCACACCCTCACACCACCCCACCCCACCCCACCGCACCCCACCCCACCCCCAGGTGGAGGCCTGCGGGTTGACAACATTTTGTCCTGCCCATGGAAAATACAAAGAGGCGTACACGATTTGGGCTGTCTGGTGAAAGAATTTTGAATCGGCGGCACCCTGAGTACCTTTCCCGAAATTTGCTTCCTAGCTGGTTAAACTCGGCATTCAGAGGCGAGATGAGAACAAACTTGCTCCGCGTGCGGCGAAGTGCCCTGATGCCCTGCCCTAAATGTTTGTGCTTCTGGCCAGCGTCACGCAAGTACTTTGACACGTAGGATTCTCACTTTTACTCCAAGCTGTCCCTGTTGGCTGAAGCAGTCGGCGTGTCTGTATCGCAGCCTGGGAGGCCGGGCGTTGGGGGAGTCTGCCAAGTGACTGGCCTCCATTTATAGCTAACTGAGAAACTGCGTCGAAGCTTTCGGGAGCCTCTTACAGGGAATGGTTGCAGTTCGGAATTGGAGATTGTGCTGGCAAACGTCAGCAGCTCCTCTCCCTCGGAGGGCTCTTGGTGTGCCGACTCCTAACAGCCAGCATGGTCCCCAGCTCGTGAACTGTCCCATTGCGAGCCAGTCTCGTCCGTGAAAGAGCCACGTGAGGCTGAGCTCCAACAGTCGGGCTCCACACCTGGAGCCTTTGGGACAGGGCAGTCCTGAGCCGATGTGCCCACCAGGGGACGCGACCAAAGTTTACGTACCACAGGAAAGCGCATCAAGGCCTCGTGTTCTCTCCATGAAATGAACGTGAGCTTGAAGTGTGATGCATCAGCGTGCACCGTGAACAGCTCGCTGGTACGCCTGTCTTTGCCCCCTCTCACGGTCTCACGCACCCGGGCTCAGTTCCGTGCAGGAATGCTGAGGGGGAGCGCCAGCCTTGCTTCTGGACTCTAAAGACTTCCACCCCCTAATGGCAGGTTGTGTGTGTCTCTCACGTGGGGGGAGGAATGAGTTCGCCCACAGAGGTTCTGCCATGAAAGATCTAAAGACGCACGCTGCTGAGGAGCTTGTTCCTCATGGAGCGTCCCCGAAGGCCAGAAGTATGCCGAAGGTCTCTTTCAAAACTGCCGGACACTCTGCCGTTCTAGGCCTGAGATACGGACCTTGTGACGGCACTGTAACCCCGCGAGATTCAGGAGACATCGCCAGTGCGAGTGGCAATCCGGAAGGAAGAACCTTCAAGGCGGGGTTTCCTTTCCTGTACAAAACGGCGCCCAAGTGGCTGAGGCAGGGAGCATTTTCCTTCACAGAACCGGCATCCTCGTATGCCTGTGGGTTACTCTAAAGAAACGACACTGTGAGCAACCTCTTCGAAAAGGCCTTCGCAAGCAACTTGGAGACAACAGCAGCGCAGTGGAGGCACAGACCATTATCCTAGAGAGCAGCACAGTGTCTCTAGCAGCGATCGCTTCTCGGAGGATACTTAAGCCACACCGAGATTCCAGCAGGGAGTTTTTCCTTATAGCAGTACAACTCACTCAAGAAAGAGAGATGAGGTGTAGGGCTAATCTACGTGCGCTCACGCTCTGTGTCCCCGAGAAGGTTTCACGGAGCAGAATGCATCACCGACCGCTACCACGTGTGTGCACCAAAGAAGCCCTGTGCCGTGGGTGTTCTCAGGCCGACAGCGAAGACCTAGGTGTGTGCTGCACCCGAGCTCGGTGGTTCACGCATTGCGTGACCCCTGTGCCTTTGGAAGATGTTCAGAGCGGGTGGCACCTGCGTGCTGCGAGCGCAAGAGGTGTAGGGTGTAGAGGCCTTTCACACTGGAGGAAGGTCTTGCGTCTCATGGAGAAAATGTGTACGTCGCCCGGGAGATGGAGGCGCGCTCTTGACACCATTTCCTCTGCCCATTTAAAACACAAGTGTTTGTACTCTATCTGGGCTGCCTGGTGAAACGCTTGGCAGTCCACATAACCCTGAGCACCTTTCCTGAAGTTTGATTCATAGCTGGGTAAACTCGGGCTTCAGAGGCTTAGATGAGACCAAACGTGTTCAGCATGTGGCGAAAGCCTTTGACCAGAGGCATATACACTTGTGCTTGGGGCGAGGGCAAGGCAAGAAAGTTTACACACTGGGTTTTTGTCTTTACCCTAAGCTGTCCCTTTTGGCTGCAGCAGGCGGAGAGAACCCGCAGAGAGAGAACAGCTGCGAAGTGGATGCACAGAACAGTCACCTCGATACCAGCCCCGGGGTCCCAAGCAACGATCCTTCCCCGGAGGGTACTTAACCCACCCCGAGATTCAAGCAGGGAGTTCACCTTGTCCAACTCGCACAGGAGACTGGCATGAGATGTAGGGCTCATCTACTTGCGTTCGGCACCAGCGTGCTGCGAGCGCAAGAGGTGTAGAGTGTAGAGGCCTTTCACTCTGGAGGAAGGGATTGCGTCTCATGGAGAGAACGTGTAAGTCGCCCGGGAGATGGAGGCGCGCTCTTGACACCATTTCCTCTGCCCGTTTAAAACACAAGTGTTTGTACTCGATCTGGGCTGCCTGGTGAAACGCTTGGCAGTCCGCATCACCCTGAGCACCTTTCCTGAAGTTTGATTCGTAGCTGGGTAACTCGGGCTTCAGAGGCTTAGATGATACCAAACGTGTTCAGCTTGTGGCAAAAGCCTTTGACCAGAGGCATATACGCTTGTGCTTGGGGCGAGGGCTAGGCAAGAACGTTTACACACTGGGTTTTTATCTTTACCCTAAGCTGTCCCTTTTGGCTGCAGCACGCGGAGAGAACCCGCGGAGAGAGAACAGCTGCGAAGTGGATGCACAGAACAGTCACCTCGATAAAAGCCCCGGGGTCCCAAGCAACGATCCTTCCCCGGAGGGTACTTAACCCACCCCGGGATTCAAGCAGGGAGTTCGCCTTGTCCAACTCGCACAGGAGACTGGCATGAGATGTAGGGCTCATCTACTTGCGTTCACACTACGTGGCCCGGAGAAGTTCTCACGGAGCCGAATCCAGCACCCTTCCTCCACCACGTGTGTATACAAAGGAGCGCTGGGCAGTGGGTGTTCTCTGGCCAAGAGAGAAGCCCTTGTTCTGTGCTGCACCTGGTGGGTTGTTCAAAGGTTTTCTGATATTCCTGCTCTGGAAGCTTTTCAGAGCTGAGGTTACGCCTGGGCTGCGAAAGCATAGAGGCGTAGAGGCCTTTCACACTGAAGGTGTGGGCCTGTTTCCCATGGAGAAAGTGTACGTCGCCCAACCCCCACCCCCACCCCACCCCACCCCACCCCACCCCACCCCAACCCACCCCCAGCTGGAGGCGTGCGGGTTGACACCATTTTGTCCTGCCCATGGAAAATACAAAGAGGCGTAAACGATTTGGGCTGTCTGGTGAAAGAATTTTGAATCGGCGGCACCCTGAGTACCTTTCCCGAAGTTTGCTTCCTAGCTGGTTAAACTCGGCATTCAGAGGTGAGATGAGAAGAAACTTGCTCCGCGTGCGGCGAAGTGCCCTGATGCCCTGCCCTAAATGTTTGAGCTTCTGGCCAGCGTCACGCAAGTACTTTGACACGTAGGAGTCTCACTTTTACTCCAAGCTGTACCTGCTGGCTGAAACAGTCGGTGTGTCTGTATCGCAGCCTGGGAGGCCGGGCGTTGGGGGAGTCTGCCAAGTGACTGGCCTCCATTTATAGCTAACTGAGAAACTGCATCGACGCTTTCGGGAGCCTCTTAGAGGGAATGGTTGCAGTTCGGAATTGGACACTGTGCTGGCAAACGTCAGCAGCTCCTCTCCCTCAGAGGGCTCTTGGTGTGCCGACTCCTAACAGACAGCACGGTCCCCAGCTCGTGAACGGTCCCATTGTAAGCCAGTCTCGTCCGTGAAAGACCGCGTGAGGCTGAGCTCCAACAGTCGGGCTCCACACCTGGAGCCTTTGGGACAGGGCAATTCTGAGCCGATGTGCCCACCAGGGGACGCGACCAAAGTTTACGTACCACAGGAAAGCGCATCAAGGCCTCGTGTTCTGTCCATGAAATGAACGTGAGCTTGAAGGGTGATGCGTCAGCGTGCACCGTGAACAGCTCGCTGGTACGCCTGTCTTTGCCCCCTCTCACGGTCTCACGCACCCGGGCTCAGTTCCGTGCAGGAATGCTAAGTGGGAGCGCCAGCCTCGCTTCTGGACTCTAAAGCCTTCCACCCCCTAATGGCAGGTTGTGTGTGTCTCTCACGTGGGGGGAGGAATGAGGTCACCCACAGAGGTTCTGCCATGAAAGATCTAAAGACGCACGCTGCTGAGGAGCTTGTTCCTCATGGAGCGTCCCCGAAGGCCAGAAGAATGCCAAAGGTCTCTTTCAAAGCTGCCGGACGCTCTGCCGTTCTAGGCCTGAGATACGGACCTTGTGACGGCACTGTAACCCCGCGAGATTCAGGAGACATCGCCAGTGCGAGTGGCAATCCGGAAGGAAGAACCTTCATGGCGGAGTGTCCTTTCCTGTACAAAACGGCGCCCAAGTGGCTGAGGCAGGGAGCATTTTCCTTCACAGAACCGGCATCCTCGTATGCCTGTGGGTTACTCTAAAGAAACGACACTGTGAGCAACCTCTTCGAAAAGGCCTTCGCAAGCGACTTGGAGACAACAGCAGCGCAGTGGAGGCACAGACCATTATCCTAGAGAGCAGCACAGTGTCTCTAGCAGCGATCGCTTCCCGGAGGATACTTAAGCCACACCGAGATTCCAGCAGGGAGTTTTGCCTTATAGCAGTACAACTCACTCAAGAAAGAGGGATGAGGTGTAGGGCTAATCTACGTGCGCTCACGCTCTGTGTCCCCGAGAAGGTTTCATGGAGCAGAATGCATCACCGACCGCTACCAGGTGTGTGCACCAAAGAAGCCCTGTGCCGTGGGTGTTCTCAGGTCGACAGCGAAGACCTAGGTGTGTGCTGCACCCGCGCTCGGTGGTTCACCCGTTGCGTGACCCTGTGCCTTTGGGAGATGTTCAGAGCGTGTGGCACCTGCGTGCTGCGAGCGCAAGAGATGTAGAGTGTAGAGGCCTTTCACACTGGAGGAAGGGCTTGCGTCTCATGGAGAAAACGTGTACGTCGCCCGGGAGATGGAGGCGCGCTCTTGACACCATTTCCTCTGCCCGTTTAAAACACAAGTGTTTGTACTCGATCTGGGCTGCCTGGTGAAACGCTTGGCAGTCCGCATCACCCTGAGCACCTTTCCTGAAGTTTGATTCGTAGCTGGGTAAACTCGGGCTTCAGAGGCTTAGATGAGACCAAACGTGTTCAGCTTGTGGCGAAAGCCTTTGACCAGAGGCATATACGCTTGTGCTTGGGGCGAGGGCTAGGCAAGAACGTTTACACACTGGGTTTTTATCTTTACCCTAAGCTGTCCCTTTTGGCTGCAGCAGGCTGAGAGAACCCGCCGAGAGAGAACAGCTGCGATGTGGATGCACAGAACAGCCACCTCGATAACAGCCCCGGGTTCCCAAGCAATGATCCTTCCCCGGAGGGTACTTAACCCACCCCGGGATTCAAGCAGGGAGTTCGCCTTGTCCAACTCGCACAGGAGACTGGCATGAGATGTAGGGCTCATCTACTTGCGTTCACACTACGTGGCCCGGAGAAGTTCTCACGGAGCCGAATCCAGCACCCTTCCTCCACCACGTGTGTACACAAAGGAGCGCTGGGCAGTGGGTGTTCTCAAGGACAAGAGAGAAGCCCTTGTTCTGTGCTGCACCTGCTGGGTGGTTCAAAGGTTTTCTGACCTTCCTGCTCTGGAAGCTTTTCAGAGCTGAGGCTACGCCTGGGCTGCGAAAGCAGAGAGGCGTAGAGGCCTTTCACACTGAAGGCGTGGGCCTTTTTCCCATGGAGAAAGTGTACGTCACCCAACCCCCACCCCTACCCCACCCAACCCCACCCCCAGCTGGAGGCGTGCGGGTTGACACCATTTTGTCCTGCCCATGGAAAATACAAAGAGGCGTACGTGATTTGGGCTGTCTGGTGAGAGAATTTTGAATCGACGGCACCCTGAGTACCTTTCCCGAAGTTTGCTTCCTAGCTGGTTAAACTCGGCATTCAGAGGCGAGATGAGGACAAACTTGCTCCGCGTGCGGCGAAGTGCCCTGATGCCCTGCCCTAAATGTTTGAGCTTCTGGCCAGCGTCACACAAGTACTTTGACACGTAGGAGTCTCCCTTTTACTCCAAGCTGTCCCTGTTGGCTGAAGCAGTCGGCGTGTCTGTATCGCAGACTGGGAGGGCGGGCGTTGGGGGAGTCTGCCAAGTGACTGGCCTCCATTTATAGCTAACTGACAAACTGCGTCGAAGCTTTCAGGAGCCTCTTACAGGGAATGGTTGCAGTTCGGAATTGGAGACTGTGCTGGCAAACGTCAGCAGCTCCTCTCCCTCGGAGGGCTCTTGGTGTGCCGACTCCTAACAGCCGGCACAGTCCCCAGCTCGTGAACGGTCCTATTGCTAGCCGGTCTCGTCCGTGAAAGAGCCACGTGAGGCTGAGCTCCAACAGTCGGGCTCCACACCTGGAGCCTTTGGGACAGGGCAGTCTTGAGCCGATGTGCCCACCAGGGGACACGACCAAAGTTTACGTACCACAGGAAAGCGCATCAAGGCCTCGTGTTCTCTCCATGAAATGAACGTGAGCTTGAAGGGTGATGCATCAGCGTGCACCGTGAACAGCTCGCTGGTACGCCTGTCTTTGCCCCCTCTCACTGTCTCACGTACCCGGGCTCAGTTCCGTGCAGGAATGCTGAGTGGGAGCGCCAGCCTCGTTTCTGGACTCTAAAGCCTTCTACCCACTAATGGCAGGTTGTGTGTGTCTCTCACGTGGGGGGAGGAATGAGGTCGCCCGCAGAGGTTCTGCTATGAAAGATCTAAAGACGCACGCTGCTGAGGAGCTTGTTCCTCATGGAGCGTCCCCGAAGGCCAGAAGAATGCCGACGGTCTCTTTCAAAGCTGCCGGATGCTCTGCCGTTCTAGGCCTGAGATACGGACCTTGTGACGGCACTGTAACCCCGCGAGATTCAGGAGACATCGCCAGTGCGAGTGGCAATCCGGAAAGAAGATCCTTCAAGGCGGAGTGTCCTTTCCTGTACAAAACGGCGCCCAAGTGGCTGAGGCAGGGAGCATTTTCCTTCACAGAACCGGCATCCTCGTATGCCTGTGGGTTACTCTAAAGAAACGACACTGTGAGCAACCTCTTCGAAAAGGCCTTCGCAAGCGACTTGGAGACAACAGCAGCGCAGTGGAGGCACAGACCATTATCTTAGAGAGCAGCACAGTGTCTCTAGCAGCGATCGCTTCCCGGAGGATACTTAAGCCACACCGAGATTCCAGCAGGGAGTTTTGCCTTATAGCAGTACAACTCACTCAAGAAAGAGGGATGAGGTGTAGGGCTAATCTACGTGCGCTCACGCTCTGTGTCCCCGAGAAGGTTTCACAGAGCAGAATGCATCACCAAACGCTACCACGTGTGTGCACCAAAGAAGCCCTGTGCCGTGGGTGTTCTCAGGCCCACAGCGAAGACCTAGGAGTGTGCTGCACCCGTGCTCGGTGCTTCACACGTTGCGTGACCCCTGTGCCTTTCAAAGATGTTCAGAGCGGGTGGCACCTGTGTGCTGCTAGCACAAGAGATGTAGAGTGTAGAGGCCTTTCACACTGGAGGAAGGGCTTGCGTCTCATGGAGAAAACGTGTACGTCGCCCGGGAGATGGAGGCGCGCTCTTGACACCATTTCCTCTGCCCGTTTAAAACACAAGTGTTTGTACTCGATCTGGGCTGCCTGGTGAAAAGCTTGGCAGTCCGCATCACCCTGAGCACCTTTCTTGAAATTTGATTCGTAGCTGGGTAAACTCGGGCTTCAGAGGCTTAGATGAGACCAAACGTGTTCAGCTTGTGGTGAAAGCCTTTGACCAGAGGCATATACGCTTGTGCTTGGGGCGAGGGCTAGGCAAGAACGTTTACACCCTGGGTTTTTATCTTTACCCTAAGCTGTCCCTTTTGGCTGCAGCAGGCGGAGAGAACCCGTGGAGAGAGAACAGCTGCGAAGTGGATGCACAGAACAGTCACCTCGATACCAGCCCCGGGGTCCCAAGCAACGATCCTTCCCCGGAGGGTATTTAACCCACCCCGGGATTCAAGCAGGGAGTTCGCCTTGTCCAACTCGCACAGGAGACTGGCATGAGATGTAGGGCTCATCTACTTGCGTTCACACTACGTGGCCCGGAGAAGGTCTCAAGAAGCCGAATCCAGCACCCTTCCTCCACCACGTGTGTACACAAAGGAGCGCTGGGCAGTGGGTGTTCTCAAGGCCAAGAGAGAAGCCCTTGTTCTGTGCTGCACCTGCTGGGTGGTTCAAAGGTTTTCTGACCTTCCTGCTCTGGAAGCTTTTCAGAGCTGAGGCTACGCCTGGGCTGCGAAAGCAGAGAGGCATAGAGGCCTTTCACACTGAAGGCGTGGGCCTGTTTCCCATGGAGAAAGTGTACGTCGCCCAACCCCCACCCCCACCCCACCCCACCCCACCCCACCCCACCCCAACCCACCCCCAGCTGGAGGCGTGCGGGTTGACACCATTTTGTCCTGCCCATGGAAATTACAAAGAGGCGTACACGATTTGGGCTCTCTGGTGAGAGAATTTTGAATCGGCGGCACCCTGAGTACCTTTCCCGAAGTTTGCTTCCTAGCTGGTTAAACTCGGCATTCAGAGGCGAGATGAGAACAAACTTGCTCCACGTGCGGCGAAGGGCCCTGATGCCCTGCCCTAAATGTTTGAGCTTCTGGCCAGCATCACGCAAGTACTTTGACACGTAGGAGTCTTACTTTTACTCCAAGCTGTCCCTGTTGGCTGAAGCAGTCGGCGTGTCTGTATCGCAGCCTGGGAGGCCGGGCGTTGGGGGATTCTGCCAAGTGACTGGCCTCCATTTATAGCTAACTGAGAAACTGCATCGAAGCTTTCGGGAGCCTCTTACAGGGAATGGTTGCAGTTCGGAATTGGAGACTGTGCTGGCAAACGTCAGCAGCTCCTCTCCCTCGGAGGGCTCTTGGTGTGCCGACTCCTAACAGCCAGCACGGTCACCAGCTCGTGAACGGTCCCATTGCGAGCCGGTCTCATCCGTGAAAGAGCCACGTGAGGCCGAGCTCCAACAGTCGGGCTCCACACCTGGAGCCTTTGGGACAGGGCAGTCCTGAGCCGATGTGCCCACCAGGGGACGCGACCAAAGTTTACGTACCACAGGAAAGCGCATCAAGGCCTCGTGTTCTCTCCATGAAATGAACGTGAGCTTGAAGGGTGATGCATCAGCGTGCACCGTGAACAGCTCGCTGGTACGCCTGTCTTTGCCCCCTCTCACGGTCTCACGCACCCGGGCTCAGTTCCGTGCAGGAATGCTGAGTGGGAGCGCCAGCCTCGCTTCTGGACTCTAAAGCCTTCCACCCCCTAATGGCAGGTTGTGTGTGTCTCTCAAGTAGGGGGAGGAATGAGGTCGCCCACAGAGGTTCTGCCATGAAAGATCTAAAGACACACGCTGCTGAGGAGCTTGTTCCTCATGGAGCGTCCCCGAAGGCCAGAAGAATGCCGACGGTCTCTTTCAAAGCTGCCGGACGCTCTGCCGTTCTAGGCCTGAGATACGGACCTTGTGACGGCACTGTAACTCCGCGAGATTCAGGAGACATCGCCAGTGCGAGTGGCAATCCGGAAGGAAGAACCTCCAAGGCGGAGTGTCCTTTCCTGTACAAAACAACGCCCAAGTGGCTGAGGCAGGGAGTATTTTCCTTCACAGAACGGGCATCCTCGTATGCCTGTGGGTTACTCTAAAGAAACGACACTGTGAGCAACCTCTTCGAAAAGGCCTTCGCAAGCGACTTGGAGACAACAGCAGCACAGTGGAGGCACAGACCATTATCCTAGAGAGCAGCACAGTGTCTCTAGCAGCGATCGCTTCCCAGAGGATACTTAAGCCACACCGAGATTCCAGCAGGGAGTTTTGCCTTATAGCAGTACAACTCACTCAAGAAAGAGGGATGAGGTGTAGGGCTAATCTACGTGCGCTCACGCTCTGTGTCCCCGAGAAGGTTTCACGGAGCAGAATGCATCACCGACCGCTACCACGTGTGTGTACCAAAGAAGCCCTGTGCCGTGGCTGTTCTCAGGCCAACAGCGAAAACCTAGGTGTGTGTTGCACCCGTGCCCGGTGGTTCACCCTTTGCGTGACCCCTGTGCCTTTGGAAGATGTTCAGAGCGGGTGGCACCTGCGTGCTGCGAGCGCAAGAGGTGTAGAGTGTAGAGGCCTTTCACACTGGAGGAAGGGCTTGCGTCTCATGGAGAGAACGTGTACGTCACCCGGGAGATGGAGGCGCGCTCTTGACACCATTTCCTCTGCCCGTTTAAAACACAAGTGTTTGTGATCGATCTGGGCTGCCTGGTGAAACGCTTGGCAGTCCGCATCACCTTGAGCACCTTTCCTGAAGTTTGATTCATAGCTGGGTAAACTCGGGCTTCAGAGGCTTAGATGAGACCAAACGTGTTCAGCTTGTGGGGAAAGCCTTTGACCAGAGGCATATACGCTTGTGCCTGGGGCGAGGGCAAGGCAAGAACATTTACACACTGGGTTTTTATCTTTACCCTAAGCTGTCCCTTTTGGCTGCAGCAGGCGGAGAGAACCCGCCGAGAGAGAACAGCTGCGAAGTGGATGCACAGAACAGTCACCTCGATACCAGCCCCGGGGTCCCAAGCAACGATCCTTCCCCGGAGGGTACTTAACCCACCCCGGGATTCATGCAGGGAGTTCGCCTTGTCCAACTTGCACAGGAGACTGGCATGAGATGTAGGGCTCATCTACTTGCGTTCACACTACGTGGCCCGGAGAAGTTCTCACGGAGCCGAATCCAGCACCCTTCCTCCACCACGTGTGTACATAAAGGAGCGCTGGGCAGTGGGTGTTCTCAAGGCCAAGAGAGAAGCCCTTGTTCTGTGCTGCACCTGCTGGGTGGTTCAAAGGTTTTCTGACCTTCCTGCTCTGGAAGCTTTTCAGAGCTGAGGCTACGCCTGGGCTGCGAAAGCAGAGAGGCGTAGAGGACTTTCACACTGAAGGCGTGGGCCTGTTTCCCATGGAGAAAGTGTACGTCGCCCAACCCCACCCCCACCCCACCCCACCCCACCCCACCCCCAGTTGGAGGCGTGCGGGTTGACACCATTTTGTCCTGCCCATGGAAAATACAAAGAGGCGTACACGATTTCGGCTGTCTGGTGAGAGAATTTTGAATCGGCGGCACCCTGAGTACCTTTCCCGAAGTTTGCTTCCTAGCTGGTTAAACTCGGCATTCAGAGGCGAGATGAGAACAAACTTGCTCCGCGTGCGGCGAAGTGCCCTGATGCCCTGCCCTAAATGTTTGTGCTTCTGGCCAGCGTCACGCAAGTACTTTGACACGTAGGAGCCTCACTTTTACTCCAAGCTGTCCCTGTTGGCTGAAGCAGTCGGCGTGTCTGTATCGCAGCCTGGGAGGCCGGGCTTTGGGGGAGTCTGCCAAGTGACTGGCCTCCATTTATAGCTAACTGAGAAACTGCGTTGAAGCTTTCGGGAGCCTCTTACAGGGAATGGTTGCAGTTCGGAATTGGAGACTGTGCTGGCAAACGTCAGCAGCTCCTCTCCCTTGGAGGGCTCTTGGTGTGCCGACTGCTAACAGCCAGCACGGTCCCCAGCTCGTGAACGGTCCCATTGCGAGCCGGTCTCCTCTGTGAAAGAGCCACGTGAGGCTGAGCTCCAACAGTCGGGCTCCACACCTGGAGCCTTTGGGACAGGGCAGTCCTGAGCCGATGTGCCCACCAGGGGACGTGACCAAAGTTTACGTACCACAGGAAAGCGCATCAAGGCCTCGTGTTCTCTCCATGAAATGAACGTGAGCTTGAAGGGTGATGCGTCAGCGTGCACCCTGTACAGCTTGCTGGTACGCCTGTCTTTGCCCCCTCTCACGGTCTCACGCACCCGGGCTCAGTTCCGTGCAGGAATGCTGAGTGGGAGCGCCAGCCTCGCTTCTGGACTCTAAAGCCTTCCACCCCCTAATGGCAGGTTGTGTGTGTCTCTCACGTGGGGGGAGGAATGAGGTCGCCCACAGAGGTTCTGCCATGAAAGATGTAAAGACGCACGCTGCTGAGGAGCTTGTTCCTCATGGAGCGTCCCCGAAGGCCAGAAGAATGCCGACGGTCTCTTTCAAACCTGCCGGATGCTCTGCCGTTCTAGGCCTGAGATACGGACCTTGTGACGGGACTGTAACCCCGCGAGATTCAGGAGACATCGCCAGTGCGAGTGGCAATCCGGAAGGAAGAACCTCCAAGGCGGAGTGTCCTTTCCTGTACAAAACGGCGCCCAAGTGGCTGAGGCAGGGAGCATTTTCCTTCACAGAAACGGCATCCTCGTATGCCCGTGGGTTACTCTAAAGAAACGACACTGTGAGCAACCTCTTCGAAAAGGCCTTCGCAAGCGACTTGGTGACAACAGCAGCGCAGTGGAGGCACAGACCATTATCCTAGAGAGCAGCACAGTGTCTCTAGCAGCGATCGCTTCCTGGAGGATACTTAAGCCACACCGAGATTCCAGCAGGGAGTTTTGCCTTATAGCAGTACAACTCACTCAAGAAAGAGGGATGAGGTGTAGGGCTAATCTACGTGCGCTCACGCTCTGTGTCCCCGAGAAGGTTTCACGGAGCAGAATGCATCACTGACCGCTACCATGTGTGTGCACCAAAGAAGCCCTGTGCCGTGGGTGTTCTCAGGCCGACAGCGAAGACCTAGGTGTGTGCTGCACCAGCGCTCGGTGGTTCACACGTTGCGTGACCCCTGTGCCTTTGGAAGATGTTCAGAGCGGGTGGCACCTGCGTGCTGCGAGCGCAAGAGGTGTAGAGTGTAGAGGCCTTTCACACTGGAGGAAGGGCTTGCGTCTCATGGAGAGAACGTGTACGTCGCCCGGGAGATAGAGGCGCGCTCTTGACACCATTTCCTCTGCCCGTATAAACACAAGTGTTTGTGATCGATCTGGGCTGCCTGGTGAAACGCTTGGCAGTCCGCATCACCCTGAGCACCTTTCCTGAAGTTTGATTCATAGCTGGGTAAACTCGGGCTTCAGAGGCTTAGATGAGACCAAACGTGTTCAGCTTGTGGCGAAAGCCTTTGACCAGAGGCATATATGCTTGTGCTTGGGGCGAGGGCTAGGCAAGAACGTTTACACCCTGGGTTTTTATCTTAACCCTAAGCTGTCCCTTTTGACTGCAGCAGGCGGAGAGAAACCGCGGAGAGAGAGCAGCTGCGAAGTGGATGCACAGAACAGTCACCTCGATTCCAGCCCCGGGGTCCCAAGCAACGATCCTTCCCCGGAGGGTACTTAACCCACCCCGGGATTCAAGCAGGGATTTCGCCTTGTCCAACTCGCACAGGAGACTGGCATGAGATGTAGGGCTCATCTACTTGCGTTCACACTACGTGGCCCGGAGAAGTTCTCACGGAGCCGAATGCAGCACCCTTCCTCCACCACGTGTGTACACAAAGGAGCGCTGGGCAGTGGGTTTTCTCAAAGCCAAGAGAGAAGCCCTTGTTCTGTGCTGCACCTGCTGGGTGGTTCAAAGTTTTTCTGACCTTCCTGCTCTGGAAGCTTTTCAGAGCTGAGGCTACGCCTGGTCTGCGAAAGCAGAGAGGCGTAGAGGCCTTTCACACTGAAGGCGTGGGCCTGTTTCCCATGGAGAAAGTGTACATCGCCCAAATCCCACCCCCACCCCACCCCACCCCACCCCACCCCAACCCACCCCAACCCACCCCCAGCTGGAGGCGTGCGGGTTGACACCATTTTGTCCTGCCCATGGAAAATACAAAGAGGCGTACACGATTTGGGCTGTCTGGTGAGAGAATTTTGAATCGGCGGCACCCTGAGTACCTTTCCCGAAGTTTGCTTCCTAGCTGGTTAAACTCGGCATTCAGAGGCGAGATGAGAACAAACTTGCTCCGCGTGCGGCGAAGTGCCCTGATGCCCTGCCCTAAATATTTGAGCTTCTGGCCAGCGTAACACAAGTACTTTGACACGTAGGAGTCTCACTTTTACTCCAAGCTGTCCCTTTTGGCTGAAGCAGTCGGCGTGTCTGTATCGCAGCCTGGGAGGCCGGGCGTTGGGGGAGTCTGCCAAGTGACTGGCCTCCATTTATAGCTAACTGAGAAACTGCGTTGAAGCTTTCGGGAGCCTCTTACAGGGAATGGTTGCAGTTCGGAATTGGAGACTGTGCTGGCAAACGTCAGCAGCTCCTCTCCCTCGGAGGGCTCTTGGTGTGCCGACTCCTAACAGCCAGCACGGTCCCCAGCTCGTGAACGGTCCCATTGTGAGCTGGTCTCGTCCGTGAAAGAGCCACGTGAGTCTGAGCTCCAACAGTCAGGCTCCACAACTGGAGCCTTTGGGACAGGGCAGTCCTGAGCCGATGTGCCCAGCAGGGGACGTGACCAAAGTTTACGTACCACAGGAAAGCACATCAAGGCCTCGTGTTCTCTCCATGAAATGAACGTGAGCTTGAAGGGTGATGCGTCAGCGTGCACCGTGAACAGCTCGCTGGTACGCCTGTCTTTGCCCCCTCTCACGGTCTCACGCACCCGGGCTCAGTTCCGTGCAGGAATGCTGAGTGGGAGCGCCAGCCTCGCTTCTGGACTCTAAAGCCTTCCAACACCTAATGGCAGGTTGTGTGTGTCTCTCACGTGGGGGGAGGAATGAGGTCGCCCACAGAGGTTCTGCCATGAAAGATCTAAAGACGCACGCTGCTGAGGAGCTTGTTCCTCATGGAGCGTCCCCGAAGGCCAGAAGAATGCCGAAGGACTCTTTCAAAGCTGCCGGACGCTCTGCCGTTCTAGGCCTGAGATACGGACCTTGTGACGGCACTGTAACCCTGCGAGATTCAGGAGACATCGCCAGTGCGAGTGGCAATCCGGAAGGAAGAACCTCCAAGGCGGAGTGTCCTTTCCTGTGCAAAATGGCGCCCAAGTGGCTGAGGCAGGGAGAATTTTCCTTCACAGAACTGGCATCCTGGTATGCCTGTGGGTTACTCTAAAGAAACGACACTGTGAGCAACCTCTTCGAAAAGGCCTTCGCAAGCGACTTGGAGACAACAGCAGCGCAGTGGAGGCACAGACCATTATCCTAGAGAACAGCACAGTGTCTCTAGCAGCGATCGCTTCCGGAGGATACTTAAGCCACACTGAGATTCCAGCAGGGAGTTTTGCTTTATAGCAGTACAACTCACTCAAGAAAGAGGGATGAGGTGTAGGGCTAATCTACGTGCACTCATGCTCTGTGTCCCCGAGAAGGTTTCACGGAGCAGAATGCATCAACGACCGCTACCACGTGTGTGCACCAATGAAGCCCTGTGCCGTGGGTGTTCTCAGGCCGACAGCGAAGACCTAGGTGTGTGCTGCACCCGCGCTCGGTGGTTCACACGTTGCATGACCCCTGTGCCTTTGGAAGATGTTCAGAGCGGGTGGCACCTGCGTGCTGCGAGCGCAAGAGGTGTAGAGTGTAGAGGCCTTTCACACTGGAGGAAGGGCTTGCGTCTCATGGAGAGAATGTGTACGTCGCCCGGGAGATGGAGGCGCGCTCTTGACACCATTTCCTCTGCCCGTTTAAAACACAAGTGCTTGTACTCGATCTGGGCTGCCTGGTGAAACGCTTGGCAGTCCGCATCACCCTGGGCACCTTTCCTGAAGTTTGATTCGTAGCTGGGTAAACTCGGGCTTCAGAGGCTTAGATGAGACCAAACGTGTTCATCTTGTGGCGAAAGCCTTTGACCAGAGGCATACACGCTTGTGCTTGGGGCGAGGGCTAGGCAAGAACGTTTACACCCTGGGTTTTTATCTTTACACTAAGCTGTCCCTTTTGGCTGCAGCAGGCGGAGAGAACCCGCGGAGAGAGAGCAGCTGCGAAGCGGATGCACAGAACAGTCACCTCGATTCCAGCCCCGGGGTCCCAAGCAACGATCCTTCCCCGGAGGGTACTTAACCCACCCAGGGATTCAAGCAGGGAGTTCGCCTTGTCCAACTCGCACAGGAGACTGGCATGAGATGTAGGGCTCATCTACCTGCGTTCACACTACGTGGGCCGGAGAAGTTCTCACGGAGCCGAATCCAGCACCCTTCCTCCACCACGTGTGTACACAAAGGAGCGCTGGGCAGTGGGTGTTCTCAAGGACAAGAGAGAAGCCCTTGTTCTGTGCTGCACCTGCTGGGTGGTTCAAAGGTTTTCTGACATTCCTGCTCTGGAAGCTTTTCAGAGCTGAGGCTACGCCTGGGCTGCGAAATAGAGAGGCGTAGAGGCCTTCACACTAAAGGTGTTGGCCTGTTTCACAAGGAGAAAGTGTACGTCGCCCAACCCCCACCCCCACCCCACCCCACCCCACCCCACCTCAACCCACCCCCAGCTGGAGGCGTGCGGGTTGACACCATTTTGTCCTGCCCATGGAAAATACAAAGAGGCGTACACGATTTGGGCTGTCTGGTGAGAGAATTTTGAATCGGCGGCACCCTGAGTACTTTTCCCGAAGTTTGCTTCCTAGCTGGTTAAACTCGGCATTCAGAGGCGAGATGAGAACAAACTTGCTCCGCGTGCGGCGAAGTGCCCTGATGCCCTGCCCTAAATGTTTGAGCTTCTGGCCAGCGTCACGCAAGTACTTTGACACGTAGGAGTCTCCCTTTTACTCCAAGCTGTCCCTGTTGGATGAAGCAGTCAGCGTGTCTGTATCGCAGCCTGGGAGGCCGGGCATTGGGGGAGTCTGGCAAGTGACTGGCCTCCATTTATAGCTAACTGAGAAACTGCGTCAAAGCTTTCGGGAGCCTCTTACAGGGAATGGTTGCAGTTCGGAATTGGAGACTGTGCTGGCAAACGTCAGCAGCTCCTCTCCCTCGGAGGGCTCTTGGTGTGCCGACTCCTAACAGCCAGCACGGTCCCCAGCTCGTGAACGGTCCCATTGCGAGCCAGTCTCGTCCGTGAAAGAGCCACGTGAGGCTGAGCTCCAACAGTCGGGCTCCACACCTGGAGCCTTTGGGACAGGGCAGTCCTGAGCCGATGTGCCCACCAGAGTACGCAACCAAAGTTTACGTGCCACAGGAAAGCGCATCAAGGCCTCGTGTTCTCTCCATGAAATGAACGTGAGCTTGAAGGGTGATGCGTCAGCGTGCACCGTTAACAGCTCGCTGGTACGCCTGTCTTTGCCCCCTCTCACGGTCTCACGCACCCGGGCTCAGTTCCGTGCAGGAATGCTGAGTGGGAGCGCCAGCCTCGCTTCTGGACTCTAAAGCATTCCAACCCCTAATGGCAGGTTGTGTGTGTCTCTCACGTGGGGGGAGGAATGAGGTCGCCCACAGAGGTTCTGCCATGAAAGATCTAAAGACGCACGCTGCTGAGGAGCTTGTTCCTCATGGAGCGTCCCCGAAGGCCAGAAGAATGCCGAAGGACTCTTTCAAAGCTGCCGGACGCTCTGCCGTTCTAGGCCTGAGATACGGACCTTGTGACGGCACTGTAACCCTGCGAGATTCAGGAGACATCGCCAGTGCGAGTGGCAATCCGGAAGGAAGAACCTCCAAGGCGGAGTGTCCTTTCCTGTGCAAAACGGCGCCCAAGTGGCTGAGGCAGGGAGCATTTTCCTTCACAGAACCGGCATCCTCGTATGCCTGTGGGTTACTCTAAAGAAACGACACTGTGAGCAACCTCTTCGAAAAGGCCTTCGCAAGCGACTTGGAGACAACAGCAGCGCAGTGGAGGCACAGACCATTATCCTAGAGAGCAGCACAGTGTCTCTAGCAGCGATCGCTTCCCAGAGGATACTTAAGCCACACCGAGATTCCAGCAGGGAGTTTTGCCTTATAGCAGTACAACTCACTCAAGAAAGAGGGATGAGGTGTAGGGCTAATCTACGTGCGCTCACGCTCTGTGTCCCCGAGAAGGTTTCACGGAGCAGAATGCATCACCGACCGCTACCACATGTGTGCACCAATGAAGCCCTGTGCCGTGGGTGTTCTCAGGCCGACAGCGAAGACCTAGGTGTGTGCTGCACCCGCGCTCGGTGGTTCACATGTTGCGTGACCCCTGTGCCTTTGGAAGATGTTCAGAGCGGGTGGCACCTGCGTGCTGCGAGCGCAAGAGGTGTAGAGTGTAGAGGCCTTTCACACTGGAGGAAGGGCTTGCGTCTCGTGGAGAGAACGTGTACGTCGCCCGGAAGATGGAGGCGCGCTTTTGACACCATTTCCTCTGCCCGTTTAAAACACAAGTGTTTGTACTCGATCTGGGCTGCCTGGTGAAACGCTTGGCAGTCCGCATCACCCTGAGCACCTTTCCTGAATTTTGATTCGTAGCTGGGTAAACTCGGGCTTCAGAGGCTTAGATGAGACCAAACGTGTTCAGCTTGTGGCGAAAGCCTTTGACCAGAGGCATATACGCTCGTGCTAGGGGCGAGGGCTAGGCAAGAACGTTTACACCCTGGGTTTTTATCTTTACCCTAAGCTGTCCCTTTTGGCTGCAGCAGGCGGAGAGAACCCGCGGAGAGAGAACAGCTGCGAAGTGGATGCACAGAACAGTCACCTCGATACCAGCCCCGGGGTCCCAAGCAACGATCCTTCCCCGGAGGGTACTTAACCCACCCCGGGATTCAAGCAGGGAGTTCGCCTTGTCCAACTCGCACAGGAGACTGGCATGAGATGTAGGGCTCATCTACTTGCGTTCACACTATGTGGCCCGGAGAAGTTCTCACGGAGCCGAATGCAGCACCCTTCCTCCACCACGTGTGTACACAAAGGAGCGCTGGGCAGTGGGTGTTCTCAAGGCCAAGAGAGAAGCCCTTGTTCTGTGCTGCACCTGCTGGGTGGTTCAAAGGTTTTCTGACCTTCCTGCTCTGGAAACTTTTCAGAGCTGAGGCTATGCCTGGGCTGCAAAAGCAGAGTGGCGTAGAGGCCTTTCACACTGAAGGCGTGGGCCTGTTTCCCATGGAGAAAGTGTACGTCGCCCAACCCCCACCCCCACCCCACCCCACCCCACCCCAACCCAACCCACCCCCAGCTGGAGGCGTGCGGGTTGACACCATTTTGTCCTGCCCATGGAAAATACAAAGAGGCGTACACGATTTGGGCTGTCTGGTGAGAGAATTTTGAATCAGCGGCACCCTGAGTACCTTTCCCGAAGTTTGCTTCCTAGCTGGTTAAACTCGGCATTCAGAGGCGAGATGAGAACAAACTTGCTCTGCGTGCGGCGAAGTGCCCTGATGCCCTGCCCTAAATGTTTGAGCTTCTGGCCAGCGTCACGCAAGTACTTTGACACGTAGGAGTCTCACTTTTACTCCAAGCTGTCCCTGTTGGCTGAAGCAGTCGGCGTGTCTGTATCGCAGCCTGGGAGGCCGGGCATTGGGGGAGTCTGCCAAGTGACTGGCCTCCATTTATAGCTAACTGAGAAACTGCGTCGAAGCTTTCGGGTGCCTCTTACAGGGAATGGTTGCAGTTCGGAATTGGAGACTGTGCTGGCAAATGTCAGCAGCTCCTCTCCCTCGGAGGGCTCTTGCTGTGCCGACTTCTAACAGCCAGCATGGTCCCCAGCTCCTGAACGGTCCCATTGCGAGCCGGTCTCGTCCGTGAAAGAGCCACATGAGGCTGAGCTCCAAAAATCAGGCTCCACACCTGGAGCCTTTGGGACAGGGCAGTCTTAAGCTGATGTGCCCACCAGGGGACGTGACCAAAGTTTACGTACCACAGGAAAGCGCATCAAGGCTTCGTGTTCTCTCCATGAAATGAATGTGGGCTTGAAGGGTGATGCATCGGCGTGCACCGTGAACAGCTCGCTGGTACGCCTGTCTTTGCCCCCTCTCACGGTCTCACGCACCCGGGCTCAGTTCCGTGCAGGAATGCTGAATGGGAGCGCCAGCCTCACTTCTGGACTCTAAAGCCTTCCACCCCCTAATGGCAGGTTGTGTGTGTCTCTCACGTGGGGTGAGGAATGAGGTCGCCCACAGAGGTTCTGCCATGAAAGATCTAAAGACGCACGCTGCTGAGGAGCTTGTTCCTCATGGAGCGTCCCCGAAGGCCAGAAGAATGCCGAAGGTCTCTTTCAAAGCTGCCGGACGCTCTGCCGTTCTAGGCCTGAGATCCGGACCTTGTGACGGCACTGTAAACCCGCGAGATTCAGGAGACATCGCCAGTGCGAGTGGCAATCCGGAAGGAAGAACCTTCAAGGCGGAGTGTCCTTTCCTGTACAAAACGGCGCCCAAGTGGCTGAGGCAGGGAGCATTTTCCTTCACAGAACCGGCATCCTCGTATGCCTGTGGGTTACTCTAAAGAAACGACACTGTGAGCAACCTCTTCGAAAAGGCCTTCGCAAGCGACTTGGAGACAACAGCAGCGCAGTGGAGGCACAGACCATTATCCTAGAGAGCAGCACAGTGTCTCTAGCAGCGATCGCTTCCCGGAGGATACTTAAGCCACACCGAGATTCCAGCAGGGAGTTTTGCCTTATAGCAGTACAACTCACTCAAGAAAGAGGGATGAGGTGTAGGGCTAAGCTACGTGCGGTCACGCTCTGTGTCCCCGAGAAGGTTTCACGGAGCAGAATGCATCACCGACCGCTACCACGTGTGTGCACCAAAGAAGCCCTGTGCCGTGGGTGTTCTCAGGCCGACAACGAAGACCTACGTGTGTGCTGCACCCGCGCTCGCTGGTTCACAAGTTGCGTGACCCCTGTGCCTTTGGAAGATGTTCAGAGCGCGTGGCACCTGCGTGCTGCGAGCGCAAGAGGTGTAGAGTGTAGAGGCCTTTCACACTGGAGGAAGGGCTTGCGTCTCGTGGAGAGAACGTGTACGTCGCCCGGGAGATGGAGGCGCGCTCTTGACACCATTTCCTCTGCCCGTTTAAAACACAAGTGTTTGTACTCGATCTGGGCTGCCTGGTGAAACGCTTGGCAGTCCGCATCACCCTGAGCACCTTTCCTGAAGTTTGATTCGTAGCTGGGTAAACTCGGGCTTCAGAGGCTTAGATGAGACCAAACGTGTTCAGCTAGTGGCGAAAGCCTTTGACCAGAGGCATATACGCTTGTGCTTGGGGCGAGGGCTAGGCAAGAACGTTTACACCCTGGGTTTTTATCTTTACCCTAAGCTGTCCCTTTTGGCTGCAGCAGGTGGAGAGAACCCGCGGAGAGAGAACAGCTGCGACGTGGATGCACAGAACAGTCACCTCGATACCAGCCCCGGGGTCCCAAGCAACGATCCTTCCCCGGAGGGTACTTAACCCACCCCGGGATTCAAGCAGGGAGTTCGCCTTGTCCAACTCGCACAGGAGACTGGCATGAGATGTAGGGCTCATCTACTTGCGTTCACACTACGTGGCCCGGAGAAGTTCTCACGGAGCCGAATCCAGCACTCTTCCTCCACCACGTGTGTACACAAAGGAGCACTGTGCAGTGGGTGTTCTCAAGGCCAAGAGAGAAGCCCTTGTTCTGTGCTGCACCTGCTGGGTGGTTCAAAGGATTTCTGACCTTCCTGCTCTGGAAGCTTTTCAGAGCTGAGTCTACGCCTGGGCTGCGAAAGCAGAGAGGCGTGGAGGCCTTTCACACTGAAGGCGTGGGCCTGTTTCCCATGGAGAAAGTGTACGTCACCCAACCCCCACCTCTACCCCACCCCACCCCAACCCACCCCCAGCTGGAGGTGTGCGGGTTGACACCATTTTGTCCTCCCATGGAAAATACAAAGAGGTGTACACGATTTGGGCTGTCTGGTGAGAGAATTTTGAATCGGCGGCACCCTGAGTACCTTTCCCGAAGTTTGCTTCCTAGCTGGTTAAACTCGGCATTCAGAGGCGAGATGAGAACAAACTTGCTCCGCGTGCGGCGAAGTGCCCTGATGCCCTGCCCTAAATGTTTGAGCTTCTGGCCAGCGTCACGCAAGTACTTTGACACGTAGGAGCCTCACTTTTACTCCAAGCTGTCCCTGTTGGCTGAAGCAGTCGGTGTGTCTGTATCGCAGCCTGGGAGGCCGGGCGTTGGGGGAGTCTGCCAAGTGACTGGCCTCCATTTATAGCTAACTGAGAAACTGCGTCGAAGCTTTCGGGAGCCTCTTACAGGGAATGGTTGCAGTTCGGAATTGGAGACTGTTCTGGCAAACGTCAGCAGCTCCTCTCCCTCGGAGGGCTCTTGCTGTGCCGACTTCTAACAGCCAGCACGGTCCCCAGCTCGTGAACGGTCCCATTGCGAGCCGGTCTCGTCCGTGAAAGAGCCACATGAGGCTGAGCTCCAACAGTCAGGCTCCACACCTGGAGCCTTTGGGACAGGGCAGTCCTGAGCTGATGTGCCCACCAGGGGACGCGACCAAAGTTTACGTACCACAGGAAAGCGCATCAAGGCCTCGTGTTCTCTCCATGAAATGAACGTGAGCTTGAAAGGTGATGCATCGGCGTGCACCGTGAACAGCTCGCTGGTACGCCTGTCTTTGCCCCCTCTCACGGTCTCACGCACCCGGGCTCAGTTCCTTGCAGGAATGCTGAGTGGGAGCGCCAGCCTCGCTTCTGGACTCTAAAGCCTTCCACCCCCTAAAGGCAGGTTGTGTGTGTCTCTCACGTTGGGGTAGGAATGAGGTCGCCCACAGAGGTTCTGCCATGAAAGATCTAAAGACGCACGCTGCTGAGGAGCTTGTTCCTCATGGAGCGTCCCCGAAGGCCAGAAGAATGCCGACGGTCTCTTTCAAAGCTGCCGGACGCTCTGCCGTTCTAGGCCTGAGATACGGACCTTGTGACGGCACTGTAACCCCGTGAGATTCAGGAGACATCGCCAGTGCGAGTGGCAATCCGGAAGGAAGAACCTTCAAGGCGGAGTGTCCTTTCCTGTACAAAACGGCGCCCAAGTGGCTGAGGCAGGGAGCATTTTCCTTCACAGAACCGGCATCCTCGTATGCCTGTGGGTTACTCTAAAGAAACGACACTGTGAGCAACCTCTTCGAAAAGGCCTTCGCAAGCGACTTGGAGACAACAGCAGCGCAGTGGAGGCACAGACCATTATCCTAGAGAGCAGCACAGTGTCTCTAGCAGCGATCGCCTCCCGGAGGATACTTAAGCCACACCGAGATTCCAACAGGGAGTTTTGCCTTATAGCAGTACAACTCACTCAAGAAAGAGGGATGAGGTGTAGGGCTAATCTACGTGCGCTCACGCTCTGTGTCCCCGAGAAGGTTTCACGGAGCAGAATGCATCACCGACCGCTACCACGTGTGTGCACCAAAGAAGCCCTGTGCCGTGGGTGTTCTCAGGCCGACAGTGAAGACCTAGGTGTGTGCTGCACCCACGCTCGGTGGTTCACACGTTGCGTGACCCCTGTGCCTTTCGAAGATGTTCAGAGCGGGTGGCACCTGCGTGCTGCGAGTGCAAGAGGTGTAGAGTGTAGAGGCCTTTCACACTGGAGGAAGGGCTTGCGTCTCATGGAGAGAACGTGTACGTCACCAGGGAGACGGAGGCGCGCTCTTGACACCATTTCCTCTGCCCGTTTAAAACACAAGTGTTTGTACTCGATCTGGTCTGCCTGGTGAAAAGCTTGGCAGTCCGCATCACCCTGAGCACCTTTCCTGAAGTTTGATTCAGAGCTGGGTAAACTCGGGCTTCAGAGGCTTAGATGAGACCAAACGTGTTCAGCTTGTGGCGAAAGCCTTTGACCAGAGGCATATACGCTTGTGCTTGGGACGAGGGCTAGGCAAGAACGTTTACACCCTGGGTTTTTATCTTTACCCTAAGCTGTCCCTTTTGGCTGCAGCAGGTGGAGAGAACCCGCGGAGAGAGAACAGCTGCGAAGTGGATGCACAGAACAGTCACCTCGATACCAGCCCCGGGGTCCCAAGCAACGATCCTTCCCCGGAGGGTACATAACCCACACCGGGATTCAAGCAGGGAGTTCGCCTTGTCCAACTCGCACAGGAGACTGGCATGAGATGTAGGGCTCATCTACTTGCGTTCACACTACGTGGCCCGGAGAAGTTCTCACGGAGCCGAATCCAGCACCCTTCCTCCACCACGTGTGTACACAAAGGAGCGCTGGGCAGTGGGTGTTCTCAAGGCCAAATGAGAAGCCCTTGTTCTCTGCTGCACCTGCTGGGTGGTTCAAAGGTTTTAAGACCTTCCTGCTCTGGAAGCTTTTCAGAGCTGAGGCTACGCCTGGGCTGCGAAAGCAGAGAGGCGTGGAGGCCTTTCACACTGAAGGCGTGGGCCTGTTTCCCATGGAGAAAGTGTACGTCACCCAACCCCCACCTCCACCCCACCCCACCCCAACCCACCCCCAGCTGGAGGTGTGTGGGTTGACACCATTTTGTCCTGCCCATGGAAAATACAAAGAGGCGTACACGATTTGGGCTGTCTGGTGAAAGAATTTTGAATCGGCGGCACCCTGAGTACCTTTCCCGAAGTTTGCTTCCTAGCTGGTTAAACTCGGCATTCAGAGGCGAGATGAGAACAAACTTGCTCCGCGTGCGGCGAAGTGCCCTGATGCCCTGCCCTAAATGTTTGAGCTTCTGGCCAGCGTCACGCAAGTATTTTGACACGTAGGAGCCTCACTTTTACTCCAAGCTGTCCCTGTTGGCTGAAGCAGTCGGTGTGTCTGTATCGCAGCCTGGGAGGCCGGGCGTTGGGGGAGTCTGCCAAGTGACTGGCCTCCATTTATAGCTAACTGAGAAACTGCGTCGAAGCTTTCGGGAGCCTCTTACAGGGAATGGTTGCAGTTCGGAATTGGAGACTGTGCTGGCAAACGTCAGCAGCTCCTCTCCCTCGGAGGGCTCTTGGTGTGCCGACTCCTAACAGCCAGCACGGTCCCCAGCTCGTGAACGGTCCCATTGCGAGCCGGTCTCGTCCGTGAAAGAGCCACGTGAGGCTGAGCTCCAACAGTCGGGCTCCACACCTGGAGCCTTTGGGACAGGGCAATCCTGAGCTGATGTGCCCACCAGGGGACGCGACGAAAGTTTATGCACCACAGGAAAACACATCAAGGCCTCGTGTTCTCTCCATGAAATGAACGTGAGCTTGAAGGGTGATGCGTCAGCGTGCACCGTGAACAGCTCGCTGGTACGCCTGTCTTTGCCCCCTCTCACGGTCTCACGCACCCGGGCTCAGTTCCGTGCAGGAATGCTGAGTGGCAGCGCCAGCCTCGCTTCTGGACTCTAAAGCCTTCCACCCCCTAATGGCAGGTTGTGTGTGTCTCTCACGTGGGGGGAGGAATGAGGTCGCCCACAGAGGTTCTGCCATGAAAGATCTAAAGACGCACGCTGCTGAGGAGCTTGATCCTCATGGAGCGTCCCCGAAGGCCAGAAGAATGCCGACAGTCTCTTTCAAAGCTGCCGGACGCTCTGCCGTTCTAGGCCTGAGATACGGACCTTGTGACGGCACTGTAACCCCGCGAGATTCAGGAGACATCGCCAGTGCGAGTGGCAATCCGGAAGGAAGAACTTTCAAGGCGGAGTGTCCTGTCCTGTACAAAACGGCGCCCAAGTGGCTGAGGCAGGGAGCATTTTCCTTCACAGAACCGGCATCCTCGTATGCCTGTGGGTTACTCTAAAGAAACGACACTGTGAGCAACCTCTTCGAAAAGGCCTTCGCAAGCGACTTGGAGACAACAGCAGCGCAGTGGAGGCACAGACCATTATGCTAGAGAGCAGCACAGTGTCTCTAGCAGCGATCGCTTCCCGGAGGATACTTAAGACACACCGAGATTCCAGCAGGGAGTTTTGCCTCATAGCAGTACAACTCACTCAAGAAAGAGGGATGAGGTGTAGGGCTAATCTACGGGCGCTCACGCTCTGTGTCCCTGAGAAGGTTTCACGGAGCAGAATGCCTCACCGACCGCTACCACGTGTGTGCACCAAAGAAGCCCTGTGCCGTGGGTGTTCTCAGGCCGACAGCGAAGACCTAGGTGTGTGCTGCACCCGCGCTCGGTGGTTCACACGTTGCGTGACCCTGTGCCTTTGGAAGATGTTCAGAGCGGGTGGCACCTGCGTGCTGCGAGCGCAAGAGGTGTAGAGTGTAGAGGCCTTTCACACTGGAGGAAGGGCTTGCATCTCATGGAGAAAATGTGTACGTCGCCCGGGAGATGGAGGCGCGCTCTTGACACCATTTCCTCTGCCCGTTTAAAACACAAGTGTTTGTACTCGATCTGGGCTGCCTGGTGAAACGCTTGGCAGTCCGCATCACCCTGAGCACCTTTCCTGAAGTTTGATTCGTAGCTGGGTAATCTCGGGCTTCAGAGGCTTAGACGAGACCAAACGTGTTCAGCTTGTGGCGAAAGCCTTTGACCAGAGGCATATATGCTTGTGCTTGGGGCGAGGGCTAGGCAAGAACGTTTACACACTGGGTTTTTATCTTTACCCTAAGCTGTCCCTTTTGGCTGCAGCAGGCGGAGAGAACCCGCGGAGAGAGAACAGCTGCGAAGTGGATGCACAGAACAGTCACCTCGATACCAGCCCCGGGCTCCCAAGCAACGATCCTTCCCCGCAGGGTACTTAACCCACCCAGGGATTCAAGCAGGGAGTTCGCCTTGTCCAACTCGCACAGGAGACTGGCATGAGACGTAGGGCTCATCTACTTGCGTTCACACTACGTGGCCCGGAGAAGTTCTCACGGAGCCGAATCCAGCACCCTTCCTCCACCACGTGTGTACACAAAGAAGCGCTGGGCAGTGGGTGTTCTCAGGCCAAGAGAGAAGCCCTTGTTCTGTGCTGCACCTGCTGGGTGGTTGAAAGGTTTTCTGACCTTCCTGCTCTGGAAGCTTTTCAGAGCTGAGGCTACGCCTGGGCTGCGAAAGCAGAGAGGCGTAGAGGCCTTTCACACTGAAGGCGTGGGCCTGTTTCCCATGGGGAAAGTGTACGTCGCCCAATCCCCACTCCCACCCCACCCCACCCCACCCCACCCCACTCCAACCCACCCCCAGCTGGAGGCGTGCGGGTTGACACCATTTTCTCCTGCCCATGGAAAATACAAAGAGGCGTACACGATTTGGGCTGTCTGGTGAAAGAATTTTGAATCGGCGGCACCCTGAGTACCTTTCCCGAAGTTTGCTTCCTAGCTGGTTAAACTCGGCATTCAGAGGCGAGATGAAAACAAACTTGCTCCGCGTGCGGCGAAGTGCCTTGATGCCCTGCCCTAAATGTTTGAGCTTCTGGCCAGCGTCACGCAAGTACTTTGACATGTAGGATTCTCACTTTTACTCCAAGCTGTCCCTGTTGGCTGAAGCAGTCGGCGTGTCTGTATCGCAGCCTGGGAGGCCGGGCGTTGGGGGAGTCTGCCAAGTGACTGGCCTCCATTTATAGCTAACTGAGAAACTGCGTCGAAGCTTTCGGGAGCCTCTTACAGGGAATGGTTGCAGTTCGGAATTGGAGACTGTGCTGGCAAACGTCAGCAGCTCCTCTCCCTCAGAGGGCTCTTGGTGTGCCGACTCCTAACAGCCAGCACGGTCCCCAGCTCGCGAACGGTCCCATTGCGAGCCGGTCTCGTCCGTGAAAGAGCCACGTGAGGCTGATCTCCAACAGTCGGGCTCCACACCTGGAGCCTTTGGGACAGGGCAGTCCTGAGCCGATGTGCCCACCAGGGGACGCGACCAAAGTTTACGTACCACAGGAAAGCGCATCAAGGCCTCGTGTTCTCTCCATGAAATGAACATGAGCTTGAAGGGTGATGCGTCAGCGTGCACCGTGAACAGCTCGCTGGTACGCCTGTCTTTGCCCCCTCTCACGGTCTCACGCACCCTGGCTCAGTTCCGTGTAGGAATGCTGAGTGGGAGCGCCAGCCTCGCTTCTGGACTCGAAAGCCTTCCACCCCCTAATGGCAGGTTGTGTGTGTCTCTCACGTGGGGGGAGGAATGAGGTCGCCCACAGAGGTTCTGCCATGAAAGATCTAAAGACGCACGCTGCTGAGGAGCTTGTTCCTCATGGAGCGTCCCCGAAGGCCAGAAGAATGCCGAAGGTCTCTTTCAAAGCTGCCGGACGCTCTGCCGTTCTAGGCCTGAGATAAGGACCTTGTGACGGCACTGTAACCCCGCGAGATTCAGGAGACATCGCCAGTGCGAGTGGCAATCCGGAAGGAAGAACCTTCAAGGCGGAGTGTCCTTTCCTGTACAAAACGGCGCCCAAGTGGCTGAGGCAGGGAGCATTTTCCTTCACAGAACCGGCATCCTCGTATGCCTGTGGGTTACTCTAAAGAAACGACACTGTGAGCAACCTCTTCGAAAAGGCCTTCGCAAGCGACTTGGAGACAACAGCAGCGCAGTGGAGGCACAGACCATTGTCCTAGAGAGCAGCACAGTGTCTCTAGCAGCGATCGCTTCCCGGAGGATACTTAAGCCACACCGAGATTCCAGCAGGGAGGTTTGCCTTATAGCAGTACAACTCACTCAAGAAAGAGGGATGAGGTGTAGGGCTAATCTACGTGCGCTCAGGCTCTGTGTCCCCGAGAAGGTTTCACGGAGCAGAATGCATCACCGACCGCTACCACGTGTGTGCACCAAAGAAGCCCTGTGCCGTGGGTGTTCTCAGGCCGACAGCGAAGACCTAGGTGTGTGCTGCACCCGCGCTCGGTGGTTCACACGTTGCGTGACCCTGTGCCTTTGGAAGATGTTCAGAGCAGGTGGCACCTGCGTGCTGTGAGCACAAGAGGTGTAGAGTGTAGAGGCCTTTCACACTGGAGGAAGGGCTTGCATCTCATGGAGAAAACGTGTACATCGCCCGGGAGATGGTGGCACGCTCTTGACACCATTTCCTCTGCCCGTTTAAAACACAAGTGTTTGTACTCGATCTGGGCTGCCTGGTGAAACGCTTGGCAGTCCGCATCACCCTGAGCACCTTTCCTGAAGTTTGATTAGTAGCTGGGTAAACTCGGGCCTCAGAGGCTTAGATGAGACCAAACGTGTTCAGCTTGTGGCGAAAGCCTTTGACCAGAGGCATATAAGCTTGTGCTTGGGGCGAGGGCTAGGCAAGAACGTTTACACCCTGGGTTTTTATCTTTACCCTAAGCTGTCCCTTTTGGCTGCAGCAGGCGGAGAGAACCCGCGGAGAGAGAACAGCTGCGAAGTGGATGCACAGAACAGTCACCTCGATACCAGCCCCGGGGTCCCAAGCAACGATCCTTCCCCGCAGGGTACTTAACCCACCCAGGGATTCAAGCAGGGAGTTCGCCTTGTCCAACTCGCACAGGAGACTGGCATGAGACGTAGGGCTCATCTACTTGCGTTCACACTACGTGGCCCGGAGAAGTTCTCACGGAGCCGAATCCAGCACCCTTCCTCCACCACGTGTGTACACAAAGGAGCGCTGGGCAGTGGGTGTTCTCAGGCCAAGAGAGAAGCCCTTGTTCTGTGCTGCACCTGCTGGGTGGTTCAAAGGTTTTCTGACCTTCCTGCTCTGGAAGCTTTTCAGAGCTGAGGCTACGCCTGGGCTGCGAAAGCAGAGAGGCGTAGAGGCCTTTCACACGGAAGGCGTGGGCCTGTTTCCCATGGGGAAAGTGTACGTCGCCCAACCCCCACTCCCACCCCACCCCACCCCACCCCACCCCACTCCAACCCACCCCCAGCTGGAGGCGTGCGGGTTGACACCATTTTGTCCTGCCCATGGAAAATACAAAGAGGCGTACACGATTTGGGCTGTCTGGTGAAAGAATTTTGAATCGGCGGCACCCTGAGTACCTTTCCCGAAGTTTGCTTCCTAGCTGGTTAAACTCGGCATTCAGAGGCGAGATGAGAACAAACTTGCTCCGCGTGCGGCGAAGTGCCTTGATGCCCTGCCCTAAATGTTTGAGCTTCTGGCCAGCGTCACGCAAGTACTTTGACACGTAGGATTCTCACTTTTACTCCAAGCTGTCCCTGTTGGCTGAAGCAGTCGGCGTGTCTGTATCGCAGCCTGGGAGGCTGGGCGTTGGGGGAGTCTGCCAAGTGACTGGCCTCCATTTATAGCTAACTGAGAAACTGCGTCGAAGCTTTTGGGAGCCTCTTACAGGGAATGGTTGCAGTTCGGAATTGGAGACTGTGCTGGCAAACGTCAGCAGCTCCTCTCCCTCAGAGGGCTCTTGGTGTGCCGACTCCTAACAGCCAGCACGGTCCCCAGCTCGCGAACGGTCCCATTGCGAGCCGGTCTCATCCGTGAAAGAGCCACGTGAGGCTGATCTCCAACAGTCGGGCTCCACACCTGGAGCATTTGGGACAGGGCAGTACTGAGCCGATGTGCCCACCAGGGGACGTGACCAAAGTTTACGTACCACAGGAAAGCGCATCAAGGCCTCGTGTTCTCTCCATGAAATGAACGTGAGCTTGAAGGGTGATGCATCAGCGTGCACCGTGAACAGCTCGCTGGTACGCCTGTCTTTGCCCCCTCTCACGGTCTCACGCACCCTGGCTCAGTTCCGTGCAGGAATGCTGAGTGGGAGCGCCAGCCTCGCTTCTGGACTCGAAAGCCTTCCACCCCCTAATGGCAGGTTGTGTGTGTCTCTCACGTGGGGGGAGGAATGAGGTCGCCCACAGAGGATCTGCCATGAAAGATCTAAAGACGCACGCTGCTGAGGAGCTTGTTCATCATGGAGCGTCCCCGAAGGCCAGAAGAATGCCGAAGGTCTCTTTCAAAGCTGCCGGACGCTCTGCCGTTCTAGGCCTGAGATAAGGACCTTGTGACGGCACTGTAACCCCGCGAGATTCAGGAGACATCGCCAGTGCGAGTGGCAATCCGGAAGGAAGAACTTTCAAGGCAGAGTGTCCTGTCCTGTACAAAACGGCGCCCAAGTGGCTGAGGCAGGGAGCATTTTCCTTCACAGAACCGGCATCCTCGTATGCCTGTGGGTTACTCTAAAGAAACGACACTGTGAGCAACCTCTTCGAAAAGGCCTTCGCAAGCGACTTGGAGACAACAGCAGCGCAGTGGAGGCACAGACCATTATGCTAGAGAGCAGCACAGTGTCTCTAGCAGCGATCGCTTCCCGGAGGATACTTAAGACACACCGAGATTCCAGCAGGGAGTTTTGCCTCATAGCAGTACAACTCACTCAAGAAAGAGGGATGAGGTGTAGGGCTAATCTACGTGCGCTCACGCTCTGTGTCCCTGAGAAGGTTTCACGGAGCAGAATGCCTCACCGACCGCTACCACGTGTGTGCACCAAAGAAGCCCTGTGCCGTGGGTGTTCTCAGGCCGACAGCGAAGACCTAGGTGTGTGCTGCACCCGCGCTCGGTGGTTCACACGTTGCGTGACCCTGTGCCTTTGGAAGATGTTCAGAGCGGGTGGCACCTGCGTGCTGCGAGCGCAAGAGGTGTAGAGTGTAGAGGCCTTTCACACTGGAGGAAGGGCTTGCATCTCATGGAGAAAATGTGTACGTCGCCCGGGAGATGGAGGCGCGCTCTTGACACCATTTCCTCTGCCCGTTTAAAACACAAGTGTTTGTACTCGATCTGGGCTGCCTGGTGAAACGCTTGGCAGTCCGCATCACCCTGAGCACCTTTCCTGAAGTTTGATTCGTAGCTGGGTAATCTCGGGCTTCAGAGGCTTAGACGAGACCAAACGTGTTCAGCTTGTGGCGAAAGCCTTTGACCAGAGGCATATATGCTTGTGCTTGGGGCGAGGGCTAGGCAAGAACGTTTACACACTGGGTTTTTATCTTTACCCTAAGCTGTCCCTTTTGGCTGCAGCAGGCGGAGAGAACCCACGGAGAGAGAACAGCTGCGAAGTGGATGCACAGAACAGTCACCTCGATACCAGCCCCGGGCTCCCAAGCAACGATCCTTCCCCGCAGGGTACTTAACCCACCCAGGGATTCAAGCAGGGAGTTCGCCTTGTCCAACTCGCACAGGAGACTGGCATGAGACGTAGGGCTCATCTACTTGCGTTCACACTACGTGGCCCGGAGAAGTTCTCACGGAGCCGAATCCAGCACCCTTCCTCCACCACGTGTGTACACAAAGGAGCGCTGGGCAGTGGGTGTTCTCAGGCCAAGAGAGAAGCCCTTGTTCTGTGCTGCACCTGCTGGGTGGTTGAAAGGTTTTCTGACCTTCCTGCTCTGGAAGCTTTTCAGAGCTGAGGCTACGCCTGGGCTGCGAAAGCAGAGAGGCGTAGAGGCCTTTCACACGGAAGGCGTGGGCCTGTTTCCCATGGGGAAAGTGTACGTCGCCCAATCCCCACTCCCACCCCACCCCACCCCACCCCACCCCACTCCAACCCACCCCCAGCTGGAGGCGTGCGGGTTGACACCATTTTCTCCTGCCCATGGAAAATACAAAGAGGCGTACACGATTTGGGCTGTCTGGTGAAAGAATTTTGAATCGGCGGCACCCTGAGTACCTTTCCCGAAGTTTGCTTCCTAGCTGGTTAAACTCGGCATTCAGAGGCGAGATGAAAACAAACTTGCTCCGCGTGCGGCGAAGTGCCTTGATGCCCTGCCCTAAATGTTTGAGCTTCTGGCCAGCGTCATGCAAGTACTTTGACATGTAGGATTCTCACTTTTACTCCAAGCTGTCCCTGTTGGCTGAAGCAGTCGGCGTGTCTGTATCGCAGCCTGGGAGGCCGGGCGTTGGGGGAGTCTGCCAAGTGACTGGCCTCCATTTATAGCTAACTGAGAAACTGCGTCGAAGCTTTCGGGAGCCTCTTACAGGGAATGGTTGCAGTTCGGAATTGGAGACTGTTCTGGCAAACGTCAGCAGCTCCTCTCCCTCGGAGGGCTCTTGCTGTGCCGACTTCTAACAGCCAGCACGGTCCCCAGCTCGTGAACGGTCCCATTGCGAGCCGGTCTCGTCCGTGAAAGAGCCACATGAGGCTGAGCTCCAACAGTCAGGCTCCACACCTGGAGCCTTTGGGACAGGGCAGTCCTGAGCTGATGTGCCCACCAGGGGACGCGACCAAAGTTTACGTACCACAGGAAAGCGCATCAAGGCCTCGTGTTCTCTCCATGAAATGAACGTGAGCTTGAAAGGTGATGCATCGGCGTGCACCGTGAACAGCTCGCTGGTACGCCTGTCTTTGCCCCCTCTCACGGTCTCACGCACCCGGGCTCAGTTCCTTGCAGGAATGCTGAGTGGGAGCGCCAGCCTCGCTTCTGGACTCTAAAGCCTTCCACCCCCTAAAGGCAGGTTGTGTGTGTCTCTCACGTTGGGGTAGGAATGAGGTCGCCCACAGAGGTTCTGCCATGAAAGATCTAAAGACGCACGCTGCTGAGGAGCTTGTTCCTCATGGAGCGTCCCCGAAGGCCAGAAGAATGCCGACGGTCTCTTTCAAAGCTGCCGGACGCTCTGCCGTTCTAGGCCTGAGATACGGACCTTGTGACGGCACTGTAACCCCGTGAGATTCAGGAGACATCGCCAGTGCGAGTGGCAATCCGGAAGGAAGAACCTTCAAGGCGGAGTGTCCTTTCCTGTACAAAACGGCGCCCAAGTGGCTGAGGCAGGGAGCATTTTCCTTCACAGAACCGGCATCCTCGTATGCCTGTGGGTTACTCTAAAGAAACGACACTGTGAGCAACCTCTTCGAAAAGGCCTTCGCAAGCGACTTGGAGACAACAGCAGCGCAGTGGAGGCACAGACCATTATCCTAGAGAGCAGCACAGTGTCTCTAGCAGCGATCGCCTCCCGGAGGATACTTAAGCCACACCGAGATTCCAACAGGGAGTTTTGCCTTATAGCAGTACAACTCACTCAAGAAAGAGGGATGAGGTGTAGGGCTAATCTACGTGCGCTCACGCTCTGTGTCCCCGAGAAGGTTTCACGGAGCAGAATGCATCACCGACCGCTACCACGTGTGTGCACCAAAGAAGCCCTGTGCCGTGGGTGTTCTCAGGCCGACAGTGAAGACCTAGGTGTGTGCTGCACCCACGCTCGGTGGTTCACACGTTGCGTGACCCCTGTGCCTTTCGAAGATGTTCAGAGCGGGTGGCACCTGCGTGCTGCGAGTGCAAGAGGTGTAGAGTGTAGAGGCCTTTCACACTGGAGGAAGGGCTTGCGTCTCATGGAGAGAACGTGTACGTCACCAGGGAGACGGAGGCGCGCTCTTGACACCATTTCCTCTGCCCGTTTAAAACACAAGTGTTTGTACTCGATCTGGTCTGCCTGGTGAAAAGCTTGGCAGTCCGCATCACCCTGAGCACCTTTCCTGAAGTTTGATTCATAGCTGGGTAAACTCGGGCTTCAGAGGCTTAGATGAGACCAAACGTGTTCAGCTTGTGGCGAAAGCCTTTGACCAGAGGCATATACGCTTGTGCTTGGGACGAGGGCTAGGCAAGAACGTTTACACCCTGGGTTTTTATCTTTACCCTAAGCTGTCCCTTTTGGCTGCAGCAGGTGGAGAGAACCCGCGGAGAGAGAACAGCTGCGAAGTGGATGCACAGAACAGTCACCTCGATACCAGCCCCGGGGTCCCAAGCAACGATCCTTCCCCGGAGGGTACATAACCCACACCGGGATTCAAGCAGGGAGTTCGCCTTGTCCAACTCGCACAGGAGACTGGCATGAGATGTAGGGCTCATCTACTTGCGTTCACACTACGTGGCCCGGAGAAGTTCTCACGGAGCCGAATCCAGCACCCTTCCTCCACCACGTGTGTACACAAAGGAGCGCTGGGCAGTGGGTGTTCTCAAGGCCAAATGAGAAGCCCTTGTTCTCTGCTGCACCTGCTGGGTGGTTCAAAGGTTTTAAGACCTTCCTGCTCTGGAAGCTTTTCAGAGCTGAGGCTACGCCTGGGCTGCGAAAGCAGAGAGGCGTGGAGGCCTTTCACACTGAAGGCGTGGGCCTGTTTCCCATGGAGAAAGTGTACGTCACACAACCCCCACCTCCACCCCACCCCACCCCAACCCACCCCCAGCTGGAGGTGTGTGGGTTGACACCATTTTGTCCTGCCCATGGAAAATACAAAGAGGCGTACACGATTTGGGCTGTCTGGTGAGAGAATTTTGAATCGGCGGCACCCTGAGTACCTTTCCCGAAGTTTGCTTCCTAGCTGGTTAAACTCGACATTCAGAGGCGAGATGAGAACAAACTTGCTCCGCGTGCGGCGAAGTGCCCTGATGCCCTGCCCTAAATGTTTGAGCTTCTGGCCAGCGTCACGCAAGTATTTTGACACGTAGGAGCCTCACTTTTACTCCAAGCTGTCCCTGTTGGCTGAAGCAGTCGGTGTGTCTGTATCGCAGCCTGGGAGGCCGGGCGTTGGGGGAGTCTGCCAAGTGACTGGCCTCCATTTATAGCTAACTGAGAAACTGCGTCGAAGCTTTCGGGAGCCTCTTACAGGGAATGGTTGCAGTTCGGAATTGGAGACTGTGCTGGCAAACGTCAGCAGCTCCTCTCCCTCAGAGGGCTCTTGGTGTGCCGACTCCTAACAGCCAGCACGGTCCCCAGCTCGTGAACGGTCCCATTGCGAGCCGGTCTCGTCCGTGAAAGAGCCACGTGAGGCTGAGCTCCAACAGTCGGGCTCCACACCTGGAGCCTTTGGGACAGGGCAATCCTGAGCTGATGTGCCCACCAGGGGACGCGACGAAAGTTTATGCACCACAGGAAAACACATCAAGGCCTCGTGTTCTCTCCATGAAATGAACGTGAGCTTGAAGGGTGATGCGTCAGCGTGCACCGTGAACAGCTCGCTGGTACGCCTGTCTTTGCCCCCTCTCACGGTCTCACGCACCCGGGCTCAGTTCCGTGCAGGAATGCTGAGTGGCAGCGCCAGCCTCGCTTCTGGACTCTAAAGCCTTCCACCCCCTAATGGCAGGTTGTGTGTGTCTCTCACGTGGGGGGAGGAATGAGGTCGCCCACAGAGGTTCTGCCATGAAAGATCTAAAGACGCACGCTGCTGAGGAGCTTGATCCTCATGGAGCGTCCCCGAAGGCCAGAAGAATGCCGACAGTCTCTTTCAAAGCTGCCGGACGCTCTGCCGTTCTAGGCCTGAGATACGGACCTTGTGACGGCACTGTAACCCCGCGAGATTCAGGAGACATCGCCAGTGCGAGTGGCAATCCGGAAGGAAGAACTTTCAAGGCGGAGTGTCCTGTCCTGTACAAAACGGCGCCCAAGTGGCTGAGGCAGGGAGCATTTTCCTTCACAGAACCGGCATCCTCGTATGCCTGTGGGTTACTCTAAAGAAACGACACTGTGAGCAACCTCTTCGAAAAGGCCTTCGCAAGCGACTTGGAGACAACAGCAGCGCAGTGGAGGCACAGACCATTATGCTAGAGAGCAGCACAGTGTCTCTAGCAGCGATCGCTTCCCGGAGGATACTTAAGACACACCGAGATTCCAGCAGGGAGTTTTGCCTCATAGCAGTACAACTCACTCAAGAAAGAGGGATGAGGTGTAGGGCTAATCTACGTGCGCTCACGCTCTGTGTCCCTGAGAAGGTTTCACGGAGCAGAATGCCTCACCGACCGCTACCACGTGTGTGCACCAAAGAAGCCCTGTGCCGTGGGTGTTCTCAGGCCGACAGCGAAGACCTAGGTGTGTGCTGCACCCGCGCTCGGTGGTTCACACGTTGCGTGACCCTGTGCCTTTGGAAGATGTTCAGAGCGGGTGGCACCTGCGTGCTGCGAGCGCAAGAGGTGTAGAGTGTAGAGGCCTTTCACACTGGAGGAAGGGCTTGCATCTCATGGAGAAAATGTGTACGTCACCCGGGAGATGGAGGCGCGCTCTTGACACCATTTCCTCTGCCCGTTTAAAACACAAGTGTTTGTACTCGATCTGGGCTGCCTGGTGAAACGCTTGGCAGTCCGCATCACCCTGAGCACCTTTCCTGAAGTTTGATTCGTAGCTGGGTAATCTCGGGCTTCAGAGGCTTAGACGAGACCAAACGTGTTCAGCTTGTGGCGAAAGCCTTTGACCAGAGGCATATATGCTTGTGCTTGGGGCGAGGGCTAGGCAAGAACGTTTACACACTGGGTTTTTATCTTTACCCTAAGCTGTCCCTTTTGGCTGCAGCAGGCGGAGAGAACCCGCGGAGAGAGAACAGCTGCGAAGTGGATGCACAGAACAGTCACCTCGATACCAGCCCCGGGCTCCCAAGCAACGATCCTTCCCCGCAGGGTACTTAACCCACCCAGGGATTCAAGCAGGGAGTTCGCCTTGTCCAACTCGCACAGGAGACTGGCATGAGACGTAGGGCTCATCTACTTGCGTTCACACTACGTGGCCCGGAGAAGTTCTCACGGAGCCGAATCCAGCACCCTTCCTCCACCACGTGTGTACACAAAGAAGCGCTGGGCAGTGGGTGTTCTCAGGCCAAGAGAGAAGCCCTTGTTCTGTGCTGCACCTGCTGGGTGGTTGAAAGGTTTTCTGACCTTCCTGCTCTGGAAGCTTTTCAGAGCTGAGGCTACGCCTGGGCTGCGAAAGCAGAGAGGCGTAGAGGCCTTTCACACGGAAGGCGTGGGCCTGTTTCCCATGGGGAAAGTGTACGTCGCCCAATCCCCACTCCCACCCCACCCCACCCCACCCCACCCCACTCCAACCCACCCCCAGCTGGAGGCGTGCGGGTTGACACCATTTTCTCCTGCCCATGGAAAATACAAAGAGGCGTACACGATTTGGGCTGTCTGGTGAAAGAATTTTGAATCGGCGGCACCCTGAGTACCTTTCCCGAAGTTTGCTTCCTAGCTGGTTAAACTCGGCATTCAGAGGCGAGATGAAAACAAACTTGCTCCGCGTGCGGCGAAGTGCCTTGATGCCCTGCCCTAAATGTTTGAGCTTCTGGCCAGCGTCACGCAAGTACTTTGACATGTAGGATTCTCACTTTTACTCCAAGCTGTCCCTGTTGGCTGAAGCAGTCGGCGTGTCTGTATCGCAGCCTGGGAGGCCGGGCGTTGGGGGAGTCTGCCAAGTGACTGGCCTCCATTTATAGCTAACTGAGAAACTGCGTCGAAGCTTTCGGGAGCCTCTTACAGGGAATGGTTGCAGTTCGGAATTGGAGACTGTGCTGGCAAACGTCAGCAGCTCCTCTCCCTCAGAGGGCTCTTGGTGTGCCGACTCCTAACAGCCAGCACGGTCCCCAGCTCGCGAACGGTCCCATTGCGAGCCGGTCTCGTCCGTGAAAGAGCCACGTGAGGCTGATCTCCAACAGTCGGGCTCCACACCTGGAGCCTTTGGGACAGGGCAGTCCTGAGCCGATGTGCCCACCAGGGGACGCGACCAAAGTTTACGTACCACAGGAAAGCGCATCAAGGCCTCGTGTTCTCTCCATGAAATGAACATGAGCTTGAAGGGTGATGCGTCAGCGTGCACCGTGAACAGCTCGCTGGTACGCCTGTCTTTGCCCCCTCTCACGGTCTCACGCACCCTGGCTCAGTTCCGTGTAGGAATGCTGAGTGGGAGCGCCAGCCTCGCTTCTGGACTCGAAAGCCTTCCACCCCCTAATGGCAGGTTGTGTGTGTCTCTCACGTGGGGGGAGGAATGAGGTCGCCCACAGAGGTTCTGCCATGAAAGATCTAAAGACGCACGCTGCTGAGGAGCTTGTTCCTCATGGAGCGTCCCCGAAGGCCAGAAGAATGCCGAAGGTCTCTTTCAAAGCTGCCGGACGCTCTGCCGTTCTAGGCCTGAGATAAGGACCTTGTGACGGCACTGTAACCCCGCGAGATTCAGGAGACATCGCCAGTGCGAGTGGCAATCCGGAAGGAAGAACCTTCAAGGCGGAGTGTCCTTTCCTGTACAAAACGGCGCCCAAGTGGCTGAGGCAGGGAGCATTTTCCTTCACAGAACCGGCATCCTCGTATGCCTGTGGGTTACTCTAAAGAAACGACACTGTGAGCAACCTCTTCGAAAAGGCCTTCGCAAGCGACTTGGAGACAACAGCAGCGCAGTGGAGGCACAGACCATTGTCCTAGAGAGCAGCACAGTGTCTCTAGCAGCGATCGCTTCCCGGAGGATACTTAAGCCACACCGAGATTCCAGCAGGGAGTTTTGCCTTATAGCAGTACAACTCACTCAAGAAAGAGGGATGAGGTGTAGGGCTAATCTACGTGCGCTCACGCTCTGTGTCCCCGAGAAGGTTTCACGGAGCAGAATGCATCACCGACCGCTACCACGTGTGTGCACCAAAGAAGCCCTGTGCCGTGGGTGTTCTCAGGCCGACAGCGAAGACCTAGGTGTGTGCTGCACCCGCGCTCGGTGGTTCACACGTTGCGTGACCCTGTGCCTTTGGAAGATGTTCAGAGCAGGTGGCACCTGCGTGCTGCGAGCACAAGAGGTGTAGAGTGTAGAGGCCTTTCACACTGGAGGAAGGGCTTGCATCTCATGGAGAAAACGTGTACATCGCCCGGGAGATGGTGGCACGCTCTTGACACCATTTCCTCTGCCCGTTTAAAACACAAGTGTTTGTACTCGATCTGGGCTGCCTGGTGAAACGCTTGGCAGTCCGCATCACCCTGAGCACCTTTCCTGAAGTTTGATTAGTAGCTGGGTAAACTCGGGCCTCAGAGGCTTAGATGAGACCAAACGTGTTCAGCTTGTGGCGAAAGCCTTTGACCAGAGGCATATAAGCTTGTGCCTGGGGCGAGGGCTAGGCAAGAACGTTTACACCCTGGGTTTTTATCTTTACCCTAAGCTGTCCCTTTTGGCTGCAGCAGGCGGAGAGAACCCGCGGAGAGAGAACAGCTGCGAAGTGGATGCACAGAACAGTCACCTCGATACCAGCCCCGGGGTCCCAAGCAACGATCCTTCCCCGCAGGGTACTTAACCCACCCAGGGATTCAAGCAGGGAGTTCGCCTTGTCCAACTCGCACAGGAGACTGGCATGAGACGTAGGGCTCATCTACTTGCGTTCACACTACGTGGCCCGGAGAAGTTCTCACGGAGCCGAATCCAGCACCCTTCCTCCACCACGTGTGTACACAAAGGAGCGCTGGGCAGTGGGTGTTCTCAGGCCAAGAGAGAAGCCCTTGTTCTGTGCTGCACCTGCTGGGTGGTTCAAAGGTTTTCTGACCTTCCTGCTCTGGAAGCTTTTCAGAGCTGAGGCTACGCCTGGGCTGCGAAAGCAGAGAGGCGTAGAGGCCTTTCACACGGAAGGCGTGGGCCTGTTTCCCATGGGGAAAGTGTACGTCGCCCAACCCCCACTCCCACCCCACCCCACCCCACCCCACCCCACTCCAACCCACCCCCAGCTGGAGGCGTGCGGGTTGACACCATTTTGTCCTGCCCATGGAAAATACAAAGAGGCGTACACGATTTGGGCTGTCTGGTGAAAGAATTTTGAATCGGCGGCACCCTGAGTACCTTTCCCGAAGTTTGCTTCCTAGCTGGTTAAACTCGGCATTCAGAGGCGAGATGAGAACAAACTTGCTCCGCGTGCGGCGAAGTGCCTTGATGCCCTGCCCTAAATGTTTGAGCTTCTGGCCAGCGTCACGCAAGTACTTTGACACGTAGGATTCTCACTTTTACTCCAAGCTGTCCCTGTTGGCTGAAGCAGTCGGCGTGTCTGTATCGCAGCCTGGGAGGCTGGGCGTTGGGGGAGTCTGCCAAGTGACTGGCCTCCATTTATAGCTAACTGAGAAACTGCGTCGAAGCTTTTGGGAGCCTCTTACAGGGAATGGTTGCAGTTCGGAATTGGAGACTGTGCTGGCAAACGTCAGCAGCTCCTCTCCCTCAGAGGGCTCTTGGTGTGCCGACTCCTAACAGCCAGCACGGTCCCCAGCTCGCGAACGGTCCCATTGCGAGCCGGTCTCGTCCGTGAAAGAGCCACGTGAGGCTGATCTCCAACAGTCGGGCTCCACACCTGGAGCCTTTGGGACAGGGCAGTCCTGAGCCGATGTGCCCACCAGGGGACGCGACCAAAGTTTACGTACCACAGGAAAGCGCATCAAGGCCTCGTGTTCTCTCCATGAAATGAACGTGAGCTTGAAGGGTGATGCATCAGCGTGCACCGTGAACAGCTCGCTGGTACGCCTGTCTTTGCCCCCTCTCACGGTCTCACGCACCCGGGCTCAGTTCCGTGTAGGAATGCTGAGTGGGAGCGCCAGCCTCGCTTCTGGACTCGAAAGCCTTCCACCCCCTAATGGCAGGTTGTGTGTGTCTCTCACGTGGGGGGAGGAATGAGGTCGCCCACAGAGGATCTGCCATGAAAGATCTAAAGACGCACGCTGCTGAGGAGCTTGTTCATCATGGAGCGTCCCCGAAGGCCAGAAGAATGCCGAAGGTCTCTTTCAAAGCTGCCGGACGCTCTGCCGTTCTAGGCCTGAGATAAGGACCTTGTGACGGCACTGTAACCCCGCGAGATTCAGGAGACATCGCCAGTGCGAGTGGCAATCCAGAAGGAAGAACCTTCAAGGCGGAGTGTCCTTTCCTGTACAAAACGGCGCCCAAGTGGGTGAGGCAGGGAGCATTTTCCTTCACAGAACCGGCATCCTCGTATGCCTGTGGGTTACTCTAAAGAAACGACACTGTGAGCAACCTCTTCGAAAAGGCCTTCGCAAGCGACCTGGAGACAACAGCAGCGCAGTGGAGGCACAGACCATTGTCCTAGAGAGCAGCACAGTGTCTCTAGCAGCGATCGCTTCCCGGAGGATACTTAAGCCACACCGAGATTCCAGCAGGGAGGTTTGCCTTATAGCAGTACAACTCACTCAAGAAAGAGGGATGAGGTGTAGGGCTAATCTACGTGCGCTCACGCTCTGTGTCCCCGAGAAGGTTTCACGGAGCAGAATGCATCACCGACCGCTACCACGTGTGTGCACCAAAGAAGCCCTGTGCCGTGGGTGTTCTCAGGCCGACAGCGAAGACCTAGGTGTGTGCTGCACCCGCGCTCGGTGGTTCACACGTTGCGTGACCCTGTGCCTTTTGAAGATGCTCAGAGCGGGTGGCACCTGCGTGCTGCGAGCGCAAGAGGTGTAGAGTGTAAAGGCCTTTCACACTGGAGGAAAGGCTTGCATCTCATGGAGAAAACGTGTACATCGCCCGGGAGATGGTGGCGCGCTCTTGACACCATTTCCTCTGCCCGTTTAAAACACAAGTGTTTGTACTCGATCTGGGCTGCCTGGTGAAACGCTTGGCAGTCCGCATCACCCTGAGCACTTTTCCTGAAGTTTGATTCGTAGCTGGGTAAACTCGGGCTTCAGAGGCTTAGACGAGACCAAACGTGTTCAGCTTGTGGCGAAAGCCTTTGACCAGAGGCATATAAGCTTGTGCTTGGGGCGAGGGCTAGGCAAGAACGTTTACACACTGGGTTTTTATCTTTACCCTAAGCTGTCCCTTTTGGCTGCAGCAGGCGGAGAGAACCCGCGGAGAGAGAACAGCTGCGAAGTTGATGCACAGAACAGTCACCTCGATACCAGCCCCGGGCTCCCAAGCAACGATCCTTCCCCGCAGGGTACTTAACCCACCCAGGGATTCAAGCAGGGAGTTCGCCTTGTCCAACTCGCACAGGAGACTGGCATGAGACGTAGGGCTCATCTACTTGCGTTCACACTACGTGGCCCGGAGAAGTTCTCACGGAGCCGAATCCAGCACCCTTCCTCCCCCACGTGTGTACACAAAGGAGCGCTGGGCAGTGGGTGTTCTCAGGCCAAGAGAGAAGCCCTTGTTCTGTGCTGCACCTGCTGGGTGGTTCAAAGGTTTTCTGACCTTCCTGCTCTGGAAGCTTTTCAGAGCTAAGGCTACGCCTGGGCTGCGAAAGCAGAGAGGCGTAGAGGCCTTTCACACGGAAGGCGTGGGCCTGTTTCCCATGGGGAAAGTGTACGTTGCCCAACCCCCACTCCCACCCCACCCCACCCCACCCCACCCCACTCCAACCCACCCCCAGCTGGAGGCGTGCGGGTTGACAGCATTTTGTCCTGCCCATGGAAAATACAAAGAGGCGTACACGATTTGGGCTGTCTGGTGAAAGAATTTTGAATCGGCGGCACCCTGAGTACCTTTCCCGAAGTTTGCTTCCTAGCTGGTAAAACTCGGCATTCAGAGGCGAGATGAGAACAAACTTGCTCCGCATGCGGCGAAGTGCCTTGATGTCCTGCCCTAAATGTTTGAGCTTCTGGCCAGCGTCACGCAAGTACTTTGACACGTAGGATTCTCACTTTTACTCCAAGCTGTCCCTGTTGCCTGAAGCATTCGGCGTGTCTGTATCGCAGCCTGGGAGGCTGGGCGTTGGGGGAGTCTGCCAAGTGACTGGCCTCCATTTATAGCTAACTGAGAAACTGCGTCGAAGCTTTCGGGAGCCTCTTACAGGGAATGGTTGCAGTTCGGAATTGGAGACTGTGCTGGCAAACGTCAGCAGCTCCTCTCCCTCAGAGGGCTCTTGGTGTGCCGACTCCTAACAGCCAGCACGGTCCCCAGCTCGCGAACGGTCCCATTGCGAGCCGGTCTCGTCCGTGAAAGAGCCACGTGAGGCTGATCTCCAAGAGTCGGGCTACACACCTGGAGCCTTTGGGACAGGGCAGTCCTGAGCCGATGTGCCCACCAGGGGACGCGACCAAAGTTTACGTACCACAGGAAAGCGCATCAAGGCCTCGTGTTCTCTCCATGAAATGAACGTGAGCTTGAAGGGTGATGCGTCAGAGTAAACTGTGAACAGCTCGCTGGTACGCCTGTCTTTGCCCCCTCTCACGGTCTCACGCACCCGGGCTCAGTTCCGTGTAGGAATGCTGAGTGGGAGCGCCAGCCTCGCTTCTGGACTCTAAAGCCTTCCACCCCCTAATGGCAGGTTGTGTGTGTCTCTCACGTGGGGGGAGGAATGAGGTCGCCCACAGAGGTTCTGCCATGAAAGATCTATTGACGCATGCTGCTGAGGAGCTTGTTCCTCATGGAGCGTCCCCGAAGGCCAGAAGAATGCCGAAGGTCTCTTTCAAAGCTGCCGGATGCTCTGCCGTTCTAGGCCTGAGATACGGACCTTGTGACGGCACTGTAACCCCGCGAGATTCAGGAGACATCGCCAGTGCGAGTGGCAATCCGGAAGGAAGAACCTACAAGGCGGAGTGTCCTTTCCTGTACAAAACGGCGCCCAACTGGCTGAGGCAGGGAGCATTTTCCTTCACAGAACCGGCATCCTCGTATGCCTGTGGGTTACTCTAAAGAAACGACACTGTGAGCAACCTCTTCGAAAAGGCCTTCGCAAGCGACTTGGAGACAACAGCAGCGCAGTGGAGGCACAGACCATTGTCCTAGAGAGCAGCACAGGGTCTCTAGCAGCGATCGCTTCCGGGAGGATACTTAAGCCACACCGAGATTCCAGCAGGGAGGTTTGCCTTATAGCAGTACAACTCACTCAAGAAAGAGGGATGAGGTGTAGGGCTAATCTACGTGCGCTCACGCACTGTGTCCCCGAGAAGGTTTCACGGAGCAGAATACATCACCGACCGCTACCACGTGTGTGCACCAAAGGAGCCCTGTGCCGTTGGTGTTCTCAGGCCGACAGCGAAGACCTAGGTGTGTGCTGCACCCGCGCTCGGTGGTTCACACTTTGCGTGACCCTGTGCCTTTGGAAGATGTTTAGAGCAGGTGGCACCTGCGTGCTGCGAGCGCAAGAGGTGTAGAGTGTAGAGGCCTTTCACACTGGAGGAAGGGCTTGCATCTCATGGAGAAAATGTGTACGTCGCCCGGGAGATGGAGGCACGCTCTTGACACCATTTCCTCTGCCCGTTTAAAACACAAGTGTTTGTACTCGATCTGGGCTGCCTGGTGAAACGCTTGGCAGTCCGCATCACCCTGAGCACCTTTCCTGAAGTTTGATTCATAGCTGGGTAAACTCGGGCTTCAGAGGCTTAGACGAGACCAAACGTGTTCAGCTTGTGGCGAAAGCCTTTGACCAGAGGCATATATGCTTGTGCTTGGGGCGAGGGCTAGGCAAGAACGTTTACACACTGGGTTTTTATCTTTACCCTAAGCTGTCCCTTTTGGCTGCAGCAGGCGGAGAGAACCCGCGGAGAGAGAACAGCTGCGAAGTGGATGCACAGAACAGTCACCTCGATACCAGCCCCGGGCTCCCAAACAACGATCCTTCCCCGCAGGGTACTTAACCCACCCAGGGATTCAAGCAGGGAGTTCGCCTTGTCCAACTCGCACAGGAGACTGGCATGAGACGTAGGGCTCATCTACTTGCGTTCACACTACGTGGCCCGGAGAAGTTCTCACGGAGCCGAATCCAGCACCCTTCCTCCACCACGTGTGTACACAAAGGAGCGCTGGGCAGTGGGTGTTCTCAGGCCAAGAGAGAAGCCCTTGTTCTGTGCTGCACCTGCTGGGTGGTTCAAAGGTTTTCTGACCTTCCTGCTCTGGAAGCTTTTCAGATCTGAGGCTACGCCTGGGCTGCGAAAGCAGAGAGGCGTAGAGGCCTTTCACACGGAAGGCGTGGGCCTGTTTCCCATGGGGAAAGTGTACGTCACCCAACCCCCACTCCCACCCCACCCCACCCCACCCCACCCCACTCCAACCCACCCCCAGCTGGAGGCGTGCGGGTTGACAGCATTTTGTCCTGCCCATGGAAAATACAAAGAGGCGTACACGATTTGGGCTGTCTGGTGAAAGAATTTTGAATCGGCGGCACCCTGAGTACCTTTCCCGAAGTTTGCTTCCTAGCTGGTTAAACTCGGCATTCAGAGGCGAGATGAGAACAAACTTGCTCCGCGTGCGGCGAAGTGCCTTGATGCCCTGCCCTAAATGTTTGAGCTTCTGGCCAGCGTCACGCAAGTACTTTGACACGTAGGATTCTCACTTTTACTCCAAGCTGTCCCTGTTGGCTGAAGCAGTCGGCGTGTCTGTATCGCAGCCTGGGAGGCCGGGCGTTGGGGGAGTCTGCCAAGTGACTGGCCTCCATTTATAGCTAACTGAGAAACTGCGTCGAAGCTTTCGGGAGCCTCTTACAGGGAATGGTTGCAGTTCGGAATTGGAGACTGTGCTGGCAAACGTCAGCAGCTCCTCTCCCTCAGAGGGCTCTTGGTGTGCCGACTCCTAACAGCCAGCACGGTCCCGAGCTCGCGAACGGTCCCATTGCGAGCCGGTCTCGTCCGTGAAAGAGCCACGTGAGGCTGATCTCCAACAGTCGGGCTCCACACCTGGAGCCTTTGGGACAGGGCAGTCCTGAGCCGATGTGCCCACCAGGGGACGCGACCAAAGTTTACGTACCACAGGAAAGCGCATCAAGGCCTCGTGTTCTCTCCATGAAATGAACGTGAGCTTGAAGGGTGATGCGTCAGCGTGCACCGTGAACAGCTCGCTGGTACGCCTGTCTTTGCCCCCTCTCACGGTCTCACGCACCCGGGCTCAGTTCCGTGTAGGAATGCTGAGTGGGAGCGCCAGCCTCGCTTCTGGACTCGAAAGCCTTCCACCCCCTAATGGCAGGTTGTGTGTGTCTCTCACGTGGGGGGAGGAATGAGGTCGCCCACAGAGGATCTGCCATGAAAGATCTAAAGACGCACGCTGCTGAGGAGCTTGTTCCTCATGGAGCGTCCCCGAAGGCCAGAAGAATGCCGAAGGTCTCTTTCAAAGCTGCCGGACGCTCTGCCGTTTTAGGCCTGAGATAAGGACCTTGTGACGGCACTGTAACCCCGCGAGATTCAGGAGACATCGCCAGTGCGAGTGGCAATCCGGAAGGAAGAACCTTCAAGGCGGAGTGTCCTTTCCTGTACAAAACGGCGCCCAAGTGGCTGAGGCAGGGAGCATTTTCCTTCACAGAACCGGCATCCTCGTATGCCTGTGGGTTACTCTAAAGAAACGACACTGTGAGCAACCTCTTCGAAAAAGCCTTCGCAAGCGACTTGGAGACAACAGCAGCGCAGTGGAGGCACAGACCATTGTCCTAGAGAGCAGCACAGTGTCTCTAGCAGCGATCGCTTCCCGGAGGATACTTAAGCCACACCGAGATTCCAGCAGGGAGGTTTGCCTTATAGCAGTACAACTCACTCAAGAAAGAGGGATGAGGTGTAGGGCTAATCTACGTGCGCTCACGCTCTGTGTCCCCGAGAAGGTTTCACGGAGCAGAATGCATCACCGACCGCTACCACGTGTGTGCACCAAAGAAGCCCTGTGCCGTGGGTGTTCTCAGGCCGACAGCGAAGACCTAGGTGTGTGCTGCACCCGCGCTCGGTGGTTCACACGTTGTGTGACCCTGTGCCTTTTGAAGATGCTCAGAGCGGTTGGCACCTGCGTGCTGCGAGCGCAAGAGGTGTAGAGTGTAAAGGCCTTTCACACTGGAGGAAAGGCTTGCATGTCATGGAGAAAACGTGTACATCGCCCGGGAGATGGTGGCGCGCTCTTGACACCATTTCCTCTGCCCGTTTAAAACACAAGTGTTTGTACTCGATCTGGGCTGCCTGGTGAAACGCTTGGCAGTCCGCATCACCCTGAGCACTTTTCCTGAAGTTTGATTCGTAGCTGGGTAAACTCGGGCTTCAGAGGCTTAGATGAGACCAAACGTGTTCAGCTTGTGGCGAAAGCCTTTGACCAGAGGCATATAAGCTTGTGCTTGGGGCGAGGGCTAGGCAAGAACGTTTACACACTGGGTTTTTATCTTTACCCTAAGCTGTCCCTTTTGGCTGCAGCAGGCGGAGAGAACCCGCGGAGAGAGAACAGCTGTGAAGTGGATGCACAGAACAGTCACCTCGATACCAGCCCCGGGCTCCCAAGCAACGATCCTTCCCCGCAGGGTACTTAACCCACCCAGGGATTCAAGCAGGGAGTTCGCCTTGTCCAACTCGCACAGGAGACTGGCATGAGATTTAGGGCTCATCTACTTGCGTTCACACTACGTGGCCCGGAGAAGTTCTCACGGAGCCGAATCCAGCACCCTTCCTCCACCACGTGTGTACACAAAGGAGCGCTGGGCAGTGGGTGTTCTCAGGCCAAGAGAGAAGCCCTTGTTCTGTGCTGCACCTGCTGGGTGGTTCAAAGGTTTTCTGACCTTCCTGCTCTGGAAGCTTTTCAGAGCTGAGGCTACGCCTGGGCTGCGAAAGCAGAGAGGCGTAGAGGCCTTTCACAGGGAAGGCATGGGCCTGTTTCCCATGGGGAAAGTGTACGTCGCCCAAGCCCCACTCCCACCCCACCCCACCCCACCCCACCCCACTCCAACCCACCCCCAGCTGGAGGCGTGCGGGTTGACAGCATTTTGTCCTGCCCATGGAAAATACAAAGAGGCGTACACGATTTGGGCTGTCTGGTGAAAGAATTTTGAATCGGCGGCACCCTGAGTACCTTTCCCGAAGTTTGCTTCCTAGCTGGTTAAACTCGGCATTCAGAGGCGAGATGAGAACAAACTTGCTCCGCATGCGGCGAAGTGCCTTGATGTCCTGCCCTAAATGTTTGAGCTTCTGGCCAGCGTCACGCAAGTACTTTGACACGTAGGATTCTCACTTTTACTCCAAGCTGTCCCTGTTGGCTGAAGCAGTCGGCGTGTCTGTATCGCAGCCTGGGAGGCCGGGCGTTGGGGGAGTCTGCCAAGTGACTGGCCTCCATTTATAGCTAACTGAGAAACTGCGTCGAAGCTTTCGGGAGCCTCTTACAGGGAATGGTTGCAGTTCGGAATTGGAGACTGTGCTGGCAAACGTCAGCAGCTCCTCTCCCTCAGAGGGCTCTTGGTGTGCCGACTCCTAACAGCCAGCACGGTCCCCAGCTCGCGAACGGTCCCATTGCGAGCCGGTCTCGTCCGTGAAAGAGCCACGTGAGGCTGATCTCCAAGAGTCGGGCTACACACCTGGAGCCTTTGGGACAGGGCAGTCCTGAGCCGATGTGCCCACCAGGGGACGCGACCAAAGTTTACGTACCACAGGAAAGCGCATCAAGGCCTCGTGTTCTCTCCATGAAATGAACGTGAGCTTGAAGGGTGATGCGTCAGCGTGCACCGTGAACAGCTCGCTGGTACGCCTGTCTTTGCCCCCTCTCACGGTCTCACGCACCCGGGCTCAGTTCCGTGTAGGAATGCTGAGTGGGAGCGCCAGCCTCGCTTCTGGACTCTAAAGCCTTCCACCCCCTAATGGCAGGTTGTGTGTCTCTCTCACGTGGGGGGAGGAATGAGGTCGCCCACAGAGGTTCTGCCATGAAAGATCTATTGACGCATGCTGCTGAGGAGCTTGTTCCTCATGGAGCGTCCCCGAAGGCCAGAAGAATGCCGAAGGTCTCTTTCAAAGCTGCCGGATGCTCTGCCGTTCTAGGCCTGAGATACGGACCTTGTGACAGCACTGTAACCCCGCGAGATTCAGGAGACATCGCCAGTGCGAGTGGCAATCCGGAAGGAAGAACCTTCAAGGCGGAGTGTCCTTTCCTGTACAAAACGGCGCCCAAGTGGCTGAGGCAGGGAGCATTTTCCTTCACAGAACCGGCATCCTCGTATGCCTGTGGGTTACTCTAAAGAAACGACACTGTGAGCAACCTCTTCGAAAAGGCCTTCGCAAGCGACTTGGAGACAACAGCAGCGCAGTGGAGGCACAGACCATTATCCTAGAGAGCAGCACAGTGTCACTAGCAGCGATCGCTTCCGGGAGGATACTTAAGCCACACCGAGATTCCAGCAGGGAGGTTTGCCTTATAGCAGTACAACTCACTCAAGAAAGAGGGATGAGGTGTAGGGCTAATCTACGTGCGCTCACGCACTGTGTCCCCGAGAATGTTTCACGGAGCAGAATGCATCACTGACCGCTACCACGTGTGTGCACCAAAGAAGCCCTGTGCCGTGGGTGTTCTCAGGCCGACAGCGAAGACCTAGGTGTGTGCTGCACCCGCGCTCGGTGGTTCACACGTTGCGTGACCCTGTGCCTTTGGAAGATGTTTAGAGCAGGTGGCACCTGCGTGCTGCGAGCGCAAGAGGTGTAGAGTGTAGAGGCCTTTCACACTGGAGGAAGGGCTTGCATCTCATGGAGAAAATGTGTACGTCGCCCGGGAGATGGAGGCACGCTCTTGACACCATTTCCTCTGCCCGTTTAAAACACAAGTGTTTGTACTCGATCTGGGCTGCCTGGTGAAACGCTTGGCAGTCCGCATCACCCTGAGCACCTTTCCTGAAGTTTGATTCGTAGCTGGGTAAACTCGGGCTTCAGAGGCTTAGACGAGACCAAACGTGTTCAGCTTGTGGCGAATGCCTTTGACCAGAGGCATATATGCTTGTGCTTGGGGCGAGGGCTAGGCAAGAACGTTTACACACTGGGTTTTTATCTTTACCCTAAGCTGTCCCTTTTGGCTGCAGCAGGCGGAGAGAACCCGCGGAGAGAGAACAGCTGCGAAGTGGATGCACAGAACAGTCACCTCGATACCAGCCCCGGGCTCCCAAGCAACGATCCTTCCCCGCAGGGTACTTAACCCACCCAGGGATTCAAGCAGGGAGTTCGCCTTGTCCAACTCGCACAGGAGACTGGCATGAGACGTAGGGCTCATCTACTTGCGTTCACACTACATGGCCCGGAGAAGTTCTCACGGAGCCGAATCCAGCACCCTTCCTCCACCACGTGTGTACACAAAGGAGCGCTGGGCAGTGGGTGTTCTCAGGCCAAGAGAGAAGCCCTTGTTCTGTGCTGCACCTGCTGGGTGGTTCAAAGGTTTTCTGACCTTCCTGCTCTGGAAGCTTTTCAGAGCTGAGGCTACGCCTGGGCTGCGAAAGCAGAGAGGCGTAGAGGCCTTTCACACGGAAGGCGTGGGCCTGTTTCCCATGTGGAAAGTGTACGTCGCCCAACCCCCACTCCCACCCCACCCCACCCCACCCCACCCCACTCCAACCCACCCCCAGCTGGAGGCGTGCGGGTTGACAGCATTTTGTCCTGCCCATGGAAAATACAAAGAGGCGTACACGATTTGGGCTGTCTGGTGAAAGAATTTTGAATCGGCGGCACCCTGAGTACCTTTCCCGAAGTTTGCTTCCTAGCTGGTTAAACTCGGCATTCAGAGGCGAGATGAGAACAAACTTGCTCCGCGTGCGGCGAAGTGCCTTGATGCCCTGCCCTAAATGTTTGAGCTTCTGGCCAGCGTCACGCAAGTACTTTGACACATAGGATTCTCACTTTTACTCCAAGCTGTCCCTGTTGGCTGAAGCAGTCGGCGTGTCTGTATCGCAGCCTGGGAGGCCGGGCGTTGGGGGAGTCTGCCAAGTGACTGGCCTCCATTTATAGCTAACTGAGAAACTGCGTCGAAGCTTTCGGGAGCCTCTTACAGGTAATGGTTGCAGTTCGGAATTGGAGACTGTGCTGGCAAACGGCAGCAGCTCCTCTCCCTCAGAGGGCTCTTGGTGTGCCGACTCCTAACAGCCAGCACGGTCCCCAGCTCGCAAACGGTCCCATTGCGAGCCGGTCTCGTCCGTGAAAGAGCCACGTGAGGCTGATCTCCAACAGTCGGGCTCCACACCTGGAGCCTTTGGGACAGGGCAGTCCTGAGCCGATGTGCCCACCAGGGGACGCGACCAAAGTTTACGTACCACAGGAAAGCGCATCAAGGCCTCGTGTTCTCTCCATGAAATGAACGTGAGCTTGGAGGGTGATGCGTCAGCGTGCACCGTGAACAGCTCGCTGGTACGCCTGTCTTTGCCCCCTCTCACGGTCTCACGCACCCGGGCTCAGTTCCGTGCAGGAATGCTGAGTGGGAGCGCCAGCCTCGCTTCTGGACTCGAAAGCCTTCCACCCCCTAATGGCAGGTTGTGTGTGTCTCTCACGTGGGGGGAGGAATGAGGTCGCCCACAGAGGATCTGCCATGAAAGATCTAAAGACGCACGCTGCTGAGGAGCTTGTTCCTCATGGAGCGTCCCCGAAGGCCAGAAGAATGCCGAAGGTCTCTTTCAAAGCTGCCGGACGCTCTTCCGTTCTAGGCCTGAGATAAGGACCTTGTGACGGCACTGTAACCCCACGAGATTCAGGAGACATCGCCAGTGCGAGTGGCAATCCGGAAGGAAGAACCTTCAAGGCGGAGTGTCCTTTCCTGTACAAAACGGCGCCCAAGTGGCTGAGGCAGGGAGCATTTTCCTTCACAGAACCGGCATCCTCGTATGCCTGTGGGTTACTCTAAAGAAACGACACTGTGAGCAACCTCTTCGAAAAGGCCTTCGCAAGCGACTTGGAGACAACAGCAGCGCAGTGGAGGCACAGACCATTGTCCTAGAGAGCAGCACAGTGTCTCTAGCAGCGATCGCTTCCCGGAGGATACTTAAGCCACACCGAGATTCCAGCAGGGAGGTTTGCCTTATAGCAGTACAACTCACTCAAGAAAGAGGGATGAGGTGTAGGGCTAATCTACGTGCGCTCACGCTGTGTGTCCCCGAGAAGGTTTCACGGAGCAGAATGCATCACCGACCGCTACCACGTGTGTGCACCAAAGAAGCCCTGTGCCGTGGGTGTTCTCAGGCCGACAGCGAAGACCTAGGTGTGTGCTGCACCCGCGCTCGGTGGTTCACACGTTGCGTGACCCTGTGCCTTTTGAAGATGCTCAGAGCGGGTGGCACCTGCGTGCTGCGAGCGCAAGAGGTGTAGAGTGTAAAGGCCTTTCACACTGGAGGAAAGGCTTGCATCTCATGGAGAAAACATGTACATCGCCCGGGAGATGGTGGCGCGCTCTTGACACCATTTCCTCTGCCCGTTTAAAACACAAGTGTTTGTATTCGATCTGGGCTGCCTGGTGAAACGCTTGGCAGTCCGCATCACCCTGAGCACCTTTCCTGAAGTTTGATTCGTAGCTGGGTAAACTCGGGCTTCAGAGGCTTAGATGAGACCAAACGTGTTCAGCTTGTGGCGAAAGCCTTTGACCAGAGGCATATAAGCTTGTGCTTGGGGCGAGGGCTAGGCAAGAACGTTTACACACTGGGTTTTTATCTTTACCCTAAGCTGTCCCTTTTGGCTGCAGCAGGCGGAGAGAACCCGCGGAGAGAGAACAGCTGCGAAGTGGATGCACAGAACAGTCACCTCGATACCAGCCCCGGGCTCCCAAGCAACGATCCTTCCCCGCAGGGTACTTAACCCACCCAGGGATTCAAGCAGGGAGTTCGCCTTGTCCAACTCGCACAGGAGACTGGCATGAGACGTAGGGCTCATCTACTTGCGTTCACACTACGTGGCCCGGAGAAGTTCTCACGGAGCCGAATCCAGCACCCTTCCTCCACCACGTGTGTACACAAAGGAGCGCTGGGCAGTGGGTGTTCTCAGGCCAAGAGAGAAGCCCTTGTTCTGTGCTGCACCTGCTGGGTGGTTAAAGGTTTTCTGACCTTCCTGCTCTGGAAGCTTTTCAGAGCTGAGGCTACGCCTGGGCTGCGAAAGCAGAGAGGCGTAGAGGCCTTTCACACGGAAGGCGTGGGCCTGTTTCCCATGGGGAAAGTGTACGTCGCCCAACCCCCACTCCCACCCCACCCCACCCCACCCCACCCCACTCCAACCCACCCCCAGCTGGAGGCGTGCGGGTTGACACCATTTTGTCCTGCCCATGGAAAATACAAAGAGGCGTACACGATTTGGGCTGTCTGGTGAAAGAATTTTGAATCGGCGGCACCCTGAGTACCTTTCCCGAAGTTTGCTTCCTAGCTGGTTAAACTCGGCATTCAGAGGCGAGATGAGAACAAACTTGCTCCGCGTGCGGCGAAGTGCCTTGATGCCCTGCCCTAAATGTTTGAGCTTCTGGCCAGCGTCACGCAAGTACTTTGACACGTAGGATTCTCACTTTTACTCCAAGCTGTCCCTGTTGGCTGAAGCAGTCGGCGTGTCTGTATCGCAGCCTGGGAGGCCGGGCGTTGGGGGAGTCTGCCAAGTGACTGGCCTCCATTTATAGCTAACTGAGAAACTGCGTCGAAGCTTTCGGGAGCCTCTTACAGGGAATGGTTGCAGTTCGGAATTGGAGACTGTGCTGGCAAACGTCAGCAGCTCCTCTCCCTCAGAGGGCTCTTGGTGTGCCGACTCCTAACAGCCAGCACGGTCCCCAGCTCGCGAACGGTCCCATTGCGATCCGGTCTCGTCCGTGAAAGAGCCACGTGAGGCTGATCTCCAACAGTCGGGCTCCACACCTGGAGCCTTTGGGACAGGGCAGTCCTGAGCCGATGTGCCCACCAGGGGACGCGACCAAAGTTTACGTACCACAGGAAAGCGCATCAAGGCCTCGTGTTCTCTCCATGAAATGAACGTGAGCTTGAAGGGTGATGCGTCAGCGTGCACCGTGAACAGCTCGCTGGTACGCCTGTCTTTGCCCCCTCTCACGGTCTCACGCACCCGGGCTCAGTTCCGTGTAGGAATGCTGAGTGGGAGCGCCAGCCTCGCTTCTGGACTCGAAAGCCTTCCACCCCCTAATGGCAGGTTGTGTGTGTCTCTCACGTGGGGGGAGGAATGAGGTCGCCCACAGAGGATCTGCCATGAAAGATCTAAAGACGCACGCTGCTGAGGAGCTTGTTCCTCATGGAGCGTCCCCGAAGGCCAGAAGAATGCCGAAGGTCTCTTTCAAAGCTGCCGGACGCTCTGCCGTTCTAGGCCTGAGATAAGGACCTTGTGATGGCACTGTAACCCCGCGAGATTCAGGAGACATCGCCAGTGCGAGTGGCAATCCGGAAGGAAGAACCTTCAAGGCGGAGTGTCCTTTCCTGTACAAAACGGCGCACAAGTGGCTGAGGCAGGGAGCATTTTCCTTCACAGAACCGGCATCCTCGTATGCCTGTGGGTTACTCTAAAGAAACGACACTGTGAGCAACCTCTTCGAAAAGGCCTTCGCAAGCGACTTGGAGACAACAGCAGCGCAGTGGAGGCACAGACCATTGTCCTAGAGAGCAGCACAGTGTCTCTAGCAGCGATCGCTTCCCGGAGGATACTTAAGCCACACCGAGATTCCAGCAGGGAGGTTTGCCTTATAGCAGTACAACTCACTCAAGAAAGAGGGATGAGGTGTAGGGCTAATCTACGTGCGCTCACGCTGTGTGTCCCCGAGAAGGTTTCACGGAGCAGAATGCATCACCGACCGCTACCACGTGTGTGCACCAAAGAAGCCCTGTGCCGTGGGTGTTCTCAGGCCGACAGCGAAGACCTAGGTGTGTGCTGCACCCGCGCTCGGTGGTTCACACGTTGCGTGACCCTGTGCCTTTTGAAGATGCTCAGAGCGGGTGGCACCTGCGTGCTGCGAGCGCAAGAGGTGTAGAGTGTAAAGGCCTTTCACACTGGAGGAAAGGCTTGCATCTCATGGAGAAAACGTGTACATCGCCCGGGAGATGGTGGCGCGCTCTTGACACCATTTCCTCTGCCCGTTTAAAACACAAGTGTTTGTACTCGATCTGGGCTGCCTGGTGAAACGCTTGGCAGTCCGCATCACCCTGAGCACCTTTCCTGAAGTTTGATTCGTAGCTGGGTAAACTCGGGCTTCAGAGGCTTAGATGAGACCAAACGTGTTCAGCTTGTGGCGAAAGCCTTTGACCAGAGGCATATAAGCTTGTGCTTGGGGCGAGGGCTAGGCAAGAACGTTTACACACTGGGTTTTTATCTTTACCCTAAGCTGTCCCTTTTGGCTGCAGCAGGCGGAGAGAACCCGCGGAGAGAGAACAGCTGCGAAGTGGATGCACAGAACAGTCACCTCGATACCAGCCCCGGGCTCCCAAGCAACGATCCTTCCCCGCAGGGTACTTAACCCACCCAGGGATTCAAGCAGGGAGTTCGCCTTGTCCAACTCGCACAGGAGACTGGCATGAGACGTAGGGCTCATCTACTTGCGTTCACACTACGTGGCCCGGAGAAGTTCTCACAGAGCCGAATCCAGCACCCTTCCTCCACCACGTGTGTACACAAAGGAGCGCTGGGCAGTGGGTGTTCTCAGGCCAAGGGAGAAGCCCTTGTTCTGTGCTGCACCTGCTGGGTGGTTAAAGGTTTTCTGACCTTCCTGCTCTGGAAGCTTTTCAGAGCTGAGGCTACGCCTGGGCTGCGAAAGCAGAGAGGCGTAGAGGCCTTTCACACGGAAGGCGTGGGCCTGTTTCCCATGGGGAAAGTGTACGTCGCCCAACCCCCACTCCCACCCCACCCCACCCCACCCCACCCCACTCCAACCCACCCCCAGCTGGAGGCGTGCGGGTTGACAGCATTTTGTCCTGCCCATGGAAAATACAAAGAGGCGTACACGATTTGGGCTGTCTGGTGAAAGAATTTTGAATCGGCGGCACCCTGAGTACCTTTCCCGAAGTTTGCTTCCTAGCTGGTTAAACTCGGCATTCAGAGGCGAGATGAGAACAAACTTGCTCCGCGTGCGGCGAAGTGCCCTGATGCCCTGCCCTAAATGTTTGAGCTTCTGGCCAGCGTCACGCAAGTACTTTGACACGTAGGATTCTCACTTTTACTCCAAGCTGTCCCTGTTGGCTGAAGCAGTCGGCGTGTCTGTATCGCAGCCTGGGAGGCCGGGCGTTGGGGGAGTCTGCCAAGTGACTGGCCTCCATTTATAGCTAACTGAGAAACTGCGTCGAAGCTTTCGGGAGCCTCTTACAGGGAATGGTTGCAGTTCGGAATTGGAGACTGTGCTGGCAAACGTCAGCAGCTCCTCTCCCTCAGAGGGCTCTTGGTGTGCCGACTCCTAACAGCCAGCACGGTCCCCAGCTCGCGAACGGTCCCATTGCGAGCCGGTCTCGTCCGTGAAAGAGCCACGTGAGGCTGATCTCCAACAGTCGGGCTCCACACCTGGAGCCTTTGGCACAGGGCAGTCCTGAGCCGATGTGCCCACCAGGGGACGCGACCAAAGTTTACGTACCACAGGAAAGCGCATCAAGGCCTCGTGTTCTCTCCATGAAATGAACGTGAGCTTGGAGGGTGATGCGTCAGAGTAAACTGTGAACAGCTCGCTGGTACGCCTGTCTTTGCCCCCTTTCACGGTCTCACGCACCCGGGCTCAGTTCCGTGTAGGAATGCTGAGTGGGAGCGCCAGCCTCGCTTCTGGACTCTAAAGCCTTCCACCCCCTAATGGCAGGTTGTGTGTGTCTCTCACGTGGGGGGAGGAATGAAGTCGCCCACAGAGGTTCTGCCATGAAAGATCTATAGACGCATGCTTCTGAGGAGCTTGTTCCTCATGGAGCGTCCCCGAAGGCCAGAAGAATGCCGAAGGTCTCTTTCAAAGCTGCCGGATGCTCTGCCGTTCTAGGCCTGAGATACGGACCTTGTGACGGCACTGTAACCCCGCGAGATTCAGGAGACATCGCCAGTGCGAGTGGCAATCCGGAAGGAAGAACCTTCAAGGCGGAGTGTCCTTTCCTGTACAAAACGGCGCCCAAGTGGCTGAGGCAGGGAGCATTTTCCTTCACAGAACCGGCATCCTCGTATGCCTGTGGGTTACTCTAAAGAAACGACACTGTGAGCAACCTCTTCGAAAAGGCCTTCGCAAGCGACTTGGAGACAACAGCAGCGCAGTGGAGGCACAGACCATTATCCTAGAGAGCAGCACAGTGTCTCTAGCAGCGATCGCTTCCGGGAGGATACTTAAGCCACACCGAGATTCCAGCAGGGAGGTTTGCCTTATAGCAGTACAACTCACTCAAGAAAGAGGGATGAGGTGTAGGGCTAATCTACGTGCGCTCACGCACTGTGTCCCCGAGAAGGTTTCACGGAGCAGAATGCATCACCGACCGCTACCACGTGTGTGCACCAAAGAAGCCCTGTGCCGTGGGTGTTCTCAGGCCGACAGCGAAGACCTAGGTGTGTGCTGCACCCGCGCTCGGTGGTTCACACGTTGTGTGACCCTGTGCCTTTGGAAGATGTTCAGAGCGGGTGGCACCTGCGTGCTGCGAGCGCAAGAGGTGTAGAGTGTAGAGGCCTTTCACACTGGAGGAAGGGCTTGCATCTCATGGAGAAAATGTGTACATCGCCCGGGAGATGGAGGCACGCTCTTGACACCATTTCCTCTGCCCGTTTAAAACACACGTGTTTGTACTCGATCTGGGCTGCCTGGTGAAACGCTTGGCAGTCCGCATCACCCTGAGCACCTTTCCTGAAGTTTGATTCGTAGCTGGGTAAACTCGGGCTTCAGAGGCTTAGATGAGACCAAACGTGTTCAGCTTGTGGCAAAAGCCTTTGACCAGAGGCATATAAGCTTGTGCTTGGGGCGAGGGCTAGGCAAGAACGTTTACACACTGGGTTTTTATCTTTACCCTAAGCTGTCCCTTTTGGCTGCAGCAGGCGGAGAGAACCCGCGGAGAGAGAACAGCTGCGAAGTGGATGCACAGAACAGTCACCTCGATACCAGCCCCGGGCTCCCAAGCAATGATCCTTCCCCGCAGGGTACTTAACCCACCCAGGGATTCAAGCAGGGAGTTCGCCTTGTCCAACTCGCACAGGAGACTGGCATGAGACGTAGGGCTCATCTACTTGCGTTCACACTACGTGGCCCGGAGAAGTTCTCACGGAGCCGAATCCAGCACCCTTCCTCCACCACGTGTGTACACAAAGGAGCGCTGGGCAGTGGGTGTTCTCAGGCCAAGAGAGAAGCCCTTGTTCTGTGCTGCACCTGCTGGGTGGTTGAAAGGTTTTCTGACCTTCCTGCTCTGGAAGCTTTTCAGAGCTGAGGCTACGCCTGGGCTGCGAAAGCAGAGAGGCGTAGAGGCCTTTCACACAGAAGGCGTGGGCCTGTTTCCCATGGGGAAAGTGTACGTCGCCCAACCCCCACTCCCACCCCACCCCACCCCACCCCACCCCACTCCAATCCACCCCCAGCTGGAGGCGTGCGGGTTGACACCATTTTATCCTGCCCATGGAAAATACAAAGAGGCGTACACGATTTGGGCTGTCTGGTGAAAGAATTTTGAATCGGCGGCATCCTGAGTACCTTTCCCGAAGTTTGCTTCCTAGCTGGTTAAACTCGGCATTCAGAGGCGAGATGAGAACAAACTTGCTCCGCGTGCGGCGAAGTGCCTTGATGCCCTGCCCTAAATGTTTGAGCTTCTGGCCAGCGTCACGCAAGTACTTTGACACGTAGGATTCTCACTTTTACTCCAAGCTGTCCCTGTTGGCTGAAGCAGTCGGCGTGTCTGTATCGCAGCCTGGGAGGCCGGGCGTTGGGGGAGTCTGCCAAGTGACTGGCCTCCATTTATAGCTAACTGAGAAACTGCGTCGAAGCTTTCGGGAGCCTCTTACAGGGAATGGTTGCAGTTCGGAATTGGAGACTGTGCTGGCAAACGTCAGCAGCTCCTCTCCCTCGGAGGGCTCTTGGTGTGCCGACTCCTAACAGCCAGCACGGTCCCCAGCTCGCGAACGGTCCCATTGCGAGCCGGTCTCGTCCGTGAAAGAGCCACGTGAGGCTGATCTCCAACAGTCGGGCTCCACACCTGGAGCCTTTGGGACAGGGCAGTCCTGAGCCGATGTGCCCACCAGGGGACGCGACCAAAGTTTACGTACCACAGGAAAGCGCATCAAGGCCTCGTGTTCTCTCCATGAAATGAACGTGAGCTTGAAGGGTGATGCGTCAGCGTGCACCGTGAACAGCTCGCTGGTACGCCTGTCTTTGCCCCCTCTCACGGTCTCACGCACCCGGGCTCAGTTCCGTGTAGGAATGCTGAGTGGGAGCGCCAGCCTCGCTTCTGGACTCGAAAGCCTTCCACCCCCTAATGGCAGGTTGTGTGTGTCTCTCACGTGGGGGGAGGAATGAGGTCGCCCACAGAGGATCTGCCATGAAAGATCTAAAGACGCACGCTGCTGAGGAGCTTGTTCCTCATGGAGCGTCCCCGAAGGCCAGAAGACTGCCGAAGGTCTCTTTCAAAGCTGCCGGACGCTCTGCCGTTCTAGGCCTGAGATAAGGACCTTGTGACGGCACTGTAACCCCGCGAGATTCAGGAGACATCGCCACTGCGAGTGGCAATCCGGAAGGAAGAACCTTCAAGGCGGAGTGTCCTTTCCTGTACAAAACGGCGCCCAAGTGGCTGAGGCAGGGAGCATTTTCCTTCACAGAACCGGCATCCTCGTATGCCTGTGGGTTACTCTAAAGAAACGACACTGTGAGCAACCTCTTCGAAAAGGCCTTCGCAAGCGACTTGGAGACAACAGCAGCGCAGTGGAGGCACAGACCATTGTCCTAGAGAGCAGCACAGTGTCTCTAGCAGCGATCGCTTCCCGGAGGATACTTAAGCCACACCGAGATTCCAGCAGGGAGGTTTGCCTTATAGCAGTACAACTCACTCAAGAAAGAGGGATGAGGTGTAGGGCTAATCTACGTGCGCTCACGCTCTGTGTCCCCGAGAAGGTTTCACGGAGCAGAATGCATCACCGACCGCTATCACGTGTGTGCACCAAAGAAGCCCTGTGCCGTGGGTGTTCTCAGGCTGACAGCGAAGACCTAGGTGTGTGCTGCACCCGCGCTCGGTGGTTCACACGTTGCGTGACCCTGTGCCTTTTGAAGATGCTCTGAGCGGGTGGCACCTGCGTGCTGCGAGCGCAAGAGGTGTAGAGTGTAAAGACCTTTCACACTGGAGGAAAGGCTTGCATCTCATGGAGAAAACGTGTACATCGCCCGGGAGATGGTGGCGCGCTCTTGACACCATTTCCTCTGCCCGTTTAAAACACAAGTGTTTGTACTCGATCTGGGCTGCCTGGTGAAACGCTTGGCAGTCCGCATCACCCTGAGCACCTTTCCTGAAGTTTGATTCGTAGCTGGGTAAACTCGGGCTTCAGAGGCTTAGATGAGACCAAACGTGTTCAGCTTGTGGCGAAAGCCTTTGACCAGAGGCATATAAGCTTGTGCTTGGGGCGAGGGCTAGGCAAGAACGTTTACACACTGGGTTTTTATCTTTACCCTAAGCTGTCCCTTTTGGCTGCAGCAGGCGGAGAGAACCCGCGGAGAGAGAACAGCTGCGAAGTGGATGCACAGAACAGTCACCTCGATACCAGCCCCGGGCTCCCAAGCAACGATCCTTCCCCGCAGGGTACTTAACCCACCCAGGGATTCAAGCAGGGAGTTCGCCTTGTCCAACTCGCACAGGAGACTGGCATGAGACGTAGGGCTCATCTACTTGCGTTCACACTACGTGGCCCGGAGAAGTTCTCACAGAGCCGAATCCAGCACCCTTCCTCCACCACGTGTGTACACAAAGGAGCGCTGGGCAGTGGGTGTTCTCAGGCCAAGAGAGAAGCCCTTGTTCTGTGCTGCACCTGCTGGGTGGTTAAAGGTTTTCTGACCTTCCTGCTCTGGAAGCTTTTCAGAGCTGAGGCTACGCCTGGGCTGCGAAAGCAGAGAGGCGTAGAGGCCTTTCACACGGAAGGCGTGGGCCTGTTTCCCATGGGGAAAGTGTACGTCGCCCAACCCCCACTCCCACCCCACCCCACCCCACCCCACCCCACTCCAACCCACCCCCAGCTGGAGGCGTGCGGGTTGACACCATTTTGTCCTGCCCATGGAAAATACAAAGAGGCGTACACGATTTGGGCTGTCTGGTGAAAGAATTTTGAATCGGCGGCACCCTGAGTACCTTTCCCGAAGTTTGCTTCCTAGCTGGTTAAACTCGGCATTCAGAGGCGAGATGAGAACAAACTTGCTCCGCGTGCGGCGAAGTGCCCTGATGCCCTGCCCTAAATGTTTGAGCTTCTGGCCAGCGTCACGCAAGTACTTTGACACGTAGGATTCTCACTTTTACTCCAAGCTGTCCCTGTTGGCTGAAGCAGTCGGCGTGTCTGTATCGCAGCCTGGGAGGCCGGGCGTTGGGGGAGTCTGCCAAGTGACTGGCCTCCATTTACAGCTAACTGAGAAACTGCGTCGAAGCTTTCGGGAGCCTCTTACAGGGAATGGTTGCAGTTCGGAATTGGAGACTGTGCTGGCAAACGTCAGCAGCTCCTCTCCCTCAGAGGGCTCTTGGTGTGCCGACTCCTAACAGCCAGCACGGTCCCCAGCTCGCGAATGGTCCCATTGCGAGCCGGTCTCGTCCGTGAAAGAGCCACGTGAGGCTGATCTCCAACAGTCGGGCTCCACACCTGGAGCCTTTGGGACAGGGCAGTCCTGAGCCGATGTGCCCACCAGGGGACGCGACCAAAGTTTACGTACCACAGGAAAGCGCATCAAGGCCTCGTGTTCTCTCCATGAAATGAACGTGAGCTTGGAGGGTGATGCGTCAGAGTAAACTGTGAACAGCTCGCTGGTACGCCTGTCTTTGCCCCCTCTCACGGTCTCACGCACCCGGGCTCAGTTCCGTGTAGGAATGCTGAGTGGGAGCGCCAGCCTCGCTTCTGGACTCTAAAGCCTTCCACCCCCTAATGGCAGGTTGTGTGTGTCTCTCACGTGGGGGGAGGAATGAAGTCGCCCACAGAGGTTCTGCCATGAAAGATCTATAGACGCATGCTTCTGAGGAGCTTGTTCCTCATGGAGCGTCCCCGAAGGCCAGAAGAATGCCGAAGGTCTCTTTCAAAGCTGCCGGATGCTCTGCCGTTCTAGGCCTGAGATACGGACCTTGTGACGGCACTGTAACCCCGCGAGATTCAGGAGACATCGCCAGTGCGAGTGGCAATCCGGAAGGAAGAACCTTCAAGGCGGAGTGTCCTTTCCTGTACAAAACGGCGCCCAAGTGGCTGAGGCAGGGAGCATTTTCCTTCACAGAACCGGCATCCTCGTATGCCTGTGGGTTACTCTAAAGAAACGACACTGTGAGCAACCTCTTCGAAAAGGCCTTCGCAAGCGACTTGGAGACAACAGCAGCGCAGTGGAGGCACAGACCATTATCCTAGAGAGCAGCACAGTGTCTCTAGCAGCGATCGCTTCCGGGAGGATACTTAAGCCACACCGAGATTCCAGCAGGGAGGTTTGCCTTATAGCAGTACAACTCACTCAAGAAAGAGGGATGAGGTGTAGGGCTAATCTACGTGCGCTCACGCACTGTGTCCCCGAGAAGGTTTCACGGAGCAGAATGCATCACCGACCGCTACCACGTGTGTGCACCAAAGAAGCCCTGTGCCGTGGGTGTTCTCAGGCCGACAGCGAAGACCTAGGTGTGTGCTGCACCCGCGCTCGGTGGTTCACACGTTGTGTGACCCTGTGCCTTTGGAAGATGTTCAGAGCGGGTGGCACCTGCGTGCTGCGAGCGCAAGAGGTGTAGAGTGTAGAGGCCTTTCACACTGGAGGAAGGGCTTGCATCTCATGGAGAAAATGTGTACATCGCCCGGGAGATGGAGGCACGCTCTTGACACCATTTCCTCTGCCCGTTTAAAACACACGTGTTTGTACTCGATCTGGGCTGCCTGGTGAAACGCTTGGCAGTCCGCATCACCCTGAGCACCTTTCCTGAAGTTTGATTCGTAGCTGGGTAAACTCGGGCTTCAGAGGCTTAGATGAGACCAAACGTGTTCAGCTTGTGGCAAAAGCCTTTGACCAGAGGCATATAAGCTTGTGCTTGGGGCGAGGGCTAGGCAAGAACGTTTACACACTGGGTTTTTATCTTTACCCTAAGCTGTCCCTTTTGGCTGCAGCAGGCGGAGAGAACCCGCGGAGAGAGAACAGCTGCGAAGTGGATGCACAGAACAGTCACCTCGATACCAGCCCCGGGCTCCCAAGCAACGATCCTTCCCCGCAGGGTACTTAACCCACCCAGGGATTCAAGCAGGGAGTTCGCCTTGTCCAACTCGCACAGGAGACTGGCATGAGACGTAGGGCTCATCTACTTGCGTTCACACTACGTGGCCCGGAGAAGTTCTCACGGAGCCGAATCCAGCACCCTTCCTCCACCACGTGTGTACACAAAGGAGCGCTGGGCAGTGGGTGTTCTCAGGCCAAGAGAGAAGCCCTTGTTCTGTGCTGCACCTGCTGGGTGGTTGAAAGGTTTTCTGACCTTCCTGCTCTGGAAGCTTTTCAGAGCTGAGGCTACGCCTGGGCTGCGAAAGCAGAGAGGCGTAGAGGCCTTTCACACGGAAGGCGTGGGCCTGTTTCCCATGGGGAAAGTGTACGTCACCCAACCCCCACTCCCACCCCACCCCCTGCCACCCCACCCCACTCCAATCCACCCCCAGCTGGAGGCGTGCGGGTTGACACCATTTTATCCTGCCCATGGAAAATACAAAGAGGCGTACACGATTTGGGCTGTCTGGTGAAAGAATTTTGAATCGGCGGCACCCTGAGTACCTTTCCCGAAGTTTGCTTCCTAGCTGGTTAAACTCGGCATTCAGAGGCGAGATGAGAACAAACTTGCTCCGCGTGCGGCGAAGTGCCTTGATGCCCTGCCCTAAATGTTTGAGCTTCTGGCCAGCGTCACGCAAGTACTTTGACACGTAGGATTCTCACTTTTACTCCAAGCTGTCCCTGTTGGCTGAAGCAGTCGGCGTGTCTGTATCGCAGCCTGGGAGGCCGGGCGTTGGGGGAGTCTGCCAAGTGACTGGCCTCCATTTATAGCTAACTGAGAAACTGCGTCGAAGCTTTCGGGAGCCTCTTACAGGGAATGGTTGCAGTTCGGAATTGGAGACTGTGCTGGCAAACGTCAGCAGCTCCTCTCCCTCGGAGGGCTCTTGGTGTGCCGACTCCTAACAGCCAGCACGGTCCCCAGCTCGCGAACGGTCCCATTGCGAGCCGGTCTCGTCCGTGAAAGAGCCACGTGAGGCTGATCTCCAACAGTCGGGCTCCACACCTGGAGCCTTTGGGACAGGGCAGTCCTGAGCCGATGTGCCCACCAGGGGACGCGACCAAAGTTTACGTACCACAGGAAAGCGCATCAAGGCCTCGTGTTCTCTCCATGAAATGAACGTGAGCTTGAAGGGTGATGCGTCAGCGTGCACCGTGAACAGCTCGCTGGTACGCCTGTCTTTGTCCCCTCTCACGGTCTCACGCACCGGGGCTCAGTTCCGTGCAGGAATGCTGAGTGGGAGCGCCAGCCTCGCTTCTGGACTCGAAAGCCTTCCACCCGCTAATGGCAGGTTGTGTGTGTCTCTCACGTGGGGGGAGGAATGAGGTCGCCCACAGAGGTTCTGCCATGAAAGATCTAAAGACGCACGCTGCTGAGGAGCTTGTTCCTCATGGAGCGTCCCCAAAGGCCAGAAGAATGCCGAAGGTCTCTTTCAAAGCTGCCGGACGCTCTGCCGTTCTAGGCCTGAGATAAGGACCTTGTGACGGCACTGTAACCCCGCGAGATTCAGGAGACATCGCCAGTGCGAGTGGCAATCCGGAAGGAAGAACCTTCAAGGCGGAGTGTCCTTTCCTGTACAAAACGGCGCCCAAGTTGCTGAGGCAGGGAGCATTTTCCTTCACAGAACCGGCATCCTCGTATGCCTGTGGGTTACTCTAAAGAAACGACACTGTGAGCAACCTCTTCGAAAAGGCCTTCGCAAGCGACTTGGAGACAACAGCAGCGCAGTGGAGGCACAGACCATTGTCCTAGAGAGCAGCACAGTGTCTCTAGCAGCGATCGCTTCCCGGAGGATACTTAAGCCACACCGAGATTCCAGCAGGGAGGTTTGCCTTATAGCAGTACAACTCACTCAAGAAAGAGGGATGAGGTGTAGGGCTAATCTACGTGCGCTCACGCTCTGTGTCCCCGAGAAGGTTTCACGGAGCAGAATGCATCACCGACCGCTACCACGTGTGTGCACCAAAGAAGCCCTGTGCCGTGGGTGTTCTCAGGCCGACAGCGAAGACCTAGGTGTGTGCTGCACCCGCGCTCGGTGTTTCACACGTTGCGTGACCCTGTGCCTTTGGAAGATGTTCAGAGCGGGTGGCACCTGCGTGCTGCGATCGCAAGAGGTGTTGAGTGTAGAGGCCTTTCACACTGGAGGAAGGGCTTGCATCTCATGGAGAAAATGTGTACGTCGCCCGGGAGATGGAGGCACGCTCTTGACACCATTTCCTCTGCCCGTTTAAAACACAAGTGTTTGTACTCGATCTGGGCTGCCTGGTGAAACGCTTGGCAGTCCGCATCACCCTGAGCACCTTTCCTGAAGTTTGATTCGTAGCTGGGTAAACTCGGGCTTCAGAGGCTTAGATGAGACCAAACGTGTTCAGCTTGTGGCGAAAGCCTTTGACCAGAGGCATATATGCTTGTGCTTGGGGCGAGGGCTAGGCAAGAACGTTTACACACTGGGTTTTTATCTTTACCCTAAGCTGTCCCTTTTGGCTGCAGCAGGCGGAGAGAACCCGCGGAGAGAGAACAGCTGCGAAGTGGATGCACAGAACAGTCACCTCGATACCAGCCCCGGGCTCCCAAGCAACGATCCTTCCTCGCAGGGTACTTAACCCACCCAGGGATTCAAGCAGGGAGTTCGCCTTGTCCAACTCACACAGGAGACTGGCATGAGACGTAGGGCTCATCTACTTGCGTTCACACTACGTGGCCCGGAGAAGTTCTCACGGAGCCGAATCCAGCACCCTTCCTCCACCACGTGTGTACACAAAGGAGCGCTGGGCAGTGGGTGTTCTCAGGCCAAGAGAGAAGCCCTTGTTCTGTGCTGCACCTGCTGGGTGGTTGAAAGGTTTTCTGACCTTCCTGCTCTGGAAGCTTTTCAGAGCTGAGGCTATGCCTGGGCTGCGAAAGCAGAGAGGCGTAGAGGCCTTTCACACGGAAGGCGTGGGCCTGTTTCCCATGGGGAATGTGTACGTCGCCCAACCCCCACTCCCACCCCACCCCACCCCACCCCACCCCACTCCAACCCACCCCCAGCTGGAGGCGTGCGGGTTGACACCATTTTGTCCTGCCCATGGAAAATACAAAGAGGCGTACACGATTTGGGCTGTCTGGTGAAAGAATTTTGAATCGGCGGCACCCTGAGTACCTTTCCCGAAGTTTGCTTCCTAGCTGGTTAAACTCGGCATTCAGAGGCGAGATGAGAACAAACTTGCTCCGCGTGCGGCGAAGTGCCTTGATGCCCTGCCCTAAATGTTTGAGCTTCTGGCCAGCGTCACGCAAGTACTTTGACACGTAGGATTCTCACTTTTACTCCAAGCTGTCCCTGTTGGCTGAAGCAGTCGGCGTGTCTGTATCGCAGCCTGGGAGGCCGGGCGTTGGGGGAGTCTGCCAAGTGACTGGCCTCCATTTATAGCTAACTGAGAAACTGCGTCGAAGCTTTCGGGAGCCTCTTACAGGGAATGGTTGCAGTTCGGAATTGGAGACTGTGCTGGCAAACGTCAGCAGCTCCTCTCCCTCAGAGGGCTCTTGGTGTGCCGACTCCTAACAGCCAGCACGGTCCCCAGCTCGCGAACGGTCCCATTGCGAGCCGGTCTCGTCCGTGAAAGAGCCACGTGAGGCTGATCTCCAAGAGTCGGGCTCCACATCTGGAGCCTTTGGGACAGGGCAGTGCTGAGCCGATTTGCCCACCAGGGGACGCGACCAAAGTTTACGTACCACAGGAAAGCGCATCAAGGCCTCGTGTTCTCTCCATGAAATGAACGTGAGCTTGAAGGGTGATGCGTCAGCGTGCACCGTGAACAGCTCGCTGGTACGCCTGTCTTTGTCCCCTCTCACGGTCTCACGCACCCGGGCTCAGTTCCATGTAGGAATGCTGAGTGGGAGCGCCAGCCTCGCTTCTGGATTCGAAAGCCTTCCACCCCCTAATGGCAGGTTGTGTGTGTCTCTCACGTGGGGGGAGGAATGAGGTCGCCCACACAGGATCTGCCATGAAAGATCTAAAGACGCACGCTGCTGAGGAGCTTGTTCCTCATGGAGCGTCCCCGAAGGCCAGAAGAATGCCGAAGGTCTCTTTCAAAGCTGCCGGACGCTCTGCCGTTCTAGGCCTGAGATAAGGACCTTGTGACGGCACTGTAACCCCGCGAGATTCAGGACACATCGCCACGGCGAGTGGCAATCCGGAAGGAAGAACCTTCAAGGCGGAGTGTCCTTTCCTGTACAAAACGGCGCCCAAGTGGCTGAGGCAGGGAGCATTTTCCTTCACAGAACCGGCATCCTCGTATGCCTGTGGGTTACTCTAAAGAAACGAGACTGTGAGCAACCTCTTCGAAAAGGCCTTCGCAAGCGACTTGGAGACAACAGCAGCGCAGTGGAGGCACAGACCATTGTCCTAGAGAGCAGCACAGTGTCTCTAGCAGCGATCGCTTCCCGGAGGATACTTAAGCCACACCGAGATTCCAGCAGGGAGGTTTGCCTTATAGCAGTACAACTCACTCAAGAAAGAGGGATGAGGTGTAGGGCTAATCTACGTGCGCTCACGCTCTGTGTCCCCGAGAAGGTTTCACGGAGCAGAATGCATCACCGACCGCTACCACGTGTGTGCAACAAAGAAGCCCTGTGCCGTGGGTGTTCTCAGGCCGACAGCGAAGACCTAGGTGTGTGCTGCACCCGCGCTCGGTGGTTCACACGTTGCGTGACCCTGTGCCTTTTGAAGATGCTCAGAGCGGGTGGCACCTGCGTGCTGCGAGCGCAAGAGGTGTAGAGTGTAAAGGCCTTTCACACTGGAGGAAAGGCTTGCATCTCATGGAGAAAATGTGTACATCGCCCGGGAGATGGTGGCACGCTCTTGACACCATTTCCTCTGCCCGTTTAAAACACAAGTGTTTGTACTCGATCTGGGCTGCCTGGTGAAACGCTTGGCAGTCCGCATCACCCTGAGCACCTTTCCTGAAGTTTGATTCGTAGCTGGGTAAACTCGGGCTTCAGAGGCTTAGATGAGACCAAACGTGTTCAGCTTGTGGCGAAAGCCTTTGACCAGAGGCATATAAGCTTGTGCTTGGGGCGAGGGCTAGGCAAGAACGTTTACACACTGGGTTTTTATCTTTACCCTAAGCTGTCCCTTTTGGCTGCAGCAGGCGGAGAGAACCCGCGGAGAGAGAACAGCTGCGAAGTGGATGCACAGAACAGTCACCTCGATACCAGCCCCGGGCTCCCAAGCAACGATCCTTCCCCGCAGGGTACTTAACCCACCCAGGGATTCAAGCAGGGAGTTGGCCTTGTCCAACTCGCACAGGAGACTGGCATGAGACGTAGGGCTCATCTACTTGCGTTCACACTACGTGGCCCGGAGAAGTTCTCACGGAGCCGAATCCAGCACCCTTCCTCCACCACGTGTGTACACAAAGGAGCGCTGGGCAGTGGGTGTTCTCAGGCCAAGAGAGAAGCCCTTGTTCTGTGCTGCACCTGCTGGGTGGTTGAAAGGTTTTCTGACCTTCCTGCTCTGGAAGCTTTTCAGAGCTGAGGCTACGCCTGGGCTGCGAAAGCAGAGAGGCGTAGAGGCCTTTCACACGGAAGGCGTGGGCCTGTTTCCCATGGGGAAAGTGTACGTCACCCAACCCCCACTCCCACCCCACCCCACCCCACCCCACCCCACTCCAACCCACCCCCAGCTGGAGGCGTGCGGGTTGACACCATTTTGTCCTGCCCATGGAAAATACAAAGAGGCGTACACGATTTCGGCTGTCTGTTGAAAGAATTTTGAATCGGCGGCACCCTGAGTACCTTTCCCGAAGTTTGCTTCCTAGCTGGTTAAACTCGGCATTCAGAGGCGAGATGAGAACAAACTTGCTCCGCGTGCGGCGAAGTGCCTTGATGCCCTGCCCTAAATGTTTGAGCTTCTGGCCAGCGTCACGCAAGTACTTTGACACGTAGGATTCTCACTTTTACTCCAAGCTGTCCCTGTTGGCTGAAGCAGTCGGCGTGTCTGTATCGCAGCCTGGGAGGCCGGGCGTTGGGGGAGTCTGCCAAGTGACTGGCCTCCATTTATAGCTAACTGAGAAACTGCGTCGAAGCTTTCGGGAGCCTCTTACAGGGAATGGTTGCAGTTCGGAATTGGAGACTGTGCTGGCAAACGTCAGCAGCTCCTCTCCCTCAGAGGGCTCTTGGTGTGCCGACTCCTAACAGCCAGCACGGTCCCCAGCTCGCGAACGGTCGCATTCCGAGCCGGTCTCGTCCGTGAAAGAGCCACGTGAGGCTGATCTCCAAGAGTCGGGCTCCACACCTGGAGCCTTTGGGACAGGGCAGTCCTGAGCCGATGTGCCCACCAGGGGACGCGACCAAAGTTTACGTACCACAGGAAAGCGCATCAAGGCCTCGTGTTCTCTCCATGAAATGAACGTGAGCTTGGAGGGTGATGCGTCAGAGTAAACTGTGAACAGCTCGCTGGTACGCCTGTCTTTGCCCCCTCTCACGGTCTCACGCACCCGGGCTCAGTTCCGTGTAGGAATGCTGAGTGGGAGCGCCAGCCTCGCTTCTGGACTCTAAAGCCTTCCACCCCCTAATGGCAAGATGTGTGTGTCTCTCACGTGGGGGGAGGAATGAGGTCGCCCACAGAGGTTCTGCCATGAAAGATCTAAAGACGCACGCTGCTGAGGAGCTTGTTCCTCATGGAGCATCCCCGAAGGCCAGAAGAATGCCGAAGGTCTCTTTCAAAGCTGCCGGACGCTCTGCCATTCTAGGCCTGAGATAAGGACCTTGTGACGGCACTGTAACCCCGCGAGATTCAGGAGACATCGCCAGTGCGAGTGGCAATCCGGAAGGAAGAACCTTCAAGGCAGAGTGTCCTTTCCTGTACAAAACGGCGCCCAAGTGGCTGAGGCAGGGAGCATTTTCCTTCACAGAACCGGCATCCTCGTATGCCTGTGGGTTACTCTAAAGAAACGACACTGTGAGCAACCTCTTCGAAAAGGCCTTCGCAAGCGACTTGGAGACAACAGCAGCGCAGTGGAGGCACAGACCATTGTCCTAGAGAGCAGCACAGTGTCTCTAGCAGCGATCGCTTCCCGGAGGATACTTAAGCCACACCGAGATTCCAGCAGGGAGGTTTGACTTATAGCAGTACAACTCACTCAAGAAAGAGGGATGAAGTGTAGGGCTAATCTACGTGCGCTCAGGCTCTGTGTCCCCGAGAAGGTTTCACGGAGCAGAATGCATCACCGACCGCTACCACGTGTGTGCACCAAAGAAGCCCTGTGCCGTGGGTGTTCTCAGGCCGACAGCGAAGACCTAGGTGTGTGCTGCACCCGCGCTCGGTGGTTCACACGTTGTGTGACCCTGTGCCTTTGGAAGATGTTCAGAGCGGGTGGCACCTGCGTGCTGCGAGCGCAAGAGGTGTAGAGTGTAGAGGCCTTTCACACTGGAGGAAGGGCTTGCATCTCATGGAGAAAATGTGTACGTCGCCCGGGAGATGGAGGCACGCTCTTGACACCATTTCCTCTGCCCGTTTAAAACACAAGTGTTTGTACTCGATCTGGGCTGCCTGGTGAAACGCTTGGCAGTCCGCATCACCCTGAGCACCTTTCCTGAAGTTTGATTCGTAGCTGGGTAAACTCGGGCTTCAGAGGCTTAGATGAGACCAAACGTGTTCAGCTTGTGGCGAAAGCCTTTGACCAGAGGCATATATGCTTGTGCTTGGGGCGAGGGCTAGGCAAGAACGTTTACACACTGGGTTTTTATCTTTACCCTAAGCTGTCCCTTTTGGCTGCAGCAGGCGGAGAGAACCCGCGGAGAGAGAACAGCTGCGAAGTGGATGCACAGAACAGTCACCTCGATACCAGCCCCGGGGTCCCAAGCAACGATCCTTCCCCGCAGGGTACTTAACCCACCCAGGGATTCAAGCAGGGAGTTCGCCTTGTCCAACTCGCACAGGAGACTGGCATGAGACGTAGGGCTCATCTACTTGCGTTCACACTACGTGGCCCGGAGAAGTTCTCACGGAGCCGAATCCAGCACCCTTCCTCCACCACGTGTGTACACAAAGGAGCGCTGGGCAGTGGGTGTTCTCAGGCCAAGAGAGAAGCCCTTGTTCTGTGCTGCACCTGCTGGGTGGTTGAAAGGATTTCTGACCTTCCTGCTCTGGAAGCTTTTCAGAGCTGAGGCTACGCCTGGGCTGCGAAAGCAGAGAGGCGTAGAGGCCTTTCACACGGAAGGCGTGGGCCTGTTTCCCATGGGGAAAGTGTACGTCGCCCAACCCCCACTCCCACCCCACCCCACCCCACCCCACCCCACTCCAACCCACCCCCAGCTGGAGGCGTGCGGGTTGACACCATTTTGTCCTGCCCATGGAAAATACAAAGAGGCGTACACGATTTGGGCTGTCTGGTGAAAGAATTTTGAATCGGCGGCACCCTGAGTACCTTTCCCGAAGTTTGCTTCCTAGCTGGTTAAACTCGGCATTCAGAGGCGAGATGAGAACAAACTTGCTCCGCGTGCGGCGAAGTGCCTTGATGCCCTGCCCTAAATGTTTGAGCTTCTGGCCAGCGTCACGCAAGTACTTTGACACGTAGGATTCTCACTTTTACTCCAAGCTGTCCCTGTTGGCTGAAGCAGTCGGCGTGTCTGTATCGCAGCCTGGGAGGCCGGGCGTTGGGGGAGTCTGCCAAGTGACTGGCCTCCATTTATAGCTAACTGAGAAACTGCGTCGAAGCTTTCGGGAGCCTCTTACAGGGAATGGTTGCAGTTCGGAATTGGAGACTGTGCTGGCAAACGTCAGCAGCTCCTCTCCCTCAGAGGGCTCTTGGTGTGCCGACTCCTAACAGCCAGCACGGTCCCCAGCTCGCGAACGGTCGCATTCCGAGCCGGTCTCGTCCGTGAAAGAGCCACGTGAGGCTGATCTCCAAGAGTCGGGCTCCACACCTGGAGCCTTTGGGACAGGGCAGTCCTGAGCCGATGTGCCCACCAGGGGACGCGACCAAAGTTTACGTACCACAGGAAAGCGCATCAAGGCCTCGTGTTCTCTCCATGAAATGAACGTGAGCTTGGAGGGTGATGCGTCAGAGTAAACTGTGAACAGCTCGCTGGTACGCCTGTCTTTGCCCCCTCTCACGGTCTCACGCACCCGGGCTCAGTTCCGTGTAGGAATGCTGAGTGGGAGCGCCAGCCTCGCTTCTGGACTCGAAAGCCGTCCACCCCCTAATGGCAGGTTGTGTGTGTCTCTCACGTGGGGGGAGGAATGAGGTCGCCCACAGAGGTTCTGCCATGAAAGATCTAAAGACGCACGCTGCTGAGGAGCTTGTTCCTCATGGAGCGTCCCCGAAGGCCAGAAGAATGCCGAAGGTCTGTTTCAAAGCTGCCGGACGCTCTGCCGTTCTAGGCCTGAGATAAGGACCTTGTGACGGCACTGTAACCCCGCGAGATTCAGGAGACATCGCCAGTGCGAGTGGCAATCCGGAAGGAAGAACCTTCAAGGCGGAGTGTCCTTTCCTGTACAAAACGGCGCCCAAGTGGCTGAGGCAGGGAGCATTTTCCTTCACAGAACCGGCATCCTCGTATGCCTGTGGGTTACTCTAAAGAAACGACACTGTGAACAACCTCTTCGAAAAGGCCTTCGCAAGCGACTTGGAGACAGCAGCAGCGCAGTGGAGGCACAGACCATTGTCCTAGAGAGCAGCACAGTGTCTCTAGCAGCGATCGCTTCCCGGAGGATACTTAAGCCACACCGAGATTCCAGCAGGGAGGTTTGCCTTATAGCAGTACAACTCACTCAAGAAAGAGGGATGAGGTGTAGGGCTAATCTACGTGTGCTCACGCTCTGTGTCCCCGAGAAGGTTTCACGGAGCAGAATGCATCACTGACCGCTACCACGTGTGTGCACCAAAGAAGCCCTGTGCCGTGGGTGTTCTCAGGCCGACAGCGAAGACCTAGGTGTGTGCTGCACCCGCGCTCGGTGTTTCACACGTTGTGTGACCCTGTGCCTTTGGAAGATGTTCAGAGCGGGTGGCACCTGCGTGCTGCGAGCGCAAGAGGTGTAGAGTGTAGAGGCCTTTCAAACTGGAGGAAGGGCTTGCATCTCATGGAGAAAATGTGTACGTCGCCCGGGAGATGGAGGCACGCTCTTGACACCATTTCCTCTGCCCGTTTAAAACACAAGTGTTTGTACTCGATCTGGGCTGCCTGGTGAAACGCTTGGCAGTCCGCATCACCCTGAGCACCTTTCCTTAAGTTTGATTCGTAGCTGGGTAAACTCGGGCTTCAGAGGCTTAGATGAGACCAAACGTGTTCAGCTTGTGGCGAAAGCCTTTGACCAGAGGCATATATGCTTGTGCTTGGGGCGAGGGCTAGGCAAGAACGTTTACACACTGGGTTTTTATCTTTACCCTAAGCTGTCCCTTTTGGCTGCAGCAGGCGGAGAGAACCCGCGGAGAGAGAACAGCTGCGAAGTGGATGCACAGAACAGTCACCTCGATACCAGCCCCGGGCTCCCAAGCAACGATCCTTCCCCGCAGGGTACTTAACCCACCCAGGGATTCAAGCAGGGAGTTCGCCTTGTCCAACTCGCACAGGAGACTGGCATGAGACGTAGGGCTCATCTACTTGCGTTCACACTACGTGGCCCGGAGAAGTTCTCAAGGAGCCGAATCCAGCACCCTTCCTCCACCACGTGTGTACACAAAGGAGCGCTGGGCAGTGGGTGTTCTCAGGCCAAGAGAGAAGCCCTTGTTCTGTGCTGCACCTGCTGGGTGGTTCAAAGTTTTTCTGACCTTCCTGCTCTGGAAGCTTTTCAGAGCTGAGGCTACGCCTGGGCTGCGAAAGCAGAGAGGCGTAGAGGCCTTTCACACGGAAGGCGTGGGCCTGTTTCCCATGGGGAAAGTGTACGTCGCCCAACCCCCACTCCCACCCCACCCCACCCCACCCCACCCCACTCCAACCCACCCCCAGCTGGAGGCGTGCGGGTTGACACCATTTTGTCCTGCCCATGGAAAATACAAAGAGGCGTACACGATTTGGGCTGTCTGGTGAAAGAATTTTGAATCGGCGGCACCCTGAGTACCTTTCCCGAAGTTTGCTTCCTAGCTGGTTAAACTCGGCATTCAGAGGCGAGATGAGAACAAACTTGCTCCGCGTGCGGCGAAGTGCCTTGATGCCCTGCCCTAAATGTTTGAGCTTCTGGCCAGCGTCACGCAAGTACTTTGACACGTAGGATTCTCACTTTTACTCCAAGCTGTCCCTGTTGGCTGAAGCAGTCGGCGTGTCTGTATCGCAGCCTGGGAGGCCGGGCGTTGGGGGAGTCTGCCAAGTGACTGGCCTCCATTTATAGCTAACTGAGAAACTGCGTCGAAGCTTTCGGGAGCCTCTTACAGGGAATGGTTGCAGTTCGGAATTGGAGACTGTGCTGGCAAACGTCAGCAGCTCCTCTCCCTCGGAGGGCTCTTGGTGTGCCGACTCCTAACAGCCAGCACGGTCCCCAGCTCGTGAACGGTCCCATTGCGAGCCGGTCTTGTCCGTGAAAGAGCCACGTGAGGCTGATCTCCAAGAGTCGGGCTCCACACCTGGAGCCTTTGGGACAGGGTAGTCCTGAGCCGATGTGCCCACCAGGGGACGCGACCAAACTTTACGTACCACAGGAAAGCGCATCAAGGCCTCGTGTTCTCTCCATGAAATGAACGTGAGCTTGAAGGGTGATGCGTCACAGTAATATGTGAACAGCTTGCTGGTACGCCTGTCTTTGCCCCCTCTCACGGTCTCACGCACCCGGGCTCAGTTCTGTGTAGGAATGCTGAGTGGGAGCGCCAGCCTCGCTTCTGCACTCTAAAGCCTTCCACCCCCTAATGGCAGGTTGTGTGTGTCTCTCACGTGGGGGGAGGAATGAGGTCGCCCACAGAGGTTCTGCCATGAAAGATCTAAAGACGCACGCTGCTGAGGAGCTTGTTCCTCATGGAGCGTCCCCGAAGGCCAGAAGAATGCCGAAGGTCTCTTTCAAAGCTGCCGGACGCTCTGCCGTTCTAGGCCTGAGATAAGGACCTTGTGACGGCACTGTAACCCCGCGAGATTCAGGAGACATCGCCAGTGCGAGTGGCAATCCGGAAGGAAGAACCTTCAAGGCGGAGTGTCCTTTCCTGTACAAAACGGCGCCCAAGTGGCTGAGGCAGGGAGCATTTTCCTTCACAGAACCGGCATCCTCGTATGCCTGTGGGTTACTCTAAAGAAACGACACTGTGAGCAACCTCTTCGAAAAGGCCTTCGCAAGCGACTTGGAGACAACAGCAGCGCAGTGGAGGCACAGACCATTGTCCTAGAGAGCAGCACAGTGTCTTTAGCAGCGATCGCTTCCCGGAGCATACTTAAGCCACACCAAGATTCCAGCAGGGAGGTTTGCCTTATAGCAGTACAACTCACTCAAGAAAGAGGGATGAGGTGTAGGGCTAATCTATGTGCGCTCAGGCTCTGTGTCCCCGAGAAGGTTTCACGGAGCAGAATGCATCACTGACCGCTACCACGTGTGTGCACCAAAGAAGCCCTGTGCCGTGGGTGTTCTCAGGCCGACAGCGAAGACCTAGGTGTGTGCTGCACCCGCGCTCGGTGTTTCACACGTTGTGTGACCCTGTGCCTTTGGAAGATGTTCAGAGCGGGTGGCACCTGCGTGCTGCGAGCGCAAGAGGTGTAGAGTGTAGAGGCCTTTCACACTGGAGGAAGGGCTTGCATCTCATGGAGAAAATGTGTACGTCGCCCAGGAGATGGAGGCACGCTCTTGACACCATTTCCTCTGCCCGTTTAAAACACAACTGTTTGTACTCGATCTGGGCTGCCTGGTGAAACGCTTGGCAGTCCGCATCACCCTGAGCACCTTTCCTGAAGTTTGATTCGTAGCTGGGTAAACTCGGGCTTCAGAGGCTTAGATGAGACCAAACGTGTTCAGCTTGTGGCGAAAGCCTTTGACCAGAGGCATATATGCTTGTGCTTGGGGCGAGGGCTAGGCAAGAACGTTTACACACTGGGTTTTTATCTTTACCCTAAGCTGTCCCTTTTGGCTGCAGCAGGCGGAGAGAACCCGCGGAGAGAGAACAGCTGCGAAGTGGATGCACAGAACAGTCACCTCGATACCAGCCCCGGGCTCCCAAGCAACGATCCTTCCCCGCAGGGTACTTAACCCACCCAGGGATTCAAGCAGGGAGTTCGCCTTGTCCAACTCGCACAGGAGACTGGCATGAGACGTAGGGCTCATCTACTTGCGTTCACACTACGTGGCCCGGAGAAGTTCTCAAGGAGCCGAATCCAGCACCCTTCCTCCACCACGTGTGTACAAAAAGGAGCACTGGGCAGTGGGTGTTCTCAGGCCAAGAGAGAAGCCCTTGTTCTGTGCTGCACCTGCTGGATGGTTCAAAGGTTTTCTGACCTTCCTGCTCTGGAAGCTTTTCAGAGCTGAGGCTACGCCTGGGCTGCGAAAGCAGAGAGGCGTAGAGGCCTTTCACACGGAAGGCGTGGGCCTGTTTCCCATGGGGAAAGTGTACGTCGCCCAACCCCCACTCCCACCCCACCCCACCCCACCCCACCCCACTCCAACCCACCCCCAGCTGGAGGCGTGCGGGTTGACACCATTTTGTCCTGCCCATGGAAAATACAAAGAGGCGTACACGATTTGGGCTGTCTGGTGAAAGAATTTTGAATCGGCGGCACCCTGAGTACCTTTCCCGAAGTTTGCTTCCTAGCTGGTTAAACTCGGCATTCAGAGGCGAGATGAGAACAAACTTGCTCCGCGTGCGGCGAAGTGCCTTGATGCCCTGCCCTAAATGTTTGAGCTTCTGGCCAGCGTCACGCAAGTACTTTGACACGTAGGATTCTCACTTTTACTCCAAGCTGTCCCTGTTGGCTGAAGCAGTCGGCGTGTCTGTATCGCAGCCTGGGAGGCCGGGCGTTGGGGGAGTCTGCCAAGTGACTGGCCTCCATTTATAGCTAACTGAGAAACTGCGTCGAAGCTTTCGGGAGCCTCTTACAGGGAATGGTTGCAGTTCGGAATTGGAGACTGTGCTGGCAAACGTCAGCAGCTCCTCTCCCTTGGAGGGCTCTTGGTGTGCTGACTCCTAACAGCCAGCACGGTCCCCAGCTCGTGAACGGTCCCATTGCGAGCCGGTCTCGTCCGTGAAAGAGCCACGTGAGGCTGATCTCCAAGAGTCGGGCTCCACACCTGGAGCCTTTGGGACAGGGCAGTCCTGAGCCGATGTGCCCACCAGGGGACGCGACCAAAGTTTACGTACCACAGGAAAGCGCATCAAGGCCTCGTGTTCTCTCCATGAAATGAACGTGAGCTTGAAGGGTGATGCGTCAGAGTAATATGTGAACAGCTTGCTGGTACGCCTGTCTTTGCCCCCTCTCACGGTCTCACGCACCCGGGCTCAGTTCCGTGTAGGAATGCTGAGTGGGAGCGCCAGCCTCGCTTCTGGACTCGAAAGCCGTCCACCCCCTAATGGCAGGTTGTGTGTGTCTCTCACGTGGGGGGAGGAATGAGGTCGCCCACAGAGGTTCTGCCATGAAAGATCTAAAGACGCACGCTGCTGAGGAGCTTGTTCCTCATGGAGCGTCCCCGAAGGCCAGAAGAATGCCGAAGATCTCTTTCAAAGCTGCCGGACGCTCTGCCGTTCTAGGCCTGAGATAAGGACCTTGTGACGGCACTGTAACCCCGCGAGATTCAGGAGACATCGCCAGTGCGAGTGGCAATCCGGAAGGAAGAACCTTCAAGGCGGAGTGTCCTTTCCTGTACAAAACGGCGCCCAAGTGGCTGAGGCAGGGAGCATTTTCCTTCACAGAACCGGCATCCTTGTATGCCTGTGGGTTACTCTAAAGAAACGACACTGTGAGCAACCTCTTCGAAAAGGCCTTCGCAAGCGACTTGGAGACAACAGCAGCGCAGTGGAGGCACAGACCATTGTCCTAGATAGCAGCACAGTGTCTCTAGCAGCGATCGCTTCCCGGAGGATACTTAAGCCACACCGAGATTCCAGCAGGGAGGTTTGCCTTATAGCAGTACAACTCACTCAAGAAAGAGGGATGAGGTGTAGGGCTAATCTACGTGCGCTCACGCTCTGTGTCCCCGAGAAGGTTTCACAGAGCAGAATGCATCACCGACCGCTACCACGTGTGTGCACCAAAGAAGCCCTGTGCCGTGGGTGTTCTCAGGCCGACAGCGAAGACCTAGGTGTGTGCTGCACCCGCGCTCGGTGGTTCACACGTTGTGTGACCCTGTGCCTTTGGAAGATGTTCAGAGCGGGTGGCACCTGCGTGCTGCGAGCGCAAGAGGTGTAGAGTGTAGAGGCCTTTCACACTGGAGGAAGGGCTTGCATCTCATGGAGAAAATGTGTACGTCGCCCGGGAGATGGAGGCACGCTCTTGACACCATTTCCTCTGCCCGTTTAAAACACAAGTGTTTGTACTCGATCTGGGCTGCCTGGTGAAACGCTTGGCAGTCCGCATCACCCTGAGCACCTTTCCTGAAGTTTGATTCGTAGCTGGGTAAACTCGGGCTTCAGAGGCTTAGATGAGACCAAACGTGTTCAGCTTGTGGCGAAAGCCTTTGACCAGAGGCATATATGCTTGTGCTTGGGGCGAGGGCTAGGCAAGAACGTTTACACACTGGGTTTTTATCTTTACCCTAAGCTGTCCCTTTTGGCTGCAGCAGGCGGAGAGAACCCGCGGAGAGAGAACAGCTGCGAAGTGGATGCACAGAACAGTCACCTCGATACCAGCCCCGGGCTCCCAAGCAACGATCCTTCCCCGCAGGGTACTTAACCCACCCAGGGATTCAAGCAGGGAGTTCGCCTTGTCCAACTCGCACAGGAGACTGGCATGAGACGTAGGGCTCATCTACTTGCGTTCACACTACGTGGCCCGGAGAAGTTCTCACGGAGCCGAATCCAGCACCCTTCCTCCACCACGTGTGTACACAAAGGAGCGCTGGGCAGTGGGTGTTCTCAGGCCAAGAGAGAAGCCCTTGTTCTGCGCTGCACCTGCTCGGTGGTTGAAAGGTTTTCTGACCTTCCTGCTCTGGAAGCTTTTCAGAGCTGAGGCTACGCCTGGGCTGCGAAAGCAGAGAGGCGTAGAGGCCTTTCACACGGAAGGCGTGGGCCTGTTTCCCATGGGGAAAGTGTACGTCGCCCAAACCCCACTCCCACCCCACCCCACCCCACCCCACCCCACTCCAACCCACCCCCAGCTGGAGGCGTGCGGGTTGACACCATTTTGTCCTGCCCATGGAAAATACAAAGAGGCGTACACGATTTGGGCTGTCTGGTGAAAGAATTTTGAATCGGCGGCACCCTGAGTACCTTTCCCGAAGTTTGCTTCCTAGCTGGTTAAACTCGGCATTCAGAGGCGAGATGAGAACAAACTTGCTCCGCGTGCGGCGAAGTGCCTTGATGCCCTGCCCTAAATGTTTGAGCTTCTGGCCAGCGTCACGCAAGTACTTTGACACGTAGGATTCTCACTTTTACTCCAAGCTGTCCCTGTTGCCTGAAGCAGTCGGCGTGTCTGTATCGCAGCCTGGGAGGCCGGGCGTTGGGGGAGTCTGCCAAGTGACTGGCCTCCATTTATAGCTAACTGAGAAACTGCGTCGAAGCTTTCGGGAGCCTCTTACAGGGAATGGTTGCAGTTCGGAATTGGAGACTGTGCTGGCAAACGTCAGCAGCTCCTCTCCCTCAGAGGGCTCTTGGTGTGCCGACTCCTAACAGCCAGCACGGTCCCCAGCTCGCGAACGGTCCCATTGCGAGCCGGTCTCGTCCGTGAAAGAGCCACGTGAGGCTGATCTCCAAGAGTCGGGCTCCACACCTGGAGCCTTTGGGACAGGGCAGTCCTGAGCCGATGTGCCCACCAGGGGACGCGACCAAAGTTTATGTACCACAGGAATGCGCATCAAGGCCTCGTGTTCTCTCCATGAAATGAACGTGAGCTTGGAGGGTGATGCGTCAGAGTAAACTGTGAACAGCTCGCTGGTACGCCTGTCTTTGCCCCCTCTCACGGTCTCACGCACCCGGGCTCAGTTCCGTGTAGGAATGCTGAGTGGGAGCGCCAGCCTCGCTTCTGGACTCGAAAGCCGTCCACCCCCTAATGGCAGGTTGTGTGTGTCTCTCACGTGGGGGGAGGAATGAGGTCGCCCACAGAGGTTCTGCCATGAAAGATCTAAAGACGCACGCTGCTGAGGAGCTTGTTCCTCATGGAGCGTCCCCGAAGGCCAGAAGAATGCCGAAGTTCTCTTTCAAAGCTGCCGGACGCTCTGCCGTTCTAGGCCTGAGATACGGACCTTGTGACGGCACTGTAACCCCGCGAGATTCAGGAGACATCGCCAGTGCGAGTGGCAATCCGGAAGGAAGAACCTTCAAGGCGGAGTGTCCTTTCCTGTACAAAACGGCGCCCAAGTGGCTGAGGCAGGGAGCATTTTCCTTCACAGAACCGGCATCCTCGTATGCCTGTGGGTTACTCTAAAGAAACGACACTGTGAGCAACCTCTTCGAAAAGGCCTTCGCAAGCGACTTGGAGACAACAGCAGCGCAGTGGAGGCACAGACCATTGTCCTAGAGAGCAGCACAGTGTCTCTAGCAGCGATCGCTTCCCGGAGGATACTTAAGCCACACCGAGATTCCAGCAGGGAGTTTTGCCTTATAGCAGTACAACTCACTCAAGAAAGAGGGATGAGGTGTAGGGCTAATCTACGTGCGCTCACGCTCTGTGTCCCCGAGAAGGTTTCACGGAGCAGAATGCATCACCGACCGCTACCATGTGTGTGCACCAAAGAAGCCCTGTGCCGTGGGTGTTCTCAGGCCGACAGCGAAGACCTAGGTGTGTGCTGCACCCGCGCTCGGTGGTTCACACGTTGCGTGACCCTGTGCCTTTGGAAGATGTTCAGAGCGGGTGGCACCTGCGTGCTGCGAGCGCAAGAGGTGTAGAGTGTAGAGGCCTTTCACACTGGAGGAAGGGCTTGCATCTCATGGAGAAAACGTGTACGTCGCCCGGGAGATGGAGGCACGCTCTTGACACCATTTCCTCTGCCCGTTTAAAACACAAGTGTTTGTACTCGATCTGGGCTGCCTGGTGAAACGCTTGGCAGTCCGCATCACCCTGAGCACCTTTCCTGAAGTTTGATTCGTAGCTGGGTAAACTCGGGCTTCAGAGGCTTAGATGAGACCAAACATGTTCAGCTTGTGGCGAAAGCCTTTGACCAGAGGCATATATGCTTGTGCTTGGGGCGAGGGCTAGGCAAGAACGTTTACACACTGGGTTTTTATCTTTACCCTAAGCTGTCCCTTTTGGCTGCAGCAGGCGGAGAGAACCCGCGGAGAGAGAACAGCTGCGAAGTGGATGCACAGAACAGTCACCTCGATACCAGCCCCGGGCTCCCAAGCAACGATCCTTCCCCGCAGGGTACTTAACCCACCCAGGGATTCAAGCAGGGAGTTCGCCTTGTCCAACTCGCACAGGAGACTGGCATGAGACGTAGGGCTCATCTACTTGCGTTCACACTACGTGGCCCGGAGAAGTTCTCACGGAGCCGAATCCAGCACCCTTCCTCCACCACGTGTGTACACAAAGGAGCGCTGGGCAGTGGGTGTTCTCAGGCCAAGAGAGAAGCCCTTGTTCTGTGCTGCACCTGCTGGGTGGTTGAAAGGTTTTCTGACCTTCCTGCTCTGGAAGCTTTTCAGAGCTGAGGCTACGCCTGGGCTGCGAAAGCAGAGAGGCGTAGAGGCCTTTCACACGGAAGGCGTGGGCCTGTTTCCCATGGGGAAAGTGTACGTCGCCCAACCCCCACTCCCACCCCACCCCACCCCACCCCACCCCACTCCAACCCACCCCCAGCTGGAGGCGTGCGGGTTGACACCATTTTGTCCTGCCCATGGAAAATACAAAGAGGCGTACACGATTTGGGCTGTCTGGTGAAAGAATTTTGAATCGGCGGCACCCTGAGTACCTTTCCCGAAGTTTGCTTCCTAGCTGGTTAAACTCGGCATTCAGAGGCGAGATGAGAACAAACTTGCTCCGCGTGCGGCGAAGTGCCTTGATGCCCTGCCCTAAATGTTTGAGCTTCTGGCCAGCGTCACGCAAGTACTTTGACACGTAGGATTCTCACTTTTACTCCAAGCTGTCCCTGTTGGCTGAAGCAGTCGGCGTGTCTGTATCGCAGCCTGGGAGGCCGGGCGTTGGGGGAGTCTGCCAAGTGACTGGCCTCCATTTATAGCTAACTGAGAAACTGCGTCGAAGCTTTCGGGAGCCTCTTACAGGGAATGGTTGCAGTTCGGAATTGGAGACTGTGCTGGCAAACGTCAGCAGCTCCTCTCCCTCAGAGGGCTCTTGGTGTGCCGACTCCTAACAGCCAGCACGGTCCCCAGCTCGCGAACGGTCCCATTGCGAGCTGGTCTCGTCCGTGAATGAGCCACGTGAGGCTGATCTCCAAGAGTCGGGCTCCACACCTGGAGCCTTTGGGACAGGGCAGTCCTGAGCCGATGTGCCCACCAGGGGACGCGACCAAAGTTTACGTACCACAGGAAAGCGCATCAAGGCCTCGTGTTCTCTCCATGAAATGAACGTGAGCTTGGAGGGTGATGCGTCAGAGTAAACTGTGAACAGCTCGCTGGTACGCCTGTCTTTGCCCCCTCTCACGGTCTCACGCACCCGGGCTCAGTTCCGTGTAGGAATGCTGAGTGGGAGCGCCAGCCTCGCTTCTGGACTCTAAAGCCTTCCACCCCCTAATGGCAGGTTGTGTGTGTCTCTCACGTGGGGGGAGGAATGAGGTCGCCCACAGAGGTTCTGCCATGAAAGATCTATAGACGCATGCTGCTGAGGAGCTTGTTCCTCATGGAGCGTCCCCGAAGGCCAGAAGAATGCCGACGGTCTCTTTCAAAGCTGCCGGATGCTCTGCCGTTCTAGGCCTGAGATACGGACCTTGTGACGGCACTGTAACCCCGCGAGATTCAGGAGACATCGCCAGTGCGAGTGGCAATCCGGAAGGAAGAACCTTCAAGGCGGAGTGTCCTTTCCTGTACAAAACGGCGCCCAAGTGGCTGAGGCAGGGAGCATTTTCCTTCACAGAACCGGCATCCTCGTATGCCTGTGGGTTACTCTAAAGAAACGACACTGTGAGCAACCTCTTCGAAAAGGCCTTCGCAAGCGACTTGGAGACAACAGCAGCGCAGTGGAGGCACAGACCATTGTCCTAGAGAGCAGCACAGTGTCTCTAGCAGCGATCGCTTCCCGGAGGATACTTAAGCCACACCGAGATTCCAGCAGGGAGTTTTGCCTTATAGCAGTACAACTCACTCAAGAAAGAGGGATGAGGTGTAGGGCTAATCTACGTGCGCTCACGCTCTGTGTCCCCGAGAAGGTTTCACGCAGCAGAATGCATCACCGACCGCTACCATGTGTGTGCACCAAAGAAGCCCTGTGCCGTGGGTGTTCTCAGGCCGACAGCGAAGACCTAGGTGTGTGCTGCACCCGCGCTCGGTGGTTCACACGTTGTGTGACCCTGTGCCTTTGGAAGATGTTCAGAGCGGGTGGCACCTGCGTGCTGCGAGCGCAAGAGGTGTAGAGTGTAGAGGCCTTTCACACTGGAGGAAGGGCTTGCATCTCATGGAGAAAACGTGTACGTCGCCCGGGAGATGGAGGCACGCTCTTGACACCATTTCCTCTGCCCGTTTAAAACACAAGTGTTTGTACTCGATCTGGGCTGCCTGGTGAAACGCTTGGCAGTCCGCATCACCCTGAGCACCTTTCCTGAAGTTTGATTCGTAGCTGGGTAAACTCGGGCTTCAGAGGCTTAGATGAGACCAAACATGTTCAGCTTGTGGCGAAAGCCTTTGACCAGAGGCATATATGCTTGTGCTTGGGGCGAGGGCTAGGCAAGAACGTTTACACACTGGGTTTTTATCTTTACCCTAAGCTGTCCCTTTTGGCTGCAGCAGGCGGAGAGAACCCGCGGAGAGAGAACAGCTGCGAAGTGGATGCACAGAACAGTCACCTCAATACCAGCCCCGGGCTCCCAAGCAACGATCCTTCCCCGCAGGGTACTTAACCCACCCAGGGATTCAAGCAGGGAGTTCGCCTTGTCCAACTCGCACAGGAGACTGGCATGAGACGTAGGGCTCATCTACTTGCGTTCACACTACGTGGCCCGGAGAAGTTCTCACGGAGCCGAATCCAGCACCCTTCCTCCACCACGTGTGTACACAAAGGAGCGCTGGGCAGTGGGTGTTCTCAGGCCAAGAGAGAAGCCCTTGTTCTGTGCTGCACCTGCTGGGTGGTTGAAAGGTTTTCTGACCTTCCTGCTCTGGAAGCTTTTCAGAGCTGAGGCTACGCCTGGGCTGCGAAAGCAGAGAGGCGTAGAGGCCTTTCACACGGAAGGCGTGGGCCTGTTTCCCATGGGGAAAGTGTACGTCGCCCAACCCCCACTCCCACCCCACCCCACCCCACCCCACCCCACTCCAACCCACCCCCAGCTGGAGGCGTGCGGGTTGACACCATTTTGTCCTGCCCATGGAAAATACAAAGAGGCGTACACGATTTGGGCTGTCTGGTGAAAGAATTTTGAATCGGCGGCACCCTGAGTACCTTTCCCGAAGTTTGCTTCCTAGCTGGTTAAACTCGGCATTCAGAGGCGAGATGAGAACAAACTTGCTCCGCGTGCGGCGAAGTGCCTTGATGCCCTGCCCTAAATGTTTGAGCTTCTGGCCAGCGTCACGCAAGTACTTTGACACGTAGGATTCTCACTTTTACTCCAAGCTGTCCCTGTTGGCTGAAGCAGTCGGCGTGTCTGTATCGCAGCCTGGGAGGCCGGGCGTTGGGGGAGTCTGCCAAGTGACTGGCCTCCATTTATAGCTAACTGAGAAACTGCGTCGAAGCTTTCGGGAGCCTCTTACAGGGAATGGTTGCAGTTCGGAATTGGAGACTGTGCTGGCAAACGTCAGCAGCTCCTCTCCCTCAGAGGGCTCTTGGTGTGCCGACTCCTAACAGCCAGCACGGTCCCCAGCTCGCGAACGGTCCCATTGCGAGCTGGTCTCGTCCGTGAAAGAGCCACGTGAGGCTGATCTCCAAGAGTCGGGCTCCACACCTGGAGCCTTTGGGACAGGGCAGTCCTGAGCCGATGTGCCCACCAGGGGACGCGACCAAAGTTTACGTACCACAGGAAAGCGCATCAAGGCCTCGTGTTCTCTCCATGAAATGAACGTGAGCTTGGAGGGTGATGCGTCAGAGTAAACTGTGAACAGCTCGCTGGTACGCCTGTCTTTGCCCCCTCTCACGGTCTCACGCACCCGGGCTCAGTTCCGTGTAGGAATGCTGAGTGGGAGCGCCAGCCTCGCTTCTGGACTCTAAAGCCTTCCACCCCCTAATGGCAGGTTGTGTGTGTCTCTCACGTGGGGGGAGGAATGAGGTCGCCCACAGAGGTTCTGCCATGAAAGATCAATAGACGCATGCTGCTGAGGAGCTTGTTCCTCATGGAGCGTCCCCGAAGGCCAGAAGAATGCCGAAGGTCTCTTTCAAAGCTGCCGGATGCTCTGCCGTTCTAGGCCTGAGATACGGACCTTGTGACGGCACTGTAACCCCGCGAGATTCAGGAGACATCGCCAGTGCGAGTGGCAATCCGGAAGGAAGAACCTTCAAGGCGGAGTGTCCTTTCCTGTACAAAACGGCGCCCAAGTGGCTGAGGCAGGGAGCATTTTCCTTCACAGAACCGGCATCCTCGTATGCCTGTGGGTTACTCTAAAGAAACGACACTGTGAGCAACCTCTTCGAAAAGGCCTTCGCAAGCGACTTGGATACAACAGCAGCACAGTGGAGGCACAGACCATTATCGTAGAGAGCAGCACAGTGTCTCTAGCAGCGATCGCTTCCCGGAGGATACTTAAGCCACACCGAGATTCCAGCAGGGAGGTTTGCCTTATAGCAGTACAACTCACTCAAGAAAGAGGGATGAGGTGTAGGGCTAATCTACGTGCGCTCACGCACTGTGTCCCCGAGAAGGTTTCACGGAGCAGAATGCATCACCGACCGCTACCACGTGTGTGCACCAAAGAAGCCCTGTGCCGTGGGTGTTCTCAGGCCGACAGCGAAGACCTAGGTGTGTGCTGCACCCGCGCTCGGTGTTTCACACGTTGTGTGACCCTGTGCCTTTGGAAGATGTTCAGAGCGGGTGGCACCTGCGTGCTGCGAGCGCAAGAGGTGTAGAGTGTAGAGGCCTTTCACACTGGAGGAAGGGCTTGCATCTCATGGAGAAAATGTGTACGTCGCCCGGGAGATGGAGGCACGCTCTTGACACCATTTCCTCTGCCCGTTTAAAACACAAGTGTTTGTACTCGATCTGGGCTGCCTGGTGAAACGCTTGGCAGTCCGCATCACCCTGAGCACCTTTCCTGAAGTTTGATTCGTAGCTGGGTAAACTCGGGCTTCAGAGGCTTAGATGAGACCAAACGTGTTCAGCTTGTGGCGAAAGCCTTTGACCAGAGGCATATATGCTTGTGCTTGGGGCGAGGGCTAGGCAAGAACGTTTACACACTGGGTTTTTATCTTTACCCTAAGCTGTCCCTTTTGGCTGCAGCAGGCGGAGAGAACCCGCGGAGAGAGAACAGCTGCGAAGTGGATGCACAGAACAGTCACCTCGATACCAGCCCGGGGCTCCCAAGCAACGATCCTTCCCCGCAGGGTACTTAACCCACCCAGGGATTCAAGCAGGGAGTTCGCCTTGTCCAACTCGCACAGGAGACTGGCATGAGACGTAGGGCTCATCTACTTGCGTTCACACTACGTGGCCCGGAGAAGTTCTCAAGGAGCCGAATCCAGCACCCTTCCTCCACCACGTGTGTACAAAAAGGAGCGCTGGGCAGTGGGTGTTCTCAGGCCAAGAGAGAAGCCCTTGTTCTGTGCTGCACCTGCTGGATGGTTCAAAGGTTTTCTGACCTTCCTGCTCTGGAAGCTTTTCAGAGCTGAGGCTACGCCTGGGCTGCGAAAGCAGAGAGGCGTAGAGGCCTTTCACACGGAAGGCGTGGGCCTGTTTCCCATGGGGAAAGTGTACGTCGCCCAACCCCCACTCCCACCCCACCCCACCCCACCCCACCCCACTCCAACCCACCCCCAGCTGGAGGCGTGCGGGTTGACACCATTTTGTCCTGCCCATGGAAAATACAAAGAGGCGTACACGATTTGGGCTGTCTGGTGAAAGAATTTTGAATCGGCGGCACCCTGAGTACCTTTCCCGAAGTTTGCTTCCTAGCTGGTTAAACTCGGCATTCAGAGGCGAGATGAGAACAAACTTGCTCCGCGTGCGGCGAAGTGCCTTGATGCCCTGCCCTAAATGTTTGAGCTTCTGGCCAGCGTCACGCAAGTACTTTGACACGTAGGATTCTCACTTTTACTCCAAGCTGTCCCTGTTGGCTGAAGCAGTCGGCGTGTCTGTATCGCAGCCTGGGAGGCCGGGCGTTGGGGGAGTCTGCCAAGTGACTGGCCTCCATTTATAGCTAACTGAGAAACTGCGTCGAAGCTTTCGGGAGCCTCTTACAGGGAATGGTTGCAGTTCGGAATTGGAGACTGTGCTGGCAAACGTCAGCAGCTCCTCTCCCTCAGAGGGCTCTTGGTGTGCTGACTCCTAACAGCCAGCACGGTCCCCAGCTCGTGAACGGTCCCATTGCGAGCCGGTCTCGTCCGTGGAAGAGCCACGTGAGGCTGATCTCCAAGAGTCGGGCTCCACACCTGGAGCCTTTGGGACAGGGCAGTCCTGAGCCGATGTGCCCACCAGGGGACGCGACCAAACTTTACGTACCACAGGAAAGCGCATCAAGGCCTCGTGTTCTCTCCATGAAATGAACGTGAGCTTGAAGGGTGATGCGTCAGAGTAATATGTGAACAGCTTGCTGGTACGCCTGTCTTTGCCCCCTCTCACGGTCTCACGCACCCGGGCTCAGTTCCGTGTAGGAATGCTGAGTGGGAGCGCCAGCCTCGCTTCTGGACTCGAAAGCCGTCCACCCCCTAATGGCAGGTTGTGTGTGTCTCTCACGTGGGGGGAGGAATGAGGTCGCCCACAGAGGTTCTGCCATGAAAGATCTAAAGACGCACGCTGCTGAGGAGCTTGTTCCTCATGGAGCGTCCCCGAAGGCCAGAAGAATGCCGAAGGTCTCTTTCAAAGCTGCCGGACGCTCTGCCGTTCTAGGCCTGAGATAAGGACCTTGTGACGGCACTGTAACCCCGCGAGATTCAGGAGACATCGCCAGTGCGAGTGGCAATCCGGAAGGAAGAACCTTCAAGGCGGAGTGTCCTTTCCTGTACAAAACGGCGCCCAAGTGGCTGAGGCAGGGAGCATTTTCCTTCACAGAACCGGCATCCTCGTATGCCTGTGGGTTACTCTAAAGAAACGACACTGTGAGCAACCTCTTCGAAAAGGCCTTCGCAAGCGACTTGGAGACAACAGCAGCGCAGTGGAGGCACAGACCATTGTCCTAGAGAGCAGCACAGTGTCTCTAGCAGCGATCGCTTCCCGGAGGATACTTAAGCCACACCGAGATTCCAGCAGGGAGTTTTGCCTTATAGCAGTACAACTCACTCAAGAAAGAGGGATGAGGTGTAGGGCTAATCTACGTGCGCTCACGCTCTGTGTCCCCGAGAAGGTTTCACGGAGCAGAATGCATCACCGACCGCTACCATGTGTGTGCACCAAAGAAGCCCTGTGCCGTGGGTGTTCTCAGGCCGACAGCGAAGACCTAGGTGTGTGCTGCACCCGCGCTCGGTGGTTCACACGTTGCGTGACCCTGTGCCTTTGGAAGATGTTCAGAGCGGGTGGCACCTGCGTGCTGCGAGCGCAAGAGGTGTAGAGTGTAGAGGCCTTTCACACTGGAGGAAGGGCTTGCATCTCATGGAGAAAACGTGTACGTCGCCCGGGAGATGGAGGCACGCTCTTGACACCATTTCCTCTGCCCGTTTAAAACACAAGTGTTTGTACTCGATCTGGGCTGCCTGGTGAAACGCTTGGCAGTCCGCATCACCCTGAGCACCTTTCCTGAAGTTTGATTCGTAGCTGGGTAAACTCGGGCTTCAGAGGCTTAGATGAGACCAAACGTGTTCAGCTTGTGGCGAAAGCCTTTGACCAGAGGCATATATGCTTGTGCTTGGGGCGAGGGCTAGGCAAGAACGTTTACACACTGGGTTTTTATCTTTACCCTAAGCTGTCCCTTTTGGCTGCAGCAGGCGGAGAGAACCCGCGGAGAGAGAACAGCTGCGAAGTGGATGCACAGAACAGTCACCTCGATACCAGCCCCGGGCTCCCAAGCAACGATCCTTCCCCGCAGGGTACTTAACCCACCCAGGGATTCAAGCAGGGAGTTCGCCTTGTCCAACTCGCACAGGAGACTGGCATGAGACGTAGGGCTCATCTACTTGCGTTCACACTACGTGGCCCGGAGAAGTTCTCACGGAGCCGAATCCAGCACCCTTCCTCCACCACGTGTGTACACAAAGGAGCGCTGGGCAGTGGGTGTTCTCAGGCCAAGAGAGAAGCCCTTGTTCTGTGCTGCACCTGCTGGGTGGTTCAAAGGTTTTCTGACCTTCCTGCTCTGGAAGCTTTTCAGAGCTGAGGCTACGCCTGGGCTGCGAAAGCAGAGAGGCGTAGAGGCCTTTCACATGGAAGGCGTGGGCCTGTTTCCCATGGGGAAAGTGTACGTCGCCCAACCCCCACTCCCACCCCACCCCACCCCACCCCACCCCACTCCAACCCACCCCCAGCTGGAGGCGTGCGGGTTGACACCATTTTGTCCTGCCCATGGAAAATACAAAGAGGCGTACACGATTTGGGCTGTCTGGTGAAAGAATTTTGAATCGGCGGCACCCTGAGTACCTTTCCCGAAGTTTGCTTCCTAGCTGGTTAAACTCGGCATTCAGAGGCGAGATGAGAACAAACTTGCTCCGCGTGCGGCGAAGTGCCTTGATGCCCTGCCCTAAATGTTTGAGCTTCTGGCCAGCGTCACGCAAGTACTTTGACACGTAGGATTCTCACTTTTACTCCAAGCTGTCCCTGTTGGCTGAAGCAGTCGGCTTGTCTGTATCGCAGCCTGGGAGGCCGGGCGTTGGGGGAGTCTGCCAAGTGACTGGCCTCCATTTATAGCTAACTGAGAAACTGCGTCGAAGCTTTCGGGAGCCTCTTACAGGGAATGGTTGCAGTTCGGAATTGGAGACTGTGCTGGCAAACGTCAGCAGCTCCTCTCCCTCAGAGGGCTCTTGGTGTGCCGACTCCTAACAGCCAGCACGGTCCCCAGCTCGCGAACGGTCCCATTGCGAGCCGGTCTCGTCCGTGAAAGAGCCACGTGAGGCTGATCTCCAAGAGTCGGGCTCCACACCTGGAGCCTTTGGGACAGGGCAGTCCTGAGCCGATGTGCCCACCAGGGGACGCGACCAAAGTTTACGTACCACAGGAAAGTGCATCAAGGCCTCGTGTTCTCTCCATGAAATGAACGTGAGCTTGGAGGGTGATGCGTCAGAGTAAACTGTGAACAGCTCGCTGGTACGCCTGTCTTTGCCCCCTCTCACGGTCTCACGCACCCGGGCTCAGTTCCGTGTAGGAATGCTGAGTGGGAGCGCCAGCCTCGCTTCTGGACTCGAAAGCCGTCCACCCCCTAATGGCAGGTTGTGTGTGTCTCTCACGTGGGGGGAGGAATGAGGTCGCCCACAGAGGTTCTGCCATGAAAGATCTAAAGACGCACGCTGCTGAGGAGCTTGTTCCTCATGGAGCGTCCCCGAAGGCCAGAAGAATGCCGAAGGTCTCTTTCAAAGCTGCCGGACGCTCTGCCGTTCTAGGCCTGAGATAAGGACCTTGTGACGGCACTGTAACCCCGCGAGATTCAGGAGACATCGCCAGTGCGAGTGGCAATCCGGAAGGAAGAACCTTCAAGGCGGAGTGTCCTTTCCTGTACAAAACGGCGCCCAAGTGGCTGAGGCAGGGAGCATTTTCCTTCACAGAACCGGCATCCTCGTATGCCTGTGGGTTACTCTAAAGAAACGACACTGTGAGCAACCTCTTCGAAAAGGCCTTCGCAAGCGACTTGGAGACAACAGCAGCGCAGTGGAGGCACAGACCATTGTCCTAGAGAGCAGCACAGTGTCTCTAGCAGCGATCGCTTCCCGGAGGATACTTAAGCCACACCGAGATTCCAGCAGGGAGTTTTGCCTTATAGCAGTACAACTCACTCAAGAAAGAGGGATGAGGTGTAGGGCTAATCTACGTGCGCTCACGCTCTGTGTCCCCGAGAAGGTTTCACGGAGCAGAATGCATCACCGACCGCTACCATGTGTGTGCACCAAAGAAGCCCTGTGCCGTGGGTGTTCTCAGGCCGACAGCGAAGACCTAGGTGTGTGCTGCACCCGCGCTCGGTGGTTCACACGTTGCGTGACCCTGTGCCTTTGGAAGATGTTCAGAGCGGGTGGCACCTGCGTGCTGCGAGCGCAAGAGGTGTAGAGTGTAGAGGCCTTTCACACTGGAGGAAGGGCTTGCATCTCATGGAGAAAACGTGTACGTCGCCCGGGAGATGGAGGCACGCTCTTGACACCATTTCCTCTGCCCGTTTAAAACACAAGTGTTTGTACTCGATCTGGGCTGCCTGGTGAAACGCTTGGCAGTCCGCATCACCCTGAGCACCTTTCCTGAAGTTTGATTCGTAGCTGGGTAAACTCGGGCTTCAGAGGCTTAGATGAGACCAAACATGTTCAGCTTGTGGCGAAAGCCTTTGACCAGAGGCATATATGCTTGTGCTTGGGGCGAGGGCTAGGCAAGAACGTTTACACACTGGGTTTTTATCTTTACCCTAAGCTGTCCCTTTTGGCTGCAGCAGGCGGAGAGAACCCGCGGAGAGAGAACAGCTGCGAAGTGGATGCACAGAACAGTCACCTCAATACCAGCCCCGGGCTCCCAAGCAACGATCCTTCCCCGCAGGGTACTTAACCCACCCAGGGATTCAAGCAGGGAGTTCGCCTTGTCCAACTCGCACAGGAGACTGGCATGAGACGTAGGGCTCATCTACTTGCGTTCACACTACGTGGCCCGGAGAAGTTCTCACGGAGCCGAATCCAGCACCCTTCCTCCACCACGTGTGTACACAAAGGAGCGCTGGGCAGTGGGTGTTCTCAGGCCAAGAGAGAAGCCCTTGTTCTGTGCTGCACCTGCTGGGTGGTTGAAAGGTTTTCTGACCTTCCTGCTCTGGAAGCTTTTCAGAGCTGAGGCTACGCCTGGGCTGCGAAAGCAGAGAGGCGTAGAGGCCTTTCACACGGAAGGCGTGGGCCTGTTTCCCATGGGGAAAGTGTACGTCGCCCAACCCCCACTCCCACCCCACCCCACCCCACCCCACCCCACTCCAACCCACCCCCAGCTGGAGGCGTGCGGGTTGACACCATTTTGTCCTGCCCATGGAAAATACAAAGAGGCGTACACGATTTGGGCTGTCTGGTGAAAGAATTTTGAATCGGCGGCACCCTGAGTACCTTTCCCGAAGTTTGCTTCCTAGCTGGTTAAACTCGGCATTCAGAGGCGAGATGAGAACAAACTTGCTCCGCGTGCGGCGAAGTGCCTTGATGCCCTGCCCTAAATGTTTGAGCTTCTGGCCAGCGTCACGCAAGTACTTTGACACGTAGGATTCTCACTTTTACTCCAAGCTGTCCCTGTTGGCTGAAGCAGTCGGCGTGTCTGTATCGCAGCCTGGGAGGCCGGGCGTTGGGGGAGTCTGCCAAGTGACTGGCCTCCATTTATAGCTAACTGAGAAACTGGGTCGAAGCTTTCGGGAGCCTCTTACAGGGAATGGTTGCAGTTCAGAATTGGAGACTGTGCTGGCAAACGTCAGCAGCTCCTCTCCCTCAGAGGGCTCTTGGTGTGCCGACTCCTAACAGCCAGCACGGTCCCCAGCTCGCGAACGGTCCCATTGCGAGCTGGTCTCGTCCGTGAAAGAGCCACGTGAGGCTGATCTCCAAGAGTCGGGCTCCACACCTGGAGCCTTTGGGACAGGGCAGTCCTGAGCCGATGTGCCCACCAGGGGACGCGACCAAAGTTTACGTACCACAGGAAAGCGCATCAAGGCCTCGTGTTCTCTCCATGAAATGAACGTGAGCTTGGAGGGTGATGCGTCAGAGTAAACTGTGAACAGCTCGCTGGTACGCCTGTCTTTGCCCCCTCTCACGGTCTCACGCACCCGGGCTCAGTTCCGTGTAGGAATGCTGAGTGGGAGCGCCAGCCTCGCTTCTGGACTCTAAAGCCTTCCACCCCCTAATGGCAGGTTGTGTGTGTCTCTCACGTGGGGGGAGGAATGAGGTCGCCCACAGAGGTTCTGCCATGAAAGATCTATAGACGCATGCTGCTGAGGAGCTTGTTCCTCATGGAGCGTCCCCGAAGGCCAGAAGAATGCCGAAGGTCTCTTTCAAAGCTGCCGGATGCTCTGCCGTTCTAGGCCTGAGATACGGACCTTGTGACGGCACTGTAACCCCGCGAGATTCAGGAGACATCGCCAGTGCGAGTGGCAATCCGGAAGGAAGAACCTTCAAGGCGGAGTGTCCTTTCCTGTACAAAACGGCGCCCAAGTGGCTGAGGCAGGGAGCATTTTCCTTCACAGAACCGGCATCCTCGTATGCCTGTGGGTTACTCTAAAGAAACGACACTGTGAGCAACCTCTTCGAAAAGGCCTTCGCAAGCGACTTGGATACAACAGCAGCGCAGTGGAGGCACAGACCATTATCGTAGAGAGCAGCACAGTGTCTCTAGCAGCGATCGCTTCCCGGAGGATACTTAAGCCACACCGAGATTCCAGCAGGGAGGTTTGCCTTATAGCAGTACAACTCACTCAAGAAAGAGGGATGAGGTGTAGGGCTAATCTACGTGCGCTCACGCACTGTGTCCCCGAGAAGGTTTCACGGAGCAGAATGCATCACCGACCGCTACCACGTGTGTGCACCAAAGAAGCCCTGTGCCGTGGGTGTTCTCAGGCCGACAGCGAAGACCTAGGTGTGTGCTGCACCCGCGCTCGGTGGTTCACACGTTGCGTGACCCTGTGCCTTTGGAAGATGTTCAGAGCGGGTGGCACCTGCGTGCTGCGAGCGCAAGAGGTGTAGAGTGTAGAGGCCTTTCACACTGGAGGAAGGGCTTGCATCTCATGGAGAAAACGTGTACGTCGCCCGGGAGATGGAGGCACGCTCTTGACACCATTTCCTCTGCCCGTTTAAAACACAAGTGTTTGTACTCGATCTGGGCTGCCTGGTGAAACGCTTGGCAGTCCGCATCACCCTGAGCACCTTTCCTGAAGTTTGATTCGTAGCTGGGTAAACTCGGGCTTCAGAGGCTTAGATGAGACCAAACGTGTTCAGCTTGTGGCGAAAGCCTTTGACCAGAGGCATATATGCTTGTGCTTGGGGCGAGGGCTAGGCAAGAACGTTTACACACTGGGTTTTTATCTTTACCCTAAGCTGTCCCTTTTGGTGCAGCAGGCGGAGAGAACCCGCGGAGAGAGAACAGCTGCGAAGTGGATGCACAGAACAGTCACCTCGATACCAGCCCCGGGCTCCCAAGCAACGATCCTTCCCCGCAGGGTACTTAACCCACCCAGGGATTCAAGCAGGGAGTTCGCCTTGTCCAACTCGCACAGGAGACTGGCATGAGACGTAGGGCTCATCTACTTGCGTTCACACTACGTGGCCCGGAGAAGTTCTCACGGAGCCGAATCCAGCACCCTTCCTCCACCACGTGTGTACACAAAGGAGCGCTGGGCAGTGGGTGTTCTCAGGCCAAGAGAGAAGCCCTTGTTCTGTGCTGCACCTGCTGGGTGGTTCAAAGGCTTTCTGACCTTCCTGCTCTGGAAGCTTTTCAGAGCTGAGGCTACGCCTGGGCTGCGAAAGCAGAGAGGCGTAGAGGCCTTTCACACAGAAGGCGTGGGCCTGTTTCCCATGGGGAAAGTGTACGTCGCCCAACCCCCACTCCCACCCCACCCCACCCCACCCCACCCCACTCCAACCCACCCCCAGCTGGAGGCGTGCGGGTTGACACCATTTTGTCCTGCCCATGGAAAATACAAAGAGGCGTACACGATTTGGGCTGTCTGGTGAAAGAATTTTGAATCGGCGGCACCCTGAGTACCTTTCCCGAAGTTTGCTTCCTAGCTGGTTAAACTCGGCATTCAGAGGCGAGATGAGAACAAACTTGCTCCGCGTGCGGCGAAGTGCCTTGATGCCCTGCCCTAAATGTTTGAGCTTCTGGCCAGCGTCACGCAAGTACTTTGACACGTAGGATTCTCACTTTTACTCCAAGCTGTCCCTGTTGGCTGAAGCAGTCGGCTTGTCTGTATCGCAGCCTGGGAGGCCGGGCGTTGGGGGAGTCTGCCAAGTGACTGGCCTCCATTTATAGCTAACTGAGAAACTGCGTCGAAGCTTTCGGGAGCCTCTTACAGGGAATGGTTGCAGTTCGGAATTGGAGACTGTGCTGGCAAACGTCAGCAGCTCCTCTCCCTCAGAGGGCTCTTGGTGTGCCGACTCCTAACAGCCAGCACGGTCCCCAGCTCGCGAACGGTCCCATTGCGAGCCGGTCTCGTCCGTGAAAGAGCCACGTGAGGCTGATCTCCAAGAGTCGGGCTCCACACCTGGAGCCTTTGGGACAGGGCAGTCCTGAGCCGATGTGCCCACCAGGGGACGCGACCAAAGTTTACGTACCACAGGAAAGTGCATCAAGGCCTCGTGTTCTCTCCATGAAATGAACGTGAGCTTGGAGGGTGATGCGTCAGAGTAAACTGTGAACAGCTCGCTGGTACGCCTGTCTTTGCCCCCTCTCACGGTCTCACGCACCCGGGCTCAGTTCCGTGTAGGAATGCTGAGTGGGAGCGCCAGCCTCGCTTCTGGACTCGAAAGCCGTCCACCCCCTAATGGCAGGTTGTGTGTGTCTCTCACGTGGGGGTAGGAATGAGGTCGCCCACAGAGGTTCTGCCATGAAAGATCTAAAGACGCACGCTGCTGAGGAGCTTGTTCCTCATGGAGCGTCCCCGAAGGCCAGAAGAATGCCGAAGGTCTCTTTCAAAGCTGCCGGACGCTCTGCCGTTCTAGGCCTGAGATAAGGACCTTGTGACGGCACTGTAACCCCGCGAGATTCAGGAGACATCGCCAGTGCGAGTGGCAATCCGGAAGGAAGAACCTTCAAGGCGGAGTGTCCTTTCCTGTACAAAACGGCGCCCAAGTGGCTGAGGCAGGGAGCATTTTCCTTCACAGAACCGGCATCCTCGTATGCCTGTGGGTTACTCTAAAGAAACGACACTGTGAGCAACCTCTTCGAAAAGGCCTTCGCAAGCGACTTGGATACAACAGCAGCACAGTGGAGGCACAGACCATTATCGTAGAGAGCAGCACAGTGTCTCTAGCAGCGATCGCTTCCCGGAGGATACTTAAGCCACACCGAGATTCCAGCAGGGAGGTTTGCCTTATAGCAGTACAACTCACTCAAGAAAGAGGGATGAGGTGTAGGGCTAATCTACGTGCGCTCACGCACTGTGTCCCCGAGAAGGTTTCACGGAGCAGAATGCATCACCGACCGCTACCACGTGTGTGCACCAAAGAAGCCCTGTGCCGTGGGTGTTCTCAGGCCGACAGCGAAGACCTAGGTGTGTGCTGCACCCGCGCTCGGTGTTTCACACGTTGTGTGACCCTGTGCCTTTGGAAGATGTTCAGAGCGGGTGGCACCTGCGTGCTGCGAGCGCAAGAGGTGTAGAGTGTAGAGGCCTTTCACACTGGAGGAAGGGCTTGCATCTCATGGAGAAAATGTGTACGTCGCCCGGGAGATGGAGGCACGCTCTTGACACCATTTCCTCTGCCCGTTTAAAACACAAGTGTTTGTACTCGATCTGGGCTGCCTGGTGAAACGCTTGGCAGTCCGCATCACCCTGAGCACCTTTCCTGAAGTTTGATTCGTAGCTGGGTAAACTCGGGCTTCAGAGGCTTAGATGAGACCAAACGTGTTCAGCTTGTGGCGAAAGCCTTTGACCAGAGGCATATATGCTTGTGCTTGGGGCGAGGGCTAGGCAAGAACGTTTACACACTGGGTTTTTATCTTTACCCTAAGCTGTCCCTTTTGGCTGCAGCAGGCGGAGAGAACCCGCGGAGAGAGAACAGCTGCGAAGTGGATGCACAGAACAGTCACCTCGATACCAGCCCGGGGCTCCCAAGCAACGATCCTTCCCCGCAGGGTACTTAACCCACCCAGGGATTCAAGCAGGGAGTTCGCCTTGTCCAACTCGCACAGGAGACTGGCATGAGACGTAGGGCTCATCTACTTGCGTTCACACTACGTGGCCCGGAGAAGTTCTCAAGGAGCCGAATCCAGCACCCTTCCTCCACCACGTGTGTACAAAAAGGAGCGCTGGGCAGTGGGTGTTCTCAGGCCAAGAGAGAAGCCCTTGTTCTGTGCTGCACCTGCTGGATGGTTCAAAGGTTTTCTGACCTTCCTGCTCTGGAAGCTTTTCAGAGCTGAGGCTACGCCTGGGCTGCGAAAGCAGAGAGGCGTAGAGGCCTTTCACACGGAAGGCGTGGGCCTGTTTCCCATGGGGAAAGTGTACGTCGCCCAACCCCCACTCCCACCCCACCCCACCCCACCCCACCCCACTCCAACCCACCCCCAGCTGGAGGCGTGCGGGTTGACACCATTTTGTCCTGCCCATGGAAAATACAAAGAGGCGTACACGATTTGGGCTGTCTGGTGAAAGAATTTTGAATCGGCGGCACCCTGAGTACCTTTCCCGAAGTTTGCTTCCTAGCTGGTTAAACTCGGCATTCAGAGGCGAGATGAGAACAAACTTGCTCCGCGTGCGGCGAAGTGCCTTGATGCCCTGCCCTAAATGTTTGAGCTTCTGGCCAGCGTCACGCAAGTACTTTGACACGTAGGATTCTCACTTTTACTCCAAGCTGTCCCTGTTGGCTGAAGCAGTCGGCGTGTCTGTATCGCAGCCTGGGAGGCCGGGCGTTGGGGGAGTCTGCCAAGTGACTGGCCTCCATTTATAGCTAACTGAGAAACTGCGTCGAAGCTTTCGGGAGCCTCTTACAGGGAATGGTTGCAGTTCGGAATTGGAGACTGTGCTGGCAAACGTCAGCAGCTCCTCTCCCTTGGAGGGCTCTTGGTGTGCTGACTCCTAACAGCCAGCACGGTCCCCAGCTCGTGAACGGTCCCATTGCGAGCCGGTCTCGTCCGTGGAAGAGCCACGTGAGGCTGATCTCCAAGAGTCGGGCTCCACACCTGGAGCCTTTGGGACAGGGCAGTCCTGAGCCGATGTGCCCACCAGGGGACGCGACCAAACTTTACGTACCACAGGAAAGCGCATCAAGGCCTCGTGTTCTCTCCATGAAATGAACGTGAGCTTGAAGGGTGATGCGTCAGAGTAATATGTGAACAGCTTGCTGGTACGCCTGTCTTTGCCCCCTCTCACGGTCTCACGCACCCGGGCTCAGTTCCGTGTAGGAATGCTGAGTGGGAGCGCCAGCCTCGCTTCTGGACTCGAAAGCCGTCCACCCCCTAATGGCAGGTTGTGTGTGTCTCTCACGTGGGGGGAGGAATGAGGTCGCCCACAGAGGTTCTGCCATGAAAGATCTAAAGACGCACGCTGCTGAGGAGCTTGTTCCTCATGGAGCGTCCCCGAAGGCCAGAAGAATGCCGAAGGTCTCTTTCAAAGCTGCCGGACGCTCTGCCGTTCTAGGCCTGAGATAAGGACCTTGTGACGGCACTGTAACCCCGCGAGATTCAGGAGACATCGCCAGTGCGAGTGGCAATCCGGAAGGAAGAACCTTCAAGGCGGAGTGTCCTTTCCTGTACAAAACGGCGCCCAAGTGGCTGAGGCAGGGAGCATTTTCCTTCACAGAACCGGCATCCTCGTATGCCTGTGGGTTACTCTAAAGAAACGACACTGTGAGCAACCTCTTCGAAAAGGCCTTCGCAAGCGACTTGGAGACAACAGCAGCGCAGTGGAGGCACAGACCATTGTCCTAGAGAGCAGCACAGTGTCTCTAGCAGCGATCGCTTCCCGGAGGATACTTAAGCCACACCGAGATTCCAGCAGGGAGTTTTGCCTTATAGCAGTACAACTCACTCAAGAAAGAGGGATGAGGTGTAGGGCTAATCTACGTGCGCTCACGCTCTGTGTCCCCGAGAAGGTTTCACGGAGCAGAATGCATCACCGACCGCTACCATGTGTGTGCACCAAAGAAGCCCTGTGCCGTGGGTGTTCTCAGGCCGACAGCGAAGACCTAGGTGTGTGCTGCACCCGCGCTCGGTGGTTCACACGTTGCGTGACCCTGTGCCTTTGGAAGATGTTCAGAGCGGGTGGCACCTGCGTGCTGCGAGCGCAAGAGGTGTAGAGTGTAGAGGCCTTTCACACTGGAGGAAGGGCTTGCATCTCATGGAGAAAACGTGTACGTCGCCCGGGAGATGGAGGCACGCTCTTGACACCATTTCCTCTGCCCGTTTAAAACACAAGTGTTTGTACTCGATCTGGGCTGCCTGGTGAAACGCTTGGCAGTCCGCATCACCCTGAGCACCTTTCCTGAAGTTTGATTCGTAGCTGGGTAAACTCGGGCTTCAGAGGCTTAGATGAGACCAAACGTGTTCAGCTTGTGGCGAAAGCCTTTGACCAGAGGCATATATGCTTGTGCTTGGGGCGAGGGCTAGGCAAGAACGTTTACACACTGGGTTTTTATCTTTACCCTAAGCTGTCCCTTTTGGCTGCAGCAGGCGGAGAGAACCCGCGGAGAGAGAACAGCTGCGAAGTGGATGCACAGAACAGTCACCTCGATACCAGCCCCGGGCTCCCAAGCAACGATCCTTCCCCGCAGGGTACTTAACCCACCCAGGGATTCAAGCAGGGAGTTCGCCTTGTCCAACTCGCACAGGAGACTGGCATGAGACGTAGGGCTCATCTACTTGCGTTCACACTACGTGGCCCGGAGAAGTTCTCACGGAGCCGAATCCAGCACCCTTCCTCCACCACGTGTGTACACAAAGGAGCGCTGGGCAGTGGGTGTTCTCAGGCCAAGAGAGAAGCCCTTGTTCTGTGCTGCACCTGCTGGGTGGTTCAAAGGTTTTCTGACCTTCCTGCTCTGGAAGCTTTTCAGAGCTGAGGCTACGCCTGGGCTGCGAAAGCAGAGAGGCGTAGAGGCCTTTCACATGGAAGGCGTGGGCCTGTTTCCCATGGGGAAAGTGTACGTCGCCCAACCCCCACTCCCACCCCACCCCACCCCACCCCACCCCACTCCAACCCACCCCCAGCTGGAGGCGTGCGGGTTGACACCATTTTGTCCTGCCCATGGAAAATACAAAGAGGCGTACACGATTTGGGCTGTCTGGTGAAAGAATTTTGAATCGGCGGCACCCTGAGTACCTTTCCCGAAGTTTGCTTCCTAGCTGGTTAAACTCGGCATTCAGAGGCGAGATGAGAACAAACTTGCTCCGCGTGCGGCGAAGTGCCTTGATGCCCTGCCCTAAATGTTTGAGCTTCTGGCCAGCGTCACGCAAGTACTTTGACACGTAGGATTCTCACTTTTACTCCAAGCTGTCCCTGTTGGCTGAAGCAGTCGGCTTGTCTGTATCGCAGCCTGGGAGGCCGGGCGTTGGGGGAGTCTGCCAAGTGACTGGCCTCCATTTATAGCTAACTGAGAAACTGCGTCGAAGCTTTCGGGAGCCTCTTACAGGGAATGGTTGCAGTTCGGAATTGGAGACTGTGCTGGCAAACGTCAGCAGCTCCTCTCCCTCAGAGGGCTCTTGGTGTGCCGACTCCTAACAGCCAGCACGGTCCCCAGCTCGCGAACGGTCCCATTGCGAGCCGGTCTCGTCCGTGAAAGAGCCACGTGAGGCTGATCTCCAAGAGTCGGGCTCCACACCTGGAGCCTTTGGGACAGGGCAGTCCTGAGCCGATGTGCCCACCAGGGGACGCGACCAAAGTTTACGTACCACAGGAAAGTGCATCAAGGCCTCGTGTTCTCTCCATGAAATGAACGTGAGCTTGGAGGGTGATGCGTCAGAGTAAACTGTGAACAGCTCGCTGGTACGCCTGTCTTTGCCCCCTCTCACGGTCTCACGCACCCGGGCTCAGTTCCGTGTAGGAATGCTGAGTGGGAGCGCCAGCCTCGCTTCTGGACTCGAAAGCCGTCCACCCCCTAATGGCAGGTTGTGTGTGTCTCTCACGTGGGGGGAGGAATGAGGTCGCCCACAGAGGTTCTGCCATGAAAGATCTAAAGACGCACGCTGCTGAGGAGCTTGTTCCTCATGGAGCGTCCCCGAAGGCCAGAAGAATGCCGAAGGTCTCTTTCAAAGCTGCCGGACGCTCTGCCGTTCTAGGCCTGAGATAAGGACCTTGTGACGGCACTGTAACCCCGCGAGATTCAGGAGACATCGCCAGTGCGAGTGGCAATCCGGAAGGAAGAACCTTCAAGGCGGAGTGTCCTTTCCTGTACAAAACGGCGCCCAAGTGGCTGAGGCAGGGAGCATTTTCCTTCACAGAACCGGCATCCTCGTATGCCTGTGGGTTACTCTAAAGAAACGACACTGTGAGCAACCTCTTCGAAAAGGCCTTCGCAAGCGACTTGGAGACAACAGCAGCGCAGTGGAGGCACAGACCATTGTCCTAGAGAGCAGCACAGTGTCTCTAGCAGCGATCGCTTCCCGGAGGATACTTAAGCCACACCGAGATTCCAGCAGGGAGTTTTGCCTTATAGCAGTACAACTCACTCAAGAAAGAGGGATGAGGTGTAGGGCTAATCTACGTGCGCTCACGCTCTGTGTCCCCGAGAAGGTTTCACGGAGCAGAATGCATCACCGACCGCTACCATGTGTGTGCACCAAAGAAGCCCTGTGCCGTGGGTGTTCTCAGGCCGACAGCGAAGACCTAGGTGTGTGCTGCACCCGCGCTCGGTGGTTCACACGTTGCGTGACCCTGTGCCTTTGGAAGATGTTCAGAGCGGGTGGCACCTGCGTGCTGCGAGCGCAAGAGGTGTAGAGTGTAGAGGCCTTTCACACTGGAGGAAGGGCTTGCATCTCATGGAGAAAACGTGTACGTCGCCCGGGAGATGGAGGCACGCTCTTGACACCATTTCCTCTGCCCGTTTAAAACACAAGTGTTTGTACTCGATCTGGGCTGCCTGGTGAAACGCTTGGCAGTCCGCATCACCCTGAGCACCTTTCCTGAAGTTTGATTCGTAGCTGGGTAAACTCGGGCTTCAGAGGCTTAGATGAGACCAAACATGTTCAGCTTGTGGCGAAAGCCTTTGACCAGAGGCATATATGCTTGTGCTTGGGGCGAGGGCTAGGCAAGAACGTTTACACACTGGGTTTTTATCTTTACCCTAAGCTGTCCCTTTTGGCTGCAGCAGGCGGAGAGAACCCGCGGAGAGAGAACAGCTGCGAAGTGGATGCACAGAACAGTCACCTCAATACCAGCCCCGGGCTCCCAAGCAACGATCCTTCCCCGCAGGGTACTTAACCCACCCAGGGATTCAAGCAGGGAGTTCGCCTTGTCCAACTCGCACAGGAGACTGGCATGAGACGTAGGGCTCATCTACTTGCGTTCACACTACGTGGCCCGGAGAAGTTCTCACGGAGCCGAATCCAGCACCCTTCCTCCACCACGTGTGTACACAAAGGAGCGCTGGGCAGTGGGTGTTCTCAGGCCAAGAGAGAAGCCCTTGTTCTGTGCTGCACCTGCTGGGTGGTTGAAAGGTTTTCTGACCTTCCTGCTCTGGAAGCTTTTCAGAGCTGAGGCTACGCCTGGGCTGCGAAAGCAGAGAGGCGTAGAGGCCTTTCACACGGAAGGCGTGGGCCTGTTTCCCATGGGGAAAGTGTACGTCGCCCAACCCCCACTCCCACCTCACCCCACCCCACCCCACCCCACTCCAACCCACCCCCAGCTGGAGGCGTGCGGGTTGACACCATTTTGTCCTGCCCATGGAAAATACAAAGAGGCGTACACGATTTGGGCTGTCTGGTGAAAGAATTTTGAATCGGCGGCACCCTGAGTACCTTTCCCGAAGTTTGCTTCCTAGCTGGTTAAACTCGGCATTCAGAGGCGAGATGAGAACAAACTTGCTCCGCGTGCGGCGAAGTGCCTTGATGCCCTGCCCTAAATGTTTGAGCTTCTGGCCAGCGTCACGCAAGTACTTTGACACGTAGGATTCTCACTTTTACTCCAAGCTGTCCCTGTTGGCTGAAGCAGTCGGCGTGTCTGTATCGCAGCCTGGGAGGCCGGGCGTTGGGGGAGTCTGCCAAGTGACTGGCCTCCATTTATAGCTAACTGAGAAACTGGGTCGAAGCTTTCGGGAGCCTCTTACAGGGAATGGTTGCAGTTCAGAATTGGAGACTGTGCTGGCAAACGTCAGCAGCTCCTCTCCCTCAGAGGGCTCTTGGTGTGCCGACTCCTAACAGCCAGCACGGTCCCCAGCTCGCGAACGGTCCCATTGCGAGCTGGTCTCGTCCGTGAAAGAGCCACGTGAGGCTGATCTCCAAGAGTCGGGCTCCACACCTGGAGCCTTTGGGACAGGGCAGTCCTGAGCCGATGTGCCCACCAGGGGACGCGACCAAAGTTTACGTACCACAGGAAAGCGCATCAAGGCCTCGTGTTCTCTCCATGAAATGAACGTGAGCTTGGAGGGTGATGCGTCAGAGTAAACTGTGAACAGCTCGCTGGTACGCCTGTCTTTGCCCCCTCTCACGGTCTCACGCACCCGGGCTCAGTTCCGTGTAGGAATGCTGAGTGGGAGCGCCAGCCTCGCTTCTGGACTCTAAAGCCTTCCACCCCCTAATGGCAGGTTGTGTGTGTCTCTCACGTGGGGGGAGGAATGAGGTCGCCCACAGAGGTTCTGCCATGAAAGATCTATAGACGCATGCTGCTGAGGAGCTTGTTCCTCATGGAGCGTCCCCGAAGGCCAGAAGAATGCCGAAGGTCTCTTTCAAAGCTGCCGGATGCTCTGCCGTTCTAGGCCTGAGATACGGACCTTGTGACGGCACTGTAACCCCGCGAGATTCAGGAGACATCGCCAGTGCGAGTGGCAATCCGGAAGGAAGAACCTTCAAGGCGGAGTGTCCTTTCCTGTACAAAACGGCGCCCAAGTGGCTGAGGCAGGGAGCATTTTCCTTCACAGAACCGGCATCCTCGTATGCCTGTGGGTTACTCTAAAGAAACGACACTGTGAGCAACCTCTTCGAAAAGGCCTTCGCAAGCGACTTGGATACAACAGCAGCGCAGTGGAGGCACAGACCATTATCGTAGAGAGCAGCACAGTGTCTCTAGCAGCGATCGCTTCCCGGAGGATACTTAAGCCACACCGAGATTCCAGCAGGGAGGTTTGCCTTATAGCAGTACAACTCACTCAAGAAAGAGGGATGAGGTGTAGGGCTAATCTACGTGCGCTCACGCACTGTGTCCCCGAGAAGGTTTCACGGAGCAGAATGCATCACCGACCGCTACCACGTGTGTGCACCAAAGAAGCCCTGTGCCGTGGGTGTTCTCAGGCCGACAGCGAAGACCTAGGTGTGTGCTGCACCCGCGCTCGGTGGTTCACACGTTGCGTGACCCTGTGCCTTTGGAAGATGTTCAGAGCGGGTGGCACCTGCGTGCTGCGAGCGCAAGAGGTGTAGAGTGTAGAGGCCTTTCACACTGGAGGAAGGGCTTGCATCTCATGGAGAAAACGTGTACGTCGCCCGGGAGATGGAGGCACGCTCTTGACACCATTTCCTCTGCCCGTTTAAAACACAAGTGTTTGTACTCGATCTGGGCTGCCTGGTGAAACGCTTGGCAGTCCGCATCACCCTGAGCACCTTTCCTGAAGTTTGATTCGTAGCTGGGTAAACTCGGGCTTCAGAGGCTTAGATGAGACCAAACGTGTTCAGCTTGTGGCGAAAGCCTTTGACCAGAGGCATATATGCTTGTGCTTGGGGCGAGGGCTAGGCAAGAACGTTTACACACTGGGTTTTTATCTTTACCCTAAGCTGTCCCTTTTGGTGCAGCAGGCGGAGAGAACCCGCGGAGAGAGAACAGCTGCGAAGTGGATGCACAGAACAGTCACCTCGATACCAGCCCCGGGCTCCCAAGCAACGATCCTTCCCCGCAGGGTACTTAACCCACCCAGGGATTCAAGCAGGGAGTTCGCCTTGTCCAACTCGCACAGGAGACTGGCATGAGACGTAGGGCTCATCTACTTGCGTTCACACTACGTGGCCCGGAGAAGTTCTCACGGAGCCGAATCCAGCACCCTTCCTCCACCACGTGTGTACACAAAGGAGCGCTGGGCAGTGGGTGTTCTCAGGCCAAGAGAGAAGCCCTTGTTCTGTGCTGCACCTGCTGGGTGGTTCAAAGGCTTTCTGACCTTCCTGCTCTGGAAGCTTTTCAGAGCTGAGGCTACGCCTGGGCTGCGAAAGCAGAGAGGCGTAGAGGCCTTTCACACAGAAGGCGTGGGCCTGTTTCCCATGGGGAAAGTGTACGTCGCCCAACCCCCACTCCCACCCCACCCCACCCCACCCCACCCCACTCCAACCCACCCCCAGCTGGAGGCGTGCGGGTTGACACCATTTTGTCCTGCCCATGGAAAATACAAAGAGGCGTACACGATTTGGGCTGTCTGGTGAAAGAATTTTGAATCGGCGGCACCCTGAGTACCTTTCCCGAAGTTTGCTTCCTAGCTGGTTAAACTCGGCATTCAGAGGCGAGATGAGAACAAACTTGCTCCGCGTGCGGCGAAGTGCCTTGATGCCCTGCCCTAAATGTTTGAGCTTCTGGCCAGCGTCACGCAAGTACTTTGACACGTAGGATTCTCACTTTTACTCCAAGCTGTCCCTGTTGGCTGAAGCAGTCGGCTTGTCTGTATCGCAGCCTGGGAGGCCGGGCGTTGGGGGAGTCTGCCAAGTGACTGGCCTCCATTTATAGCTAACTGAGAAACTGCGTCGAAGCTTTCGGGAGCCTCTTACAGGGAATGGTTGCAGTTCGGAATTGGAGACTGTGCTGGCAAACGTCAGCAGCTCCTCTCCCTCAGAGGGCTCTTGGTGTGCCGACTCCTAACAGCCAGCACGGTCCCCAGCTCGCGAACGGTCCCATTGCGAGCCGGTCTCGTCCGTGAAAGAGCCACGTGAGGCTGATCTCCAAGAGTCGGGCTCCACACCTGGAGCCTTTGGGACAGGGCAGTCCTGAGCCGATGTGCCCACCAGGGGACGCGACCAAAGTTTACGTACCACAGGAAAGTGCATCAAGGCCTCGTGTTCTCTCCATGAAATGAACGTGAGCTTGGAGGGTGATGCGTCAGAGTAAACTGTGAACAGCTCGCTGGTACGCCTGTCTTTGCCCCCTCTCACGGTCTCACGCACCCGGGCTCAGTTCCGTGTAGGAATGCTGAGTGGGAGCGCCAGCCTCGCTTCTGGACTCGAAAGCCGTCCACCCCCTAATGGCAGGTTGTGTGTGTCTCTCACGTGGGGGTAGGAATGAGGTCGCCCACAGAGGTTCTGCCATGAAAGATCTAAAGACGCACGCTGCTGAGGAGCTTGTTCCTCATGGAGCGTCCCCGAAGGCCAGAAGAATGCCGAAGGTCTCTTTCAAAGCTGCCGGACGCTCTGCCGTTCTAGGCCTGAGATAAGGACCTTGTGACGGCACTGTAACCCCGCGAGATTCAGGAGACATCGCCAGTGCGAGTGGCAATCCGGAAGGAAGAACCTTCAAGGCGGAGTGTCCTTTCCTGTACAAAACGGCGCCCAAGTGGCTGAGGCAGGGAGCATTTTCCTTCACAGAACCGGCATCCTCGTATGCCTGTGGGTTACTCTAAAGAAACGACACTGTGAGCAACCTCTTCGAAAAGGCCTTCGCAAGCGACTTGGAGACAACAGCAGCGCAGTGGAGGCACAGACCATTGTCCTAGAGAGCAGCACAGTGTCTCTAGCAGCGATCGCTTCCCGGAGGATACTTAAGCCACACCGAGATTCCAGCAGGGAGGTTTGCCTTATAGCAGTACAACTCACTCAAGAAAGAGGGATGAGGTGTAGGGCTAATCTATGTGCGCTCACGCTCTGTGTCCCCGAGAAGGTTTCACGGAGCAGAATGCATCACTGACCGCTACCACGTGTGTGCACCAAAGAAGCCCTGTGCCGTGGGTGTTCTCAGGCCGACAGCGAAGACCTAGGTGTGTGCTGCACCCGCGCTCGGTGTTTCACACGTTGTGTGACCCTGTGCCTTTGGAAGATGTTCAGAGCGGGTGGCACCTGCGTGCTGCGAGCGCAAGAGGTGTAGAGTGTAGAGGCCTTTCACACTGGAGGAAGGGCTTGCATCTCATGGAGAAAATGTGTACGTCGCCCGGGAGATGGAGGCACGCTCTTGACACCATTTCCTCTGCCCGTTTAAAACACAAGTGTTTGTACTCGATCTGGGCTGCCTGGTGAAACGCTTGGCAGTCCGCATCACCCTGAGCACCTTTCCTGAAGTTTGATTCGTAGCTGGGTAAACTCGGGCTTCAGAGGCTTAGATGAGACCAAACGTGTTCAGCTTGTGGCGAAAGCCTTTGACCAGAGGCATATATGCTTGTGCTTGGGGCGAGGGCTAGGCAAGAACGTTTACACACTGGGTTTTTATCTTTACCCTAAGCTGTCCCTTTTGGCTGCAGCAGGCGGAGAGAACCCGCGGAGAGAGAACAGCTGCGAAGTGGATGCACAGAACAGTCACCTCGATACCAGCCCGGGGCTCCCAAGCAACGATCCTTCCCCGCAGGGTACTTAACCCACCCAGGGATTCAAGCAGGGAGTTCGCCTTGTCCAACTCGCACAGGAGACTGGCATGAGACGTAGGGCTCATCTACTTGCGTTCACACTACGTGGCCCGGAGAAGTTCTCAAGGAGCCGAATCCAGCACCCTTCCTCCACCACGTGTGTACAAAAAGGAGCGCTGGGCAGTGGGTGTTCTCAGGCCAAGAGAGAAGCCCTTGTTCTGTGCTGCACCTGCTGGATGGTTCAAAGGTTTTCTGACCTTCCTGCTCTGGAAGCTTTTCAGAGCTGAGGCTACGCCTGGGCTGCGAAAGCAGAGAGGCGTAGAGGCCTTTCACACGGAAGGCGTGGGCCTGTTTCCCATGGGGAAAGTGTACGTCGCCCAACCCCCACTCCCACCCCACCCCACCCCACCCCACCCCACTCCAACCCACCCCCAGCTGGAGGCGTGCGGGTTGACACCATTTTGTCCTGCCCATGGAAAATACAAAGAGGCGTACACGATTTGGGCTGTCTGGTGAAAGAATTTTGAATCGGCGGCACCCTGAGTACCTTTCCCGAAGTTTGCTTCCTAGCTGGTTAAACTCGGCATTCAGAGGCGAGATGAGAACAAACTTGCTCCGCGTGCGGCGAAGTGCCTTGATGCCCTGCCCTAAATGTTTGAGCTTCTGGCCAGCGTCACGCAAGTACTTTGACACGTAGGATTCTCACTTTTACTCCAAGCTGTCCCTGTTGGCTGAAGCAGTCGGCGTGTCTGTATCGCAGCCTGGGAGGCCGGGCGTTGGGGGAGTCTGCCAAGTGACTGGCCTCCATTTATAGCTAACTGAGAAACTGCGTCGAAGCTTTCGGGAGCCTCTTACAGGGAATGGTTGCAGTTCGGAATTGGAGACTGTGCTGGCAAACGTCAGCAGCTCCTCTCCCTTGGAGGGCTCTTGGTGTGCTGACTCCTAACAGCCAGCACGGTCCCCAGCTCGTGAACGGTCCCATTGCGAGCCGGTCTCGTCCGTGAAAGAGCCACGTGAGGCTGATCTCCAAGAGTCGGGCTCCACACCTGGAGCCTTTGGGACAGGGCAGTCCTGAGCCGATGTGCCCACCAGGGGACGCGACCAAACTTTACGTACCACAGGAAAGCGCATCAAGGCCTCGTGTTCTCTCCATGAAATGAACGTGAGCTTGAAGGGTGATGCGTCAGAGTCATATGTGAACAGCTTGCTGGTACGCCTGTCTTTGCCCCCTCTCACGGTCTCACGCACCCGGGCTCAGTTCCGTGTAGGAATGCTGAGTGGGAGCGCCAGCCTCGCTTCTGGACTCGAAAGCCGTCCACCCCCTAATGGCAGGTTGTGTGTGTCTCTCACGTGGGGGGAGGAATGAGGTCGCCCACAGAGGTTCTGCCATGAAAGATCTAAAGACGCACGCTGCTGAGGAGCTTGTTCCTCATGGAGCGTCCCCGAAGGCCAGAAGAATGCCGAAGGTCTCTTTCAAAGCTGCCGGACGCTCTGCCGTTCTAGGCCTGAGATAAGGACCTTGTGACGGCACTGTAACCCCGCGAGATTCAGGAGACATCGCCAGTGCGAGTGGCAATCCGGAAGGAAGAACCTTCAAGGCGGAGTGTCCTTTCCTGTACAAAACGGCGCCCAAGTGGCTGAGGCAGGGAGCATTTTCCTTCACAGAACCGGCATCCTCGTATGCCTGTGGGTTACTCTAAAGAAACGACACTGTGAGCAACCTCTTCGAAAAGGCCTTCGCAAGCGACTTGGAGACAACAGCAGCGCAGTGGAGGCACAGACCATTGTCCTAGAGAGCAGCACAGTGTCTCTAGCAGCGATCGCTTCCCGGAGGATACTTAAGCCACACCGAGATTCCAGCAGGGAGTTTTGCCTTATAGCAGTACAACTCACTCAAGAAAGAGGGATGAGGTGTAGGGCTAATCTACGTGCGCTCACGCTCTGTGTCCCCGAGAAGGTTTCACGGAGCAGAATGCATCACCGACCGCTACCATGTGTGTGCACCAAAGAAGCCCTGTGCCGTGGGTGTTCTCAGGCCGACAGCGAAGACCTAGGTGTGTGCTGCACCCGCGCTCGGTGGTTCACACGTTGCGTGACCCTGTGCCTTTGGAAGATGTTCAGAGCGGGTGGCACCTGCGTGCTGCGAGCGCAAGAGGTGTAGAGTGTAGAGGCCTTTCACACTGGAGGAAGGGCTTGCATCTCATGGAGAAAACGTGTACGTCGCCCGGGAGATGGAGGCACGCTCTTGACACCATTTCCTCTGCCCGTTTAAAACACAAGTGTTTGTACTCGATCTGGGCTGCCTGGTGAAACGCTTGGCAGTCCGCATCACCCTGAGCACCTTTCCTGAAGTTTGATTCGTAGCTGGGTAAACTCGGGCTTCAGAGGCTTAGATGAGACCAAACGTGTTCAGCTTGTGGCGAAAGCCTTTGACCAGAGGCATATATGCTTGTGCTTGGGGCGAGGGCTAGGCAAGAACGTTTACACACTGGGTTTTTATCTTTACCCTAAGCTGTCCCTTTTGGCTGCAGCAGGCGGAGAGAACCCGCGGAGAGAGAACAGCTGCGAAGTGGATGCACAGAACAGTCACCTCGATACCAGCCCCGGGCTCCCAAGCAACGATCCTTCCCCGCAGGGTACTTAACCCACCCAGGGATTCAAGCAGGGAGTTCGCCTTGTCCAACTCGCACAGGAGACTGGCATGAGACGTAGGGCTCATCTACTTGCGTTCACACTACGTGGCCCGGAGAAGTTCTCACGGAGCCGAATCCAGCACCCTTCCTCCACCACGTGTGTACACAAAGGAGCGCTGGGCAGTGGGTGTTCTCAGGCCAAGAGAGAAGCCCTTGTTCTGTGCTGCACCTGCTGGGTGGTTCAAAGGTTTTCTGACCTTCCTGCTCTGGAAGCTTTTCAGAGCTGAGGCTACGCCTGGGCTGCGAAAGCAGAGAGGCGTAGAGGCCTTTCACACGGAAGGCGTGGGCCTGTTTCCCATGGGGAAAGTGTACGTCGCCCAACCCCCACTCCCACCCCACCCCACCCCACCCCACCCCACTCCAACCCACCCCCAGCTGGAGGCGTGCGGGTTGACACCATTTTGTCCTGCCCATGGAAAATACAAAGAGGCGTACACGATTTGGGCTGTCTGGTGAAAGAATTTTGAATCGGCGGCACCCTGAGTACCTTTCCCGAAGTTTGCTTCCTAGCTGGTTAAACTCGGCATTCAGAGGCGAGATGAGAACAAACTTGCTCCGCGTGCGGCGAAGTGCCTTGATGCCCTGCCCTAAATGTTTGAGCTTCTGGCCAGCGTCACGCAAGTACTTTGACACGTAGGATTCTCACTTTTACTCCAAGCTGTCCCTGTTGGCTGAAGCAGTCGGCGTGTCTGTATCGCAGCCTGGGAGGCCGGGCGTTGGGGGAGTCTGCCAAGTGACTGGCCTCCATTTATAGCTAACTGAGAAACTGCGTCGAAGCTTTCGGGAGCCTCTTACAGGGAATGGTTGCAGTTCGGAATTGGAGACTGTGCTGGCAAACGTCAGCAGCTCCTCTCCCTCAGAGGGCTCTTGGTGTGCCGACTCCTAACAGCCAGCACGGTCCCCAGCTCGCGAACGGTCCCATTGCGAGCCGGTCTCGTCCGTGAAAGAGCCACGTGAGGCTGATCTCCAAGAGTCGGGCTCCACACCTGGAGCCTTTGGGACAGGGCAGTCCTGAGCCGATGTGCCCACCAGGGGACGCAACCAAAGTTTACGTACCACAGGAAAGCGCATCAAGGCCTCGTGTTCTCTCCATGAAATGAACGTGAGCTTGGAGGGTGATGCGTCAGAGTAAACTGTGAACAGCTCGCTGGTACGCCTGTCTTTGCCCCCTCTCACGGTCTCACGCACCCGGGCTCAGTTCCGTGTAGGAATACTGAGTGGGAGCGCCAGCCTCGCTTCTGGACTCTAAAGCCTTCCACCCCCTAATGGCAGGTTGTGTGTGTCTCTCACGTGGGGGGAGGAATGAGGTCGCCCACAGAGGTTCTGCCATGAAAGATCTATAGACGCACGCTGCTGAGGAGCTTGTTCCTCATGGAGCGTCCCCGAAGGCCAGAAGAATGCCGAAGGTCTCTTTCAAAGCTGCCGGACGCTCTGCCGTTCTAGGCCTGAGATAAGGACCTTGTGACGGCACTGTAACCCCGCGAGATTCAGGAGACATCGCCAGTGCGAGTGGCAATCCAGAAGGAAGAACCTTCAAGGCGGAGTGTCCTTTCCTGTACAAAACGGCGCCCAAGTGGCTGAGGCAGGGAGCATTTTCCTTCACAGAAACGGCATCCTCGTATGCCTGTGGGTTACTCTAAAGAAACGACACTGTGAGCAACCTCTTCGAAAAGGCCTTCGCAAGCGACTTGGAGACAACAGCAGCGCAGTGGAGGCACAGACCATTGTCCTAGAGAGCAGCACAGTGTCTCTAGCAGCGATCGCTTCCCGGAGGATACTTAAGCCACACCGAGATTCCAGCAGGGAGGTTTGCCTTATAGCAGTACAACTCACTCAAGAAAGAGGGATGAGGTGTAGGGCTAATCTACGTGCGCTCACGCTCTGTGTCCCCGAGAAGGTTTCACGGAGCAGAATGCATCACCGACCGCTACCATGTGTGTGCACCAAAGAATCCCTGTGCCGTGGGTGTTCTCAGGCCGACAGCGAAGACCTAGGTGTGTGCTGCACCCGCGCTCGGTGGTTCACACGTTGCGTGACCCTGTGCCTTTGGAAGATGTTCAGAGCGGGTGGCACCTGCGTGCTGCGAGCGCAAGAGGTGTAGAGTGTAGAGGCCTTTCACACTGGAGGAAGGGCTTGCATCTCATGGAGAAAACGTGTACATCGCCCGGGAGATGGAGGCACGCTCTTGACAACATTTCCTCTGCCCGTTTAAAACACAAGTGTTTGTACTCGATCTGGGCTGCCTGGTGAAACGCTTGGCAGTCCGCATCACCCTGAGCACCTTTCCTGAAGTTTGATTCGTAGCTGGGTAAACTCGGGCTTCAGAGGCTTAGATGAGACCAAACGTGTTCAGCTTGTGGCGAAAGCCTTTGACCAGAGGCATATATGCTTGTGCTTGTGGCGAGGGCTAGGCAAGAACGTTTACACACTGGGTTTTTATCTTTACCCTAAGCTGTCCCTTTTGGCTGCAGCAGGCGGAGGGAACCCGCGGAGAGAGAACAGCTGCGACGTGGATGCACAGAACAGTCACCTCGATACCAGCCCCGGGCTCCCAAGCAACGATCCTTCCCCGCAGGGTACTTAACCCACCCAGGGATTCAAGCAGGGAGTTCGCCTTGTCCAACTCGCACAGGAGACTGGCATGAGACGTAGGGCTCATCTACTTGCGTTCATACTACGTGGCCCGGAGAAGTTCTCACGGAGCCGAATCCAGCACCCTTCCTCCACCACGTGTGTACACAAAGGAGCGCTGGGCAGTGGGTGTTCTCAGGCCAAGAGAGAAGCCCTTGTTCTGTGCTGCACCTGCTGGGTGGTTGAAAGGTTTTCTGACCTTCCTGATCTGGAAGCTTTTCAGAGCTGAGGCTACGCCTGGGCTGCGAAAGCAGAGAGGCGTAGAGGCCTTTCACACGGAAGGCGTGGGCCTGTTTCCCATGGGGAAAGTGTACGTTGCCCAACCCCCACTCCCACCCCACCCCACCCCACCCCACCCCACTCCAACCCACCCCCAGCTGGAGGCGTGCGGGTTGACACCATTTTGTCCTGCCCATGGAAAATACAAAGAGGCGTACACGATTTGGGCTGTCTGGTGAAAAAATTTTGAATCGGCGGCACCCTGAGTACCTTTCCCGAAGTTTGCTTCCTAGCTGGTTAAACTCGGCATTCAGAGGCGAGATGAGAACAAACTTGCTCCGCGTGCGGCGAAGTGCCTTGATGCCCTGCCCTAAATGTTTGAGCTTCTGGCCAGCGTCACGCAAGTACTTTGACACGTAGGATTCTCACTTTTACTCCAAGCTGTCCCTGTTGGCTGAAGCAGTCGGCGTGTCTGTATCGCAGCCTGGGAGGCCGGGCGTTGGGGGAGTCTGCCAAGTGACTGGCCTCCATTTATAGCTAACTGAGAAACTGCGTCGAAGCTTTCGGGAGCCTCTTACAGGGAATGGTTGCAGTTCGGAATTGGAGACTGTGCTGGCAAACGTCAGCAGCTCCTCTCCCTCAGAGGGCTCTTGGTGTGCCGACTCCTAACAGCCAGCACGGTCCCCAGCTCGCGAACGGTCCCATTGCGAGTCGGTCTCGTCCGTGAAAGAGCCACGTGAGGCTGATCTCCAAGAGTCGGGCTCCACACCTGGAGCCTTTGGGACAGGGCAGTCCTGAGCCGATGTGCCCACCAGGGGACGCGACCAAAGTTTACGTACCACAGGAAAGCGCATCAAGGCCTTGTGTTCTCTCCATGAAATGAACGTGAGCTTGAAGGGTGATGCGTCAGAGTAATATGTGAACAGCTTGCTGGTACGCCTGTCTTTGCCCCCTCTCACGGTCTCACGCACCCGGGCTCAGTTCCGTGTAGGAATGCTGAGTGGGAGCGCCAGCCTCGCTTCTGTACTCGAAAGCCGTCCACCCCCTAATGGCAGGTTGTGTGTGTCTCTCACGTGGGGGGAGGAATGAGGTCGCCCACAGAGGTTCTGCCATGAAAGATCTAAAGACGCACGCTGCTGAGGAGCTTGTTCCTCATGGAGCGTCCCCGAAGGCCAGAAGAATGCCGAAGGTCTCTTTCAAAGCTGCCGGACGCTCTGCCGTTCTAGGCCTGAGATAAGGACCTTGTGACGGCACTGTAACCCCGCGAGATTCAGGAGACATCGCCAGTGCGAGTGGCAATCCGGAAGGAAGAACCTTCAAGGCGGAGTGTCCTTTCCTGTACAAAACGGCGCCCAAGTGGCTGAGGCAGGGAGCATTTTCCTTCACAGAACCGGCATCCTCGTATGCCTGTGGGTTACTCTAAAGAAACGACACTGTGAGCAACCTCTTCGAAAAGGCCTTCGCAAGCGACTTGGAGACAACAGCAGCGCAGTGGAGGCACAGACCATTGTCCTAGAGAGCAGCACAGTGTCTCTAGCAGCGATCGCTTCCCGGAGGATACTTAAGCCACACCGAGATTCCAGCAGGGAGGTTTGCCTTATAGCAGTACAACTCACTCAAGAAAGAGGGATGAGGTGTAGGGCTAATCTACGTGCGCTCATGCTCTGTGTCCCCGAGAAGGTTTCACGGAGCAGAATGCATCACCGACCGCTACCACGTGTGTGCACCAAAGAAGCCCTGTGCCGTGGGTGTTCTCAGGCCGACAGCAAAGACCTAGGTGTGTGCTGCACCCGCGCTCGGTGGTTCACACGTTGTGTGACCCTGTGCCTTTGGAAGATGTTCAGAGCGGGTGGCACCTGCGTGCTGCGAGCGCAAGAGGTGTAGAGTGTAGAGGCCTTTCACACTGGAGGAAGGGCTTGCATCTCATGGAGAAAATGTGTACGTCGCCCGGGAGATGGAGGCACGCTCTTGACACCATTTCCTCTGCCCGTTTAAAACACAAGTGTTTGTACTCGATCTGGGCTGCCTGGTGAAACGCTTGGCAGTCCGCATCACCCTGAGCACCTTTCCTGAAGTTTGATTCGTAGCTGGGTAAACTCGGGCTTCAGAGACTTAGATGAGACCAAACGTGTTCAGCTTGTGGCGAAAGCCTTTGACCAGAGGCATATATGCTTGTGCTTGGGGCGAGGGCTAGGCAAGAACGTTTACACACTGGGTTTTTATCTTTACCCTAAGCTGTCCCTTTTGGCTGCAGCAGGCGGAGAGAACCCGCGGAGAGAGAACAGCTGCGAAGTGGATGCACAGAACAGTCACCTCGATACCAGCCCCGGGCTCCCAAGCAACGATCCTTCCCCGCAGGGTACTTAACCCACCCAGGGATTCAAGCAGGGAGTTCGCCTTGTCCAACTCGCACAGGAGACTGGCATGAGACGTAGGGCTCATCTACTTGCGTTCACACTACGTGGCCCGGAGAAGTTCTCAAGGAGCCGAATCCAGCACCCTTCCTCCACCACGTGTGTACACAAAGGAGCGCTGGGCAGTGGGTGTTCTCAGGCCAAGAGAGAAGCCCTTGTTCTGTGCTGCACCTGCTGGATGGTTCAAAGGTTTTCTGACCTTCCTGCTCTGGAAGCTTTTCAGAGCTGAGGCTACGCCTGGGCTGCGAAAGCAGAGAGGCGTAGAGGCCTTTCACACGGAAGGCGTGGGCCTGTTTCCCATGGGGAAAGTGTACGTCGCCCAACCCCCACTCCCACCCCACCCCACCCCACCCCACCCCACTCCAACCCACCCCCAGCTGGAGGCGTGCGTGTTGACACCATTTTGTCCTGCCCATGGAAAATACAAAGAGGCGTACACGATTTGGGCTGTCTGGTGAAAGAATTTTGAATCGGCGGCACCCTGAGTACCTTTCCCGAAGTTTGCTTCCTAGCTGGTTAAACTCGGCATTCAGAGGCGAGATGAGAACAAACTTGCTCCGCGTGCGGCGAAGTGCCTTGATGCCCTGCCCTAAATGTTTGAGCTTCTGGCCAGCGTCACGCAAGTACTTTGACACGTAGGATTCTCACTTTTACTCCAAGCTGTCCCTGTTGGCTGAAGCAGTCGGCGTGTCTGTATCGCAGCCTGGGAGGCCGGGCGTTGGGGGAGTCTGCCAAGTGACTGGCCTCCATTTATAGCTAACTGAGAAACTGCGTCGAAGCTTTCGGGAGCCTCTTACAGGGAATGGTTGCAGTTCGGAATTGGAGACTGTGCTGGCAAACGTCAGCAGCTCCTCTCCCTCAGAGGGCTCTTGGTGTGTCGACTCCTAACAGCCAGCACGGTCCCCAGCTCGTGAACGGTCCCATTGCGAGCCGGCCTCGTCCGTGAAAGAGCCACGTGAGGCTGATCTCCAAGAGTCGGGCTCCACACCTGGAGCCTTTGGGACAGGGCAGTCCTGAGCCGATGTGCCCACCAGGGGACGCGACCAAAGTTTACGTACCACAGGAAAGCGCATCAAGGCCTCGTGTTCTCTCCATGAAATGAACGTGAGCTTGAAGGGTGATGCGTCAGAGTAATATGTGAACAGCTTGCTGGTACGCCTGTCTTTGCCCCCTCTCACGGTCTCACGCACCCGGGCTCAGTTCCGTGTAGGAATGCTGAGTGGGAGCGCCAGCCTCGCTTCTGGACTCGAAAGCCGTCCACCCCCTAATGGCAGGTTGTGTGTGTCTCTCACGTGGGGGGAGGAATGAGGTCGCCCACAGAGGTTCTGCCATGAAAGATCTAAAGACGCACGCTGCTGAGGAGCTTGTTCCTCATGGAGCGTCCCCGAAGGCCAGAAGAATGCCGAAGGTCTCTTTCAAAGCTGCCGGACGCTCTGCCGTTCTAGGCCTGAGATAAGGACCTTGTGACGGCACTGTAACCCCGCGAGATTCAGGAGACATCGCCAGTGCGAGTGGCAATCCGGAAGGAAGAACCTTCAAGGCGGAGTGTCCTTTCCTGTACAAAACGACGCCCAAGTGGCTGAGGCAGGGAGCATTTTCCTTCACAGAACCGGCATCCTCGTATGCCTGTGGGTTACTCTAAAGAAACGACACTGTGAGCAACCTCTTCGAAAAGGCCTTCGCAAGCGACTTGGAGACAACAGCAGCGCAGTGGAGGCACAGACCATTGTCCTAGAGAGCAGCACAGTGTCTCTAGCAGCGATCGCTTCCCGGAGGATACTTAAGCCACACCGAGATTCCAGCAGGGAGGTTTGCCTTATAGCAGTACAACTCACTCAAGAAAGAGGGATGAGGTGTAGGGCTAATCTACGTGCGCTCACGCTCTGTGTCCCCCAGAAGGTTTCACGGAGCAGAATGCATCACTGACCGCTACCACGTGTGTGCACCAAAGAAGCCCTGTGCCGTGGGTGTTCTAAGGCTGACAGCGAAGACCTAGGTGTGTGCTGCACCCGCGCTCGGTGTTTCACACGTTGTGTGACCCTGTGCCTTTGGAAGATGTTCAGAGCAGGTGGCACCTGCGTGCTGCGAGCGCAAGAGGTGTAGAGTGTAGAGGCCTTTCACACTGGAGGAAGGGCTTGCGTCTCATGGAGAGAACGTGTACGTCGCCCGGGAGATGGAGGCGCGCTCTTGACACCATTTCCTCTGCCCGTTTAAAACACAAGTGTTTGTACTCGATCTGGGCTGCCTGGTGAAACGCTTGGCAGTCCGCATCACCCTGAGCACCTTTCCTGAAGTTTGATTCGTAGCTGGGTAAACTCGGGCTTCAGAGGCTTAGATGAGACCAAACGTGTTCAGCTTGTGGCGAAAGCCTTTGACCAGAGGCATATATGCTTGTGCTTGGGGCGAGGGCTAGGCAAGAACGTTTACACACTGGGTTTTTATCTTTACCCTAAGCTGTCCCTTTTGGCTGCAGCAGGCGGAGAGAACCCGTGGAGAGAGAACAGCTGCGAAGTGGATGCACAGAACAGTCACCTCGATACCAGCCCCGGGCTCCCAAGCAACGATCCTTCCCCGCAGGGTACTTAACCCACCCAGGGATTCAAGCAGGGAGTTCGCCTTGTCCAACTCGCACAGGAGACTGGCATGAGACGTAGGGCTCATCTACTTGCGTTCACACTACGTGGCCCGGAGAAGTTCTCAAGGAGCCGAATCCAGCACCCTTCCTCCACCACGTGTGTACACAAAGGAGCGCTGGGCAGTGGGTGTTCTCAGGCCAAGAGAGAAGCCCTTGTTCTGTGCTGCACCTGCTGGGTGGTTGAAAGGATTTCTGACCTTCCTGCTCTGGAAGCTTTTCAGAGCTGAGGCTACGCCTGGGCTGCGAAAGCAGAGAGGCGTAGAGGCCTTTCACACGGAAGGCGTGGGCCTGTTTCCCATGGGGAAAGTGTACGTCGCCCAACCCCCACTCCCACCCCACCCCACCCCACCCCACCCCACTCCAACCCACCCCCAGCTGGAGGCGTGCGGGTTGACACCATTTTGTCCTGCCCATGGAAAATACAAAGAGGCGTACACGATTTGGGCTGTCTGGTGAAAGAATTTTGAATCGGCGGCACCCTGAGTACCTTTCCCGAAGTTTGCTTCCTAGCTGGTTAAACTCGGCATTCAGAGGCGAGATGAGAACAAACTTGCTCCGCGTGCGGCGAAGTGCCTTGATGCCCTGCCCTAAATGTTTGAGCTTCTGGCCAGCGTCACGCAAGTACTTTGACACGTAGGATTCTCACTTTTACTCCAAGCTGTCCCTGTTGGCTGAAGCAGTCGGCGTGTCTGTATCGCAGCCTGGGAGGCCGGGCGTTGGGGGAGTCTGCCAAGTGACTGGCCTCCATTTATAGCTAACTGAGAAACTGCGTCGAAGCTTTCGGGAGCCTCTTACAGGGAATGGTTGCAGTTCGGAATTGGAGACTGTGCTGGCAAACGTCATCAGCTCCTCTCCCTCGGAGGGCTCTTGGTGTGCCGACTCCTAACAGCCAGCACGGTCCCCAGCTCGTGAATGGTCCCATTGCGAGCCGGTCTCGTCCGTGAAAGAGTCACGTGAGGCTGATCTCCAAGAGTCGGGCTCCACACCTGGAGCCTTTGGGACAGGGCAGTCCTGAGCCGATGTGCCCACCAGGGGACGCGACCAAAGTTTACGTACCACAGGAAAGCGCATCAAGGCCTCGTGTTCTCTCCATGAAATGAACGTGAGCTTGAAGGGTGATGCGTCAGAGTAATATGTGAACAGCTTGCTGGTACGCCTGTCTTTGCCCCCTCTCACGGTCTCATGCACCCGGGCTCAGTTCCGTGTAGGAATGCTGAGTGGGAGCGCCAGCCTCGCTTCTGGACTCGAAAGCCTTCCACCCCCTAATGGCAGGTTGTGTGTGTCTCTCACGTGGGGGGAGGAATGAGGTCGCCCACAGAGGTTCTGCCATGAAAGATCTAAAGACGCACGCTGCTGAGGAGCTTGTTCCTCATGGAGCGTCCCCGAAGGCCAGAAGAATGCCGAAGGTCTCTTTCAAAGCTGCCGGACGCTCTGCCGTTCTAGGCCTGAGATAAGGACCTTGTGACGGCACTGTAACCCCGCGAGATTCAGGAGACATCGCCAGTGCGAGTGGCAATCCGGAAGGAAGAACCTTCAAGGCGGAGTGTCCTTTCCTGTACAAAATGGCGCCCAAGTGGCTGAGGCAGGGAGCATTTTCCTTCACAGAACCGGCATCCTCGTATGCCTGTGGGTTACTCTAAAGAAACGACACTGTGAGCAACCTCTTCGAAAAGGCCTTCGCAAGCGACTTGGAGACAACAGCAGCGCAGTGGAGGCACACACCATTGTCCTAGAGAGCAGCACAGTGTCTCTAGCAGCGATCGCTTCCCGGAGGATACTTAAGCCACACCGAGATTCCAGCAGGGAGGTTTGCCTTATAGCAGTACAACTCACTCAAGAAAGAAGGGTGAGGTGTAGGGCTAATCTACGTGCGCTCAGGCTCTGTGTCCCCGAGAAGGTTTCACGGAGCAGAATGCATCACTGACCGCTACCACGTGTGTGCACCAAAGAAGCCCTGTGCCGTGGGTGTTCTCAGGCCGACAGCGAAGACCTAGGTGTGTGCTGCACCCGCGCTCGGTGTTTCACACGTTGTGTGACTCTGTGCCTTTGGAAGATGTTCAGAGCGGGTGGCACCTGCGTGCTGCGAGCGCAAGAGGTGTAGAGTGTAGAGGCCTTTCACACTGGAGGAAGGGCTTGCATCTCATGGAGAAAATGTGTACGTCGCCCGGGAGATGGAGGCACGCTCTTGACACCATTTCCTCTGCCCGTTTAAAACACAAGTGTTTGTACTCGATCTGGACTGCCTGGTGAAACGCTTGGCAGTCCGCATCACCCTGAGCACCTTTCCTGAAGTTTGATTCGTAGCTGGGTAAACTCGGGCTTCAGAGGCTTAGATGAGACCAAACGTGTTCAGCTTGTGGCGAAAGCCTTTGACCAGAGGCATATATGCTTGTGCTTGGGGCGAGGGCTAGGCAAGAACGTTTACACACTGGGTTTTTATCTTTACCCTAAGCTGTCCCTTTTGGCTGCAGCAGGCGGAGAGAACCCGCGGAGAGAGAACAGCTGCGAAGTGGATGCACAGAACAGTCACCTCGATACCAGCCCCGGGCTCCCAAGCAACGATCCTTCCCCGCAGGGTACTTAACCCACCCAGGGATTCAAGCAGGGAGTTCGCCTTGTCCAACTCGCACAGGAGACTGGCATGAGACGTAGGGATCATCTACTTGCGTTCACACTACGTGGCCCGGAGAAGTTCTCACGGAGCCGAATCCAGCACCCTTCCTCCACCACGTGTGTACACAAAGGAGCGCTGGGCAGTGGGTGTTCTCAGGCCAAGAGAGAAGCCCTTGTTCTGTGCTGCACCTGCTGGGTGGTTCAAAGGTTTTCTGACCTTCCTGCTCTGGAAGCTTTTCAGAGCTGAGGCTACGCCTGGGCTGCGAAAGCAGAGAGGCGTAGAGGCCTTTCACACGGAAGGCGTGGGCCTGTTTCCCATGGGGAAAGTGTACGTCGCCCAACCCCCACTCCCACCCCACCCCACCCCACCCCACCCCACTCCAACCCACCCCCAGCTGGAGGCGTGCGGGTTGACACCATTTTGTCCTGCCCATGGAAAATACAAAGAGGCGTACACGATTTGGGCTGTCTGGTGAAAGAATTTTGAATCGGCGGCACCCTGAGTACCTTTCCCGAAGTTTGCTTCCTAGCTGGTTAAACTCGGCATTCAGAGGCGAGATGAGAACAAACTTGCTCCGCGTGCGGCGAAGTGCCTTGATGCCCTGCCCTAAATGTTTGAGCTTCTGGCCAGCGTCACGCAAGTACTTTGACACGTAGGATTCTCACTTTTACTCCAAGCTGTCCCTGTTGGCTGAAGCAGTCGGCGTGTCTGTATCGCAGCCTGGGAGGCCGGGCATTGGGGGAGTCTGCCAAGTGACTGGCCTCCATTTATAGCTAACTGAAAAACTGCGTCGAAGCTTTCGGGAGCCTCTTACAGGGAATGGTTGCAGTTCGGAATTGGAGACTGTGCTGGCAAACGTCAGCAGCTCCTCTCCCTCAGAGGGCTCTTGGTGTGCCGACTCCTAACAGCCAGCACGGTCCTCAGCTCGTGAACGGTCCCATTGCGAGCCGGCCTCGTCCGTGAAAGAGCCACGTGAGGCTGATCTCCAAGAGTCGGGCTCCACACCTGGAGACTTTGGGACAGGGCAGTCCTGAGCCGATGTGCCCACCAGGGGACGCGACCAAAGTTTACGTACCACAGGAAAGCGCATCAAGGCCTCGTGTTCTCTCCATGAAATGAACGTGAGCTTGAAGGGTGATGCGTCAGAGTAATATGTGAACAGCTTGCTGGTACGCCTGTCTTTGCCCCCTCTCACGGTCTCACGCACCCGGGCTCAGTTCCGTGTAGGAATGCTGAGTGGGAGCGCCAGCCTCGCTTCTGGACTCGAAAGCCGTCCACCCCCTAATGGCAGGTTGTGTGTGTCTCTCACGTGGGGGGAGGAATGAGGTCGCCCACAGAGGTTCTGCCATGAAAGATCTAAAGACGCACGCTGCTGAGGAGCTTGTTCCTCATGGAGCGTCCCCGAAGGCCAGAAGAATGCCGAAGGTCTCTTTCAAAGCTGCCGGACGCTCTGCCGTTCTAGGCCTGAGATAAGGACCTTGTGACGGCACTGTAACCCCGCGAGATTCAGGAGACATCGCCAGTGCGAGTGGCAATCCGGAAGGAAGAACCTTCAAGGCGGAGTGTCCTTTCCTGTACAAAACGGCGCCCAAGTGGCTGAGGCAGGGAGCATTTTCCTTCACAGAACCGGCATCCTCGTATGCCTGTGGATTACTCTAAAGAAACGACACTGTGAGCAACCTCTTTGAAAAGGCCTTCGCAAGCGACTTGGAGACAACAGCAGCGCAGTGGAGGCACAGACCATTGTCCTAGAGAGCAGCACAGTGTCTCTAGCAGCGATCGCTTCCCGGAGGATACTTAAGCCACACCGAGATTCCAGCAGGGAGGTTTGCCTTATAGCAGTACAACTCACTCAAGAAAGAGGGATGAGGTGTAGGGCTAATCTACGTGCGCTCACGCTCTGTGTCCCCGAGAAGGTTTCACGGAGCAGAATGCATCACTGACCGCTACCACGTGTGTGCACCAAAGAAGCCCTGTGCCGTGGGTGTTCTCAGGCCGACAGCGAAGACCTGGGTGTGTGCTGCACCCGCGCTCGGTGTTTCACACGTTGTGTGACCCTGTGCCTTTGGAAGATGTTCAGAGCGGGTGGCACCTGCGTGCTGCGAGCGCAAGAGGTGTAGAGTGTAGAGGCCTTTCACACTGGAGGAAGGGCTTGCATCTCATGGAGAAAATGTGTACGTCGCTCGGGAGATGGAGGCACGCTCTTGACACCATTTCCTCTGCCCGTTTAAAACACAAGTGTTTGTACTCGATCTGGGCTGCCTGGTGAAACGCTTGGCAGTCCGCATCACCCTGAGCACCTTTCCTGAAGTTTGATTCGTAGCTGGGTAAACTCGGGCTTCAGAGGCTTAGATGAGACCAAACGTGTTCAGCTTGTGGCGAAAGCCTTTGACCAGAGGCATATATGCTTGTGCTTGGGGCGAGGGCTAGGCAAGAACGTTTACACACTGGGTTTTTATCTTTACCCTAAGCTGTCCCTTTTGGCTGCAGCAGGCGGAGAGAACCCGCGGAGAGAGAACAGCTGCGAAGTGGATGCACAGAACAGTCACCTCGATACCAGCCCCGGGCTCCCAAGCAACGATCCTTCCCCGCAGGGTACTTAACCCACCCAGGGATTCAAGCAGGGAGTTCGCCTTGTCCAACTCGCACAGGAGACTGGCATGAGACGTAGGGCTCATCTACTTGCGTTCACACTACGTGGCCCGGAGAAGTTCTCACGGAGCCGAATCCAGCACCCTTCCTCCACCACGTGTGTACACAAAGGAGCGCTGGGCAGTGGGTGTTCTCAGGCCAAGAGAGAAACCCTTGTTCTGTGCTGCACCTGCTGGATGGTTCAAAGGTTTTCTGACCTTCCTGCTCTGGAAGCTTTTCAGAGCTGAGGCTACGCCTGGGCTGCGAAAGCAGAGAGGCGTAGAGGCCTTTCACACGGAAGGCGTGGGCCTGTTTCCCATGGGGAAAGTGTACGTCGCCCAACCCCCACTCCCACCCCACCCCACCCCACCCCACCCCACTCCAACCCACCCCCAGCTGGAGGCGTGCGGGTTGACACCATTTTGTCCTGCCCATGGAAAATACAAAGAGGCGTACACGATTTGGGCTGTCTGGTGAAAGAATTTTGAATCGGCGGCACCCTGAGTACCTTTCCCGAAGTTTGCTTCCTAGCTGGTTAAACTCGGCATTCAGAGGCGAGATGAGAACAAACTTGCTCCGCGTGCGGCGAAGTGCCTTGATGCCCTGCCCTAAATGTTTGAGCTTCTGGCCAGCGTCACGCAAGTACTTTGACACGTAGGATTCTCACTTTTACTCCAAGCTGTCCCTGTTGGCTGAAGCAGTCGGCGTGTCTGTATCGCAGCCTGGGAGGCCGGGCGTTGGGGGAGTCTGCCAAGTGACTGGCCTCCATTTATAGCTAACTGAGAAACTGCGTCAAAGCTTTCGGGAGCCTCTTACAGGGAATGGTTGCAGTTCGGAATTGGAGACTGTGCTGGCAAACGTCAGCAGCTCCTCTCCCTCGGAGGGCTCTTGGTGTGCCGACTCCTAACAGCCAGCACGGTCCCCAGCTCGTGAACGGTCCCATTGCGAGCCGGTCTCGTCCGTGAAAGAGCCACGTGAGGCTGATCTCCAAGAGTCGGGCTCCACACCTGGAGCCTTTGGGACAGGGCAGTCCTGAGCCGATGTGCCCACCAGGGGACGCGACCAAAGTTTACGTACCACAGGAAAGCGCATCAAGGCCTCGTGTTCTCTCCATGAAATGAACGTGAGCTTGAAGGGTGATGCGTCAGAGTAATATGTGAACAGCTTGCTGGTACGCCTGTCTTTGCCCCCTCTCACGGTCTCACGCACCCGGGCTCAGTTCCGTGTAGGAATGCTGAGTGGGAGCGCCAGCCTCGCTTCTGGACTCGAAAGCCGTCCACCCCCTAATGGCAGGTTGTGTGTGTCTCTCACGTGGGGGGAGGAATGAGGTCGCCCACAGAGGTTCTGCCATGAAAGATCTAAAGACGCACGCTGCTGAGGAGCTTGTTCCTCATGGAGCGTCCCCGAAGGCCAGAAGAATGCCGACGGTCTCTTTCAAAGCTGCCGGACGCTCTGCCGTTCTAGGCCTGAGATAAGGACCTTGTGACGGCACTGTAACCCCGCGAGATTCAGGAGACATCGCCAGTGCGAGTGGCAATCCGGAAGGAAGAACCTTCAAGGCGGAGTGTCCTTTCCTGTACAAAACGGCGCCCAAGTGGCTGAGGCAGGGAGCATTTTCCTTCACAGAACCGGCATCCTCGTATGCCTGTGGGTTACTCTAAAGAAACGACACTGTGAGCAACCTCTTCGAAAAGGCCTTCGCAAGCGACTTGGAGACAACAGCAGCGCAGTGGAGGCACAGACCATTGTCCTAGAGAGCAGCACAGTGTCTCTAGCAGCGATCGCTTCCCGGAGGATACTTAAGCCACACCGAGATTCCAGCAGGGAGGTTTGCCTTATAGCAGTACAACTCACTCAAGAAAGAGGGATGAGGTGTAGGGCTAATCTACGTGCGCTCACGCTCTGTGTCCCCGAGAAGGTTTCACGGAGCAGAATGCATCACTGACCGCTACCACGTGTGTGCACCAAAGAAGCCCTGTGCCGTGGGTGTTCTCAGGCCGACAGCGAAGACCTGGGTGTGTGCTGCACCCGCGCTCGGTGTTTCACACGTTGTGTGACCCTGTGCCTTTGGAAGATGTTCAGAGCGGGTGGCACCTGCGTGCTGCGAGCGCAAGAGGTGTAGAGTGTAGAGGCCTTTCACACTGGAGGAAGGGCTTGCATCTCATGGAGAAAATGTGTACGTCGCTCGGGAGATGGAGGCACGCTCTTGACACCATTTCCTCTGCCCGTTTAAAACACAAGTGTTTGTACTCGATCTGGGCTGCCTGGTGAAACGCTTGGCAGTCCGCATCACCCTGAGCACCTTTCCTGAAGTTTGATTCGTAGCTGGGTAAACTCGGGCTTCAGAGGCTTAGATGAGACCAAACGTGTTCAGCTTGTGGCGAAAGCCTTTGACCAGAGGCATATATGCTTGTGCTTGGGGCGAGGGCTAGGCAAGAACGTTTACACACTGGGTTTTTATCTTTACCCTAAGCTGTCCCTTTTGGCTGCAGCAGGCGGAGAGAACCCGCGGAGAGAGAACAGCTGCGAAGTGGATGCACAGAACAGTCACCTCGATACCAGCCCCGGGCTCCCAAGCAACGATCCTTCCCCGCAGGGTACTTAACCCACCCAGGGATTCAAGCAGGGAGTTCGCCTTGTCCAACTCGCACAGGAGACTGGCATGAGACGTAGGGCTCATCTACTTGCGTTCACACTACGTGGCCCGGAGAAGTTCTCACGGAGCCGAATCCAGCACCCTTCCTCCTCCACGTGTGTACACAAAGGAGCGCTGGGCAGTGGGTGTTCTCAGGCCAAGAGAGAAACCCTTGTTCTGTGCTGCACCTGCTGGATGGTTCAAAGGTTTTCTGACCTTCCTGCTCTGGAAGCTTTTCAGAGCTGAGGCTACGCCTGGGCTGCGAAAGCAGAGAGGCGTAGAGGCCTTTCACACGGAAGGCGTGGGCCTGTTTCCCATGGGGAAAGTGTACGTCGCCCAACCCCCACTCCCACCCCACCCCACCCCACCCCACCCCACTCCAACCCACCCCCAGCTGGAGGCGTGCGGGTTGACACCATTTTGTCCTGCCCATGGAAAATACAAAGAGGCGTACACGATTTGGGCTGTCTGGTGAAAGAATTTTGAATCGGCGGCACCCTGAGTACCTTTCCCGAAGTTTGCTTCCTAGCTGGTTAAACTCGGCATTCAGAGGCGAGATGAGAACAAACTTGCTCCGCGTGCGGCGAAGTGCCTTGATGCCCTGCCCTAAATGTTTGAGCTTCTGGCCAGCGTCACGCAAGTACTTTGACACGTAGGATTCTCACTTTTACTCCAAGCTGTCCCTGTTGGCTGAAGCAGTCGGCGTGTCTGTATCGCAGCCTGGGAGGCCGGGCGTTGGGGGAGTCTGCCAAGTGACTGGCCTCCATTTATAGCTAACTGAGAAACTGCGTCAAAGCTTTCGGGAGCCTCTTACAGGGAATGGTTGCAGTTCGGAATTGGAGACTGTGCTGGCAAACGTCAGCAGCTCCTCTCCCTCGGAGGGCTCTTGGTGTGCCGACTCCTAACAGCCAGCACGGTCCCCAGCTCGTGAACGGTCCCATTGCGAGCCGGTCTCGTCCGTGAAAGAGCCACGTGAGGCTGATCTCCAAGAGTCGGGCTCCACACCTGGAGCCTTTGGGACAGGGCAGTCCTGAGCCGATGTGCCCACCAGGGGACGCGACCAAAGTTTACGTACCACAGGAAAGCGCATCAAGGCCTCGTGTTCTCTCCATGAAATGAACGTGAGCTTGAAGGGTGATGCGTCAGAGTAATATGTGAACAGCTTGCTGGTACGCCTGTCTTTGCCCCCTCTCACGGTCTCACGCACCCGGGCTCAGTTCCGTGTAGGAATGCTGAGTGGGAGCGCCAGCCTCGCTTCTGGACTCGAAAGCCGTCCACCCCCTAATGGCAGGTTGTGTGTGTCTCTCACGTGGGGGGAGGAATGAGGTCGCCCACAGAGGTTCTGCCATGAAAGATCTAAAGACGCACGCTGCTGAGGAGCTTGTTCCTCATGGAGCGTCCCCGAAGGCCAGAAGAATGCCGACGGTCTCTTTCAAAGCTGCCGGACGCTCTGCCATTCTAGGCCTGAGATAAGGACCTTGTGACGGCACTGTAACCACGCGAGATTCAGGAGACATCGCCAGTGCGAGTGGCAATCCGGAAGGAAGAACCTTCAAGGCGGAGTGTCCTTTCCTGTACAAAACGGCGCCCAAGTGGCTGAGGCAGGGAGCATTTTCCTTCACAGAACCGGCATCCTCGTATGCCTGTGGGTTACTCTAAAGAAACGACACTGTGAGCAACCTCTTCGAAAAGGCCTTCGCAAGCGACTTGGAGACAACAGCAGCGCAGTGGAGGCACAGACCATTGTCCTAGAGAGCAGCACAGTGTCTCTAGCAGCGATCGCTTCCCGGAGGATACTTAAGCCACACCGAGATTCCAGCAGGGAGGTTTGCCTTATAGCAGTACAACTCACTCAAGAAAGAGGGATGAGGTGTAGGGCTAATCTATGTGCGCTCAGGCTCTGTGTCCCCGAGAAGGTTTCACGGAGCAGAATGCATCACTGATCGCTACCACGTGTGTGCACCAAAGAAGCCCTGTGCCGTGGGTGTTCTCAGGCCGACAGCGAAGACCTAGGTGTGTGCTGCACCTGCGCTCGGTGTTTCACACGTTGTGTGACCCTGTGCCTTTGGAAGATGTTCAGAGCGGGTGGCACCTGCGTGCTGCGAGCGCAAGAGGTGTAGAGTGTAGAGGCCTTTCACACTGGAGGAAGGGCTTGCATCTCATGGAGAAAATGTGTACGTCGCCCGGGAGATGGAGGCACGCTCTTGACACCATTTCCTCTGCCCGTTTAAAACACAAGTGTTTGTACTCGATCTGGGCTGCCTGGTGAAACGCTTGGCAGTCCGCATCACCCTGAGCACCTTTCCTGAAGTTTGATTCGTAGCTGGGTAAACTCGGGCTTCAGAGGCTTAGATGAGACCAAACGTGTTCAGCTTGTGGCGAAAGCCTTTGACCAGAGGCATATATGCTTGTGCTTGGGGCGAGGGCTAGGCAAGAACGTTTACACACTGGGTTTTTATCTTTACCCTAAGCTGTCCCTTTTGGCTGCAGCAGGCGGAGAGAACCCGCGGAGAGAGAACAGCTGCGAAGTGGATGCACAGAACAGTCACCTCGATACCAGCCCCGGGCTCCCAAGCAACGATCCTTCCCCGCAGGGTACTTAACCCACCCAGGGATTCAAGCAGGGAGTTCGCCTTGTCCAACTCGCACAGGAGACTGGCATGAGACGTAGGGCTCATCTACTTGCGTTCACACTACGTGGCCCGGAGAAGTTCTCAAGGAGCCGAATCCAGCACCCTTCCTCCACCACGTGTGTACACAAAGGAGCGCTGGGCAGTGGGTGTTCTCAGGCCAAGAGAGAAGCCCTTGTTCTGTGCTGCACCTGCTGGGTGGTTCAAAGGTTTTCTGACCTTCCTGCTCTGGAAGCTTTTCAGAGCTGAGGCTACGCCTGGGCTGCGAAAGCAGAGAGGCGTAGAGGCCTTTCACACGGAAGGCGTGGGCCTGTTTCCCATGGGGAAAGTGTACGTCGCCCAACCCCCACTCCCACCCCACCCCACCCCACTCCAACCCACCCCCAGCTGGAGGCGTGCGGGTTGACACCATTTTGTCCTGCCCATGGAAAATACAAAGAGGCGTACACGATTTGGGCTGTCTGGTGAAAGAATTTTGAATCGGCGGCACCCTGAGTACCTTTCCCGAAGTTTGCTTCCTAGCTGGTTAAACTCGGCATTCAGAGGCGAGATGAGAACAAACTTGCTCCGCGTGCGGCGATGTGCCTTGATGCCCTGCCCTAAATGTTTGAGCTTCTGGCCAGCGTCACGCAAGTACTTTGACACGTAGGATTCTCACTTTTACTCCAAGCTGTCCCTGTTGGCTGAAGCAGTCGGCGTGTCTGTATCGCAGCCTGGGAGGCCGGGCGTTGGGGGAGTCTGCCAAGTGACTGGCCTCCATTTATAGCTAACTGAGAAACTGCGTCGAAGCTTTCGGGAGCCTCTTACAGGGAATGGTTGCAGTTCGGAATTGGAGACTGTGCTGGCAAACGTCAGCAGCTCCTCTCCCTCGGAGGGCTCTTGGTGTGCGGACTCCTAACAGCCAGCACGGTCCCCAGCTCGTGAACGGTCCCATTGCGAGCCGGTCTCGTCCGTGAAAGAGCCACGTGAGGCTGATCTCCAAGAGTCGGGCTCCACACCTGGAGCTTTTGGGACAGGGCAGTCCTGAGCCGATGTGCCCACCAGGGGACGCGACCAAAGTTTACGTACCACAGGAAAGCGCATCAAGGCCTCGTGTTCTCTCCATGAAATGAACGTGAGCTTGAAGGGTGATGCGTCAGAGTAATATGTGAACAGCTTGCTGGTACGCCTGTCTTTGCCCCCTCTCACAGTCTCACGCACCCGGGCTCAGTTCCGTGTAGGAATGCTGAGTGGGAGCGCCAGCCTCGCTTCTGGACTCGAAAGCCGTCCACTCCCTAATGGCAGGTTGTGTGTGTCTCTCACGTGGGGGGAGGAATGAGGTCGCCCACAGAGGTTCTGCCATGAAAGATCTAAAGACACACGCTGCTGAGGAGCTTGTTCCTCATTGAGCGTCCCCGAAGGCCAGAAGAATGCCGAAGGTCTCTTTCAAAGCTGCCGGACGCTCTTCCGTTCTAGGCCTGAGATACGGACCTTGTGACGGCACTGTAACACCAAGAGATTCAGGAGACATCGCCAGTGCGAGTGGCAATCCGGAAGGAGGAACCTTCAAGGCGGAGTGTCCTTTCCTGTACAAAACGGCGCCCAAGTGGCTGAGGCAGGGAGCATTTTCCTTCACATAACCGGCATCCTCGTATGCCTGTGGGTTACTCTAAAGAAACGACACTGTGAGCAACCTCTTCGAAAAGGCCTTCGCAAGCGACTTGGAGACAACAGCAGCGCAGTGGAGGCACAGACCATTGTCCTAGAGAGCAGCACAGTGTCTCTAGCAGCGATCGCTTCCCGGAGGATACTTAAGCCACACCGAGATTCCAGCAGGGAGGTTTGCCTTATAGCAGTACAACTCACTCAAGAAAGAGGGATGAGGTGTAGGGCTAATCTATGTGCGCTCAGGCTCTGTGTCCCCGAGAAGGTTTCACGGAGCAGAATGCATCACTGACCGCTACCACGTGTGTGCACCAAAGAAGCCCTGTGCCGTGGGTGTTCTCAGGCCGACAGCGAAGACCTAGGTGTGTGCTGCACCCGCGCTCGGTGTTTCACACGTTGTGTGACCCTGTGCCTTTGGAAGATGTTCAGAGCGGGTGGCACCTGCGTGCTGCGAGCGCAAGAGGTGTAGAGTGTAGAGGCCTTTCACACTGGAGGAAGGGCTTGCATCTCATGGAGAAAATGTGTACGTCGCCCGGGAGATGGAGGCACGCTCTTGACACCATTTCCTCTGCCCGTTTAAAACACAAGTGTTTGTACTCGATCTGGGCTGCCTGGTGAAACGCTTGGCAGTCCGCATCACCCTGAGCACCTTTCCTGAAGTTTGATTCGTAGCTGGGTAAACTCGGGCTTCAGAGGCTTAGATGAGACCAAACGTGTTCAGCTTGTGGCGAAAGCCTTTGACCAGAGGCATATATGCTTGTGCTTGGGGCGAGGGCTAGGCAAGAACGTTTACACACTGGGTTTTTATCTTTACCCTAAGCTGTCCCTTTTGGCTGCAGCAGGCGGAGAGAACCCGCGGAGAGAGAACAGGTGCGAAGTGGATGCACAGAACAGTCACCTCGATACCAGCCCCGGGCTCCCAAGCAACGATCCTTCCCCGCAGGGTACTTAACCCACACCGGGATTCAAGCAGGGAGTTCGCCTTGTCCAACTCGCACAGGAGACTGGCATGAGACGTAGGGCTCATCTACTTGCGTTCACACTACGTGGCCCGGAGAAGTTCTCACGGAGCCGAATCCAGCACCCTTCCTCCACCACGTGTGTACACAAAGGAGCGCTGGGCAGTGGGTGTTCTCAGGCCAAGAGAGAAGCCCTTGTTCTGTGCTGCACCTGCTGGATGGTTCAAAGGTTTTCTGACCTTCCTGCTCTGGAAGCTTTTCAGAACTGAGGCTACGCCTGGGCTGCGAAAGCAGAGAGGCGTAGAGGCCTTTCACACGGAAGGCGTGGGCCTGTTTCCCATGGGGAAAGTGTACGTCGCCCAACCCCCACTCCCACCCCACCCCACCCCACCCCACCCCACTCCAACCCACCCCCAGCTGGAGGCGTGCAGGTTGACACCATTTTGTCCTGCCCATGGAAAATACAAAGAGGCGTACACGATTTGGGCTGTCTGGTGAAAGAATTTTGAATCGGCGGCACCCTGAGTACCTTTCCCGAAGTTTGCTTCCTAGCTGGTTAAACTCGGCATTCAGAGGCGAGATGAGAACAAACTTGCTCCGCGTGCGGCGAAGTGCCTTGATGCCCTGCCCTAAATGTTTGAGCTTCTGGCCAGCGTCACGCAAGTACTTTGACACGTAGGATTCTCACTTTTACTCCAAGCTGTCCCTGTTGGCTGAAGCAGTCGGCGTGTCTGTATCGCAGCCTGGGAGGCCGGGCGTTGGGGGAGTCTGCCAAGTGACTGGCCTCCATTTATAGCTAACTGAGAAACTGCGTCGAAGCTTTCGGGAGCCTCTTACAGGGAATGGTTGCAGTTCGGAATTGGAGACTGTGCTGGCAAACGTCAGCAGCTCCTCTCCCTCGGAGGGCTCTTGGTGTGCCGACTCCTAACAGCCAGCACGGTCCCCAGCTCGTGAACGGTCCCATTGCGAGCCGGTCTCGTCCGTGAAAGAGCCACGTGAGGCTGATCTCCAAGAGTCGGGCTCCACACCTGGAGCCTTTGGGACAGGGCAGTCCTGAGCCGATGTGCCCACCAGGGGACACGACCAAAGTTTACGTACCACAGGAAAGCGCATCAAGGCCTCGTGTTCTCTCCATGAAATGAACGTGAGCTTGAAGGGTGATGCGTCAGAGTAATATGTGAACAGCTTGCTGGTACGCCTGTCTTTGCCCCCTCTCACGGTCTCACGCACCCGGGCTCAGTTCCGTGTAGGAATGCTGAGTGGGAGCGCCAGCCTCGCTTCTGGACTCGAAAGCCGTCCACCCCCTAATGGCAGGTTGTGTGTGTCTCTCACGTGGGGGAAGGAATGAGGTCGCCCACAGAGGTTCTGCCATGAAAGATCTAAAGACGCACGCTGCTGAGGAGCTTGTTCCTCATGGAGCGTCCCCGAAGGCCAGAAGAATGCCGAAGGTCTCTTTCAAAGCTACCGGACGCTCTGCCGTTCTAGGCCTGAGATAAGGACCTTGTGACGGCACTGTAACCCCGCGAGATTCAGGAGACATTGCCAGTGCGAGTGGCAATCCGGAAGGAAGAACCTTCAAGGCGGAGTGTCCTTTCCTGTACAAAACGGCGCCCAAGTGGCTGAGGCAGGGAACATTTTCCTTCACAGAACCGGCATCCTCGTATGCCTGTGGGTTACTCTAAAGAAACGACACTGTGAGCAACCTCTTCGAAAAGGCCTTCGCAAGCGACTTGGAGACAACAGCAGCGCAGTGGAGGCACAGACCATTGTCCTAGAGAGCAGCACAGTGTCTCTAGCAGCGATCGCTTCCCGGAGGATACTTAAGCCACACCGAGATTCCAGCAGGGAGGTTTGCCTTATAGCAGTACAACTCACTCAAGAAAGAGGGATGAGGTGTAGGGCTAATCTACGTGCGCTCACGCTCTGTGTCCCCGAGAAGGTTTCACGGAGCAGAATGCATCACCGACCGCTACCACGTGTGTGCACCAAAGAAGCCCTGTGCCGTGGGTGTTCTCAGGCTGACAGCGAAGACCTAGGTGTGTGCTGCACCCGCGCTCGGTGGTTCACACGTTGTGTGACCCTGTGCCTTTGGAAGATGTTCAGAGCGGGTGGCACCTGCGTGCTGCGAGCGCAAGAGGTGTAGAGTATAGAGGCCTTTCACACTGGAGGAAGGGCTTGCATCTCATGGAGAAAATGTGTACGTCGCCCGGGAGATGGAGGCACGCTCTTGACACCATTTCCTCTGCCCGTTTAAAACACAAGTGTTTGTACTCGATCTGGGCTGCCTGGTGAAACGCTTGGCAGTCCGCATCACCCTGAGCACCTTTCCTGAAGTTTGATTCGTAGCTGGGTAAACTCGGGCTTCAGAGGCTTAGATGAGACCAAACGTGTTCAGCTTGTGGCGAAAGCCTTTGACCAGAGGCATATATGCTTGTGCTTGGGACGAGGGCTAGGCAAGAACGTTTACACACTGGGTTTTTATCTTTACCCTAAGCTGTCCCTTTTGGCTGCAGCAGGCGGAGAGAACCCGCGGAGAGAGAACAGCTGCGAAGTGGATGCACAGAACAGTCACCTCGATACCAGCCCCGGGCTCCCAAGCAACGATCCTTCCCCGCAGGGTACTTAACCCACCCAGGGATTCAAGCAGGGAGTTCGCCTTGTCCAACTCGCACAGGAGACTGGCATGAGACGTAGGGCTCATCTACTTGCGTTCACACTACGTGGCCCGGAGAAGTTCTCACGGAGCCGAATCCAGCACCCTTCCTCCACCACGTGTGTACACAAAGGAGCGCTGGGCAGTGGGTGTTCTCAGGCCAAGAGAGAAGCCCTTGTTCTGTGCTGCACCTGCTGGGTGGTTCAAAGGTTTTCTGACCTTCCTTCTCTGGAAGCTTTTCAGAGCTGAGGCTACGCCTGGGCTGCGAAAGCAGAGAGGCGTAGAGGCCTTTCACACGGAAGGCGTGGGCCTGTTTCCCATGGGGAAAGTGTACGTCGCCCAACCCCCACTCCCACCCCACCCCACCCCACCCCACCCCACTCCAACCCACCCCCAGCTGGAGGCGTGCGGGTTGACACCATTTTGTCCTGCCCATGGAAAATACAAAGAGGCGTACACGATTTGGGCTGTCTGGTGAAAGAATTTTGAATCGGCGGCACCCTGAGTACCTTTCCCGAAGTTTGCTTCCTAGCTGGTTAAACTCGGCATTCAGAGGCGAGATGAGAACAAACTTGCTCCGCGTGCGGCGAAGTGCCTTGATGCCCTGCCCTAAATGTTTGAGCTTCTGGCCAGCGTCACGCAAGTACTTTGACACGTAGGATTCTCACTTTTACTCCAAGCTGTCCCTGTTAGCTGAAGCAGTCGGCGTGTCTGTATCGCAGCCTGGGAGGCCGGGCGTTGGGGGAGTCTGCCAAGTGACTGGCCTCCATTTATAGCTAACTGAGAAACTGCGTCGAAGCTTTCGGGAGCCTCTTACAGGGAATGGTTGCAGTTCGGAATTGGAGACTGTGCTGGCAAACGTCAGCAGCTCCTCTCCCTCGGAGGGCTCTTGGTGTGCCGACTCCTAACAGCCAGCACGGTCCCCAGCTCGTGAACGGTCCCATTGCGAGCCGGTCTCGTCCGTGAAAGAGCCACGTGAGGCTGATCTCCAAGAGTCGGGCTCCACACCTGGAGCCTTTGGGACAGGGCAGTCCTGAGCCGATGTGCCCACCAGGGGACGCGACCAAAGTTTACGTACCACAGGAAAGCGCATCAAGGCCTCGTGTTCTCTCCATGAAATGAACGTGAGCTTGAAGGGTGATGCGTCAGAGTAATATGTGAACAGCTTGCTGGTACGCCTGTCTTTGCCCCCTCTCACGGTCTCACGCACCCGGGCTCAGTTCCGTGTAGGAATGCTGAGTGGGAGCGCCAGCCTCGCTTCTGGACTCGAAAGCCGTCCACCCCCTAATGGCAGGTTGTGTGTGTCTCTCACGTGGGGGGAGGAATGAGGTTGCCCACAGAGGTTCTGCCATGAAAGATCTAAAGACGCACGCTGCTGAGGAGCTTGTTCCTCATGGAGCGTCCCCGAAGGCCAGAAGAATGCCGAAGGTCTCTTTCAAAGCTGCCGGACGCTCTGCCATTCTAGGCCTGAGATAAGGACCTTGTGACGGCACTGTAACCCCGCGAGATTCAGGAGACATCGCCAGTGCGAGTGGCAATCCGGAAGGAAGAACCTTCAAGGCGGAGTGTCCTTTCCTGTACAAAACGGCGCCCAAGTGGCTGAGGCAGGGAGCATTTTCCTTCACAGAACCGGCATCCTCGTATGCCTGTGGGTTACTCTAAAGAAACGACACTGTGAGCAACCTCTTCGAAAAGGCCTTCGCAAGCGACTTGGAGACAACAGCAGCGCAGTGGAGGCACAGACCATTGTCCTAGAGAGCAGCACAGTGTCTCTAGCAGCGATCGCTTCCCGGAGGATACTTAAGCCACACCGAGATTCCAGCAGGGAGTTTTGCCTTATAGCAGTACAACTCACTCAAGAAAGAGGGATGAGGTGTAGGGCTAATCTACGTGCGCTCACGCTCTGTGTCCCCGAGAAGGTTTCACGGAGCAGAATGCATCACCGACCGCTACCATGTGTGTGCACCAAAGAAGCGCTGTGCCGTGGGTGTTCTCAGGCCGACAGCGAAGACCTAGGTGTGTGCTGCACCCGCGCTCGGTGGTTCACACGTTGCGTGACCCTGTGCCTTTGGAAGATGTTCAGAGCGGGTGGCACCTGCGTGCTGCGAGCGCAAGAGGTGTAGAGTGTAGAGGCCTTTCACACTGGAGGAAGGGCTTGCATCTCATGGAGAAAACGTGTACGTCGCCCGGGAGATGGAGGCACGCTCTTGACACCATTTCCTCTGCCCGTTTAAAACACAAGTGTTTGTACTCGATCTGGGCTGCCTGGTGAAACGCTTGGCAGTCCGCATCACCCTGAGCACCTTTCCTGAAGTTTGATTCGTAGCTGGGTAAACTCGGGCTTCAGAGGCTTAGATGAGACCAAACGTGTTCAGCTTGTGGCAAAAGCCTTTGACCAGAGGCATATATGCTTGTGCTTGGGGCGAGGGCTAGGCAAGAACGTTTACACACTGGGTTTTTATCTTTACCCTAAGCTGTCCCTTTTGGCTGCAGCAGGCGGAGAGAACCCGCGGAGAGAGAACAGCTGCGACGTGGATGCACAGAACAGTCACCTCGATACCAGCCCCGGGCTCCCAAGCAACGATCCTTCCCCGCAGGGTACTTAACCCACCCAGGGATTCAAGCAGGGAGTTCGCCTTGTCCAACTCGCACAGGAGACTGGCATGAGACGTAGGGCTCATCTACTTGCGTTCACACTACGTGGCCCGGAGAAGTTCTCACGGAGCCGAATCCAGCACCCTTCCTCCACCACGTGTGTACACAAAGGAGCGCTGGGCAGTGGGTGTTCTCAGGCCAAGAGGGAAGCCCTTGTTCTGTGCTGCACCTGCTGGGTGGTTCAAAGGTTTTCTGACCTTCCTGCTCTGGAAGCTTTTCAGAGCTGAGGCTACGCCTGGGCTGCGAAAACAGAGAGGCGTAGAGGCCTTTCACACGGAAGGCGTGGGCCTGTTTCCCATGGGGAAAGTGTACGTCGCGCAACCCCCACTCCCACCCCACCCCACCCCACCCCACCCCACTCCAACCCACCCCCAGCTGGAGGCGTGTGGGTTGACACCATTTTGTCCTGCCCATGGAAAATACAAAGAGGCATACACGATTTGGGCTGTCTGGTGAAAGAATTTTGAATCGGCGGCACCCTGAGTACCTTTCCCGAAGTTTGCTTCCTAGCTGGTTAAACTCGGCATTCAGAGGCGAGATGAGAACAAACTTGCTCCGCGTGCGGCGAAGTGCCTTGATGCCCTGCCCTAAATGTTTGAGCTTCTGGCCAGCGTCACGCAAGTACTTTGACACGTAGGATTCTCACTTTTACTCCAAGCTGTCCCTGTTGGCTGAAGCAGTCGGCGTGTCTGTATCGCAGCCTGGGAGGCCGGGCGTTGGGGGAGTCTGCCAAGTGACTGGCCTCCATTTATAGCTAACTGAGAAACTGCGTCGAAGCTTTCGGGAGCCTCTTACAGGGAATGGTTGCAGTTCGGAATTGGAGACTGTGCTGGCAAACGTCAGCAGCTCCTCTCCCTCAGAGGGCTCTTGGTGTGCCGACTCCTAACAGCCAGCATGGTCCCCAGCTCGCGAACGGTCCCATTGCGAGCCGGTCTCGTCCGTGAAAGAGCCACGTGAGGCTGATCTCCAAGAGTCGGGCTCCACACCTGGAGCCTTTGGGACAGGGCAGTCCTGAGCCGATGTGCCCACCAGGGGACGCGACCAAAGTTTACGTACCACAGGAAAGCGCATCAAGGCCTCGTGTTCTCTCCATGAAATGAACGTGAGCTTGGAGGGTGATGCGTCAGAGTAAACTGTGAACAGCTCGCTGGTACGCCTGTCTTTGCCCCCTCTCACGGTCTCACGCACCCGGGCTCAGTTCCGTGCAGGAATGCTGAGTGGGAGCGCCAGCCTCGCTTCTGGACTCGAAAGCCTTCCACCCCCTAATGGCAGGTTGTGTGTGTCTCTCACGTGGGGGGAGGAATGAGGTCGCCCACAGAGGTTCTGCCATGAAAGATCTAAAGACGCACGCTGCTGAGGAGCTTGTTCCTCATGGAGCATCCCCGAAGGCCAGAAGAATGCCGAAGGTCTCTTTCAAAGCTGCCGGACGCTCTGCCGTTCTAGGCCTGAGATAAGGACCTTGTGACGGCACTGTAACCCCGCGAGATTCAGGAGACATCGCCAGTGCGAGTGGCAATCCGGAAGGAAGAACCTTCAAGGCGGAGTGTCCTTTCCTGTACAAAACGGCGCCCAACTGGCTGAGGCAGGGAGCATTTTCCTTCACAGAACCGGCATCCTCGTATGCCTGTGGGTTACTCTAAAGAAACGACACTGTGAGCAACCTCTTCGAAAAGGCCTTCGCAAGCGACTTGGAGACAACAGCAGAGCAGTGGAGGCACAGACCATTGTCCTAGAGAGCAGCACAGTGTCTCTAGCAGCGATCGCTTCCCGGAGGATACTTAAGCCACACCGAGATTCCAGCAGGGAGGTTTGCCTTATAGCAGTACAACTCACTCAAGAAAGAGGGATGAGGTGTAGGACTAATCTACGTGCGCTCACGCTCTGTGTCCCCGAGAAGGTTTCACGGAGCAGAATGCATCACCGACCGCTACCACGTGTGTGCACCAAAGAAGCCCTGTGCCGTGGGTGTTCTCAGGCCGACAGCGAAGACCTAGGTGTGTGCTGCACCCGCGCTCGGTGGTTCACACGTTGCGTGACCCTGTGCCTTTTGAAGATGCTCAGAGCGGGTGGCACCTGCGTGCTGCGAGCGCAAGAGGTGTAGAGTGTAAAGGCCTTTCACACTGGAGGAAAGGCTTGCATCTCATGGAGAAAACGTGTACATCGCCCGGGAGATGGTGGCGCGCTCTTGACACCATTTCCTCTGCCCGTTTAAAACACAAGTGTTTGTACTCGATCTGGGCTGCCTGGTGAAACGCTTGGCAGTCCGCATCACCCTGAGCACCTTTCCTGAAGTTTGATTCGTAGCTGGGTAAACTCGGGCTTCAGAGGCTTAGATGAGACCAAACGTGTTCAGCTTGTGGCGAAAGCCTTTGACCAGAGGCCTATAAGCTTGTGCTTGGGGCGAGGGCTAGGCAAGAACGTTTACACACTGGGTTTTTATCTTTACCCTAAGCTGTCCCTTTTGGCTGCAGCAGGCGGAGAGAACCCGCGGAGAGAGAACAGCTGCGAAGTGGATGCACAGAACAGTCACCTCGATACCAGCCCCGGGCTCCCAAGCAACGATCCTTCCCCGCAGGGTACTTAACCCACCCAGGGATTCAAGCAGGGAGTTCGCCTTGTCCAACTCGCACAGGAGACTGGCATGAGACGTAGGGCTCATCTACTTGCGTTCACACTACGTGGCCCGGAGAAGTTCTCACGGAGCCGAATCCAGCACCCTTCCTCCACCACGTGTGTACACAAAGGAGCGCTGGGCAGTGGGTGTTCTCAGGCCAAGAGAGAAGCCCTTGTTCTGTGCTGCACCTGCTGGGTGGTTCAAAGGTTTTCTGACCTTCCTGCTCTGGAAGCTTTTCAGAGCTGAGGCTACGCCTGGGCTGCGAAAGCAGAGAGGCGTAGAGGCCTTTCACACGGAAGGCGTGGGCCTGTTTCCCATGGGGAAAGTGTACGTCGCCCAACCCCCACTCCCACCCCACCCCACCCCACCCCACCCCACTCCAACCCACCCCCAGCTGGAGGCGTGCGGGTTGACACCATTTTGTCCTGCCCATGGAAAATACAAAGAGGCGTACACGATTTGGGCTGTCTGGTGAAAGAATTTTAAATCGGCGGCACCCTGAGTACCTTTCCCGAAGTTTGCTTCCTAGCTGGTTAAACTCGGCATTCAGAGGCGAGATGAGAACAAACTTGCTCCGCGTGCGGCGAAGTGCCTTGATGCCCTGCCCTAAATGTTTGAGCTTCTGGCCAGCGTCACGCAAGTACTTTGACACGTAGGATTCTCACTTTTACTCCAAGCTGTCCCTGTTGGCTGAAGCAGTCGGCGTGTCTGTATCGCAGCCTGGGAGGCCGGGCGTTGGGGGAGTCTGCCAAGTGACTGGCCTCCATTTATAGCTAACTGAGAAACTGCGTCGAAGCTTTCGGGAGCCTCTTACAGGGAATGGTTGCAGTTCGGAATTGGAGACTGTGCTGGCAAACGTCAGCAGCTCCTCTCCCTCGGAGGGCTCTTGGTGTGCCGACTCCTAACAGCCAGCACGGTCCCCAGCTCGCGAACGGTCCCATTGCGAGCCGGTCTCGTCCGTGAAAGAGCCACGTGAGGCTGATCTCCAAGAGTCGGGCTCCACACCTGGAGCCTTTGGGACAGGGCAGTCCTGAGCCGATGTGCCCACCAGGGGACGCGACCAAAGTTTACGTACCACAGGAAAGCGCATCAAGGCCTCGTGTTCTCTCCATGAAATGAACGTGAGCTTGAAGGGTGATGCGTCAGCGTGCACCGTGAACAGCTCGCTGGTACGCCTGTCTTTGCCCCCTCTCACGGTCTCACGCACCGGGGCTCAGTTCCGTGCAGGAATGCTGAGTGGGAGCGCCAGCCTCGCTTCTGGACTCGAAAGCCTTCCACCCCCTAATGGCAGGTTGTGTGTGTCTCTCACGTGGGGGGAGGAATGAGGTCACCCACAGAGGTTCTGCCATGAAAGATCTAAAGACGCACGCTGCTGAGGAGCTTGTTCCTCATGGAGCGTCCCCGAAGGCCAGAAGAATGCCGAAGGTCTCTTTCAAAGCTGCCGGACGCTCTGCCGTTCTAGGCCTGAGATAAGGACCTTGTGACGGCACTGTAACCCCGCGAGATTCAGGAGACATCGCCAGTGCGAGTGGCAATCCGGAAGGAAGAACCTTCAAGGCGGAGTGTCCTTTCCTGTACAAAACGGCGCCCAAGTGGCTGAGGCAGGGAGCATTTTCCTTCACAGAACCGGCATCCTCGTATGCCTGTGGGTTACTCTAAAGAAACGACACTGTGAGCAACCTCTTCGAAAAGGCCTTCGCAAGCGACTTGGAGACAACAGCAGCGCAGTGGAGGCACAGACCATTGTCCTAGAGAGCAGCACAGTGTCTCTAGCAGCGATCGCTTCCTGGAGGATACTTAAGCCACACCGAGATTCCAGCAGGGAGTTTTGCCTTATAGCAGTACAACTCACTCAAGAAAGAGGGATGAGGTGTAGGGCTAATCTACGTGCGCTCACGCTCTGTGTCCCCGAGAAGGTTTCACGGAGCAGAATGCATCACCGACCGCTACCACGTGTGTGCACCAAAGAAGCCCTGTGCCGTGGGTGTTCTCAGGCCGACAGCGAAGACCTAGGTGTGTGCTGCACCCGCGCTCGGTGGTTCACACGTTGCGTGACTCTGTGCCTTTTGAAGATGCTCAGAGCGGGTGGCACCTGCATGCTGCGAGCGCAAGAGGTGTAGAGTGTAAAGGCCTTTCACACTGGAGGAAAGGCTTGCATCTCATGGAGAAAACGTGTACATCGCCCGGGAGATGGTGGCGCGCTCTTGACACCATTTCCTCTGCCCGTTTAAAACACAAGTGTTTGTACTCGATCTGGGCTGCCTGGTGAAACGCTTGGCAGTCCGCATCACCCTGAGCACCTTTCCTGAAGTTTGATTCGTAGCTGGGTAAACTCGGGCTTCAGAGGCTTAGATGAGACCAAACGTGTTCAGCTTGTGGCGAAAGCCTTTGACCAGAGGCCTATAAGCTTGTGCTTGGGGCGAGGGCTAGGCAAGAACGTTTACACACTGGGTTTTTATCTTTACCCTAAGCTGTCCCTTTTGGCTGCAGCAGGCGGAGAGAACCCGCGGAGAGAGAACAGCTGCGAAGTGGATGCACAGAACAGTCACCTCGATACCAGCCCCGGGCTCCCAAGCAACGATCCTTCCCCGCAGGGTACTTAACCCACCCAGGGATTCAAGCAGGGAGTTCGCCTTGTCCAACTCGCACAGGAGACTGGCATGAGACGTAGGGCTCATCTACTTGCGTTCACACTACGTGGCCCGGAGAAGTTCTCACGGAGCCGAATCCAGCACCCTTCCTCCACCACGTGTGTACACAAAGGAGCGCTGGGCAGTGGGTGTTCTCAGGCCAAGAGAGAAGCCCTTGTTCTGTGCTGCACCTGCTGGGTGGTTGAAAGGTTTTCTGACCTTCCTGCTCTGGAAGCTTTTCAGAGCTGAGGCTACGCCTGGGCTGCGAAAGCAGAGAGGCGTAGAGGCCTTTCACACGGAAGGCGTGGGCCTGTTTCCCATGGGGAAAGTGTACGTCGCCCAACCCCCACTCCCACCCCACCCCACCCCACCCCACCCCACTCCAACCCACCCCCAGCTGGAGGCGTGCGGGTTGACACCATTTTGTCCTGCCCATGGAAAATACAAAGAGGCGTACACGATTTGGGCTGTCTGGTGAAAGAATTTTGAATCGGCGGCACCCTGAGTACCTTTCCCGAAGTTTGCTTCCTAGCTGGTTAAACTCGGCATTCAGAGGCGAGATGAGAACAAACTTGCTCCGCGTGCGGCGAAGTGCCTTGATGCCCTGCCCTAAATGTTTGAGCTTCTGGCCAGCGTCACGCAAGTACTTTGACACGTAGGATTCTCACTTTTACTCCAAGCTGTCCCTGTTGGCTGAAGCAGTCGGCGTGTCTGTATCGCAGCCTGGGAGGCCGGGCGTTGGGGGAGTCTGCCAAGTGACTGGCCTCCATTTATAGCTAACTGAGAAACTGCGTCGAAGCTTTCGGGAGCCTCTTACAGGGAATGGTTGCAGTTCGGAATTGGAGACTGTGCTGGCAAACGTCAGCAGCTCCTCTCCCTCGGAGGGCTCTTGGTGTGCCGACTCCTAACAGCCAGCACGGTCCCCAGCTCGCGAACGGTCCCATTGCGAGCCGGTCTCGTCCGTGAAAGAGCCACGTGAGGCTGATCTCCAAGAGTCGGGCTCCACACCTGGAGCCTTTGGGACAGGGCAGTCCTGAGCCGATGTGCCCACCAGGGGACGCGACCAAAGTTTACGTACCACAGGAAAGCGCATCAAGGCCTCGTGTTCTCTCCATGAAATGAACGTGAGCTTGAAGGGTGATGCGTCAGCGTGCACCGTGAACAGCTCGCTGGTACGCCTGTCTTTGCCCCCTCTCACGGTCTCACGCACCCGGGCTCAGTTCCGTGTAGGAATGCTGAGTGGAAGCGCCAGCCTCACTTCTGGACTCGAAAGCCGTCCACCCCCTAATGGCAGGTTGTGTGTGTCTCTCACGTGGGGGGAGGAATGAGGTCGCCCACAGAGGTTCTGCCATGAAAGATCTAAAGACGCACGCTGCTGAGGAGCTTGTTCCTCATGGAGCGTCCCCGAAGGCCAGAAGAATGCCGAAGGTCTCTTTCAAAGCTGCCGGACGCTCTGCCGTTCTAGGCCTGAGATAAGGACCTTGTGACGGCACTGTAACCCCGCGAGATTCAGGAGACATCGCCAGTGCGAGTGGCAATCCGGAAGGAAGAACCTTCAAGGCGGAGTGTCCTTTCCTGTACAAAACGGCGCCCAAGTGGCTGAGGCAGGGAGCATTTTCCTTCACAGAACCGGCATCCTCGTATGCCTGTGGGTTACTCTAAAGAAACGACACTGTGAGCAACCTCTTCGAAAAGGCCTTCGCAAGCGACTTGGAGACAACAGCAGCGCAGTGGAGGCACAGACCATTGTCCTAGAGAGCAGCACAGTGTCTCTAGCAGCGATCGCTTCCCGGAGGATACTTAAGCCACACCGAGATTCCAGCAGGGAGGTTTGCCTTATAGCAGTACAACTCACTCAAGAAAGAGGGATGAGGTGTAGGGCTAATCTACGTGCGCTCACGCTCTGTGTCCCCGAGAAGGTTTCACGGAGCAGAATGCATCACCGACCGCTACCACGTGTGTGCACCAAAGAAGCCCTGTGCCGTGGGTGTTCTCAGGCCGACAGCGAAGACCTAGGTGTGTGCTGCACCCACGCTCGGTGTTTCACACGTTGTGTGACCCTGTGCCTTTGGAAGATGTTCAGAGCGGGTGGCACCTGCGTGCTGCGAGCGCAAGAGGTGTAGAGTGTAGAGGCCTTTCACACTGGAGGAAGGGCTTGCATCTCATGGAGAAAATGTGTACGTCGCCCGGGAGATGGAGGCGCGCTCTTGACACCATTTCCTCTGCCCGTTTAAAACACAAGTGTTTGTTTTCGATCTGGGCTGCCTGGTGAAACGCTTGGCAGTCCGCATCACCCTGAGCACCTTTCCTGAAGTTTGATTCGTAGCTGGGTAAACTCGGGCTTCAGAGGCTTAGATGAGACCAAACGTGTTCAGCTTGTGGCGAAAGCCTTTGACCAGAGGCATATATGCTTGTGCTTGGGGCGAGGGCTAGGCAAGAACGTTTACACACTGGGTTTTTATCTTTACCCTAAGCTGTCCCTTTTGGCTGCAGCAGGCGGAGAGAACCCGCGGAGAGAGAACAGCTACGAAGTGGATGCACAGAACAGTCACCTCGATACCAGCCCCGGGCTCCCAAGCAACGATCCTTCCCCGCAGGGTACTTAACCCACCCAGGGATTCAAGCAGGGAGTTCGCCTTGTCCAACTCGCACAGGAGACTGGCATGAGACGTAGGGCTCATCTACTTGCGTTCACACTACGTGGCCCGGAGAAGTTCTCACGGAGCCGAATCCAGCACCCTTCCTCCACCACGTGTGTACACAAAGGAGCGCTGGGCAGTGGGTGTTCTCAGGCCAAGAGAGAAGCCCTTGTTCTGTGCTGCACCTGCTGGGTGGTTCAAAGGTTTTCTGACCTTCCTGCTCTGGAAGCTTTTCAGAGCTGAGGCTACGCCTGGGCTGCGAAAGCAGAGAGGCGTAGAGGCCTTTCACACGGAAGGCGTGGGCCTGTTTCCCATGGGGAAAGTGTACGTCGCCCAACCCCCACTCCCACCCCACCCCACCCCACCCCACCCCACTCCAACCCACCCCCAGCTGGAGGCGTGCGGGTTGACACCATTTTGTCCTGCCCATGGAAAATACAAAGAGGCGTACATGATTTGGGCTGTCTGGTGAAAGAATTTTGAATCGGCGGCACCCTGAGTACCTTTCCCGAAGTTTGCTTCCTAGCTGGTTAAACTCGGCATTCAGAGGCGAGATGAGAACAAACTTGCTCCGCGTGCGGCGAAGTGCCTTGATGCCCTGCCCTAAATGTTTGAGCTTCTGGCCAGCGTCACGCAAGTACTTTGACACGTAGGATTCTCACTTTTACTCCAAGCTGTCCCTGTTGGCTGAAGCAGTCGGCGTGTCTGTATCGCAGCCTGGGAGGCCGGGCATTGGGGGAGTCTGCCAAGTGACTGGCCTCCATTTATAGCTAACTGAGAAACTGCGTCGAAGCTTTCGGGAGCCTCTTACAGGGAATGGTTGCAGTTCGGAATTGGAGACTGTGCTGGCAAACGTCAGCAGCTCCTCTCCCTCGGAGGTCTCTTGGTGTGCCGACTCCTAACAGCCAGCACGGTCCCCAGCTCGCGAACGGTCCCATTGCGAGCCGGTCTCGTCCGTGAAAGAGCCACGTGAGGCTGAGCTCCAACAGTCGGGCTCCACACCTGGAGCCTTTGGGACAGGGCAGTCCTGAGCCGATGTGCCCACCAGGGGATGCGACCAAAGTTTACGTACCACAGGAAAGCGCATCAAGGCCTCGTGTTCTCTCCATGAAATGAACGTGAGCTTGAAGGGTGATGCGTCAGAGTAATATGTGAACAGCTTGCTGGTACGCCTGTCTTTGCCCCCTCTCACGGTCTCACGCACCCGGGCTCAGTTCCGTGTAGGAATGCTGAGTGGGAGCGCCAGCCTCGCTTCTGGACTCGAAAGCCGTCCACCCCCTAATGGCAGGTTGTGTGTGTCTCTCACGTGGGGGGAGGAATGAGGTCGCCCACAGAGGTTCTGCCATGAAAGATCTAAAGACGCACGCTGCTGAGGAGCTTGTTCCTCATGGAGCGTCCCCGAAGGCCAGAAGAATGCCGAAGGTCTCTTTCAAAGCTGCCGGACGCTCTGCCGTTCTAGGCCTGAGATAAGGACCTTGTGACGGCACTGTAACCCCGCGAGATTCAGGAGACATCGCCAGTGCGAGTGGCAATCCGGAAGGAAGAACCTTCAAGGCGGAGTGTCCTTTCCTGTACAAAACGGCGCCCAAGTGGCTGAGGCAGGGAGCATTTTCCTTCACAGAACCGGCATCCTCGTATGCCTGTGGGTTACTCTAAAGAAACGACACTGTGAGCAACCTCTTCGAAAAGGCCTTCGCAAGCAACTTGGAGACAACAGCAGCGCAGTGGAGGCACAGACCATTGTCCTAGAGAGCAGCACAGTGTCTCTAGCAGCGATCGCTTCCCGGAGGATACTTAAGCCACACCGAGATTCCAGCAGGGAGGTTTGCCTTATAGCAGTACAACTCACTCAAGAAAGAGGGATGAGGTGTAGGGCTAATCTACGTGCGCTCACGCTCTGTGTCCCCGAGAAGGTTTCACGGAGCAGAATGCATCACCGACCGCTACCACGTGTGTGCACCAAAGAAGCCCTGTGCCGTGGGTGTTCTCAGGCCGACAGCGAAGACCTAGGTGTGTGCTGCACCCGCGCTCGGTGGTTCACACGTTGTGTGACCCTGTGCCTTTGGAAGATGTTCAGAGCGGGTGGCACCTGCGTGCTGCGAGCGCAAGAGGTGTAGAGTGTAGAGGCCTTTCACACTGGAGGAAGGGCTTGCATCTCATGGAGAAAATGTGTACGTCGCCCGGGAGATGGAGGCACGCTCTTGACACCATTTCCTCTGCCCGTTTAAAACACAAGTGTTTGTACTCGATCTGGGCTGCCTGGTGAAACGCTTGGCAGTCCGCATCACCCTGAGCACCTTTCGTGAAGTTTGATTCGTAGCTGGGTAAACTCGGGCTTCAGAGGCTTAGATGAGACCAAACGTGTTCAGCTTGTGGCGAAAGCCTTTGACCAGAGGCATATATGCTTGTGCTTGGGGCGAGGGCTAGGCAAGAACGTTTACACACTGGGTTTTTATCTTTACCCTAAGCTGTCCCTTTTGGCTGCAGCAGGCGGAGAGAACCCGCGGAGAGAGAACAGCTGCGAAGTGGATGCACAGAACAGTCACCTCGATACAAGCCCCGGGCTCCCAAGCAACGATCCTTCCCCGCAGGGTACTTAACCCACCCAGGGATTCAAGCAGGGAGTTCGCCTTGTCCAACTCGCACAGGATTCTGGCATGAGACGTAGGGCTCATCTACTTGCGTTCACACTACGTGGCCCGGAGAAGTTCTCACGGAGCCGAATCCAGCACCCTTCCTCCACCACGTGTGTACACAAAGGAGCGCTGGGCAGTGGGTGTTCTCAGGCCAAGAGAGAAGCCCTTGTTCTGTGCTGCACCTGCTGGGTGGTTCAAAGGTTTTCTGACCTTCCTGCTCTGGAAGCTTTTCAGAGCTGAGGCTACGCCTGGGCTGCGAAAGCAGAGAGGCGTAGAGGCCTTTCACACAGAAGGCGTGGGCCTGTTTCCCATGGGGAAAGTGTATGTCGCCCAACCCCCACTCCCACCCCACCCCACCCCACCCCACCCCACTCCAACCCACCCCCAGCTGGAGGCGTGCGGGTTGACACCATTTTGTCCTGCCCATGGAAAATACAAAGAGGCGTACACGATTTGGGCTGTCTGGTGAAAGAATTTTGAATCGGCGGCACCCTGAGTACCTTTCCCGAAGTTTGCTTCCTAGCTGGTTAAACTCGGCATTCAGAGGCGAGATGAGAACAAACTTGCTCCGCGTGCGGCGAAGTGCCTTGATGCCCTGCCCTAAATGTTTGAGCTTCTGGCCAGCCTCACGCAAGTACTTTGACACGTAGGATTCTCACTTTTACTCCAAGCTGTCCCTGTTGGCTGAAGCAGTCGGCGTGTCTGTATCGCAGCCTGGGAGGCCGGGCGTTGGGGGAGTCTGCCAAGTGACTGGCCTCCATTTATAGCTAACTGAGAAACTGCGTCGAAGCTTTCGGGAGCCTCTTACAGGGAATGGTTGCAGTTCGGAATTGGAGACTGTGCTGGCAAACGTCAGCAGCTCCTCTCCCTCGGAGGGCTCTTGGTGTGCCGACTCCTAACAGCCAGCACGGTCCCCAGCTCGTGAACGTTCCCATTGCGAGCCGGTCTCGTCCGTGAAAGAGCCACGTGAGGCTGATCTCCAAGAGTCGGGCTCCACACCTGGAGCCTTTGGGACAGGGCAGTCCTGAGCCGATGTGCCCACCAGGGGACGCGACCAAAGTTTACGTACCACAGGAAAGCGCATCAAGGCCTCGTGTTCTCTCCATGAAATGAACGTGAGCTTGAAGGGTGATGCGTCAGCGTGCACCGTGAACAGCTCGCTGGTACGCCTGTCTTTGCCCCCTCTCACGGTCTCACGCACCGGGGCTCAGTTCCGTGCAGGAATGCTGAGTGGGAGCGCCAGCCTCGCTTCTGGACTCGAAAGCCTTCCACCCCCTAATGGCAGGTTGTGTGTGTCTCTCACGTGGGGGGAGGAATGAGGTCGCCCACAGAGGTTCTGCCATGAAAGATCTAAAGACGCACGCTGCTGAGGAGCTTGTTCCTCATGGAGCGTCCCCGAAGGCCAGAAGAATGCCGAAGGTCTCTTTCAAAGCTGCCGGACGCTCTGCCGTTCTAGGCCTGAGATAAGGACCTTGTGACGGCACTGTAACCCCGCGAGATTCAGGAGACATCGCCAGTGCGAGTGGCAATCCGGAAGGAAGAACCTTCAAGGCGGAGTGTCCTTTCCTGTACAAAACGGCGCCCAAGTGGCTGAGGCAGGGAGCATTTTCCTTCACAGAACCGGCATCCTCGTATGCCTGTGGGTTACTCTAAAGAAACGACACTGTGAGCAACCTCTTCGAAAAGGCCTTCGCAAGCGACTTGGAGACAACAGCAGCGCAGTGGAGGCACAGACCATTGTCCTAGAGAGCAGCACAGTGTCTCTAGCAGCAATCGCTTCCCGGAGGATACTTAAGCCACACCGAGATTCCAGCAGGGAGGTTTGCCTTATAGCAGTACAACTCACTCAAGAAAGAGGGATGAGGTGTAGGGCTAATCTATGTGCGCTCACGCTCTGTGTCCCCGAGAAGGTTTCACGGAGCAGAATGCATCACCGACCGCTACCACGTGTGTGCACCAAAGAAGCCCTGTGCCGTGGGTGTTCTCAGGCCGACAGCGAAGACCTAGGTGTGTGCTGCACCCGCGCTCGGTGGTTCACACGTTGTGTGACCCTGTGCCTTTGGAAGATGTTCAGAGCGGGTGGCACCTGCGTGCTGCGAGCGCAAGAGGTGTAGAGTGTAGAGGCCTTTCACACTGGAGGAAGGGCTTGCATCTCATGGAGAAAATGTGTACGTCGCCCGGGAGATGGAGGCGCGCTCTTGACACCATTTCCTCTGCCCGTTTAAAACACAAGTGTTTGTACTCGATCTGGGCTGCCTGGTGAAACGCTTGGCAGTCCGCATCACCCTGAGCACCTTTCCTGAAGTTTGATTCGTAGCTGGGTAAACTCGGGCTTCAGAGGCTTAGATGAGACCAAACGTGTTCAGCTTGTTGCGAAAGCCTTTGACCAGAGGCATATATGCTTGTGCTTGGGGCGAGGGCTAGGCAAGAACGTTTACACACTGGGTTTTTATCTTTACCCTAAGCTGTCCCTTTTGGCTGCAGCAGGCGGAGAGAACCCGCGGAGAGAGAACAGCTGCGAAGTGGATGCACAGTACAGTCACCTCGATACCAGCCCCGGGCTCCCAAGCAACGATCCTTCCCCGCAGGGTACTTAACCCACCCAGGGATTCAAGCAGGGAGTTCGCCTTGTCCAACTCGCACAGGAGACTGGCATTAGACGTAGGGCTCATCTACTTGCGTTCACACTACGTGGCCCGGAGAAGTTCTCACGGAGCCGAATCCAGCACCCTTCCTCCACCACGTGTGTACACAAAGGAGCGCTGGGCAGTGGGTATTCTCAGGCCAAGAGAGAAGCCCTTGTTCTGTGCTGCACCTGCTGGGTGGTTGAAAGGTTTTCTGACCTTCCTGCTCTGGAAGCTTTTCAGAGCGGAGGCTACGCCTGGGCTGCGAAAGCAGAGAGGCGTAGAGGCCTTTCACATGGAAGGCGTGGGCCTGTTTCCCATGGGGAAAGTGTACGTCGCCCAACCCCCACTCCCACCCCACCCCACCCCACCCCACCCCACTCCAACCCACCCCCAGCTCGAGGCGTGCGGGTTGACACCATTTTGTCCTGCCCATGGAAAATACAAAGAGGCGTACACGATTTGGGCTGTCTGGTGAAAGAATTTTGAATCGGCGGCACCCTGAGTACCTTTCCCGAAGTTTGCTTCCTAGCTGGTTAAACTCGGCATTCAGAGGTGAGATGAGAACAAACTTGCTCCGCGTGCGGCGAAGTGCCCTGATGCCCTGCCCTAAACGTTTGAGCTTCTGGCCAGCATCACGCAACTACTTTGACACGTAGGAGTCTCACTTTTACTCCAAGCTGTCCCTGTTGGCTGAAGCAGTCGGCGTGTCTGTATCGAAGCCTGGGAGGCCGGGCGTTGGGGGAGTCTGCCAAGTGACAGGCCTCCATTTATAGCTAACTGAGAAACTGCGTCGAAGCTTTCGGGAGTCTCTTACAGGGAATGGTTGAAGTTCGGAATTGGAGACTGTGCTGGCAAACGTCAGCAGCTCCTCTCCCTCGGAGGGCTCTTGGTGTGCCGACTCCTAACAGCCAGCACGGTCCCCAGCTCGTGAACGGTCCCATTGCGAGCCGGTCTCGTCCGTGAAAGAGCCACGTGAGGCTGAGCTCCAACAGTCGGGCTCCACACCTGGAGCCTTTGGGACAGGGCAGTCCTGAGCCGATGTGCCCACCAGGGGACGCGACCAAAGTTTACGTACCACAGGAAAGCGCATCAAGGCCTCGTGTTCTCTCCATGAAATGAACGTGAGCTTGAAGGGTGATGCGTCAGCGTGCACCGTGAACAGCTCGCTGGTACGCCTGTCTTTGCCCCCTCTCACGGTCTCACGCACCCGGGCTCAGTTCCGTGCAGGAATGCTGAGTGGGAGCGCCAGCCTCGCTTCTGGACTCTAAAGCCTTCCACCCCCTAATGGCAGGTTGTGTGTGTCTCTCACGTGGGGGAGAAATGAGGTCGCCCACAGAGGTTCTGCCATGAAAGATCTAAAGACGCACGCTGCTGAGGAGCTTGTTCCTCATGGAGCCTCCCCGAAGGCCAGAAGAATGCCGAAGGTCTCTTTCAAAGCTGCCGGACGCTCTGCCGTTCTAGACCTGAGATACGGACCTTGTGACGGCACTGTAAACCCGCGAGATTCAGGAGACATCGCCGGTGCGAGTGGCAATCCGGAAGGAAGAAACTCCAAGGCGGAGTGTCCTTTCCTGTACAAAACGGTGCCCAAGTGGCTGAGGCAGGGAGCATTTTCCTTCACAGAACTGGCATCCTCGTATGCCTGTGGGTTACTCTAAAGAAACGACACTGTGAGCAACCTCTTCGAAAAGGTCTTCGCAAGCGACTTGGAGACAACAGCAGCGCAGTGGAGGCACAGACCATTATCCTAGAGAGCAGCACAGTGTCTCTAGCAGTGATCGCTTCCCGGAGGATACTTAAGCCACACCGAGATTCCAGCAGGGAGTGATGCCTTATAGCAGTACAACTCACTCAAGAAAGAGGGATGAGGTGTAGGGCTAATCTACGTGCGCTCACGCTCTGTGTCCCCAAGAAGGTTTCACGGAGCAGAATGCATCACCGACCGCTACCACGTGTGTGCACCAAAGAAGCCCTGTGCCGTGGGTGTTCTCAGGCCGACAGTGAAGACCTAGGTGTGTGCTGCACCCGCGCTCGGTGGTTCACACGTTGCGTGACCCCTGTGCCTTTGGAAGATGTTCAGAGCGGGTGGCATCTGCGTGCTGCGAGCGCAAGAGGTGTAGAGTGTAGAGGCCTTTCACACTGGAGGAAGGGCTTGCGTCTCATGGAGAGAAAGTGTATGTCGCCTGGGAGATGGAGGTGCGCTCTTGACACCATTTCCTCTGCCCGTTTAAAACACAAGGGTTTGTACTCGATCTGGGCTGCCTGGTGAAACGCTTGGCAGTCCGCATCACCCTGAGCACCTTTCCTTAAGTTTGATTCGTAGCTGGGTAAACTCGGGCTTCAGAGGCTTAGATGAGACCAAACGTGTTCAGCTTGTGGCGAAAGCCTTTGACCAGAGGCATATACGCTTGTGCTTGGGGCGAGGGCTAGGCAAGAACGTTTACACACTGGGTTTTTATCTTTACCCTAAGCTGTCCCTTTTGGCTGCAGCAGGCGGAGAGAACCCGCGGAGAGAGAACAGCTGCGAAGTGGATGCACAGAACAGTCACCTCGATACCAGCCCCGGGGTCCCAAGCAACGATCCTTCCCCGGAGGGTACTTAACCCACCCCGGGATTCAAGCAGGGAGTTCGCCTTGTCCAACTCGCACAGGAGACTGGCATGAGATGTAGGGCTCATCTACTTGCGTTCACACTACATGGCCCGGAGAAGTTCTCACGGAGCCGAATCCAGCACCCTTCCTCCACCACGTGTGTACACAAAGGAGCGCTGGGCAGTGGGTGTTCTCAAGGCCAAGAGAGAAGCCCTTGTTCTGTGCTGCACCTGCTGGGTGGTTCAAAGGTTTTCTGACCTTCCTGCTCTGGAAGCTTTTCAGAGCTGAGGCTTCGCCTGGGCTGCGAAAGCAGAGAGGCGTAGAGGCCTTTCACACTGAAGGCGTGGGCCTGTTTCCCATGGAGAAAGTGTACGTCGCCGAACCCCCACACCCACCCCACCCCACCCCACCCCACCCCACCCTACCCCAACCCACCCCCAGCTGGAGGCGTGCGGGTTGACACCATTTTGTCCTGCCCATGGAAAATACAAAGAGGCGTACACGATTTGGGCTGTCTGGTGAGAGAATTTTGAATCGGCGGCACCCTGAGTACCTTTCCCGTAGTTTGCTTCCTAGCTGGTTAAACTCGGCATTCAGAGGCGAGATGAGAAGAAACTTGCTCCGCGTGCGGCGAAGTGCCGTGATGACCTTCCCTAAATGTTTGAGCTTCTGGCCAGCGTCACGCAAGTACTTTGACACGTAGGAGTCTCACTTTTACTCCAAGCTGTCCCTGTCGGCTGAAGCAGTCGGCGTGTCTGTATCGCAGCCTGGGAGGCCGGGCATTGGGGGAGTCTGCCAAGTGACTGGCCTCCATTTATAGCTAACTGAGAAACTGCGTCGAAGCTTTCGGGGGCCTCTTACAGGGAATGGATTCAGTTGGGAATTGGAGACTGTGCTGGCAAACGTCAGCAGCTCCTCTCCCTCGGAGGGCTCTTGGTGTGCCGACTCCTAACAGCCAGCACGGTCCCCAGCTCGTGAACGGTCCCATTGCGAGCCGGTCTCGTCCGTGAAAGAGCCACGTGAGGCTGAGCTCCAACAGTCGGGCTCCACACCTGGAGCCTTTGGGACAGGGCAGTCCTGAGCCGATGTGCCCACCAGGGAATGCGACCAAAGTTTACGTACCACAGGAAAGCGCATCAAGGCCTCGTGTTCTCTCTATGAAATGAACGTGAGCTTAAAGGGTGATGCGTCAGCGTGCACCGTGAACAGCTCGCTGGTACGCCTGTCTTTGCCCCCTCTCACGGTCTCACGCACCCGGGCTCAGTTCCGTGCAGGAATGCTGAGTGGGAGCGCCAGCCTCGCTTCTGGACTCTAAAGCCTTCCACCCCCTAATGGCAGGTTGTGTGTGTCTCTCACGTGGGGGAGAAATGAGGTCGCCCACAGAGGTTCTGCCATGAAAGATCTAAAGACGCACGCTGCTGAGGAGCTTGTTCCTCATGGAGCGTCCCCGAAGGCCAGAAGAATGCCGACGGTCTCTTTCAAAGCTGCCGGACGCTCTGCCGTTCTAGACCTGAGATACGGACCTTGTGACGGCACTGTAACCCCACGAGATTCAGGAGACATTGCCGGTGCGAGTGGCAATCCAGAAGGAAGAACCTCAAGGCGGAGTGTCCTTTCCTGTACAAAACAGTGCCCAAGTGGCTGAGGCAGGGAGCATTTTCCTTCACAGAACCGGCATCCTCGTATGCCTGTGGGTTACTCTAAAGAAACGACACTGTGAGCAACCTCTTCGAAAAGGCCTTCGCAAGCGACTTGGAGACAACAGCAGCGCAGTGGAGGCACAGACCATTATCCTAGAGAGCAGCACAGTGTCTCTAGCAGTGATCGCTTCCCGGAGGATACTTAAGCCACACCGAGATTCCAGCAGGGAGTTTTGCCTTATAGCAGTACAACTCACTCAAGAAAGAGGGATGAGGTGTAGGGCTAATCTACGTGCGCTCACGCTCTGTGTCCCCGAGAAGGTTTCACGGAGCAGAATGCATCACCGACCGCTACCACGTGTGTGCACCAAAGAAGCCCTGTGCCGTGGGTGTTCTCAGGCCGACAGTGAAGACCTAGGTGTGTGCTGCACCCGCGCTCGGTGGTTCACACGTTGCGTGACCCCTGTGCCTTTGGAAGATGTTCAGAGCGGGTGGCATCTGCGTGCTGCGAGCGCAAGAGGTGTAGAGTGTAGAGGCCTTTCACACTGGAGGAAGGGCTTGCGTCTCATGGAGAGAAAGTGTATGTCGCCTGGGAGATGGAGGCGCGCTCTTGACACCATTTCCTCTGCCCGTTTAAAACACAAGTGTTTGTACTCGATCTGGGCTGCCTGGTGAAACGCTTGGCAGTCCGCATCACCCTGAGCACCTTTCCTTAAGTTTGATTCGTAGCTGGGTAAACTCGGGCTTCAGAGGCTTAGATGAGACCAAACGTGTTCAGCTTGTGGCGAAAGCCTTTGACCAGAGGCATATACGCTTGTGCTTGGGGCGAGGGCTAGGCAAGAACGTTTACACACTGGGTTTTTATCTTTACCCTAAGCTGTCCCTTTTGGCTGCAGCAGGCGGAGAGAACCCGTGGAGAGAGAACAGCTGCGAAGTGGATGCACAGAACAGTCACCTCGATACCAGCCCCGGGGTCCCAAGCAACGATCCTTCCCCGGAGGGTACTTAACCCACCCCGGGATTCAAGCAGGGAGTTCGCCTTGTCCAACTCACACAGGAGACTGGCATGAGATGTAGGGCTCATCTACTTGCGTTCACACTACGTGGCCCGGAAAAGTTCTCACGGAGCCGAATGCAGCACCCTTCCTCCACCACGTGTGTACACAAAGGAGCGCTGGGCAGTGGGTGTTCTCAAGGCCAATAGAGAAGCCCTTGTTCTGTGCTGCACCTGCTGGGTGGTTCAAAGGTTTTCTGACCTTCCTGCTGTGGAAGATTTTCAGAGCTGAGGCTACGCCTGGGCTGCGAAAGCAGAGAGGCGTAGAGGGCTTTCACACTGAAGGCGTGGGCCTGTTTCCCATGGAGAAAGTGTACATCGCCGAACCCCCACCCCCACCCCACCCCACCCCACCCCACCCCACCCTACCCCAACCCACCCCCAGCTGGAGGCGTGCGGGTTGACACCATTTTGTCCTGCCCATGGAAAATACAAAGAGGCGTACATGATTTGGGCTGTCTGGTGAGAGAATTTTGAATCGGCGGCACCCTGAGTACCTTTCCCCAAGTTTGCTTCCTAGCTGGTTAAACTTGGCATTCAGAGGCGAGATGAGAAGAAACTTGCTCCGCGTGCGGCGAAGTGCCGTGATGACCTTCCCTAAATGTTTGAGCTTCTGGCCAGCGTCACGCAAGTACTTTGACACGTAGGAGTCTCACTTTTACTCCAAGCTGTCCCTGTCGGCTGAAGCAGTCGGCGTGTCTGTATCGCAGCCTGGGAGGCCGGGCATTGGGGGAGTCTGCCAAGTGACTGGCCTCCATTTATAGCTAACTGAGAAACTGCGTCGAAGCTTTCGGGAGCCTCTTACAGGGAATGGATTCAGTTGGGAATTGGAGACTGTGCTGGCAAACGTCAGCAGCTCCTCTCCCTCGGAGGGCTCTTGGTGTGCCGACTTCTAACAGCCAGCACGGTCCCCAGCTCGTGAACGGTCCCATTGCGAGCCGGTCTCGTCCGTGAAAGAGCCACGTGAGGCTGAGCTCCAACAGTCGGGCTCCACACCTGGAGCCTTTGGGACAGGGCAGTCCTGAGCCGATGTGCCCACCAGGGGACGCGACCAAAGTTTACGTACCACAGGAAAGCGCATCAAGGCCTCGTGTTCTCTCCATGAAATGAACGTGAGCTTGAAGGGTGATGCGTCAGCGTGCACCGTGAACAGCTCGCTGGTACGCTTGTCTTTGCCCCCTCTCACGGTCTCACGCACCCGGGCTCAGTTCCGTGCAGGAATGCTGAGTGGGAGCGCCAGCCTCGCTTCTGGACTCTAAAGCCTTCCACCCCCTAATGGCAGGTTGTGTGTGTCTCTCACGTGGGGGGAGGAATGAGGTCGCCCACTGCGGTTCTGCCATGAACGATCTAAAGACGCAGGCTGCTGAGGAGCTTGTTCCTCATGGAGCGACCTTTAAGGCCAGAAGAATGCCGACGGTCTCTTTCAAAGCTGCCGGACGCTCTGCCATTCTAGGCCTGAGATACGGACCTTGTGACGGCACTGTAACCCCGAGAGATTTAGGAGACATCGCCAGTGTGAGTGGCAATCCGGAAGGAAGAACCTCCAAGGCGGAGTGTCCTTTCCTGTACAAAACGGCGCCCAAGTGGCTGAGGCAGGGAGCATTTTCCTTCACAGAACCGGCATCCTCGTATGCCTGTGGGTTACTCTAAAGAAACGACACTGTGAGCAACCTCTTCGAAAAGGCCTTCGCAAGCGACTTGGAGACAACAGCAGCGCAGTGGAGGCACAGACCATTGTCCTAGAGAGCAGCACAGTGTCTCTAGCAGCGATCGCTTCCCCGAGGATACTTAAGCCACACCGAGATTCCAGCAGGGAGGTTTGCCTTATAGCAGTACAACTCACTCAAGAAAGAGGGATGAGGTGTAGGGCTAATCTACGTGCGCTCACGCTCTGTGTCCCCGAGAAGGTTTCACGGAGCAGAATGCATCACTGACCGCTACCACGTGTGTGCACCAAAGAAGCCCTGTGCCGTGGGTGTTCTCAGGCCGACAGCGAAGACCTAGGTGTGTGCTGCACCCGCGCTCGGTGGTTCACACGTTGCGTGACCCTGTGCCTTTGGAAGATGTTCAGAGCGGGTGGCACCTGCGTGCTGCGAGCGCAAGAGGTGTAGAGTGTAGAGGCCTTTCACACTGGAGGAAGGGCTTGCGTTTCATGGAGAAAACGTGTACGTCACCCGGGAGATAGAGGCACGCTCTTGACACCATTTCCTCTGCCCGTTTAAAACACAAGTGTTTGTACTCGATCTGGGCTGCCTGGTGAAATGCTTGACAGTCCGCATCACCCTGAGCACCTTTCCTGAAGTTTGATTCGTAGCTGGGTAAACTCGGGCTTCAGAGGCTTAGATGAGACCAAACGTGTTCAGCTTGTGGCGAAAGCCTTTGACCAGAGGCATATACGCTTGTGCTTGGGGCGAGGGCTAGGCAAGAACGTTTACACACTGGGTTTTTATCTTTACCCTAAGCTGTACCTTTTGGCTGCAGCAGGCAGAGAGAACCCGCGGAGAGAGAACAGCTGCGAAGTGGATGCACAGAACAGTCACCTCGATACCAGCCCCGGGATCCCAAGCAACGATCCTTCCCCGGAGGGTACTTAACCCACCCCGGGATTCAAGCAGGGAGTTCGCCTTGTCCGACTCGCACAGGAGACTGTCATGAGATGTAGGGCTCATCTATTTGCGTTCACACTACGTGGCCCGGAGTAGTTCTCACGGAGCCGAATCCAGCACCCTTCCTCCACCACGTGTGTACACAAAGGAGCGCTGGGCAGTGGGTGTTCTCAAGGCCAAGAGAGAAGCCCTTGTTCTGTGCTGCACCTGCTGGGTGGTTCAAAGGTTTTCTGACCTTCCTGCTCTGGAAGCTTTTCAGAGCTGAGGCTACGCCTGGGCTGCGAAAGCAGAGAGGCGTAGAGGCCTTTCACACTGAAGGCGTGGGCCTGTTTCCCGTGGAGAAATTGAACGTCGCCCAACCCCCAACCCCACCCCACCCCTCCCAACCCCACCCCACCCCAACCCACCCCCAGGTGGAGGCGTGCGGGTTGACACCATTTTGTCCTGCCCATGGAAAATACAAAGAGGCGTACACGATTTGGGCTGTCTGGTGAAAGAATTATGAATTGGCGGCACCCTGAGTACCTTTCCCGAAGATTGCTTCCTAGCTGGTTAAACTCGGCATTCAGAGGCGAGATGAGAACAAACTTGCTCCGCGTGCGGCGAAGTGCCTTGATGCCCTGCCCTAAATGTTTCAGCTTCTGGCCAGCTTCACGCAAGTACTTTGACACGTAGGAGTCTCACTTTTACTCCAAGCTGTCCCTGTTGGCTGAAGCAGTCGGCGTGTCTGTATCGCAGCCTGGGAGGCTGGGCGTTGGGGGAGTCTGCCAAGTGACTGGCCTCCATTTATAGCTAACTGAGAAACTGCGTCGAAGCTTTCAGGAGCCTCTTACAGGGAATGGTTGCAGTTCGGAATTGGAGACTGTACTGGCAAACGTCAGCAGCTCCTCTCCCTCAGAGGGCTCTTGGTGTGCCGACTCCTAACAGCCAGCACGGTCCCCAGCTCGTGAACGGTCCCATTGCGAGCCGGTCTCGTCCGTGAAAGAGCCACGTGAGGCTGATCTCCAACAGTCGGGCTCCACACCTGGAGCCTTTGGGACAGGGCAGTCCTGAGCCGATGTGCCCACCAGGGGACGCGACCAAAGTTTACGTACCACAGGAAAGCGCATCAAGGCCTCGTGTTCTCTCCATGAAATGAACGTGAGCTTGAAGGGTGATGCGTCAGCGTGCACTGTGAACAGCTCGCTGGTACGCTTGTCTTTGCCCCCTCTCACGGTCTCACGCACCCGGGCTCAGTTCCGTGCAGGAATGCTGAGTGGGAGCGCCAGCCTCGCTTCTGGACTCTAAAGCCTTCCACCCCCTAATGGCAGGTTGTGTGTGTCTCTCACGTGGGGGGAGGAATGAGGTCGCCCACTGCGGTTCTGCCATGAACGATCTAAAGACGCAGGCTGCTGAGGAGCTTGTTCCTCATGGAGCGACCTTTAAGGCCAGAAGAATGCCGACGGTCTCTTTCAAAGCTGCCGGACGCTCTGCCATTCTAGGCCTGAGATACGGACCTTGTGACGGCACTGTAACCCCGAGAGATTTAGGAGACATCGCCAGTGTGAGTGGCAATCCGGAAGGAAGAACCTCCAAGGCGGAGTGTCCTTTCCTGTACAAAACGGCGCCCAAGTGGCTGAGGCAGGGAGCATTTTCCTTCACAGAACCGGCATCCTCGTATGCCTGTGGGTTACTCTAAAGAAACGACACTGTGAGCAACCTCTTCGAAAAGGCCTTCGCAAGCGACTTGGAGACAACAGCAGCGCAGTGGAGGCACAGACCATTGTCCTAGAGAGCAGCACAGTGTCTCTAGCAGCGATCGCTTCCCCGAGGATACTTAAGCCACACCGAGATTCCAGCAGGGAGGTTTGCCTTATAGCAGTACAACTCACTCAAGAAAGAGGGATGAGGTGTAGGGCTAATCTACGTGCGCTCACGCTCTGTGTCCCCGAGAAGGTTTCACGGAGCAGAATGCATCACTGACCGCTACCACGTGTGTGCACCAAAGAAGCCCTGTGCCGTGGGTGTTCTCAGGCCGACAGCGAAGACCTAGGTGTGTGCTGCACCCGCGCTCGGTGGTTCACACGTTGCGTGACCCTGTGCCTTTGGAAGATGTTCAGAGCGGGTGGCACCTGCGTGCTGCGAGCGCAAGAGGTGTAGAGTGTAGAGGCCTTTCACACTGGAGGAAGGGCTTGCGTTTCATGGAGAAAACGTGTACGTCACCCGGGAGATAGAGGCGCGCTCTTGACACCATTTCCTCTGCCCGTTTAAAACACAAGTGTTTGTACTCGATCTGGGCTGCCTGGTGAAATGCTTGACAGTCCGCATCACCCTGAGCACCTTTCCTGAAGTTTGATTCGTAGCTGGGTAAACTCGGGCTTCAGAGGCTTAGATGAGACCAAACGTGTTCAGCTTGTGGCGAAAGCCTTTGACCAGAGGCATATACGCTTGTGCTTTGGGTGAGGGCTAGGCAAGAACGTTTACACACTGGGTTTTTATCTTTACCCTAAGCTGTACCTTTTGGCTGCAGCAGGCAGAGAGAACCCGCGGAGAGAGAACAGCTGCGAAGTGGATGCACAGAACAGTCACCTCGATACCAGCCCCGGGATCCCAAGCAACGATCCTTCCCCGGAGGGTACTTAACCCACCCAGGGATTCAAGCAGGGAGTTCGCCTTGTCCGACTCGCACAGGAGACTGTCATGAGATGTAGGGCTCATCTATTTGCGTTCACACTACGTGGCCCGGAGAAGTTCTCACGGAGCCGAATCCAGCACCCTTCCTCCACCACGTGTGTACACAAAGGAGCGCTGGGCAGTGGGTGTTCTCAAGGCCAAGAGAGAAGCCCTTGTTCTGTGCTGCACCTGCTGGGTGGTTCAAAGGTTTTCTGACCTTCCTGCTCTGGAAGCTTTTCAGAGCTGAGGCTACGCCTGGGCTGCGAAAGCAGAGAGGCGTAGAGGCCTTTCACACTGAAGGCGTGGGCCTGTTTCCCGTGGAGAAATTGAACGTCGCCCAACCCCCAACCCCACCCCACCCCTCCCCACCCCACCCCACCCCAACCCACCCCCAGGTGGAGGCGTGCGGGTTGACACCATTTTGTCCTGCCCATGGAAAATACAAAGAGGCGTACACGATTTGGGCTGTCTGGTGAAAGAATTATGAATTGGCGGCACCCTGAGTACCTTTCCCGAAGATTGCTTCCTAGCTGGTTAAACTCGGCATTCAGAGGCGAGATGAGAACAAACTTGCTCCGCGTGCGGCGAAGTGCCTTGATGCCCTGCCCTAAATGTTTCAGCTTCTGGCCAGCTTCACGCAAGTACTTTGACACGTAGGAGTCTCACTTTTACTCCAAGCTGTCCCTGTTGGCTGAAGCAGTCGGCGTGTCTGTATCGCAGCCTGGGAGGCTGGGCGTTGGGGGAGTCTGCCAAGTGACTGGCCTCCATTTATAGCTAACTGAGAAACTGCGTCGAAGCTTTCAGGAGCCTCTTACAGGGAATGGTTGCAGTTCGGAATTGGAGACTGTGCTGGCAAACGTCAGCAGCTCCTCTCCCTCAGAGGGCTCTTGGTGTGCCGACTCCTAACAGCCAGCACGGTCCCCAGCTCGTGAACGGTCCCATTGCGAGCCGGTCTCGTCCGTGAAAGAGCCACGTGAGGCTGAGCTCCAACAGTCGGGCTCCACACCTGGAGCCTTTGGGACAGGGCAGTCCTGAGCCGATGTGCCCACCAGGGGACGCGACCAAAGTTTACGTACCACAGGAAAGCGCATCAAGGCCTCGTGTTCTCTCCATGAAATGAACGTGAGCTTGAAGGGTGATGCGTCAGCGTGCACTGTGAACAGCTCGCTGGTACGCTTGTCTTTGCCCCCTCTCACGGTCTCACGCACCCGGGCTCAGTTCCGTGCAGGAATGCTGAGTGGGAGCGCCAGCCTCGCTTCTGGACTCTAAAGCCTTCCACCCCCTAATGGCAGGTTGTGTGTGTCTCTCACGTGGGGGGAGGAATGAGGTCGCCCACTGCGGTTCTGCCATGAACGATCTAAAGACGCAGGCTGCTGAGGAGCTTGTTCCTCATGGAGCGACCTTTAAGGCCAGAAGAATGCCGACGGTCTCTTTCAAAGCTGCCGGACGCTCTGCCATTCTAGGCCTGAGATACGGACCTTGTGACGGCACTGTAACCCCGAGAGATTTAGGAGACATCGCCAGTGTGAGTGGCAATCCGGAAGGAAGAACCTCCAAGGCGGAGTGTCCTTTCCTGTACAAAACGGCGCCCAAGTGGCTGAGGCAGGGAGCATTTTCCTTCACAGAACCGGCATCCTCGTATGCCTGTGGGTTACTCTAAAGAAACGACACTGTGAGCAACCTCTTCGAAAAGGCCTTCGCAAGCGACTTGGAGACAACAGCAGCGCAGTGGAGGCACAGACCATTGTCCTAGAGAGCAGCACAGTGTCTCTAGCAGCGATCGCTTCCCCGAGGATACTTAAGCCACACCGAGATTCCAGCAGGGAGGTTTGCCTTATAGCAGTACAACTCACTCAAGAAAGAGGGATGAGGTGTAGGGCTAATCTACGTGCGCTCACGCTCTGTGTCCCCGAGAAGGTTTCACGGAGCAGAATGCATCACTGACCGCTACCACGTGTGTGCACCAAAGAAGCCCTGTGCCGTGGGTGTTCTCAGGCCGACAGCGAAGACCTAGGTGTGTGCTGCACCCGCGCTCGGTGGTTCACACGTTGCGTGACCCTGTGCCTTTGGAAGATGTTCAGAGCGGGTGGCACCTGCGTGCTGCGAGCGCAAGAGGTGTAGAGTGTAGAGGCCTTTCACACTGGAGGAAGGGCTTGCGTTTCATGGAGAAAACGTGTACGTCACCCGGGAGATAGAGGCGCGCTCTTGACACCATTTCCTCTGCCCGTTTAAAACACAAGTGTTTGTACTCGATCTGGGCTGCCTGGTGAAATGCTTGACAGTCCGCATCACCCTGAGCACCTTTCCTGAAGTTTGATTCGTAGCTGGGTAAACTCGGGCTTCAGAGGCTTAGATGAGACCAAACGTGTTCAGCTTGTGGCGAAAGCCTTTGACCAGAGGCATATACGCTTGTGCTTGGGGCGAGGGCTAGGCAAGAACGTTTACACACTGGGTTTTTATCTTTACCCTAAGCTGTACCTTTTGGCTGCAGCAGGCAGAGAGAACCCGCGGAGAGAGAACAGCTGCGAAGTGGATGCACAGAACAGTCACCTCGATACCAGCCCCGGGATCCCAAGCAACGATCCTTCCCCGGAGGGTACTTAACCCACCCCGGGATTCAAGCAGGGAGTTCGCCTTGTCCGACTCGCACAGGAGACTGTCATGAGATGTAGGGCTCATCTATTTGCGTTCACACTACGTGGCCCGGAGTAGTTCTCACGGAGCCGAATCCAGCACCCTTCCTCCACCACGTGTGTACACAAAGGAGCGCTGGGCAGTGGGTGTTCTCAAGGCCAAGAGAGAAGCCCTTGTTCTGTGCTGCACCTGCTGGGTGGTTCAAAGGTTTTCTGACCTTCCTGCTCTGGAAGCTTTTCAGAGCTGAGGCTACGCCTGGGCTGCGAAAGCAGAGAGGCGTAGAGGCCTTTCACACTGAAGGCGTGGGCCTGTTTCCCGTGGAGAAATTGAACGTCGCCCAACCCCCAACCCCACCCCACCCCTCCCCACCCCACCCCACCCCACCCCACCCCCAGGTGGAGGCGTGCGGGTTGACACCATTTTGTCCTGCCCATGGAAAATACAAAGAGGCGTACACGATTTGGGCTGTCTGGTGAAAGAATTATGAATTGGCGGCACCCTGAGTACCTTTCCCGAAGATTGCTTCCTAGCTGGTTAAACTCGGCATTCAGAGGCGAGATGAGAACAAACTTGCTCCGCGTGCGGCGAAGTGCCTTGATGCCCTGCCCTAAATGTTTCAGCTTCTGGCCAGCTTCACGCAAGTACTTTGACACGTAGGAGTCTCACTTTTACTCCAAGCTGTCCCTGTTGGCTGAAGCAGTCGGCGTGTCTGTATCGCAGCCTGGGAGGCTGGGCGTTGGGGGAGTCTGCCAAGTGACTGGCCTCCATTTATAGCTAACTGAGAAACTGCGTCGAAGCTTTCAGGAGCCTCTTACAGGGAATGGTTGCAGTTCGGAATTGGAGACTGTGCTGGCAAACGTCAGCAGCTCCTCTCCCTCAGAGGGCTCTTGGTGTGCCGACTCCTAACAGCCAGCACGGTCCCCAGCTCGTGAACGGTCCCATTGCGAGCCGGTCTCGTCCGTGAAAGAGCCACGTGAGGCTGAGCTCCAACAGTCGGGCTCCACACCTGGAGCCTTTGGGACAGGGCAGTCCTGAGCCGATGTGCCCACCAGGGGACGCGACCAAAGTTTACGTACCACAGGAAAGCGCATCAAGGCCTCGTGTTCTCTCCATGAAATGAACGTGAGCTTGAAGGGTGATGCGTCAGCGTGCACTGTGAACAGCTCGCTGGTACGCTTGTCTTTGCCCCCTCTCACGGTCTCACGCACCCGGGCTCAGTTCCGTGCAGGAATGCTGAGTGGGAGCGCCAGCCTCGCTTCTGGACTCTAAAGCCTTCCACCCCCTAATGGCAGGTTGTGTGTGTCTCTCACGTGGGGGGAGGAATGAGGTCGCCCACTGCGGTTCTGCCATGAACGATCTAAAGACGCAGGCTGCTGAGGAGCTTGTTCCTCATGGAGCGACCTTTAAGGCCAGAAGAATGCCGACGGTCTCTTTCAAAGCTGCCGGACGCTCTGCCATTCTAGGCCTGAGATACGGACCTTGTGACGGCACTGTAACCCCGAGAGATTTAGGAGACATCGCCAGTGTGAGTGGCAATCCGGAAGGAAGAACCTCCAAGGCGGAGTGTCCTTTCCTGTACAAAACGGCGCCCAAGTGGCTGAGGCAGGGAGCATTTTCCTTCACAGAACCGGCATCCTCGTATGCCTGTGGGTTACTCTAAAGAAACGACACTGTGAGCAACCTCTTCGAAAAGGCCTTCGCAAGCGACTTGGAGACAACAGCAGCGCAGTGGAGGCACAGACCATTGTCCTAGAGAGCAGCACAGTGTCTCTAGCAGCGATCGCTTCCCCGAGGATACTTAAGCCACACCGAGATTCCAGCAGGGAGGTTTGCCTTATAGCAGTACAACTCACTCAAGAAAGAGGGATGAGGTGTAGGGCTAATCTACGTGCGCTCACGCTCTGTGTCCCCGAGAAGGTTTCACGGAGCAGAATGCATCACTGACCGCTACCACGTGTGTGCACCAAAGAAGCCCTGTGCCGTGGGTGTTCTCAGGCCGACAGCGAAGACCTAGGTGTGTGCTGCACCCGCGCTCGGTGGTTCACACGTTGCGTGACCCTGTGCCTTTGGAAGATGTTCAGAGCGGGTGGCACCTGCGTGCTGCGAGCGCAAGAGGTGTAGAGTGTAGAGGCCTTTCACACTGGAGGAAGGGCTTGCGTTTCATGGAGAAAACGTGTACGTCACCCGGGAGATAGAGGCGCGCTCTTGACACCATTTCCTCTGCCCGTTTAAAACACAAGTGTTTGTACTCGATCTGGGCTGCCTGGTGAAATGCTTGACAGTCCGCATCACCCTGAGCACCTTTCCTGAAGTTTGATTCGTAGCTGGGTAAACTCGGGCTTCAGAGGCTTAGATGAGACCAAACGTGTTCAGCTTGTGGCGAAAGCCTTTGACCAGAGGCATATACGCTTGTGCTTGGGGCGAGGGCTAGGCAAGAACGTTTACACACTGGGTTTTTATCTTTACCCTAAGCTGTACCTTTTGGCTGCAGCAGGCAGAGAGAACCCGCGGAGAGAGAACAGCTGCGAAGTGGATGCACAGAACAGTCACCTCGATACCAGCCCCGGGATCCCAAGCAACGATCCTTCCCCGGAGGGTACTTAACCCACCCCGGGATTCAAGCAGGGAGTTCGCCTTGTCCGACTCGCACAGGAGACTGTCATGAGATGTAGGGCTCATCTATTTGCGTTCACACTACGTGGCCCGGAGTAGTTCTCACGGAGCCGAATCCAGCACCCTTCCTCCACCACGTGTGTACACAAAGGAGCGCTGGGCAGTGGGTGTTCTCAAGGCCAAGAGAGAAGCCCTTGTTCTGTGCTGCACCTGCTGGGTGGTTCAAAGGTTTTCTGACCTTCCTGCTCTGGAAGCTTTTCAGAGCTGAGGCTACGCCTGGGCTGCGAAAGCAGAGAGGCGTAGAGGCCTTTCACACTGAAGGCGTGGGCCTGTTTCCCGTGGAGAAATTGAACGTCGCCCAACCCCCAACCCCACCCCACCCCTCCCCACCCCACCCCACCCCAACCCACCCCCAGGTGGAGGCGTGCGGGTTGACACCATTTTGTCCTGCCCATGGAAAATACAAAGAGGCGTACACGATTTGGGCTGTCTGGTGAAAGAATTATGAATTGGCGGCACCCTGAGTACCTTTCCCGAAGATTGCTTCCTAGCTGGTTAAACTCGGCATTCAGAGGCGAGATGAGAACAAACTTGCTCCGCGTGCGGCGAAGTGCCTTGATGCCCTGCCCTAAATGTTTCAGCTTCTGGCCAGCTTCACGCAAGTACTTTGACACGTAGGAGTCTCACTTTTACTCCAAGCTGTCCCTGTTGGCTGAAGCAGTCGGCGTGTCTGTATCGCAGCCTGGGAGGCTGGGCGTTGGGGGAGTCTGCCAAGTGACTGGCCTCCATTTATAGCTAACTGAGAAACTGCGTCGAAGCTTTCAGGAGCCTCTTACAGGGAATGGTTGCAGTTCGGAATTGGAGACTGTGCTGGCAAACGTCAGCAGCTCCTCTCCCTCAGAGGGCTCTTGGTGTGCCGACTCCTAACAGCCAGCACGGTCCCCAGCTCGTGAACGGTCCCATTGCGAGCCGGTCTCGTCCGTGAAAGAGCCACGTGAGGCTGATCTCCAACAGTCGGGCTCCACACCTGGAGCCTTTGGGACAGGGCAGTCCTGAGCCGATGTGCCCACCAGGGGACGCGACCAAAGTTTACGTACCACAGGAAAGCGCATCAAGGCCTCGTGTTCTCTCCATGAAATGAACGTGAGCTTGAAGGGTGATGCGTCAGCGTGCACTGTGAACAGCTCGCTGGTACGCTTGTCTTTGCCCCCTCTCACGGTCTCACGCACCCGGGCTCAGTTCCGTGCAGGAATGCTGAGTGGGAGCGCCAGCCTCGCTTCTGGACTCTAAAGCCTTCCACCCCCTAATGGCAGGTTGTGTGTGTCTCTCACGTGGGGGGAGGAATGAGGTCGCCCACTGCGGTTCTGCCATGAACGATCTAAAGACGCAGGCTGCTGAGGAGCTTGTTCCTCATGGAGCGACCTTTAAGGCCAGAAGAATGCCGACGGTCTCTTTCAAAGCTGCCGGACGCTCTGCCATTCTAGGCCTGAGATACGGACCTTGTGACGGCACTGTAACCCCGAGAGATTTAGGAGACATCGCCAGTGTGAGTGGCAATCCGGAAGGAAGAACCTCCAAGGCGGAGTGTCCTTTCCTGTACAAAACGGCGCCCAAGTGGCTGAGGCAGGGAGCATTTTCCTTCACAGAACCGGCATCCTCGTATGCCTGTGGGTTACTCTAAAGAAACGACACTGTGAGCAACCTCTTCGAAAAGGCCTTCGCAAGCGACTTGGAGACAACAGCAGCGCAGTGGAGGCACAGACCATTGTCCTAGAGAGCAGCACAGTGTCTCTAGCAGCGATCGCTTCCCCGAGGATACTTAAGCCACACCGAGATTCCAGCAGGGAGGTTTGCCTTATAGCAGTACAACTCACTCAAGAAAGAGGGATGAGGTGTAGGGCTAATCTACGTGCGCTCACGCTCTGTGTCCCCGAGAAGGTTTCACGGAGCAGAATGCATCACTGACCGCTACCACGTGTGTGCACCAAAGAAGCCCTGTGCCGTGGGTGTTCTCAGGCCGACAGCGAAGACCTAGGTGTGTGCTGCACCCGCGCTCGGTGGTTCACACGTTGCGTGACCCTGTGCCTTTGGAAGATGTTCAGAGCGGGTGGCACCTGCGTGCTGCGAGCGCAAGAGGTGTAGAGTGTAGAGGCCTTTCACACTGGAGGAAGGGCTTGCGTTTCATGGAGAAAACGTGTACGTCACCCGGGAGATAGAGGCGCGCTCTTGACACCATTTCCTCTGCCCGTTTAAAACACAAGTGTTTGTACTCGATCTGGGCTGCCTGGTGAAATGCTTGACAGTCCGCATCACCCTGAGCACCTTTCCTGAAGTTTGATTCGTAGCTGGGTAAACTCGGGCTTCAGAGGCTTAGATGAGACCAAACGTGTTCAGCTTGTGGCGAAAGCCTTTGACCAGAGGCATATACGCTTGTGCTTTGGGCGAGGGCTAGGCAAGAACGTTTACACACTGGGTTTTTATCTTTACCCTAAGCTGTACCTTTTGGCTGCAGCAGGCAGAGAGAACCCGCGGAGAGAGAACAGCTGCGAAGTGGATGCACAGAACAGTCACCTCGATACCAGCCCCGGGATCCCAAGCAACGATCCTTCCCCGGAGGGTACTTAACCCACCCAGGGATTCAAGCAGGGAGTTCGCCTTGTCCGACTCGCACAGGAGACTGTCATGAGATGTAGGGCTCATCTATTTGCGTTCACACTACGTGGCCCGGAGAAGTTCTCACGGAGCCGAATCCAGCACCCTTCCTCCACCACGTGTGTACACAAAGGAGCGCTGGGCAGTGGGTGTTCTCAAGGCCAAGAGAGAAGCCCTTGTTCTGTGCTGCACCTGCTGGGTGGTTCAAAGGTTTTCTGACCTTCCTGCTCTGGAAGCTTTTCAGAGCTGAGGCTACGCCTGGGCTGCGAAAGCAGAGAGGCGTAGAGGCCTTTCACACTGAAGGCGTGGGCCTGTTTCCCGTGGAGAAATTGAACGTCGCCCAACCCCCAACCCCACCCCACCCCTCCCCACCCCACCCCACCCCACCCCACCCCCAGGTGGAGGCGTGCGGGTTGACACCATTTTGTCCTGCCCATGGAAAATACAAAGAGGCGTACACGATTTGGGCTGTCTGGTGAAAGAATTATGAATTGGCGGCACCCTGAGTACCTTTCCCGAAGATTGCTTCCTAGCTGGTTAAACTCGGCATTCAGAGGCGAGATGAGAACAAACTTGCTCCGCGTGCGGCGAAGTGCCTTGATGCCCTGCCCTAAATGTTTCAGCTTCTGGCCAGCTTCACGCAAGTACTTTGACACGTAGGAGTCTCACTTTTACTCCAAGCTGTCCCTGTTGGCTGAAGCAGTCGGCGTGTCTGTATCGCAGCCTGGGAGGCTGGGCGTTGGGGGAGTCTGCCAAGTGACTGGCCTCCATTTATAGCTAACTGAGAAACTGCGTCGAAGCTTTCAGGAGCCTCTTACAGGGAATGGTTGCAGTTCGGAATTGGAGACTGTGCTGGCAAACGTCAGCAGCTCCTCTCCCTCAGAGGGCTCTTGGTGTGCCGACTCCTAACAGCCAGCACGGTCCCCAGCTCGTGAACGGTCCCATTGCGAGCCGGTCTCGTCCGTGAAAGAGCCACGTGAGGCTGAGCTCCAACAGTCGGGCTCCACACCTGGAGCCTTTGGGACAGGGCAGTCCTGAGCCGATGTGCCCACCAGGGGACGCGACCAAAGTTTACGTACCACAGGAAAGCGCATCAAGGCCTCGTGTTCTCTCCATGAAATGAACGTGAGCTTGAAGGGTGATGCGTCAGCGTGCACTGTGAACAGCTCGCTGGTACGCTTGTCTTTGCCCCCTCTCACGGTCTCACGCACCCGGGCTCAGTTCCGTGCAGGAATGCTGAGTGGGAGCGCCAGCCTCGCTTCTGGACTCTAAAGCCTTCCACCCCCTAATGGCAGGTTGTGTGTGTCTCTCACGTGGGGGGAGGAATGAGGTCGCCCACTGCGGTTCTGCCATGAACGATCTAAAGACGCAGGCTGCTGAGGAGCTTGTTCCTCATGGAGCGACCTTTAAGGCCAGAAGAATGCCGACGGTCTCTTTCAAAGCTGCCGGACGCTCTGCCATTCTAGGCCTGAGATACGGACCTTGTGACGGCACTGTAACCCCGAGAGATTTAGGAGACATCGCCAGTGTGAGTGGCAATCCGGAAGGAAGAACCTCCAAGGCGGAGTGTCCTTTCCTGTACAAAACGGCGCCCAAGTGGCTGAGGAAGGGAGCATTTTCCTTCACAGAACCGGCATCCTCGTATGCCTGTGGGTTACTCTAAAGAAACGACACTGTGAGCAACCTCTTCGAAAAGGCCTTCGCAAGCGACTTGGAGACAACAGCAGCGCAGTGGAGGCACAGACCATTGTCCTAGAGAGCAGCACAGTGTCTCTAGCAGCGATCGCTTCCCCGAGGATACTTAAGCCACACCGAGATTCCAGCAGGGAGGTTTGCCTTATAGCAGTACAACTCACTCAAGAAAGAGGGATGAGGTGTAGGGCTAATCTACGTGCGCTCACGCTCTGTGTCCCCGAGAAGGTTTCACGGAGCAGAATGCATCACTGACCGCTACCACGTGTGTGCACCAAAGAAGCCCTGTGCCGTGGGTGTTCTCAGGCCGACAGCGAAGACCTAGGTGTGTGCTGCACCCGCGCTCGGTGGTTCACACGTTGCGTGACCCTGTGCCTTTGGAAGATGTTCAGAGCGGGTGGCACCTGCGTGCTGCGAGCGCAAGAGGTGTAGAGTGTAGAGGCCTTTCACACTGGAGGAAGGGCTTGCGTCTCATGGAGAGAACGTGTACGTCGCCCGGGAGATGGAGGCGCGCTCTTGACACCATTTCCTCTGCCCGTTTAAAACACAAGTGTTTGTACTCGATCTGGGCTGCCTGGTGAAACGCTTGGCAGTCCGCATCACCCTGAGCACCTTTCCTGAAGTTTGATTCGTAGCTGGGTAAACTCGGGCTTCAGAGGCTTAGAAGAGACCAAACGTGTTCAGCTTGTGGCGAAAGCCTTTGACCAGAGGCATATACGCTTGTGCTTGGGGCGAGGGCTAGGCAAGAACGTTTACACCCTGGGTTTTTATCTTTACCCTAAGCTGTCCCTTTTGGCTGCAGCAGGCGGAGAGAACCCGCGGAGAGAGAACAGCTGCGAAGTGGATGCACAGAACAGTCACCTCGATACCAGCACCGGGGTCCCAAGCAACGATCCTTCCCCGGAGGGTACTTAACCCACCCCGGGATTCAAGCAGGGAGTTCGCCTTGTCCAACTCGCACAGGAGACTGGCATGAGATGTAGTGCTCATCTACTTGCGTTCACACTACGTGGCCAGGAGAAGTTCTCACGGAGCCGAATGCAGCACCCTTCCTCCACCACGGGTGTACACAAAGGAGCGCTGGGCAGTGGGTGTTCTCAAGGCCAAGAGAGAAGCCCTTGTTCTGTGCTGCACCTGCTGGGTGGTTCAAAGGTTTTCTGACCTTCCTGCTCTGGAAGCTTTTCAGAGCTGAGGCTATGCCTGGGCTGCGAAAGCAGAGAGGCGTAGAGGCCTTTCACACTGAAGGCATGGGCCTGTTTCCCATGGAGAAAGTGTACGTCGCCCAACCCCCACCACCACCCTACCCCACCCCACCCCACCCCACCGCAACCCACCACCAGCTGGAGGCGTGCGGGTTGACACCATTTTGTCATGCCCATGGAAAATACAAAGAGGCGTATACGATTTGGGCTGTCTGGTGAGAGAATTTTGAATCGGCGGCACCCTGAGTACCTTTCCCGAAGTTTGCTTCCTAGCTGGTTAAACTCGGCATTCAGAGGCGAGATGAGAACAAACTTGCTCCGCGTGCGGCGAAGGGCCCTGATGCCCTGCCCTAAATGTTTGAGCTTCTGGCCAGCGTCATGCAAGTACTTTGACACGTAGGAGTCTCACTTTTACTCCAAGCTGTCCCTGTTGGCTGAAGCAGTCGGCGTGTCTGTATCGCAGCCTGGGAGGCCGGGCGTTGGGGGAGTCTGCCAAGTGACTGGCCTCCATTTATAGCTAACTGAGAAACTGCGTCGAAGCTTTCGGGAGCCTCTTACAGGGAATGGTTGCAGTTCGGAATTGGAGACTGTGCTGGCAAACGTCAGCAGCTCCTCTCCCTCGGAGGGCTCTTGGTGGGTCGACTCCTAACAGCCAGCACGGTCCCCAGCTCGTGAACGGTCCCATTGCGAGCCGGTCTCGTCCGTGAAAGAGCCACGTGAGGCTGAGCTCCAACAGTCGGGCTCCACACCTGGAGCCTTTGGGACAGGGCAGTCCTGAGCCGATGTGCCCACCAGGGGACGCGACCACAGTTTACGTACCACAGGAAAGCGCATCAAGGCCTCGTGTTCTCTCCATGAAATGAACGTGAGCTTGAAGGGTGATGCGTCAGCGTGCACCGTGAACAGCTCGCTGGTACGCCTGTCTTTGCCCCCTCTCACGGTCTCACGCACCCGGGCTCAGTTCCGTGCAGGAATGCTGAGTGGGAGCGCCAGCCTCGCTTCTGGACTCTAAAGCCTTCCACCCCCTAATGGCAGGTTGTGTGTGTCTCTCACGTGGGGGGAGGAATGAGGTCGCCCACAGAGGTTCTGCCATGAAAGATCTAAAGACGCACGCTGCTGAGAAGCTTGTTCCTCATGGAGCATCCCCGAAGGCCAGAAGAATGCCGACGGTCTCTTTCAAAGCTGCCGGACGCTCTGCCGTTCTAGGCCTGAGATACGGACCTTGTGACGGCACTGTAACCCCGCGAGATTCAGGAGACATCGCCAGTGCGAGTGGCAATCCGGAAGGAAGAACCTCCAAGGCGGAGTGTCCTTTCCTGTACAAAACGGCGCCCAAGTGGCTGAGGCAGGGAGCATTTTCCTTCACAGAACCGGCATCCTCGTATGCCTGTGGGTTACTCTAAAGAAACGACACTGTGAGCAACCTCTTCGAAAAGGCCTTCGCAAGCGACTTGGAGACAACAGCAGCGCAGTGGAGGCACAGACCATTATCCTAGAGAGCAGCACAGTGTCTCTAGCAGCGATCGCTTCCCGGAGGATACTTAAGCCACACCGAGATTCCAGCAGGGAGTTTTGCCTTATAGCAGTACAACTCACTCAAGAAAGAGGGATGAGTTGTAGGGCTAATCTACGTGCGCTCACGCTCTGTGTCCCCGAGAAGGTTTCACGGAGCAGAATGCATCACCGACCGCTACCACGTGTGTGCACCAAAGAAGCCCTGTGCCGTGGGTGTTCTCAGGCCGACAGCAAAGACCTAGGTGTGTGCTGCACCCGTCCCCGGTGGTTCACACGTTGCGTGACCCCTGTGCCTTTGGAAGATGTTCAGAGCGGGTGGCACCTGCGTGCTGCGAGCGCAAGAGGTGTAGAGTGTAGAGGCCTTTCACACTGGAGGAAGGGCTTGCGTCTCATGGAGAGAACGTGTACATCGCCCGGGAGATGGAGGCGCGCTCTTGACACCATTTCCTCTGCCCGTTTAAAACACAAGTGTTTGTACTCGATCTGGGCTGCCTGGTGAAACGCTTGGCAGTCCGCATCACCCTGAGCACCTTTCCTGAAGTTTGATTCGTAGCTGGGTAAACTTGGGCTTCAGAGGCTTAGATGAGACCAAACGTGTTCAGCTTGTGGCGAAAGCCTTTGACCAGAGGCATATACGCTTGTGCTTGGGGCGAGGGCTAGGCAAGAACGTTTACACCCTGGGTTTTTATCTTTACCCTAAGCTGTCCCTTTTGGCTGCAGCAGGCGGAGAGAACCCGCGGAGAGAGAACAGCTGCGAAGTGGATGCACAGAACAGTCACCTCGATACCAGCCCCGGGCTCCCAAGCAACGATCCTTCCCCGGAGGGTACTTAACCCACCCCGGGATTCAAGCAGGGAGTTCACCTTGTCCAACTCGCACAGGAGACTGGCATGAGATGTAGGGCTCATCTACTTGCGTTCACACTACGTGGCCCGGAGAAGTTCTCACGGAGCCGAATGCAGCACCCTTCTTCCACCACGTGTGTACACAAAGGAGCGCGGGGCAGTGGTTGTTCTCAAGGCCAAGAGAGAAGCCCTTGTTCTGTGCTGCACCTGCTGGGTGGTTCAAAGGTTTTCTGACCTTCCTGCTCTGGAAGATTTTCAGAGCTGAGGCTACGCCTGGGCTGCGAAAGCAGAGAGGTGTAGAGGCCTTTCACACTGAAGGCGTGGGCCTGTTTGCCATGGAGAAAGTGTACGTCGCCCAAACACCACCACCACCCCACCCCACCCCACCCCACCCCACCCCAACCCACCCCCAGCTGTAGGCGTGCGGGTTGACACCATTTTGTCCTGCCCATGGAAAATACAAAGAGGCGTACACGATTTGGGCTGTCTGGTGAGAGAATTTTGAATCGGCGGCACCCTGAGTACCTTTCCCGAAGTTTGCTTCCTAGCTGGTTAAACTCGGCATTCAGAGGCGAGATGAGAACAAACTTGCTCCGCGTGCGGCGAAGTGCCCTGATGCCCTGCCCTAAATGTTTGAGCTTCTGGCCAGCGTCACGCAAGTACTTTGACACGTAGGAGTCTCACTTTTACTCCAAGCTGTCCCTGTTGGCTGAAGCAGTCGGCGTGTCTGTATCGCAGCCTGGGAGGCCGGGCATTGGGGGAGTCTGCCAAGTGACTGGCCTCCATTTATAGCTAACTGAGAAACTGCGTCGAAGCTTTCGGGAGCCTCTTACAGGGAATGGTTGCAGTTCGGAATTGGAGACTGTGCTGGCAAACGTCAGCAGCTCCTCTCCCTCGGAGGGCTCTTGGTGTGCCGACTCCTAACAGCCAGCACGGTCCCCAGCTCGTGAACGGTCCCATTGCGAGCCGGTCTCGTCCGTGAAAGAGCCACGTGAGGCTGAGCTCCAACAGTCGGGCTCCACACCTGGAGCCTTTGGGACAGGGCAGTCCTGAGCCGATGTGCCCACCAGGGGACGCGACCAAAGTTTACGTACCACAGGAAAGCGCATCAAGGCCTCGTGTTCTCTCCATGAAATGAACGTGAGCTTGAAGGGTGATGCGTCAGCGTGCACCATGAACAGCTCGCTGGTACGCCTGTCTTTGCCCCCTCTCACGGTCTCAAGCACCCGGGCTCAGTTCCGTGCAGGAATGCTGAGTGGGAGCGCCAGCCTCGCTTCTGGACTCTAAAGCCTTCCACCCCCTAATGGCAGGTTGTGTGTGTCTCTCACGTGGGGGGAGGAATGAGGTCGCCCACAGAGGTTCTGCCATGAAAGATCTAAAGACGCACGCTGCTGAGAAGCTTGTTCCTCATGGAGCGTCCCCGAAGGCCAGAAGAATGCCTAAGGTCTCTTTCAAAGCTGCCGGACGCTCTGCCGTTCTAGGCCTGAGATACGGACCTTGTGACGGCACTGTAACCCCGCGAGATTCAGGAGACATCGCCAGTGCGAGTGGCAATCCGGAAGGAAGAACCTCCAAGGCGGAGTGTCCTTTCCTGTACAAAATGGCGCCCAAGTGGCTGAGGCAGGGAGCATTTTCCTTCACAGAACCGGCATCCTCGTATGCCTGTGGGTTACTCTAAAGAAACGACACTGTGAGCAACCTCTTCGAAAAGGCCTTCGCAAGCGACTTGGAGATAACAGCAGCGCAGTGGAGGCACAGACCATTATCCTAGAGAGCAGCACAGTGTCTCTAGCAGCGATCGCTTCCCAGAGGATACTTAAGCCACACCAAGATTCCAGCAGGGAGTTTTGCCTTATAGCAGTACAACTCACTCAAGAAAGAGGGATGAGGTGTAGGGCTAATCTACGTGCGCTCACGCTCTGTGTCCCCGAGAAGGTTTCACGGAGCAGAATGCATCACCGACCGCTACCACGTGTGTGCACCAAAGAAGCCCTGTGCCGTGGGTGTTCTCAGGCCGACAGCGAAGACCTAGGTGTGTGCTGCACCCGCGCTCGGTGGTTCACACGTTGCGTGACCCCTGTGCCTTTGGAAGATGTTCAGAGCGGGTGGCACCTGCGTGCTGCGAGCGCAAGAGGTGTAGAGTGTAGAGGCCTTTCACAATGGAGGAAGGGCTTGCGTCTCATGGAGAGAACGTGTACGTCGCCCGGGAGATGGAGGCGCGCTCTTGACACCATTTCCTCTGCCCGTTTAAAACACAAGTGTTTGTACTCGATCTGGGCTGCCTGGTGAAACGCTTGGCAGTCCGCATCACCCTGAGCACCTTTCCTGAAGTTTGATTCGTAGCTGGGTAAACTCGGGCTTCAGAGGCTTAGATGAGACCAAACGTGTTCAGCTTGTGGCGAAAGCCTTTGACCAGAGGCATATACGCTTGTGCTTGGGGCGAGGGCTAGGCAAGAAAGTTTACACCCTGGGTTTTTATCTTTACCCTAAGCTGTCCCTTTTGGCTGCAGCAGGCGGAGAGAACCCGCGGAGAGAGAACAGCTGCGAAGTGGATGCACAGAACAGTCACCTCGATACCAGCACCGGGGTCCCAAGCAACGATCCTTCCCCGGAGGGTACTTAACCCACCCCGGGATTCAAGCAGGGAGTTCGCCTTGTCCAACTCGCACAGGAGACTGGCATGAGATGTAGTGCTCATCTACTTGCGTTCACACTACGTGGCCAGGAGAAGTTCTCACGGAGCCGAATGCAGCACCCTTCCTCCACCACGGGTGTACACAAAGGAGCGCTGGGCAGTGGGTGTTCTCAAGGCCAAGAGAGAAGCCCTTGTTCTGTGCTGCACCTGCTGGGTGGTTCAAAGGTTTTCTGACCTTCCTGCTCTGGAAGCTTTTCAGAGCTGAGGCTACGCCTGGGCTGCGAAAGCAGAGAGGCGTAGAGGCCTTTCACACTGAAGGCATGGGCCTGTTTCCCATGGAGAAAGTGTACGTCGCCCAACCCCCACCACCACCCTACCCCACCCCACCCCACCCCACCGCAACCCACCACCAGCTGGAGGCGTGCGGGTTGACACCATTTTGTCCTGCCCATGGAAAATACAAAGAGGCGTACACGATTTGGGCTGTCTGGTGAGAGAATTTTGAATCGGCGGCACCCTGAGTACCTTTCCCGAAGTTTGCTTCCTAGCTGGTTAAACTCGGCATTCAGAGGCGAGATGAGAACAAACTTGCTCCGCGTGCGGCGAAGGGCCCTGATGCCCTGCCCTAAATGTTTGAGCTTCTGGCCAGCGTCATGCAAGTACTTTGACACGTAGGAGTCTCACTTTTACTCCAAGCTGTCCCTGTTGGCTGAAGCAGTCGGCGTGTCTGTATCGCAGCCTGGGAGGCCGGGTGTTGGGGGAGTCTGCCAAGTGACTGGCCTCCATTTATAGCTAACTGAGAAACTGCGTCGAAGCTTTCGGGAGCCTCTTACAGGGAATGGTTGCAGTTCGGAATTGGAGACTGTGCTGGCAAACGTCAGCAGCTCCTCTCCCTCGGAGGGCTCTTGGTGGGTCGACTCCTAACAGCCAGCACGGTCCCCAGCTCGTGAACGGTCCCATTGCGAGCCGGTCTCGTCCGTGAAAGAGCCACGTGAGGCTGAGCTCCAACAGTCGGGCTCCACATCTGGAGCCTTTGGGACAGGGCAGTCCTGAGCCGATGTGCCCACCAGGGGACGCGACCACAGTTTACGTACCACAGGAAAGCGCATCAAGGCCTCGTGTTCTCTCCATGAAATGAACGTGAGCTTGAAGGGTGATGCGTCAGCGTGCACCGTGAACAGCTCGCTGGTACGCCTGTCTTTGCCCCCTCTCACGGTCTCACGCACCCGGGCTCAGTTCCGTGCAGGAATGCTGAGTGGGAGCGCCAGCCTCGCTTCTGGACTCTAAAGCCTTCCACCCCCTAATGGCAGGTTGTGTGTGTCTCTCACGTGGGGGGAGGAATGAGGTCGCCCACAGAGGTTCTGCCATGAAAGATCTAAAGACGCACGCTGCTGAGAAGCTTGTTCCTCATGGAGCATCCCCGAAGGCCAGAAGAATGCCGACGGTCTCTTTCAAAGCTGCCGGACGCTCTGCCGTTCTAGGCCTGAGATACGGACCTTGTGACGGCACTGTAACCCCGCGAGATTCAGGAGACATCGCCAGTGCGAGTGGCAATCCGGAAGGAAGAACCTCCAAGGCGGAGTGTCCTTTCCTGTACAAAACGGCGCCCAAGTGGCTGAGGCAGGGAGCATTTTCCTTCACAGAACCGGCATCCTCGTATGCCTGTGGGTTACTCTAAAGAAACGACACTGTGAGCAACCTCTTCGAAAAGGCCTTCGCAAGCGACTTGGAGACAACAGCAGCGCAGTGGAGGCACAGACCATTATCCTAGAGAGCAGCACAGTGTCTCTAGCAGCGATCGCTTCCCGGAGGATACTTAAGCCACACCGAGATTCCAGCAGGGAGTTTTGCCTTATAGCAGTACAACTCACTCAAGAAAGAGGGATGAGTTGTAGGGCTAATCTACGTGCGCTCACGCTCTGTGTCCCCGAGAAGGTTTCACGGAGCAGAATGCATCACCGACCGCTACCACGTGTGTGCACCAAAGAAGCCCTGTGCCGTGGGTGTTCTCAGGCCGACAGCAAAGACCTAGGTGTGTGCTGCACCCGCCCCCGGTGGTTCACACGTTGCGTGACCCCTGTGCCTTTGGAAGATGTTCAGAGTGGGTGGCACCTGCGTGCTGCGAGCGCAAGAGGTGTAGAGTGTAGAGGCCTTTCACACTGGAGGAAGGGCTTGCGTCTCATGGAGAGAACGTGTACGTCGCCCGGGAGATGGAGGCGCGCTCTTGACACCATTTCCTCTGCCCGTTTAAAACACAAGTGTTTGTACTCGATCTGGGCTGCCTGGTGAAACGCTTGGCAGTCCGCATCACCCTGAGCACCTTTCCTGAAGTTTGATTCGTAGCTTGGTAAACTCGGGCTTCAGAGGCTTAGATGAGACCAAACGTGTTCAGCTTGTGGCGAAAGCCTTTGACCAGAGGCATATACGCTTGTGCTTGGGGCGAGGGCTAGGCAAGAACGTTTACACCCTGGGTTTTTATCTTTACCTTAAGCTGTCCCTTTTGGCTGCAGCAGGCGTAGAGAACCCGCGGAGAGAGAACAGCTGCGAAGTGGATGCACAGAACAGTCACCTCGATACCAGCCCCGGGGTCCCAAGCAAGGATCCTTCCCCGGAGGGTACTTAACCCACCCCGGGATTCAAGCAGGGAGTTCTCCTTGTCCAACTCGCACAGGAGACTGGCATGAGATGTAGGGCTCATCTACTTGCGTTCACACTACGTGGCCCGGAGAAGTTCTCACGGAACCGAATGCAGCACCCTTCCTCCACCACGTGTGTACACAAAGGAGCGCGGGGCAGTGGGTGTTCTCAAGGCCAAGAGAGAAGCCCTTGTTCTGTGCTGCACCTGCTGGGTGGTTCAAAGGTTTTCTGACCTTCCTGCTCTGGAAGATTTTCAGAGCTGAGGCTACGCCTGGGCTGCGAAAGCAGAGAGGTGTAGAGGCCTTTCACACTGAAGGCGTGGGCCTGTTTGCCATGGAGAAAGTGTACGTCGCCCAACCACCACCCCCACCCCACCCCACCCCACCCCACCCCAACCCACCCCCAGCTGGAGGCGTGCGGGTTGACACCATTTTGTCCTGCCCATGGAAAATACAAAGAGGCGTACACGATTTGGGCTGTCTGGTGAGAGAATTTTGAATCGGCGGCACCCTGAGTACCTTTCCCGAAGTTTGCTTCCTAGCTGGTTAAACTCGGCATTCAGAGGCGAGATGAGAACAAACTTGCTCCGCGTGCGGCGAAGTGCCCTGATGCCCTGCCCTAAATGTTTGAGCTTCTGGCCAGCGTCACGCAAGTACTTTGACACCTAGGAGTCTCACTTTTACTCCAAGCTGTCCCTGTTGGCTGAAGCAGTCGGCGTGTCTGTATCGCAGCCTGGGAGGCCGGGCGTTGGGGGAGTCTGCCAAGTGACTGGCCTCCATTTATAGCTAACTGAGAAACTGCGTCGAAGCTTTCGGGAGCCTCTTACAGGGAATGGTTGCAGTTCGGAATTGGAGACTGTGCTGGGAAACGTCAGCAGCTCCTCTCCCTCGGAGGGCTCTTGGTGTGCCGACTCCTAACAGCCAGCACGGTCCCCAGCTCGTGAACGGTCCCATTGCGAGCCGGTCTCGTCCGTGAAAGAGCCACGTGAGGCTGAGCTCCAACAGTCGGGCTTCACACCTGGAGCCTTTGGGACAGGGCATTCCTGAGCCGATGTGCCCACCAGGGGACGCGACCAAAGTTTACGTACCACAGGAAAGCGCATCAAGGCCTCGTGTTCTCTCCATGAAATGAACGTGAGCTTGAAGGGTGATGCGTCAGCGTGCACCATGTACAGCTCGCTGGTACGCCTGTCTTTGCCCCCTCTCACGGTCTCAAGCACCCGGGCTCAGTTCCATTCAGGAATGCTGAGTGGGAGCGCCAGCCTCGCTTCTGGACTCTAAAGCCTTCCACCCCCTAACGGCAGGTTGTGTGTGTCTCTCACGTGGGGGGAGGAATGAGGTCGCCCACAGAGGTTCTGCCATGAAAGATCTAAAGACGCACGCTGCTGAGAAGCTTGTTCCTCATGGAGCATCCCCGAAGGCCAGAAGAATGCCGACGGTCTCTTTCAAAGCTGCCGGATGCTCTGCCGTTCTAGGCCTGAGATACGGACCTTGTGACGGCACTGTAACCCCGCGAGATTCAGGAGACATCGCCAGTGCGAGTGGCAATCCGGAAGGAAGAACCTCCAAGGTGGAGTGTCCTTTCCTGTACAAAACGGCGCCCAAGTGGCTGAGGCAGGGAGCATTTTCCTTCACAGAACCGGCATCCTCGTATGCCTGTGGGTTACTCTAAAGAAACGACACTGTGAGCAACCTCTTCGAAAAGGTCTTCGCAAGCGACTTGGAGACAACAGCAACGCAGTGGAGGCACAGACCATTATCCTAGAGAGCAGCACAGTGTCTCTAGCAGCGATCGCTTCCCGGAGGATACTTAAGCCACACCGAGATTCCAGCAGGGAGTTTTGCCTTATAGCAGTACAACTCACTCAAGAAAGAGGGATGAGGTGTAGGGCTAATCTACGTGCGCTCACGCTCTGTGTCCCCGAGAAGGTTTCACGGAGCAGAATGCATCACCGACCGCTACCACGTGTGTGCACCAAAGAAGCCCTGTGCCGTGGGTGTTCTCAGGCCGACAGCGAAGACCTAGGTGTGTGCTGCACCCGCGCTCGGTGGTTCACGCGTTGCGTGACCCCTGTGCCTTTGGAAGATGTTCAGAGCGGGTGGCACCTGCGTGCTGCGAGCGCAAGAGGTGTAGAGTGTAGAGGCCTTTCACAATGGAGGAAGGGCTTGCGTCTCATGGAGAGAACGTGTACGTTGCCCGGGAGATGGAGGCGCGCTCTTGACACCATTTCCTCTGCCCGTTTAAAACACAAGTGTTTGTACTCGATCTGGGCTGCCTGGTGAAACGCTTGGCAGTCCGCATCACCCTGAGCACCTTTCCTGAAGTTTGATTCGTAGCTGGGTAAACTCGGGCTTCAGAGGCTTAGATGAGACCAAACGTGTTCAGCTTGTGGCGAAAGCCTTTGACCAGAGGCATATACGCTTGTGCTTGGGGTGAGGGCTAGGCAAGAACGTTTACACCCTGGGTTTTTATCTTTACCCTAAGCTGTCCCTTTTGGCTGCAGCAGGCGGAGAGAACCCGCGGAGAGAGAACAGCTGCGAAGTGGATGCACAGAACAGTCACCTCGATACCAGCCCCGGGGTCCCAAGCAACGATCCTTCCCCGCAGGGTACTTAACCCACCCCGGGATTCAAGCAGGGAGTTCGCCTTGTCCAACTCGCACAGGAGACTGGCATGAGATGTAGTGCTCATCTACTTGCGTTCACACTACGTGGCCAGGAGAAGTTCTCACGGAGCCGAATGCAGCACCCTTCCTCCACCACGTGTGTACACAAAGGAGCGCTGGGCAGTGGGTGTTCTCAAGGCCAAGAGAGAAGCCCTTGTTCTGTGCTGCACCTGCTGGGTGGTTCAAAGCTTTTCTGACCTTCCTGCTCTGGAAGCTTTTCAGAGCTGAGGCTACGCCTGGGCTGCGAAAGCAGAGAGGCGTAGAGGCCTTTCACACTGAAGGCGTGGGCCTGTTTCCCATGGAGAAAGTGTACGTCGCCCAACCCCCACCCCCACCCCACCCGACCCCACCCCACCCCAAACCCACCCCAACCCACCCCCAGCTGGAGGTGTGCGGGTTGACACCATTTTGTCCTGCCCATGGAAAATACAAAGAGGCGTACACGATTTGGGCTGTCTGGTGAGAGAATTTTGAATCGGCGGCACCCTGAGTACCTTTCCCGAAGTTTGCTTCCTAGCTGGTTAAACTCGGCATTCAGAGGCGAGATGAGAACAAACTTGCTCCGCGTGCGGCGAAGTGCCCTGATGCCCTGCCCTAAATGTTTGAGCTTCTGGCCATCGTCACGCTAGTACTTTGACACGTAGGAGTATCCCTTTTACTCCAAGCTGTCCCTGTTGGCTGAAGCAGTCGGCATGTCTGTATCGCAGCCTGGGAGCCCGGGCGTTGGGGGAGTCTGCCAAGTGACTGGCCTCCATTTATAGCTAACTGAGAAACTGCGTCGAAGCTTTCGGGAGCCTCTTACAGGGAATGGTTGCAGTTCGGAATTGGAGACTGTGCTGGCAAATGTCAGCAGCTCCTCTCCCTCGGAGGGCTCTTGGTGTGCCGACTCCTAACAGCCAGCATGGTCCCCAGCTCGTGAACGGTCCCATTGCGAGCCGGTCTCGTCCGTGAAAGAGCCACGTGAGGCTGAGCTCCAACAGTCGGGCTCCACACCTGGAGCCTTTGGGACAGGGCAGTCCTGAGCCGATGTGCCCACCAGGGGATGCGACCAAAGTTTACGTACCACAGGAAAGCGCATCAAGGCCTCGTGTTCTCTCCATGAAATGAACGTGAGCTTGAAGTGTGATGCGTCAGCGTGCACCGTGAACAGCTCGCTGGTACGCCTGTCTTTGCCCCCTCTCACGGTCTCACGCACCCGGGCTCAGTTACGTGTAGGAATGCTGAGTGGGAGCGCCAGCCTCGCTTCTGGACTCTAAAGCCTTCCACCCCCTAATGGCAGGTTGTGTGTGTCTCTCACGTGGGGGGAGGAATGAGGTCGCCCACAGAGGTTCTGCCATGAAAGATCTAAAGACGCACGCTGCTGAGAAGCTTGTTCCTCATGGAGCATCCCCGAAGGCCAGAAGAATGCCGACGGTCTCTTTCAAAGCTGTCGGACGCTCTGCCGTTCTAGGCCTGAGATACGGACCTTGTGACGGCACTGTAACCCCGCGAGATTCAGGAGACATCGCCAGTGTGAGTGGCAATCCGGAAGGAAGAACCTCCAAGGCGGAGTGTCCTTTCCTGTACAAAACGGCGCCCAAGTGGCTGAGGCAGGGAGCATTTTCCTTCACAGAACCGGCATCCTCGTATGCCTGTGGGTTACTCTAAAGAAACGACACTGTGAGCAACCTCTTCGAAAAGGCCTTCGCAAGCGACTTGGAGACAACAGCAGCGCAGTGGAGGCACAGACCATTATCCTAGAGAGCAGCACAGTGTCTCTAGCAGTGATCGCTTCCCGGAGGATACTTAAGCCACACCGAGATTCCAGCAGGGAGTTTTGCCTTATAGCAGTACAACTCACTCAAGAAAGAGGGATGAGGTGTAGGGCTAATCTACGTGCGCTCACGCTCTGTGTCCCCAAGAAGGTTTCACGGAGCAGAATGCATCACCGACCGCTACCACGTGTGTGCACCAAAGAAGCCCTGTGCCGTGGGTGTTCTCAGGCCGACAGTGAAGACCTAGGTGTGTGCTGCACCCGCGCTCGGTGGTTCACACGTTGCGTGACCCCTGTGCCTTTGGAAGATGTTCAGAGCGGGTGGCATCTGTGTGCTGCAAGCGCAAGAGGTGTAGAGTGTAGAGGCCTTTCACACTGGAGGAAGGGCTTGCGTCTCATGGAGAGAAAGTGTATGTCGCCTGGGAGATGGAGGCGCGCTCTTGACACCATTTCCTCTGCCCGTTTAAAACACAAGTGTTTGTACTCGATCTGGGCTGCCTGGTGAAACGCTTGGCAGTCCGCATCACCCTGAGCACCTTTCCTTAAGTTTGATTCGTAGCTGGGTAAACTCGGGCTTCAGAGGCTTAGATGAGACCAAACGTGTTCAGCTTGTGGCGAAAGCCTTTGACCAGAGGCATATACGCTTGTGCTTGGGGCGAGGGCTAGGCAAGAACGTTTACACACTGGGTTTTTATCTTTACCCTAAGCTGTCCCTTTTGGCTGCAGCAGGCGGAGAGAACCCGCGGAGAGAGAACAGCTGCGAAGTGGTTGCACAGAACAGTCACCTCGATACCAGCCCCGGGGTCCCAAGCAACGATCCTTCCCCGCAGGGTACTTAACCCACCCCGGGATTCAAGCAGGGAGTTCGCCTTGTCCAACTCACACAGGAGACTGGCATGAGATGTAGGGCTCATCTACTTGCGTTCACACTACGTGGCCCGGAAAAGTTCTCACGGAGCCGAATGCAGCACCCTTCCTCCACCACGTGTGTACACAAAGGAGCGCTGGACAGTGGGTGTTCTCAAGGCCAAGAGAGAAGCCCTTGTTCTGTGCTGCACCTGCTGGGTGGTTCAAAGGTTTTCTGACCTTCCTGCTCTGGAAGATTTTCAGAGCTGAGGCTACGCCTGGGCTGCGAAAGCAGAGAGGCGTAGAGGCCTTTCACACTGAAGGCGTGGGCCTGTTTCCCATGGAGAAAGTGTACGTTGCCGAACCCCCACCCCCACCCCACCCCACCCCACCCCACCCCACCCTACCCCAACCCACCCCCAGCTGGAGGCGTGCGGGTTGACACCATTTTGTCCTGCCCATGGAAAATACAAAGAGGCGTACACGATTTGGGCTGTCTGGTGAGAGAATTTTGAATCGGCGGCACCCTGAGTACCTTTCCCGAAGTTTGCTTCCTAGCTGGTTAAACTCGGCATTCAGAGGCGAGATGAGAAGAAACTTGCTCCGCGTGCGGCGAAGTGCCGTGATGACCTTCCCTAAATGTTTGAGCTTCTGGCCAGCGTCACGCAAGTACTTTGACACGTAGGAGTCTCACTTTTACTCCAAGCTGTCCCTGTCGGCTGAAGCAGTCGGCGTGTCTGTATCGCAGCCTGGGAGGCCGGGCATTGGGGGAGTCTGCCAAGTGACTGGCCTCCATTTATAGCTAACTGAGAAACTGCGTCGAAGCTTTCGGGAGCCTCTTACAGGGAATGGATTCAGTTGGGAATTGGAGACTGTGCTGGCAAACGTCAGCAGCTCCTCTCCCTCGGAGGGCTCTTGGTGTGCCGACTTCTAACAGCCAGCACGGTCCCCAGCTCGTGAACGGTCCCATTGCGAGCCGGTCTCGTCCGTGAAAGAGCCACGTGAGGCTGAGCTCCAACAGTCGGGCTCCACACCTGGAGCCTTTGGGACAGGGCAGTCCTGAGCCGATGTGCCCACCAGGGGACGCGACCAAAGTTTACGTACCACAGGAAAGCGCATAAAGGCCTCGTGTTCTCTCCATGAAATGAACGTGAGCTTGAAGGGTGATGCGTCAGCGTGCACCGTGAACAGCTCGCTGGTACGCCTGTCTTTGCCCCCTCTCACGGTCTCACGCACCCGGGCTCAGTTCCGTGCAGGAATGCTGAGTGGGAGCGCCAGCCTCGCTTCTGGACTCTAAAGCCTTCCACCCCCTAATGGCAGGTTGTGTGTGTCTCTCACGTGGGGGGAGGAATGAGGTCGCCCACTGCGGTTCTGCCATGAACGATCTAAAGACGCACGCTGCTGAGGAGCTTGTTCCTCATGGAGCGACCTTTAAGGCCAGAAGAATGCCGACGGTCTCTTTCAAAGCTGCCGGACGCTCTGCCATTCTAGGCCTGAGATACGGACCTTGTGACGGCACTGTAACCCCGAGGGATTTAGGAGACATCGCCAGTGTGAGTGGCAATCCGGAAGGAAGAACCTCCAAGGCGGAGTGTCCTTTCCTGTACAAAACGGCGCCCAAGTGGCTGAGGCAGGGAGCATTTTCCTTCACAGAACCGGCATCCTCGTATGCCTGTGGGTTACTCTAAAGAAACGACACTGTGAGCAACCTCTTCGAAAAGGCCTTCGCAAGCGACTTGGAGACAACAGCAACGCAGTGGAGGCACAGACCATTATCCTAGAGAGCAGCACAGTGTCTCTAGCAGCGATCGCTTCCCAGAGGATACTTAAGCCACACCGAGATTCCAGCAGGGAGTTTTGCCTTATAGCAGTACAACTCACTCAAGAAAGAGGGATGAGGTGTAGGGCTAATCTACGTGCGCTCACGCTCTGTGTCCCCGAGAAGGTTTCACGGAGCAGAATGCATCACCGACCGCTACCACGTGTGTGCACCAAAGAAGCCCTGTGCCGTGGGTGTTCTCAGGCCGACAGCGAAGACCTAGGTGTGTGCTGCACCCGCGCTCGGTGGTTCACGCATTGCGTGACCCCTGTGCCTTTGGAAGATGTTCAGAGCGGGTGGCACCTGCGTGCTGCGAGCGCAAGAGGTGTAGAGTGTAGAGGCCTTTCACAATGGAGGAAGGGCTTGCGTCTCATGGAGAGAACGTGTACGTTGCCCGGGAGATGGAGGCGCGCTCTTGACACCATTTCCTCTGCCCGTTTAAAACACAAGTGTTTGTACTCGATCTGGGCTGCCTGGTGAAACGCTTGGCAGTCCGCATCACCCTGAGCACCTTTCCTGAAGTTTGATTCGTAGCTGGGTAAACTCGGGCTTCAGAGGCTTAGATGAGACCAAACGTGTTCAGCTTGTGGCGAAAGCCTTTGACCAGAGGCATATACGCTTGTGCTTGGGGTGAGGGCTAGGCAAGAACGTTTACACCCTGGGTTTTTATCTTTACCCTAAGCTGTCCCTTTTGGCTGCAGCAGGCGGAGAGAACCCGCGGAGAGAGAACAGCTGCGAAGTGGATGCACAGAACAGTCACCTCGATACCAGCCCCGGGGTCCCAAGCAACGATCCTTCCCCGGAGGGTACTTAACCCACCCCGGGATTCAAGCAGGGAGTTCGCCTTGTCCAACTCGCACAGGAGACTGGCATGAGATGTAGTGCTCATCTACTTGCGTTCACACTACGTGGCCAGGAGAAGTTCTCACGGAGCCGAATGCAGCACCCTTCCTCCACCACGTGTGTACACAAAGGAGCGCTGGGCAGTGGGTGTTCTCAAGGCCAAGAGAGAAGCCCTTGTTCTGTGCTGCACCTGCTGGGTGGTTCAAAGGTTTTCTGACCTTCCTGCTCTGGAAGCTTTTCAGAGCTGAGGCTACGCCTGGGCTGCAAAAGCAGAGAGGCGTAGAGGCCTTTCACACTGAAGGCGTGGGCCTGTTTCCCATGGAGAAAGTGTACGTCGCCCAACCCCCACCACCACCCTACTCCACCCCACCCCACCCCACCGCAACCCACCACCAGCTGGAGGCGTGCGGGTTGACACCATTTTGTCCTGCCCATGGAAAATACAAAGAGGCGTACACGATTTGGGCTGTCTGGTGAGAGATTTTTGAATCGGCGGCACCCTGAGTACCTTTCCCGAAGTTTGCTTCCTAGCTGGTTAAACTCGGCATTCAGAGGCGAGATGAGAACAAACTTGCTCCGCGTGCGGCGAAGGGCCCTGATGCCCTGCCCTAAATGTTTGAGCTTCTGGCCAGCGTCATGCAAGTACTTTGACACGTAGGAGTCTCACTTTTACTCCAAGCTGTCCCTGTTGGCTGAAGCAGTCGGCGTGTCTGTATCACAGCCTGGGAGGCCGGGCGTTGGGGGAGTCTGCCAAGTGACTGCCCTCCATTTATAGCTAACTGAGAAACTGCGTCGAAGCTTTCGGGAGCCTCTTACAGGGAATGGTTGCAGTTCGGAATTGGAGACTGTGCTGGCAAACGTCAGCAGCTCCTCTCCCTCGGAGGGCTCTTGGTGGGTCGACTCCTAACAGCCAGCACGGTCCCCAGCTCGTGAACGGTCCCATTGCGAGCCGGTCTCGTCCGTGAAAGAGCCACGTGAGGCTGAGCTCCAACAGTCGGGCTCCACACCTGGAGCCTTTGGGACAGGGCAGTCCTGAGCCGATGTGCCCACCAGGGGACGCGACCAAAGTTTACGTACCACAGGAAAGCGCATCAAGGCCTCGTGTTCTCTCCATGAAATGAACGTGAGCTTGAAGGGTGATGCGTCAGCGTGCACCGTGAACAGCTCGCTGGTACGCCTGTCTTTGCCCCCTCTCACGGTCTCACGCACCCGGGCTCAGTTCCGTGCAGGAATGCTGTGTGGGAGCGCCAGCCTCGCTTCTGGACTCTAAAGCCTTCCACCCCCTAATGGCAGGTTGTGTGGGTCTCTCACGGGGGGGGAGGAATGAGGTCGCCCACAGAGGTTCTGCCATGAAAGATCTAAAGACGCATGCTGCTGAGGAGCTTGTTCCTCATGGAGCGTCCCCGAAGGCCAGAAGAATGCCGACGGTCTCTTTCAAAGCTGTCGGATGCTCTGCCGTTCTAGGCCTGAGATACGGACCTTGTGACGGCACTGTAACCCCGCGAGATTCAGGAGACATCGCCAGTGCGAGTGGCAATCCGGAAGGAGAACCTCCAAGGCGGAGTGTCCTTTCCTGTACAAAACGGCGCCCAAGTGGCTGAGGCAGGGAGCATTTTCCTTCACAGAACCGGCATCCTCGTATGCCTGTGTGTTACTCTAAAGAAACGACACTGTGAGCAACCTCTTCGAAAAGGCCTTCGCAAGCGACTTGGAGACAACAGCAGCGCAGTGGAGGCACAGACCATTATCCTAGAGAGCAGCACAGTGTCTCTAGCAGCGATCACTTCCCGGAGGATACTTAAGCCACACCGAGATTCCAGCAGGGAGTTTTGCCTTATAGCAGTACAACTCACTCAAGAAAGAGGGATGAGGTGTAGGGCTAATCTATGTGCGCTCACGCTCTGTGTCCCCGAGAAGGTTTCACGGAGCAGAATGCATCACCGACCACTACCACGTGTGTGCACCAAAGAAGCCCTGTGCCGTGGGTGTTCTCAGGCCGACAGCGAAGACCTAGGTGTGTGCTGCACCCGCGCTCGGTGGTTCACATGTTGCGTGACCCCTGTGCCTTTGGAAGATGTTCAGAGCGGGTGGCACCTGCGTGCTGCGAGCGCAAGAGGTGTAGAGTGTAGAGGCCTTTCACACTGGAGGAAGGGCTTGCGTCTCATGGAGAGAACGTGTACGTCGCCCGGGAGATGGAGGCGCGCTCTTGACACCATTTCCTCTGCCCGTTTAAAACACAAGTGTTTGTACTCGATCTGGGCTGCCTGGTGAAACGCTTGGCAGTCCGCATCACCCTGAGCACCTTTCCTGAAGTTTGATTCGTAGCTGGGTAAACTCGGGCTTCAGAGGCTTAGATGAGACCAAACGTGTTCAGCTTGTGGCGAAAGCCTTTGACCAGAGGCATATACGCTTGTGCTTGGGGCGAGGGCTAGGCAAGAACGTTTACACCCTGGGTTTTTATCTTTACCCTAAGCTGTCCCTTTTGGCTGCAGCAGGCGGAGAGAACCCGCGGAGAGAGAACAGCTGCGAAGTGGATGCACAGAACAGTCACCTCGATACCAGCCCCGGGGTCCCAAGCAAAGATCCTTCCCCGGAGGGTACTTAACCCACCCCGGGATTCAAGCAGGGAGTTCGCCTTGTCCAACTCGCACAGGAGACTGGCATGAGATGTAGGGCTCATCTACTAGCGTTCACACTACGTGGCCCGGAGAAATTCTCACGGAGCCGAATGCAGCACCCTTCCTCCACCACGTGTGTACACAAAGGAGCGCTGGGCAGTGGGTGTTCTCAAGGCCAAGAGAGAAGCCCTTGTTCTGTGCTGCACCTGCTGGGTGGTTCAAAGGTTTTCTGACCTTTCTGTTCGGGAAGCTTTTCAGAGCTGAGCCTACTCCTGGGCTGCGAAAGCAGAGAGGCGTAGAGGCCTTTCACAGTGAAGGCGTGGGCCTGTTTCCCATGGAGAAAGTGTACGTCGCCCAACCCCCACCCCCACCCCACCCGACCCCACCCCACCCCACCCCACCCCAACCCACCCCCAGCTGGAGGCGTGCGGGTTGACACCATTTTGTCCTGCCCATGGAAAATACAAAGAGGCGTACACGATTTGGGCTGTCTGGTGAGAGAATTTTGAATCGGCGGCACCCTGAGTACCTTTCCCGAAGTTTGCTTCCTAGCTGGTTAAACTCGGCATTCAGAGGCGAGATGAGAACAAACTTGCTCCGCGTGCGGCGAAGTGCCCTGATGCCCTGCCCTAAATGTTTGAGCTTCTGGCCATCGTCACGCTAGTACTTTGACACGTAGGAGTCTCCCTTTTACTCCAAGCTGTCCCTGTTGGCTGAAGCAGTCGGCGTGTCTGTATCGCAGCCTGGGAGCCCGGGCGTTGGGGGAGTCTGCCAAGTGACTGGCCTCCATTTATAGCTAACTGAGAAACTGCGTCGAAGCTTTCGGGAGCCTCTTACAGGGAATGGTTGCAGTTCGGAATTGGAGACTGTGCTGGCAAATGTCAGCAGCTCCTCTCCCTCGGAGGGCTCTTGGTGTGCCGACTCCTAACAGCCAGCATGGTCCCCAGCTCGTGAACGGTCCCATTGCGAGCCGGTCTCGTCCGTGAAAGAGCCACGTGAGGCTGAGCTCCAACAGTCGGGCTCCACACCTGGAGCCTTTGGGACAGGGCAGTCCTGAGCCGATGTGCCCACCAGGGGACGCGACCAAAGTTTACGTACCACAGGAAAGCGCATCAAGGCCTCGTGTTCTCTCCATGAAATGAACGTGAGCTTGAAGGGTGATGCGTCAGCGTGCACCGTGAACAGCTCGCTGGTACGCCTGTCTTTGCCCCCTCTCACGGTCTCACGCACCCGGGCTCAGTTCCGTGCAGGAATGCTGAGTGGGAGCGCCAGCCTCGCTTCTGGACTCTAAAGCCTTCCACCCCCTAATGGCAGGTTGTGTGTGTCTCTCACGTGGGGGGAGGAATGAGGTCGCCCACTGCGGTTCTGCCATGAAAGATCTAAAGACGCACGCTGCTGAGGAGCTTGTTCCTCATGGAGCGACCTTTAAGGCCAGAAGAATGCCGACGGTCTCTTTCAAAGCTGCCGGACGCTCTGCCGTTCTAGGCCTGAGATACGGACCTTGTGACGGCACTGTAACCCCGAGAGATTCAGGAGACATCGCCAGTGTGAGTGGCAATCCGGAAGGAAGAACCTCCAAGGCGGAGTGTCCTTTCCTGTACAAAACGGCGCCCAAGTGGCTGAGGCAGGGAGCATTTTCCTTCACAGAACTGGCATCCTCGTATGCCTGTGGGTTACTCTAAAGAAACGACACTGTGAGCAACCTCTTCGAAAAGGCCTTCGCAAGCGACTTGGAGACAACAGCAGCGCAGTGGAGGCACAGACCATTGTCCTAGAGAGCAGCACAGTGTCTCTAGCAGCGATCGCTTCCCCGAGGATACTTAAGCCGCACCGAGATTCCAGCAGGGAGTTTTGCCTTATAGCAGTACAACTCACTCAAGAAAGAGGGATGAGGTGTAGGGCTAATCTACGTGCGCTCACGCTCTGTGTCCCCGAGAAGGTTTCACGGAGCAGAATGCATCACCGACCGCTACCACGTGTGTGCACCAAAGAAGCCCTGTGTCGTGGGTGTTCTCAGGCCGACAGCGAAGACCTAGGTGTGTGTTGCACCCGCGCTCGGTGGTTCACACGTTGCGTGACCCTGTGCCTTTGGAAGATGTTCAGAGCGGGTGGCACCTGCGTGCTGCGAGCGCAAGAGGTGTAGAGTGTAGAGGCCTTTCACACTGGAGGAAGGGCTTGCGTTTCATGGAGAAAACGTGTACGTCACCCGGGAGAGAGGCGCGCTCTTGACACCATTTCCTCTGCCCGTTTAAAACACAAGTGTTTGTACTCGATCTGGGCTGCCTGGTGAAATGCTTGACAGTCCGCATCACCCTGAGCACCTTTCCTGAAGTTTGATTCGTAGCTGGGTAAACTCGGGCTTCAGAGGCTTAGATGAGACCAAACGTGTTCAGCTTGTGGCGAAAGCCTTTGACCAGAGGCATATACGCTTGTGCTTGGGGCGAGGGCTAGGCAAGAACGTTTACACACTGGGTTTTTATCTTTACCCTAAGCAGTACCTTTTGGCTGCAGCAGGCGGAGAGAACCCGCGGAGAGAGAACAGCTGCGAAGTGGATGCACAGAACAGTCACCTCGATACCAGCCCCGGGATCCCAAGCAACGATCCTTCCCCGGAGGGTACTTAACCCACCCCGGGATTCAAGCAGGGAGTTCGCCTTGTCCGACTCGCACAGGAGACTGTCATGAGATGTAGGGCTCATCTATTTGCGTTCACACTACGTGGCCCGGAGAAGTTCTCACGGAGCCGAATCCAGCACCCTTCCTCCACCACGTGTGTACACAAAGGAGCGCTGGGCAGTGGGTGTTCTCAAGGCCAAGAGAGAAGCCCTTGTTCTGTGCTGCACCTGCTGGGTGGTTCAAAGTTTTTCTGACCTTCCTGCTCTGGAAGCTTTTCAGAGCTGTGGCTACGCCTGGGCTGCGAAAGCAGAGAGGCGTAGAGGCCTTTCACACTGAAGGCGTGGGCCTGTTTCCCGTGGAGAAACTGAATGTCGCCCAACCCCCAACCCCACCCCACCCCTCCCCACCCCACCCCACCCCAACCCACCCCCAGCTGGAGGTGTGCGGGTTGACACCATTTTGTCCTGCCCATGGAAAATACAAAGAGGCGTACACGATTTGGGCTGTCTGGTGAAAGAATTATGAATTGGCGGCACCCTGAGTACCTTTCCCGAAGATTGCTTCCTAGCTGGTTAAACTCGGCATTCAGAGGCGAGATGAGAACAAACTTGCTCCGCGTGCGGCGAAGTGCCTTGATGCCCTGCCCTAAATGTTTCAGCTTCTGGCCAGCTTCACGCAAGTACTTTGACACGTAGGAGTCTCACTTTTACTCCAAGCTGTCCCTGTTGGCTGAAGCAGTCGGCGTGTCTCTATCGCAGCCTGGGAGGCTGGGCGTTGGGGGAGTCTGCCAAGTGACTGGCCTCCATTTATAGCTAACTGAGAAACTGCGTCGAAGCTTTCAGGAGCCTCTTACAGGGAATGTTTGCAGTTCGGAATTGGAGACTGTGTTGGCAAACGTCAGCAGCTCCTCTCCCTTGGAGGGCTGTTGGTGTGCCGACTCCTAACAGCCAGCACGGTCCGCAGCTCGTGAACGGTCCCATTGCGAGCCGGTCTCGTCCGTGAAAGAGCCACGTGAGGCTGAGCTCCAACAGTCGGGCTCCACACCTGGAGCCTTTGAGACAGGGCAGTCCTGAGCCGATGTGCCCACCAGGGGATGCGACCAAAGTTTACGTACCACAGGAAAGCGCATCAAGGCCTCGTGTTCTCTCCATGAATTGAACGTGAGCTTGAAGGGTGATGCGTCAGCGTGCACCGTGAACAGCTCGCTGGTACTCCTGTCTTTGCCCCCTCTCACGGTCTCACGCACCCGGGCTCAATTCCGTGCAGGAATGCTGAGTGGGAGCGCCAGCCTCGCTTCTGGACTCTAAAGCCTTCCACCCCCTAATGGCAGGTTGTGTGTGTCTCTCACGTGGGGGGAGGAATGAGGTCGCCCACAGAGGTTCTGCCATGAAAGATCTAAAGACGCACGCTGCTGAGGAGCTTGTTCCTCATGGAGCGACCCGAAGGCCAGAAGAATGCCGACGGTCTCTTTCAAAGCTGCCGGATGCTCTGCCATTCTAGGCCTGAGATACGGACCTTGTGACGGCACTGTAACCCCGCGAGATTCAGGAGATATCGCCAGTGCGAGTGGCAATCCGGAAGGAAGAACCTTCAAGGCGGAGTGTCCTTTGCTGTACAAAACGGAGCCCAATGGCTGAGGCAGGGAGCATTTTCCTTCACAGAACCAGCATCCTCGTATGCCTGTGGATTACTCTGAAGAAACGACACTGTGAGCAACCTCTTCGAAAAGGCCTTCGCAAGCGACTTGGAGACAACAGCAGCGCAGTGGAGGCACAGACCATTATTCTAGAGAGCAGCACAGTGTCTCTAGCAGCGATCGCTTCCCGGAGGATACTTAAGCCACACCGAGATTCCAGCAGGGAGTTTTGCCTTATAGCAGTACAACTCACTCAAGAAAGAGGGATGAGGTGTAGGGCCAATCTACGTGCGCTCACGCTCTGTGTCCCCGAGAAGGTTTCACGGAGCAGAATGCATCACCGACCGCTACCACGTGTGTGCACCAAAGAAGCCCTGTGCCGTGGGTGTTCTGAGGCCGACAGCGAAGACCTAGGTGTGTGCTGCACCCGCGCTCGGTGGTTCACACGTTGCGTGACCCCTGTGCCTTTGGAAGATGTTCAGAGCGGGTGGCACCTGCGTGCTGTGAGCGCAAGAGGTGTAGAGTGTAGAGGCCTTTCACACTGGAGGAAGGGCTTGCGACTCGTGGAGAGAACGTGTACGTCGCCCGGGAGATGGAGGCGCGCTCTTGACACCATTTCCTCTGCCCACTTAAAACACAAGTGTTTGTACTCGATCTGGGCTGCCTGGTGAAACGCTTGGCAGTCCGCATCACCCTGAGCACCTTTCCTGAAGTTTGATTCGTAGCTGGGTAAACTCGGGCTTCAGAGGCTTAGATGAGACCAAACGTGTTCAGCTTGTGGCGAAAGCCTTTGACCAGAGGCATATACGCTTGTGCTTGGGGCGAGGGCTAGGCAAGAACGTTTACACCCTGGGTTTTTATCTTTACCCTAAGCTGTCCCTTTTGGCTGCAGCAGGCGGAGAGAACCCGCGGAGAGAGAACAGCTGCGAAGTGGATGCACAGAACAGTCACCTCGATACCAGCTCCGGGGTCCCAAGCAACGATCCTTCCCCGGAGGGTACTTAACCCACCCCGGGATTCAAGCAGGGAGTTCGCCTTGTCCAACTCGCACAGGAGACTGGCATGAGATGTAGGGCTCATCTACTTGCGTTCACACTACGTGGCCCGGAGAAGCTCTCACGGAGCCGAATCCAGCACCCTTCCTCCACCACGTGTGTACACAAAGGAGCGCTGGGCAGTGGGTGTTCTCAAGGCCAAGAGAGAAGCCCTTGTTCTGTGCTGCACCTGCTGGGTGGTTCAAAGGTTTTCTGACCTTCCTGCTCTGGAAGCTTTTCAGAGCTGAGGCTACGCCTGGGCTGCGAAAGCAGAGAGGCGTAGAGGCCTTTCACACTGAAGGCGTGGGCCTGTTTCCCATGGAGAAAGTGTACGTCGGCCAACCCCCACCCCCACCCCACCCCACCACATCCCACCCCACCCCAACCCACCCCCAGCTGGAGGTGGGCGTGTTGACACCATTTTGTCCTGCCCATGGAAAATACAAAGAGGCGTACACGATTTGGGCTGTCTGGTGAGAGAATTTTGAATCGGCGGCACCCTGAGTACCTTTCCCGATGTTTGCTTCCTAGCTGGTTAAACTCGGCATTCAGAGGCGAGATGAGAACAAACTTGCTCCACGTGCGGCGAAGGGCCCTGATACCCTGCCCTAAATGTTTGAGCTTCTGGCCAGCGTCACGCAAGTACTTTGACACGTAGGAGTCTCACTTTTACTCCAAGCTGTCCCTGTTGGCTGAAGCAGTCAGCGTGTCTGTATCGCAGCCTGGGAGGCCGGGCGTTGGGGGAGTCTGCCAAGTGACTGGCCTCCATTTATAGCTAACTGAGAAACTGCGTCGAAGCTTTCGGGAGCCTCTTACAGGGAATGGTTGCAGTTCGGAATTGGAGACTGTGCTGGCAAACGTCAGCACCTCCTCTCCCTCGGAGGGCTCTTGGTGTGCCGACTCCTAACAGCCAGCACGGTCCCCAGCTCGTGAACCGTCCCATTGCGAGCCGTCTCGTCCATGAAAGAGCCACGTGAGGCTGAGCTCCAACCGTCGGGCTCCACACCTGGAGCCTTTGGGACAGGGCAGTCCTGAGCCGATGTGCCCACCAGGGGATGCGACCAAAGTTTACGTACCACAGGAAAGCGCATCAAGGCCTCGTGTTCTCTCCATGAAATGAACGTGAGCTTGAAGGGTGATGCGTCAGCGTGCACCATGAACAGCTCGCTGGTACGCCTGTCTTTGCCCCCTCTCACGGTCTCACGCACCCGGGCTCAGTTCCGTGCAGGAATGCTGAGTGGGAGCGCCAGCCTCGCTTCTGGACTCTAAAGCCTTCCACTCCCTAATGGCAGGTTGTGTGTGTCTCTCACGTGGGGGTAGGAATGAGGTCGCCCACAGAGGTTCTGCCATGAAAGATCTAAAGACGCACGCTGCTGAGGAGCTTGTTCCTCATGGAGTGTCCCCGAAGGCCAGAAGAATGCCGACAGTCTCTTTCAAAGCTGCCGGATGCTCTGCCATTCTAGGCCTGAGATACGGAACTTGTGACGGCACTGTAACCCCGCGAGATTCAGGAGACATCGCCAGTGTGAGTGGCAATCAGGAAGGAAGAACCTCCAAGGCGGAGTGTCCTTTCCTGTACAAAATGGCGCCCAAGTGGCTGAGGCAGGGAGCATTTTCCTTCACAGAACCGGCATCCTCGTATGCCTGTGGGTTACTCTAAAGAAACGACACTCTGAGCAACCTCTTCGAAAAGGCCTTCGCAAGCGACTTGGAGACAACAGCAGCGCAGTGGAGGCACAGACCATTATCCTAGAGAGCAGCACAGTGTCTCTAGCAGCGATCGCTTCCCAGAGGATACTTAAGCCACAACGAGATTCCAGCAGGGAGTTTTGCCTTATAGCAGTACAACTCACTCAAGAAAGAGGGATGAGGTGTAGGGCTAATCTACGTGCGCTCACGCTCTGTGTCCCCGAGAAGGTTTCACGGAGCAGAATGCATCACCGACCGCTACCACGTGTGTGCACCAAAGAAGCCCTGTGCCGTGGGTGTTCTCAGGCCGACAGCGAAGACCTAGGTGTGTGCTGCACCCGCGCTCGGTGGTTCACGCGTTGCGTGACCCCTGTGCCTTTGGAAGATGTTCAGAGCGGGTGGCACCTGTGTGCTGCGAGCGCAAGAGGTGTAGAGTGTAGAGGCCTTTCACACTGGAGGAAGGGCTTGCGTCTCATGGAGAGAACGTGTACGTCGCCCGGGAGATGGAGGCGCGCTCTTGACACCATTTCCTCTGCCCGTTTAAAACACAAGTGTTTGTACTCGATCTGGGCTGCCTGGTGAAACGCTTGGCAGTCCGCATCACCCTGAGCACCTTTCCTGAAGTTTGATTCGTAGCTGGGTAAACTCGGGCTTCAGAGGCTTAGATGAGACCAAACGTGTTCAGCTTGTGGCGAAAGCCTTTGACCAGAGGCATATACGCTTGTGCTTGGGGCGAGGGCTAGGCAAGAACGTTTACACACTGGGTTTTTATCTTTACCCTAAGCTGTCCCTTTTGGCTGCAGCAGGCGGAGAGAACCTGCGGAGAGAGAACAGCTGCGAAGTGGATGCACAGAACAGTCACCTCGATACCAGCCCCGGGGTCCCAAGCAACGATCCTTCCCCGGAGGGTACTTAACCCACCCCGGGATTCAAGCAGGGAGTTCGCCTTGTCCAACTCGCACAGGAGACTGGCATGAGATGTAGGGCTCATCTACTTGCGTTCACACTACGTGGCCCGGAGAAGTTCTCACGCAGCCGAATCCAGCACCCTTCCTCCACCACGTGTGTACACAAAGGAGCGCTGGGCAGTGGGTGTTCTCAAGGCCAAGAGAGAAGCCCTTGTTCTGTGCTGCACCTGCTGGGTGGTTCAAAGGTTTTCTGACCTTCCTGCTCTGGAAGCTTTTCAGAGCTGAGGCTACGCCTGGGCTGCGAAAGCAGAGAGGCGTAGAGGCCTTTCACACTGAAGGCATGGGCCTGTTTCCCATGGAGAAAGTGTACGTCGCCCAACCCCCACCCCCACCCCACCCCAACCCACCCCAACCCACCCCCAGCTGGAGGCGTGTGGGTTGACACAATTTTGTCCTGCCCATGGGAAATACAAAGAGGCGTACACGATTTGGGCTGTCTGGTGAGAGAATTTTGAATCGGCGGCACCCTGAGTACCTTTCCCGAAGTTTGCTTCCTAGCTGGTTAAACTCGGCATTCAGAGGCGAGATGAGAACAAACTTGCTCCGCATGCGGCGAAGTGCCCTGATGCCCTGCCCTAAATGTTTGAGCTTCTGGCCAGTGTCACGCAAGTACTTTGACACGTAGGAGTCTCACTTTTACTCCAAGCTGTCCCTGTTGGCTGAAGCAGTCGGCGTGTCTGTATCGCAGCCTGGGAGGCCGGGCATTGGGGGAGTCTGCCAAGTGACTGGCCTCCATTTATAGCTAACTGAGAAACTGCGTCGAAGCTTTCGGGAGCCTCTTACAGGGAATGGTTGCAGTTCGGAATTGGAGACTGTGCTGGCAAACGTCAGCAGCTCCTCTCCCTCGGAGGGCTCTTGGTGTGCCGACTCCTAACAGCCAGCACGGTCCCCAGCTCGTGAGCTGTCCCATTGCGAGCTGGTCTCGTCCGTGAAAGAGCCACGTGAGGCTGAGCTCCAACAGTCGGGCTCCACACCTGGAGCCTTTGGGACAGGGCAGTCCTGAGCCGATGTGCCCACCAGGGGACGCGACCAAAGTTTACTTACTACAGGAAAGCGCATCAAGGCCTCGTGTTCTCTCCATGAAATGAACGTGAGCTTGAAGGGTGATGCGTCAGCATGCACCGTGAACAGCTCGCTGGAACGCCTGTCTTTGCCCCCTCTCACGGTCTCACGCACCCGGGCTCAGTTCCGTGCAAGAATGCTGAGTGGGAGCGCCAGCCTCGCTTCTAGACTCTAAAGCCTTCCACCCCCTAATGGCAGGTTGTGTGTGTCTCTCACGTGGGGGGAGGAATGAGGTCGCCCACAGAGGTTCTGCCATGAAAGATCTAAAGACGCACGCTGCTGAGGAGCTTGTTCCTCATGGAGCGTCCCCGAAGGCCAGAAGAATGCCGACGGTCTCTTTCAAAGCTGCCGGATGCTCTGCCATTCTAGGCCTGAGATACGGACCTTGTGACGGCACTATAAACCCGCGAGATTCAGGAGACATCACCAATGCGAGTGGCAATCCGGAAGGAAGAACCTTCAAGGCGGAGTGTCCTTTCCTGTACAAAACGGCGCCCAATGGCTGAGGCAGGGAGCATTTTCCTTCAAAGAACCGGCATCCTCGTATGCCTGTGGGTTACTCTAAAGAAACGACACTGTGAGCAACCTCTTCGAAAAGGCCTTCGCACGTGAGTTGGAGACAACAGCAGCGCAGTGGAGGCACAGACCATTATCCTAGAGAGCAGCACAGTGTCTCTAGCAGCGATCGCTTCCCGGAGGATACTTAAGCCACACCGAGATTCCAGCAGTGAGTTTTGCCTTATAGCAGTACAACTCACTCAAGAAAGAGGGATGAGGTGTAGGGCTAATCTACGTGCGCTCACGCTCTGTGTCCCCGAGAAGGTTTCACGGAGCAGAATGCATCACCGACCGCTACCACGTGTGTGCACCAAAGAAGCCCTGTGCTGTGGGTGTTCTCAGGCCGACAGCGAAGACCTAGGTGTGTGCTGCACCCGCGCTCGGTGGTTCACACGTTGCGTGACCCTGTGCCTTTGGGAGATGTTCAGAGCAGGTGGCACCTGCGTGCTGCGAGCTCAAGAGGTGTAGAGTGTAGAGGCCTTTCACACTGGAGGAAGGGCTTGCGTCTCACGGAGAAAACGTGTACGTCGCCCGGGAGATGGAGGCGCGCTCTTGACACCATTTCCTCTGCCCGTTTAAAACACAAGTGTTTGTACTCGATCTGGGCTGCCTGGTGAAACGCTTGGCAGTCCGCATCACCCTGAGCACCTTTCCTGAAGTTTGATTCGTAGCTGGGTAAACTCGGGCTTCAGAGGCTTAGATGAGACCAAACGTGTTCGGCTTGTGGCGAAAGCCTTTGACGAGAGGCATATACGCTTGTGCTTGCGGCGAGGGCTAAGCAAGAACGTTTACACACTGGGTTTTTATCTTTACCCTAAGCTGTCCCTTTTGGCTGCAGCAGGCGGAGAGAACCCGCGGAGAGAGAACAGCTGTGAAGTGGATGCACAGAACAGTCACCTCGATACCAGCCCCGTGGTCCCAAGCAACGATCCTTCCCCGGAGGGTACTTAACCCACCCCGGGATTCAAGCAGGGAGTTCGCCTTGTCCAACTCGCACAGGAGACTCGCATGAGATGTAGGGCTCATCTACTTGCGTTCATACTACGTGGCCAGGAGAAGTTCTCACGGAGCCGAATCCAGCACCCTTCCTCCACCACGTGTGTACACAAAGGAGCGCTGGGCAGTGGGTGTTCTCAAGGCCAACAGAGAAGCCCTTGTTCTGTGCTGCACCTGCTGGGTGGTTCAAAGGTTTTCTGACCTTCCTGCTCTGGAAGCTTTTCAGAGCTGAGGCTACGCCTGGGCTGCGAAAGCAGAGAGGTGTAGAGGCCTTTCACACTGAAGGCGTGGGCCTGTTTCCCATGGGGAAAGTGTACGTCGTCCAACCCCCACCCCCACCCCACCCCACCCCACCCCACGCCACCCCAACCCACCCCCAGCTGGAGGCGTGCGGGTTGACACCATTTTGTCCTGCCCATGGAAAATACAAAGAGGCGTACATGATTTGGGCTGTCTGGTGAGAGAATTTTGAATCGGTGGCACCCTGAGTACCTTTCCCGAAGTTTGCTTCCTAGCTGGTTAAACTCGGCATTCAGAGGCGAGATGAGAACAAACTTGCTCCGCGTGCGGCGAAGTGCCCTGATGCCCTGCCCTAAATGTTTGAGCTTCTGGCCAGCGTCACGCAAGTACTTTGACACGTAGGAGTCTCACTTTTACTCCAAGCTGTCCCTGTTGGCTGAAGCAGTCGGCGTGTCTGTATCGCAGCCTGGGAGGCCGGGCGTTGGGGGAGTCTGCCAAGTGACTGGCCTCCATTTATAGCTAACTGAGAAACTGCGTCGAAGCTTTCGGGAGCCTCTTACAGGGAATGGTTGCAGTTGGGAATTGGAGACTGTGCTGGCAAACATCAGCAGCTCCTCTCCATAGGAGGGCTCTTGGTGTGCCGACTCCTAACAGCCAGCACGGTCCCCAGCTCGTGAACGGTCCCATTGCGAGCCGGTCTCATCCGTGAAAGAGCCACGTGAGGCTGAGCTCCAACAGTCGGGCTCCACACCTGGAGCCTTTGGGACAGGGCAGTCCTGAGCCGATGTGCCCACCAGGGGACACGACCAAAGTTTACCTACCACAGGAAAGCGCATCAAGGCCTCGTGTTCTCTCCATGAAATGAACGTGAGCTTGAAGGGTGATGCGTCAGCGTGCACCGTGAACAGCTCGCTGGTACGCCTGTCTTTGCCCCCTCTCACGGTCTCACGCACCCGGGCTCAGTTCCGTGCAGGAATGCTGAGTGGGAGCACCAGCCTCGCTTCTGGACTCTAAAGCCTTCCACCCCCTAATGGCAGGTTGTGTGTGTCTCTCACGTGGGGGGAGGAATGAGGTCGCCCACAGAGGTTCTGCCATGAAAGATCTAAAGACGCACGCTGCTGAGGAGCTTGTTCCTCATGGAGCGTCCCCGAAGGCCAGAAGAATGCCAAAGGTCTCTTTCAAAGCTGCCGGACGCTCTGTCGTTCTAGGCCTGAGATACAGACCTTGTGATGGCACTGTAACCCCGCGAGATTCAGAAGACATCGCCAGTGCGAGTGGCATTCCGGAAGGAAGAACCTTCAAGGCGGAGTGTCCTTTCCAGTACAATTGGCGCCAAAGTGGCTGAGGCAGGGAGCATTTTCCTTCACAGAACCGGCATCCTCATATGCCTGTGGGTTACTCTAAAGAAACGACACTGTGAGCAACCTCTTCGAAAAGGCCTTTGCAAGCAACTTTGAGACAACAGCAGCGCAGTGGAGGCACAGACCATTATCCTAGAGAGCAGCACAGTGTCTCTAGCAGCGATCGCTTCCCGGAGAATACTTAAGCCACACCGAGATTCCAGCAGGGAGTTTTGCCTTATAGCAATACAACTCACTCAAGAAAGAGGGATGAGGTGTAGGGCTAATCTACGTGCGCTCACGCTCTGTGTCCCCGAGAAGGTTTCACGGAGCAGAATGCATCACCAACCGCTACCACGTGTGTGCACCAAAGAAGCCCTGTGCCGTGGGTGTTCTCAGGCCGACAGCGAAGACCTAGGTGTGTGCTGCACCCGCGCTCGGTGGTTCACACGTTGCGTGACCCTGTGCCTTTGGGAGATGTTCAGAGCAGGTGGCACCTGCGTGCTGCGAGCTCAAGAGGTGTAGAGTGTAGAGGCCTTTCACACTGGAGGAAGGGCTTGCGTCTCACGGAGAAAACGTGTACGTCGCCCGGGAGATGGAGGCGCGCTCTTGACACCATTTCCTCTGCCCGTTTAAAACACAAGTGTTTGTACTCGATCTGGGCTGCCTGGTGAAACGCTTGGCAGTCCGCATCACCCTGAGCACCTTTCCTGAAGTTTGATTCGTAGCTGGGTAAACTCGGGCTTCAGAGGCTTAGATGAGACCAAACGTGTTCGGCTTGTGGCGAAAGCCTTTGACGAGAGGCATATACGCTTGTGCTTGCGGCGAGGGCTAAGCAAGAACGTTTACACACTGGGTTTTTATCTTTACACTAAGCTGTCCCTTTTGGCTGCAGCAGGCGGAGAGAACCCGCGGAGAGAGAACAGCTGCGAAGTAGATGCACAGAACAGTCACCTCGATACCAGCCCCGTGGTCCCAAGCAACGATCCTTCCCCGGAGGGTACTTAACCCACCCCGGGATTCAAGCAGGGAGTTCGCCTTGTCCAACTCGCACAGGAGACTGGCATGAGATGTAGGGCTCATCTACTTGCGTTCACACTACGTGGACCTGAGAAGTTCTCACGGAGCCGAATCCAGCACCCTTCCTCCACCACGTGTGTACACAAAAGAGCGCTGGGCAGTGGGTGTTCTCAAGGCCAACAGAGAAGCCCTTGTTCTGTGCTGCACCTGCTGGGTGGTTCAAAGGTTTTCTGACCTTCCTGCTCTGGAAGCTTTTCAGAGCTGAGGCTACGCCTGGGCTGCGAAAGCAGAGAGGCGTAGAGGCCTTTCACACTGAAGGCGTGGACCTGTTTCCCATGGAGAAAGTGTACGTCGCCCAACACCCACACCCACCCCACCCCACCCCACCCCACCCCACCCCAACCCACCCCCAGCTGGAAGCGTGCGGGTTGACACCATTTTGTCCTGCCCATGGAAAATACAAAGAGGCGTACACGATTTGGGCTGTCTGGTGAGAGAATTTTGAATCGGCGGCACCCTGAGTACCTTTCCCGAAGTTTGCTTCCTAGCTGGTTAAACTCGGCATTCAGAGGCGAGATGAGAACAAACTTGCTCCACGTGTGGGGAAGTGCCCTGATGCCCTGCCCTAAATGTTTGAGCTTCTGGCCAGCGTCATGCAAGTACTTTGACACGTAGGAGTCTCACTTTTACTCCAAGCTGTCCCTGTTGGCTGAAGCAGTCGGCGTGTCTGTATCGCAGCCTGGGAGGCCGGGCGTTGGGGGAGTCTGCCAAGTGACTGGCCTCTATTTATAGCTAACTGAGAAACTGCGTCGAAGCTTTCGGGAGCCTCTTACAGGGAATGGTTGCAGTTCGGAATTGGAGACTGTGCTGGCAAACGTCAGCAGCTCCTCTCTCTCGGAGGGCTCTTGGTGTGCCGACTCCTAACAACCAGCACGGTCCCCAGCTCGTGAACGGTTCCATTGCGAGCCGGTCTCGTCCGTGAAAGAGCCACGTGAGGCTGAGCTCCAACAGTCGGGCTCCACACCTGGAGCCTTTGGGACAGGGCAGTCCTGAGCCGATGTGCCCACCAGGGGACGCGACCAAAGTTTACGTACTACAGGAAAGCGCATCAAGGCCTCGTGTTCTCTCCATGAAATGAACGTGAGCTTGAAGGGTGATGCGTCAGCATGCACCGGGAACAGCTCGATGGTACGCCTGTCTTTGCCCCCTCTCACGGTCTCACGCACCCGGGCTCAGTTCCGTGCAGGAATGCTGAGTGGGAGCGCCAGCCTCGCTTCTGGACTCTAAAGCCTTCCACCCCCTAATGGCAGGTTGTGTGTGTCTCTCACGTGGGGGGAGGAATGAGGTCGCCCACAGAGGTTCTGCCATGAAAGATCTAAAGACGCACGCTGCTGAGGAGCTTGTTCCTCATGGAGCGTCCCCGAAGGCCAGAAGAATGCCGAAGGTCTCTTTCAAAGCTGCCGGACGCTCTGCCATTCTAGGCCTGAGATACGGACCTTGTGACGGCACTGTAACCCCGCGAGATTCAGGAGACATCGCCAGTGCGAGTGGCAATCCGGAAGGAAGAACCTTCAAGGCGGAGTGTCCTTTCCTGTACAAAACGGCGCCCAATGGCTCAGGCAGGGAGCATTTTCCTTCACAGAACCGGCATCCTCGTATGCCTGTGGGTTACTCTAAAGAAACGACACTGTGAGCAACCTCTTCGAAAAGGCCTTTGCAAGCAACTTTGAGACAACAGCAGCGCAGTGGAGGCACAGACCATTATCCTAGAGAGCAGCACAGTGTCTCTAGCAGCGATCGCTTCCCGGAGAATACTTAAGCCACACCGAGATTCCAGCAGGGAGTTTTGCCTTATAGCAGTACAACTCACTCAAGAAAGAGGGATGAGGTGTAGGGCTAATCTACGTGCGCTCACGCTCTGTGTCCCCGAGAAGGTTTCACGGAGCAGAATGCATCACCAACCGCTACCACGTGTGTGCACCAAAGAAGCCCTGTGCCGTGGGTGTTCTCAGGCCGACAGCGAAGACCTAGGTGTGTGCTGCACCCGCGCTCGGTGGTTCACACGTTGCGTGACCCTGTGCCTTTGGGAGATGTTCAGAGCAGGTGGCACCTGCGTGCTGCGAGCTCAAGAGGTGTAGAGTGTAGAGGCCTTTCACACTGGAGGAAGGGCTTGCGTCTCACGGAGAAAACGTGTACGTCGCCCGGGAGATGGAGGCGCGCTCTTGACACCATTTCCTCTGCCCGTTTAAAACACAAGTGTTTGTACTCGATCTGGGCTGCCTGGTGAAACGCTTGGCAGTCCGCATCACCCTGAGCACCTTTCCTGAAGTTTGATTCGTAGCTGGGTAAACTCGGGCTTCAGAGGCTTAGATGAGACCAAACGTGTTTGGCTTGTGGCGAAAGCCTTTGACGAGAGGCATATACGCTTGTGCTTGCGGCGAGGGCTAAGCAAGAACGTTTACACACTGGGTTTTTATCTTTACACTAAGCTGTCCCTTTTGGCTGCAGCAGGCGGAGAGAACCCGCGGAGAGAGAACAGCTGCGAAGTAGATGCACAGAACAGTCACCTCGATACCAGCCCCGGGGTCCCAAGCAACGATCCTTCCCCGGAGGGTACTTAACCCACCCCGGGATTCAAGCAGGGAGTTCGCCTTGTCCAACTCGCACAGGAGACTGGCATGAGATGTAGGGCTCATCTACTTGCGTTCACACTACGTGGCCCTGAGAAGTTCTCACGGAGCCGAATCCAGCACCCTTCCTCCACCACGTGTGTACACAAAAGAGCGCTGGGCAGTGGGTGTTCTCAAGGCCAACAGAGAAGCCCTTGTTCTGTGCTGCACCTGCTGGGTGGTTCAAAGGTTTTCTGACCTTCCTGCTCTGGAAGCTTTTCAGAGCTGAGGCTACGCCTGGGCTGCGAAAGCAGAGAGGCGTAGAGGCCTTTCACACTGAAGGCGTGGACCTGTTTCCCATGGAGAAAGTGTACGTCGCCCAACACCCACACCCACCCCACCCCACCCCACCCCACCCCACCCCAACCCACCCCCAGCTGGAAGCGTGCGGGTTGACACCATTTTGTCCTGCCCATGGAAAATACAAAGAGGCGTACACGAATTGGGCTGTCTGGTGAGAGAATTTTGAATCGGCGGCACCCTGAGTACCTTTCCCGAAGTTTGCTTCCTAGCTGGTTAAACTCGGCATTCAGAGGCGAGATGAGAACAAACTTGCTCCACGTGTGGGGAAGTGCCCTGATGCCCTGCCCTAAATGTTTGAGCTTCTGGCCAGCGTCATGCAAGTACTTTGACACGTAGGAGTCTCACTTTTACTCCAAGCTGTCCCTGTTGGCTGAAGCAGTCGGCGTGTCTGTATCGCAGCCTGGGAGGCCGGGCGTTGGGGGAGTCTGCCAAGTGACTGGCCTCTATTTATAGCTAACTGAGAAACTGCGTCGAAGCTTTCGGGAGCCTCTTACAGGGAATGGTTGCAGTTCGGAATTGGAGACTGTGCTGGCAAACGTCAGCAGCTCCTCTCTCTCGGAGGGCTCTTGGTGTGCCGACTCCTAACAGCCAGCACGGTCCCCAGCTCGTGAACGGTTCCATTGCGAGCCGGTCTCGTCCGTGAAAGAGCCACGTGAGGCTGAGCTCCAACAGTCGGGCTCCACACCTGGAGCCTTTGGGACAGGGCAGTCCTGAGCCGATGTGCCCACCAGGGGACGCGACCAAAGTTTACGTACTACAGGAAAGCGCATCAAGGCCTCGTGTTCTCTCCATGAAATGAACGTGAGCTTGAAGGGTGATGCATCAGCATGCACCGTGAACAGCTCGATGGTACGCCTGTCTTTGCCCCCTCTCACGGTCTCACGCACCCGGGCTCTGTTCCGTGCAGGAATGCTGAGTGGGAGCACCAGCCTCGCTTCTGGACTCTAAAGCCTTCCACCCCCTAATGGCAGGTTGTGTGTGTCTCTCACGTGGGGGGAGGAATGAGGTCGCCCACAGAGGTTCTGCCATGAAATATCTAAAGACGCACGCTGCTGAGGAGCTTGTTCCTCATGGAGCGTCCCCGAAGGCCAGAAGAATGCCGAAGGTCTCTTTCAAAGCTGCCGGACGCTCTGCCGTTCTAGGCCTGAGATACGGACCTTGTGACGGCACTGTAACCCCGTGAGATTCAGGAGACATCGCCAGTGCGAGTGGCAATCCGGAAGGAAGAACCTTCAAGGCGGAGTGTCCTTTCCTGTACAAAACGGCGCCCAAGTGGCTGAGGCAGGGAGCATTTTCCTTCACAGAACCGGCATCCTCGTATGCCTGTGGGTTACTCTAAAGAAACGACACTGTGAGCAACCTCTTCGAAAAGGCCTTCGCAAGCGACTTGGAGACAACAGCAGCGCAGTGGAGGCACAGACCATTATCCTAGAGAGCAGCACAGTGTCTCTAGCAGCGATCGCTTCCCGGAGGATACTTAAGCCACACCGAGATTCCAGCAGGGAGTTTTGCCTTATAGCAGTACAGCTCACTCAAGAAAGAGGGATGAGGTGTAGGGCTAATCTACGTGCGCTCACGCTCTGTGACCCCGAGAAGGTTTCACGGAGCAGAATGCATCACCGACCGCTACCACGTGTGTGCACCAAAGAAGCCCTGTGCCGTGGGTGTTCTCAGGCCGACAGCGAAGACCTAGGTGTGTGCTGCACCCGCGCTCGGTGGTTCACACGTTGCGTGACCCTGTGCCTTTGGGAGATGTTCAGAGCGGGTGACACCTGCGTGCTGCGAGCGCAAGAGGTGTAGAGTGTAGAGGCCTTTCACACTGGAGGAAGGGCTTGCGTCTCATGGAGAAAACTTGTACGTCGCCTGGGAGATGGAGGCGCGCTCTTGACACCATTTCCTCTGCCCGTTTAAAACACAAGTGTTTGTACTCGATCTGGGCTGCCTGGTGAAAGGCTTGGCAGTCCGCATCACCCTGAGCACCTTTCCTGAAGTTTGATTCGTAGCTGGGTAAACTCGGGCTTCAGAGGCTTAGATGAGACCAAACGTGTTCAGCTTGTGGCGAAAGCCTTTGACCAGAGGCATATACGCTTGTGCTTGGGGCGAGGGCTAGGCAAGAACGTTTACACACTGGGTTTTTATCTTTACCCTAAGCTGTCCCTTTTGGCTGCAGCAGGCGGAGAGAACCCACGGAGAGAGAACAGCTGCGAAGTGGATGCACAGAACAGTCACCTCGATACCAGCCCCGGGGTCCCAAGCAACGATCCTTCCCCGGAGGGTACTTAACCCACACCGAGATTCAAGCAGGGAGTTCGCCTTGTCCAACTCGCACAGGAGACTGGCATGAGATGTAGGGCTCATCTACTTGCGTTCACACTACGTGGCCCGGAGAAATTCTCACGGACCCGAATCCAGCACCCTTCCTCCACCACGTGTGTACACAAAGGAGCGCTGGGCAGTGGGTGTTCTCAAGGCCAAGAGAGAAGCCCTTGTTCTGTGCTGCACCGGCTGGGTGGTTCAAAGGTTTTCTGACCTTCCTGCTCTGGAAGCTTTTCAGAGCTGAGGCTATGCCTGGGCTGCGAAAGCAGAGAGGCGTAGAGGCCTTTCACACTGAAGGCGCGGGCCTGTTTCCCATGGAGAAAGTGTACGTCGCCCAACCCCCACCCCCACCCCACCCCTCCCCACCCCACCCCACCCCAACCCACCCCCAGGTGGAGGCGTGCGGGTTGACACCATTTTGTCCTGCCCATGGAAAATACAAAGAGGCGTACACGATTTGGGCTGTCTGGTGAAAGAATTTTGAATCGGCGGCACCCTGAGTACCTTTCCCGAAGTTTGCTTCCTAGCTGTTTAAACTCGGCATTCAGAGGCGAGATGAGAACAAACTTGCTCCACGTGCGGCGAAGTGCCCTGATGCCCTGCCCTAAATGTTTGAGCTTCTGGCCAGCGTCACGCAAGTACTTTGACACGTAGGAGTCTCATTTTCACTCCAAGCTGTCCCTGTTGGCTGAAGCAGTCGGCGTGTCTGTATCGCAGCCTGGGAGGCCGGGCGTTGGGGGAGTCTGCCAAGTGACTGGCCTCCATTTATAGCTAACTGAGAAACTGCGTCGAAGCTTTCGGGAGCCTCTTACAGGGAATGGTTGCAGTTCGGAATTGGAGACTGTGCTGGCAAACGTCAGCAGCTCCTCTCCCTCGGAGGGCTCTTGGTGTGCCGACTCCTAACAGCCAGCACAGTCCCCAGCTCGTGAATGGTCCCAATGCGAGCCGGTCTCGTCCGTGAAAGAGCCACATGAGGCTGATCTCAAACAGTCGGGCTCCACACCTGGAGCCTTTGGGACAGGGCAGTCCTGAGCCGATGTGCCCACCAGGGGACGCGACCAAAGTTTACGTACCACAGGAAAGCGCATCAAGGCCTCGTGTTCTCTCCATGAAATGAACGTGAGCTTGAAGGTTGATGTGTCAGCGTGCACCATGAACAGCTCGCTGGTACGCCTGTCTTTGCCCCCTCTCACGGTCTCACGCACCCGGGCTCAGTTCTGTGCAGGAATGCTGAGTGGGAGCGCCAGCCTCGCTTCTGGACTCTAAAGCCTTCCACCCCCTAATGGCAGGTTGTGTGTGTCTCTCACGTGGGGGGAGGAATGAGGTCGCCAAAGAGGTTCCGCCATGAAAGATCTAAAGACGCACGCTGCTGAGGAGCTTGTTCCTCATGGAGCGTCCCCGAAGGCCAGAAGAATGCCGAAGGTCTCTTTCAAAGCTGCCGGACACTCTGCCGTTCTAGGCCTGAGATACGGACCTTGTGACGGCACTGTAACCCCGTGAGATTCAGGAGACATCGCCAGTGCGAGTGGCAATCCGGAAGGAAGAACCTTCAAGGCGGAGTGTCCTATCCTGTACAAAACGGCGCCCAAGTGGCTGAGGCAGGGAGCATTTTCCTTCACAGAACCGGCATCCTCGTATGCCTGTGGGTTACTCTAAAGAAACGACACTGTGAGCAACCTCTTCGAAAAGGCCTTCGCAAGCGACTTGGAGACAACAGCAGCGCAGTGGAGGCACAGACCATTATCCTAGAGAGCAGCACAGTGTCTCTAGCAGCGATCGCTTCCCGGAATATACTTAAGCCACACCGAGATTCCAGCAGGGAGTATTGCCTTATAGCAGTACAACTCACTCAAGAAAGAGGGATGAGGTGTAGGGCTAATCTACGTGCGCTCACGCTCTGTGACCCCGAGAAGGTTTCACGGAGCAGAATGCATCACCGACCGCTACCACGTGTGTGCACCAAAGAAGCCCTGTGCCGTGGGTGTTCTCAGGCCGACAGCGAAGACTTAGGTGTGTGCTGCACCCGCGCTCGGTGGTTCACACGTTGCGTGACCCTGTGCCTTTGCGAGATGGTCAGAGCGGGTGACACCTGCGTGCTGCGAGCGCAAGAGGTGTAGAGTGTAGAGGCCTTTCACACTGGAGGAAGGGCTTGCGTCTCATGGAGAAAACTTGTACGTCGCCTGGGAGATGGAGGCGCGCTCTTGACACCATTTCCTCTGCCCGTTTAAAACACAAGTGTTTGTACTCGATCTGGGCTGCCTGGTGAAACGCTTGGCAGTCCGCATCACCCTGAGCACCTTTCCTGAAGTTTGATTCGTAGCTGGGTAAACTCGGGCTTCAGAGGCTTAGATGAGACCAAACGTGTTCAGCTTGTGGCGAAAGCCTTTGACCAGAGGCATATACGCTTGTGCTTGGGGCGAGGGGTAGGCAAGAACGTTTACACACTGGGTTTTTATCTTTACCCTAAGCTGTCCCTTTTGGCTGCAGCAGGCGGAGAGAACCCGCGGAGAGAGAACAGCTGCGAAGTGGATGCACAGAACAGTCACCTCGATACCAGCCCCGGGGTCTCAAGCAACGATCCTTCCCCGGAGGGTACTTAACCCACACCGAGATTCAAGCAGGGAGTTCGCCTTGTCCAACTCGCACAGGAGACTGGCATGAGATGTAGGGCTCATCTACTTGCGTTCACACTACGTAGCCCGGAGAAATTCTCACGGACCCGAATCCAGCACCCTTCCTCCACCACGTGTGTACACAAAGGAGCGCTGGGCAGTGGGTGTTCTCAAGGCCAAGAGAGAAGCCCTTGTTCTGTGCTGCACCGGCTGGGTGGTTCAAAGATTTTCTGACCTTCCTGCTCTGGAAGCTTTTCAGAGCTGAGGCTATGCCTGGGCTGCGAAAGCAGAGAGGCGTAGAGGCCTTTCACACTGAAGGCGGGGGCCTGTTTCCCATGGAGAAAGTGTACGTCGCCCAACCCCCACCCCCACCCCACCCCTCCCCACCCCACCCCACCCCAACCCACCCCCAGGTGGAGGCGTGCGGGTTGACACCATTTTGTCCTGCCCATGGAAAATACAAAGAGGCGTACACGATTTGGGCTGTCCGGTGAAAGAATTTTGAATCGGCGGCACCCTGAGTACCTTTCCCGAAGTTTGCTTCCTAGCTGGTTAAACTCGGCATTTAGAGGCGAGATGAGAACAAACTTGCTCCACGTGCGGCGAAGTGCCCTGATGCCCTGCCCTAAATGTTTGAGCTTCTGGCCAGCGTCACGCAAGTACTTTGACACGTAGGAGTCTCATTTTCACTCCAAGCTGTCCCTGTTGGCTGAAGCAGTCGGCGTGTCTGTATCGCAGCCTGGGAGGCCGGGCGTTGGGGGAGTCTGCCAAGTGACTGGCCTCCATTTATAGCTAACTGAGAAACTGCGTCGAAGCTTTCGGGAGCCTCTTACAGGGAATGGTTGCAGTTCGGAATTGGAGACTGTGCTGGCAAACGTCAGCAGCTCCTCTCCCTCGGAGGGCTCTTGGTGTGCCGACTCCTAACAGCCAGCACGGTCCCCAGCTCGTGAATGGTCCCAATGCGAGCCGGTCTCGTCCGTGAAAGAGCCACATGAGGCTGATCTCAAACAGTCGGGCTCCACAACTGGAGCCTTTGGGACAGGGCAGTCCTGAGCCGATGTGCCCACCAGGGGACGCGACCAAAGTTTACGTACCACAGGAAAGCGCATCAAGGCCTCGTGTTCTCTCCATGAAATGAACGTGAGCTTGAAGGTTAATGCGTCAGCGTGCACCATGAACAGCTCGCTGGTACGCCTGTCTTTGCCCCCTCTCACGGTCTCACGCACCCGGGCTCAGTTCTGTGCAGGAATGCTGAGTGGGAGCGCCAGCCTCGCTTATGGACTCTAAAGCCTTCCACCCCCTAATGGCAGGTTGTGTGTGTCTCTCACGTGGGGGGAGGAATGAGGTCGCCAAAGAGGTTCCGCCATGAAAGATCTAAAGACGCACGCTGCTGAGGAGCTTGTTCCTCATGGAGCGTCCCCGAAGGCCAGAAGAATGCCGAAGGTCTCTTTCAAAGCTGCCGGACACTCTGCCGTTCTAGGCCTGAGATACGGACCTTGTGACGGCACTGTAACCCCGCGAGATTCAGGAGACATCGCCAGTGCGAGTGGCAATCCGGAAGGAAGAACCTTCAAGGCGGAGTGTCCTTTCCTGTACAAAACGACGCCCAAGTGGCTGAGGCAGGGAGCATTTTCCTTCACAGAACCGGCATCCTCGTATGCCTGTGGGTTACTCTAAAGAAACGACACTGTGAGCAACCTCTTCGAAAAGGCCTTCGCAAGCGACTTGGAGACAACAGCAGCACAGTGGAGGCACAGACCATTATCCTAGAGAGCAGCACAGTGTCTCTAGCAGCGATCGCTTCCCGGAGGATACTTAAGCCACACCGAGATTCCAGCAGGGAGTTTTGCCTTATAGCAGTACAACTCACTCAAGAAAGAGGGATGAGGTGTAGGGCTAATCTACGTGCGCTCACGCTCTTTGTCCCCGAGAAGGTTTCACGGAGCAGAATGCATCACCGACCGCTACCACGTGTGTGCACCAAAGAAGCCCTGTGCCGTGGGTGTTCTCAGGCCGACAGCGAAGACCTAGGTGTGTGCTGCACCCGCGCTCGGTGGTTCACACGTTGCGTGACCGTGTGCCTTTGGGAGATGTTCAGAGCGGGTGGCACCTGCGTGCTGCGAGCGCAAGAGGTGTAGAGTGTAGAGGCCTTTCACACTGGAGGAAGGGCTTGCGTCTCATGGAGAAAACGTGTACATCACCTGGGATACGGAGGAGCGCTCTTGACACCATTTCCTCTGCCCGTTTAAAACACAAGTGTTTGTACTCGATCTGGGCTGCCTGGTGAAACGCTTGGCAGTCCGCATCACCCTGAGCACCTTTCCTGAAGTTTGATTCGTAGCTGGGTAAACTCGGGCTTCAGAGGCTTAGATGAGACCAAACGTGTTCAGCTTGTGGTGAAAGCCTTTGACCAGAGGCATATACGCTTGTGCTTGGGGCAAGGGCTAGGCAAGAACGTTTACACACTGGGTTTTTATCTTTACCCTAAGCTGTCCCTTTTGGCTGCAGCAGGTGGAGAGAACCCGCAGAGAGAGAACAGCTGCGCAGTGGATGCACAGAACAGTCACCTCGATAACAGCCCCGGGGTCCCAAGCAACGATCCTTCCCCGGACGGTGCTTAACCCACCCCGGGATTCAAGCAGGGAGTTCGACTTGTCCAACTCACACAGGAGACTGGCATGAGATGTAGGGCTCATCTACTTGCGTTAACACTACATGGCCCGGAAAAGTTCCCACGGAGCCGAATCTAGCACCCTTCCTCCACCACGTGTGTGCACAAAGGAGCGCCGGGCAGTGGGTGTTCTCAAGGCCAAGAGAGAAGCCCTAGTTCTGTGCTGCACCTGCTGGGTGGTTCAAAGGTTTTCTGACCTTCCTGCTCTGGAAGCTTTTCAGAGCTGAGGCTACGCCTGGGCTGCGAAAGCAGAGAGGCGTAGAGGTCTTTCACACTGAAGGCGTGGGCCTGTTTCCCATGGAGAAAGTGTACGTCGCCCAACCCCCACCACCACCCCACCCCACCCCACCCCACCCCACCCCAACCCACCCCCAGCTGGAGGCGTGCGCGTTGACATCATTTTGTCCTGCCCATGGAAAATACAAAGAGGCGTACAGGATTTTGGCTGTCTGGTGAAAGAATTTTGAATCGGCGGCACCCTGAGTACCTTTCCCGAAGTTTCCTTCCTAGCTGGTTAAACTCGGCATTCAGAGGCGAGATGAGAACAAACTTGCTCCGCGTGCGGCGAAGTGCCTTGATGCCCTGCCCTAAATGTTTGTGCTTCTGGCCATCGTCACGCAAGTACTTTGACACGTAGGATTCTCACTTTTACTCCAAGCTGTCCCTGTTGGCTGAAGCAGTCGGCGTGTCTGTATCGCAGCCTGGGAGGCCGGGCGTTGGGGGAGTCTGCCAAGTGACTGGCCTCCATTTATAGCTAACTGAGAAACTGCGTCGAAGCTTTCGGGAGCCTCTTACAGGGAATGGTTGCAGTTCGGAATTGGAGACTGTGCTGGCAAACGTCAGCAGCTCCTCTCCCTCAGAGGGCTCTTGGTGTGCCGACTCCTAACAGCCACCACGGTCCCCAGCTCGTGAACGGTCCCATTGCAAGCCGGTCTCGTCCATGAAAGAGCCACGTGATTCTGATCTCCAACAGTCGGGCTCCACACCTGGAGCCTTTGGAACAGGGCAGTCCTGAGCCGATGTGCCCACCAGGGGACGGGACCAAAGTTTACGTACCACAGGAGAGTGCATCAAGTCCTCATGTTCTCTCCATGAAATGAACGTGAGCTTGAAGGGTGATGCGTCAGCGTGCACTGTGAACAGCTCGCTGGTACACCTGTCTTTGCCCCCTCTCACGGTCTCACGCACCTGGGCTCAGTTCCATGTAGGAATGCTGAGTGGGAGCGCCAGCCTCGCTTCTGGACTCTAAAGCCTTCCACCCCCTAATGGCAGGTTGTGTGTGTCTCTCACGTGGGGGGAGGAATGATGTCGCCCCCAGAGGTTCTGCCATGAAAGATCTAAAGACGTACGCTGCTGAGGAGCTTGTTCCTCATGGAGCGTCCCCGAAGGCCAGAAGAATGCCGAAAGGTCTCTTTCAAAGCTGCCGGACGCTCTGCCGTTCTAGGCCTGAGATACGGACCTTGTGACGGCACTGTAACCCCGCGAGATTCAGGAGACATCGCCAGTGCGAGTGGCTATCCGGAAGGAAGAACCTTCAAGGCGGAGTGTCCTTTCCTGTACAAAAGGGCACCCAAGTGGCTGAGGCAGGGAGCATTTTCCTTCACAGAACCGGCATCCTCGTATGCCTGTGGGTTACTCTAAAGAAACGACACTGTGAGCAACCTCTTCGAAAAGGCCTTCGCAAGCGACTTGGAGACAACAGCAGCGCAGTGGAGGCACAGACCATTATCCTAGAGAGCAGCACAGTGTCTCTAGCAGCGATTGCTTCCCAGAGGAAACTTAAGCCACACCGAGATCCAGCAGGGAGTTTTGCCTTATAGCAGTACAACTCACTCAAGAAAGAGGGATGAGGTGTAGGGCTAATCTACGTGCGCTCACGCTCTGTGTCCCTGAGAAGGTTTCACGGAGCAGAATGCATCACCGACCGCTACTACGTGTGTGCACCAAAGAAGCCCTGTGCCGTGGGTGTTCTCAGGCCGACAGCGAAGACCTAGGTGTGTGCTGCACCCGCGCTCGGTGGTTCACACGTTGCGTGACCCTGTGCCTTTGGAAGATGTTCAGAGCGGGTGGCACCTGCGTGCTGCGAGCGCAAGAGGTGTAGAGTGTAGAGGCCTTTCACACTGGATGACAGGCTAGCATCTCATGGACAAAAATGTTTACCTTGCCCGGGAGATGGAGGCACGCTCTTGACACCATTTCCTCTGCCCGTTTATAACACAAGTGTTTGTACTCGATCTGGGCTGCCTGGTGAAACGCTTGGCAGTCCGCATCACCCTGAGCACCTTTCCTGAAGTTTGATTCGTAGCTGGGTAAACTGGGGCTTCAGAGGCTTAGATGAGTCCAAACGTGTTCAGCTTGTGGCGAAAGCCTTTGACCAGAGACATATAAGCTTGTGCTTGGGGCGAGGGCTAGGCAAGAACGTTTACACACTGGGTTTTTATCTTTACCCTAAGCTGTCCCTTTTGGCTGCAGCAGGCGGAGAGAACCCGCGGAGAGAGAACAGCTGCGAAGTGGATGCACAGAACAGTCACCTCGATACCAGCCCCGGGGTCCCAAGCAATGATCCTTCCCCGGAGGGTACTTAACCCACCCCGGGATTCAAGCAGGGAGTTCGCCTTGTCCAACTCGCACAGGAGACTGGCATGAGATGTAGGGCTCATCTACTTGCGCTCACACTACATGGCCCGGAGAAGTTCTCACGGAGCCGAATCCAGCACCCTTCCTCCACCACGTGTGTACACAAAGGAGCGCTGGGCAGTGGGTGTTCTCAAGGCCAAGAGAGAAGCCCTTGTTCTGTGCTGCACCTGCTGGGTGGTTCAAAGGTTTTCTGACCTTCCTGCTCTGGAAGCTTTTCAGAGCTGAGGCTACGCCTGGGCTGCGAAAGCAGAGAGGCGTAGAGGCCTTTCACACTGAAGGCGTGGGCATGTTTCCCATGGAGAAAGTGTACGTCGCCCAACCCCCACCCACACCCCACCCCACCACACCCCACCCCACCCCAACCCACCCCCAGCTGGAGGCGTGCGGGCTGACACCATTTTGTACTGCCCATGGAAAATTCAAAGAGGCGTACACGATTTGGGCTGTCTGGTGAAAGAATTTTGAATCGGCGGCACCCTGAGTACCTTTCCTGAAGTTTGCTTCCTAGCTGGTTAAACTCGGCATTCAGAGGCGAGATGAGAACAAACTTGCTCCGGGTGCGGCGAAGTGCCTTGATCCCCTGCCCTAAATGTTTGAGCTTCTGGCCAGCGTCACGCAAGTACTTTGACACGTAGGAGTCTCACTTTTACTCCAAGCTGTCCCTGTTGGCTGAAGCAGTCGGCGTGTCTGTATCGCAGCCTGGGAGGCCCGGCATTGGGGGAGTCTGCCAAGTGACTGGCCTACATTTATAGCTAACTGAGAAACTGCGTCGAAGCTTTCGGGAGCCTCTTACAGGGAATGGTTGCAGTTCGGAATTGGAGACTGTGCTGGCAAACGTCAGCAGCTCCTCTCCCTCGGAGGGCTCTTGGTGTGCCGACTCCTAACAGCCAGCACGGTCCCCAGCTCGTGAACGGTCCCATTGCGAGCCGGTCTCGTCTGTGAAAGAGCCACGTGAGGCTGATCTCCAACAGTCGGGCTCCACACCTGGAGCCTTTGGGACAGGGCAGTCCTGAGCCGATGTGCCCACCAGGGGACGTGACCAAAGTTTACGTACCACAGGAAAGCGCATCAAGGCCTCGTGTTCTCTCCATGAAATGAACGTGAGCTTGAAGGGTGATGCGTCAGCGTGCACCGTGAACAGCTCGCTGGTACGCCTGTCTTTGCCCCCTCTCACGGTCTCACGCACCCGGGCTCAGTTCCGTGCAGGAATGCTGAGTGGGAGCGCCAGCCTCGCTTCTGGACTCTAAAGCCTTCCACCCCCTAATGGCAGGTTGTGTGTGTCTCTCACGTGGGGGGAGGAATGAGGTCGCCCACAGAGGTTCTGCCATGAAAGATCTAAAGACGCACGCTGCTGAGGAACTTGTTCCTCATGGAGCGTCCACGAAGGCCAGAAGAATGCCGACGGTCTCTTTCAAAGCTGCCGGACGCTCTGCCGTTCTAGGCCTGAGATACGGACCTTGTGACGGCACTGTAACCCCGCGAGATTCAGGAGACATCGCCAGTGCGAGTGGCTATCTGGAAGGAAGAACCTTCAAGGCGGAGTGTCCTTTCCTGTACAAAAGGGCGCCCAAGTGGCTGAGGCAGGGAGCATTTTCCTTCACAGAACCGGCATCCTCGTATGCCTGTGGGTTACTCTAAAGAAACGACACTGTGAGCAACCTCTTCGAAAAGGCTTTCGCAAGTGACTTGGAGACAACAGCAGCGCAGTGAAGGCACAGACCATTATCCTAGATAGCAAGCAGCACAGTGTCTCTAGCAGCGATCGCTTCCCGGAGGATACTTAAGCCACACCGAGATTCCAGCAGGGAGTTTTCCCTTATAGCAGTACAACTCACTCAAGAAAGAGGGATGAGGTGTAGGGCTAATGTACGTGCGCTCACGCTCTGTGTCCCCGAGAAGGTTTCATGGAGCAGAATGCATCACCGACCGCTACCACGTGTGTGCACCAAAGAAGCCCTGTGCCGTGGGTGTTCTCAGGCTGACAGCAAATACCTAGGTGTGTGCTGCACCCGCGCTCGGTGGTTCACACGTTGCGTGACCCTGTGTCTTTGGAAGATGTTCAGAGCGGGTGGCACCTGCGTGCTGCGAGTGCAAGAGGTGTAGAGTGTAGAGGCCTTTCACACTGGAGGAAGGGCTTGCGTCTCATGGAGAAAATGTGTACGTCGCCCGGGAGATGGAGGCACGCTCTTGACACCATTTCCTCTGTCCGTTTAAAACACAAGTGTTTGTACTCGATCTGGGCTGCCTGGTGAAACGCTTGGCAGTCCGCATCACCCTGAGCACTTTTCCTGAAGTTTGATTCGTAGCTGGGTAAACTCGGGCTTCAGAGGCTTAGATGAGACCAAACGTGTTCAGCTTGTGGGGAAAGCCTTTGACCAGAGGCATATACGCTTGTGCCTGGGGCGAGGGCTAGGCAAGAACGTTTACACACTGGGTTTTTATCTTTACCCTAAGCTGTCCCTTTTGGCTGCAGGAGGCAGAGAGAACCCGCCAAGAGAGAACAGCTGCGAAGTGGATGCACAGAACAGTCACCTCGATACCAGCCCCGGGGTCCCAAGCAACGATCCTTCCCCGGAGGGTACTTAACCCACCCCGGGATTCAAGCAGGGAGTTCACCTTGTCCAACTCGCACAGGACACTGGCATGAGATGTAGGGCTCATCTACTTGCGTTCACACTACGTGGCCCGGAGAAGTTCTCTCGGAGCCGAATTCAGCACCCTTCCTCCACCACGTGTGTACACAAAGGAGCGCTGGGCAGTGGGTGTTCTCAAGGCCAAGAGAGAAGCCCTTGTTCTGTGCTGCACCTGCTGGGTGGTTCAAAGGTTTTCTGACCTTCCTGCTCTGGAAGCTTTTCAGAGCTGAGGCTACGCCTGGGCTGCGAAAGCAGAGAGGCGTAGAGGCCTTTCACACTGAAGGCGTGGGCCTGTTTCCCATGGAGAAAGTGTACGTCGCCCAACCCCCAACCCCACCCCACCCCACCCCACCCCACCCCCAGTTGGAGGCGTGCGGGTTGACACCATTTTGTCCTGCCCATGGAAAATACAAAGAGGCGTACACGATTTAGGCTGTCTGGTGAGAGAATTTTGAATCGGCGGCACCCTGAGTACCTTTCCCGAAGTTTGCTTCCTAGCTGGTTAAACTCGGCATTCAGAGGCGAGATGAGAACAAACTTGGTCCGCGTGCGGCGAAGTGCCCTGATGCCCTGCCCTAATTGTTTGAGTTTCTGGCCAGCGTCACGCAAGTACTTTGACACGTAGGAGTCTCACTTTTACTCCAAGCTGTCCCTGTTGGCTGAAGCAGTCGGCGTGTCTGTATCGCAGCCTGGGAGGCCGGGCGTTGGGGGAGTCTGCCAAGTGACTGGCCTCCATTTATAGCTAACTGAGAAACTGCGTCGAAGCTTTCGGGAGCCTCTTACAGGGAATGGTTGCAGTTCGGAATTGGAGACTGTGCTGGCAAACGTCAGCAGCTCCTCTCCCTCGGAGGGCTCTTGGTGTGCCGACTCCTAACAGCCAGCACGGTCCCCAGCTCGTGAACGGTCCCATTGCGAGCCGGTCTCGTCCGTGAAAGAGCCACGTGAGGCTGAGCTCCAACAGTCGGGCTCCACACCTGGAGCCTTTGGGACAGGGCAGTCCTGAGCCGATGTGCCCACCAGGGGACGCGACCAAAGTTTACGTACCACAGGAAAGCGCATCAAGGCCTCGTGTTCTCTCCATGAAATGAACGTGAGCTTGAAGGGTGATGCGTCAGCGTGCACCGTGAACAGCTCGCTGGTACGCCTGTCTTTGCCCCCTCTCACGGTCTCACGCACCCAGGCTCAGTTCCGTGCAGGAATGCTGAGTGGGAGCGCCAGCCTCGCTTCTGGACTCTAAAGCCTTCCACCCCCTAATGGCAGGTTGTGTGTGTCTCTCACGTGGGGGGAGGAATGAGGTCGCCCACAGAGGTTCTGCCATGAAAGATCTAAAGACGCACGCTGCTGAGGAGCTTGTTCCTCATGGAGCGTCCCCGAAGGCCAGAAGAATGCCGACGGTCTCTTTCAAAGCTGCCGGACGCTCTGCCGTTCTAGGCCTGAGATACGGACCTTGTGACGGCACTGTAACTCCGCGAGATTCAGGAGACATCGCCAGTGCGAGTGGCAATCCGGAAGGAAGAACCTCCAAGGCGGAGTGTCCTTTCCTGTACAAAATGGCGCCCAAGTGGCTGAGGCAGGGAGCATTTTCCTTCACAGAACGGGCATCCTCGTATGCCTGTGGGTTACTCTAAAGAAACGACACTGTGAGCAACCTCTTCGAAAAGGCCTTCGCAAGCGACTTGGAGACAACAGCAGCGCAGTGGAGGCACAGACCATTATCCTAGAGAGCAGCACAGTGTCTCTAGCAGCGATCGCTTCCCGGAGGATACTTAAGCCACACCGAGATTCCAGCAGGGAGTTTTGCCTTATAGCAGTACAACTCACTCAAGAAAGAGGGATGAGGTGTAGGGCTAATTTACGTGCGCTCACGCTCTGTGTCCCCGAGAAGGTTTCACGGAGCAGAATGCATCACTGACCTCTACCACGTGTGTGCACCAAAGAAGCCCTGTGCCGTGGCTGTTCTCAGGCCGACAGCGAAGACCTAGGTGTGTGTTGCACCCGTGCCCGGTGGTTCACCCTTTGCGTGACCCCTGTGCCTTTGGAAGATGTTCAGAGCGGGTGGCACCTGCGTGCTTCGAGCGCAAGAGGTGTAGAGTGTAGAGGCCTTTCACACTGGAGGAAGGGCTTGCGACTCATGGAGAGAACGTGTACGTCACCCGGGAGATGGAGGCGCGCTCTTGAAACCATTTCCTCTGCCCGTTTAAAACACAAGTGTTTGTACTCGATCTGGTCTGCCTGGTGAAAGTCTTGGCAGTCAGCATCACCCTGAGCAACTTTCCTGAAGTTTGATTCGTAGCTGGGTAAACTCGGGCTTCAGAGGCTTAGATGAGACCAAACGTGTTCAGCTTGTGGGGAAAGCCTTTGACCAGAGGCATATACGCTTGTGCCTGGGGCGAGGGCTAGGCAAGAACTTTTACACACTGGGTTTTTATCTTTACCCTAAGCTGTCCCTTTTGGCTGCAGCAGGCGGAGAGAACCCGCCGAGAGAGAACAGCTGCAAAGTGGATGCACAGAACAGTCACCTCGATACCAGCCCCTGGGTCCGAAGCAACGATCCTTCCCCGGAGGGTACTTAACCCACCCCGGGATTCAAGCAGGGAGTTCGCCTTGTCCAACTCGCACAGGAGACTGGCATGAGATGTAGGGCTCATCTACTTGCGTTCACACTACGTGGCCCGGAGAAGTTCTCACGGAGCCAAATCCAGCACCCTTCCTCCACCACGTGTGTACACAAAGGAGCGCTGGGCAGTGGGTGTTCTCAAGGCCAAGAGAGAAGCCCTTGTTCTGTGCTGCACCTGCTGGGTGGTTCAAAGGTTTTCTGACCTTCCTGCTCTGGAAGCTTTTCAGAGCTGAGGCTACGCCTGGGCTGCGAAAGCAGAGAGGCGTAGAGGACTTTCACACTGAAGGCGTGGGCCTGTTTCCCATGGCGAAAGTGTACGTCGCACAACCCCACCCCGACCCCACCCCACCCCACCTCACCCCCAGTTGGAGGCGTGCGGGTTGACACCATTTTGTCCTGCCCATGGAAAATACAAAGAGGCGTACACGATTTGGGCTGTCTGGTGAGAGAATTTTGAATCGGCGGCACCCTGAGTACCTTTCCCGAAGTTTGCTTCCTAGCTGGTTAAACTCGGCTTTCAGAGGCGAGATGAGAACAAACTTGCTCCGCCTGCGGCGAAGTGCCCTGATGCCCTGCCCTAAATGTTTGAGCTTCTGGCCAGCGTCACGCAAGGACTTTGACACGTAGGAGTCTCACTTTTACTCCAAGCTGTCCCAGTTGGCTGAAGCAGTCGGCGTGTCTGTATCACAGCCTGGGAGGCCGGGCATTGGGGGAGTCTGCCAAGTGACTGGCCTCCATTTATAGCTAACTGAGAAACTGCGTCGAAGCTTTCGGGAGCCTCTTACAGGGAATGGTTGCAGTTTGGAATTGGAGACTGTGCTGGCAAACGTCAGCAGCTCCTCTCCTTCGGAGGGCTCTTGGTGTGCCGACTCCTAACAGCCAGCACGGTCCCCAGCTCGTGAACGGTCCCATTGCGAGCCGGTCTCATCCGTGAAAGAGCCACGTGAGGCTGAGCTCCAACAGTCGGGCTCCACACCTGGAGACTTTGGGACAGGGCAGTCCTGAGACGACGTGCCCACCAGGGGACGCGACCAATGTTTACGTACCACAGGAAAGCGCATCAAGGCCTCGTGTTCTCTCCATGAAATGAACGTGAGCTTGAAGGGTGATGCGTCAGCGTGCACCGTGAACAGCTCGCTGGTACGCCTGTCTTTGCCCCCTCTCACGGTCTCACGCACACGGGCTCAGTTCCGTGCAGGAATGCTGAGTGGGAGCGCCAGCCTTGCTTCTGGACTCTAAAGCCTTCCACCCCCTAATGGCAGGTTGTGTGTGTCTCTCACGTTGGGGGAGGAATGAGGTCGCCCACAGAGGTTCTGCCATGAAAGATCTAAAGACGCACGCTGCTGAGGAGCTTGTTCCTCATGGAGCGTTCCCGAAGGCCAGAAGAATGCCGACGGTCTCTTTCAAAGCTGCCGGACGCTCTGCCATTCTAGGCCTGAGATACGGACCTTGTGACGGCACTGTAACCCCGCGAGATTCAGGAGACATCGCCAGTGCGAGTGGCAATCCGGAAGGAAGAACCTGCAAGGCGGAGTGTCCTTTCCTGTACAAAATGGTGCCCAAGTGGCTAAGGCAGGGAGCATTTTCCTTCACAGAACCGGCATCCTCGTATGCCTGTGGGTTACTCTAAAGAAACGACACTGTGAGCAACCTCTTCGAAAAGGCCTTCGCAAGCGATTTGGAGACAACAGCAGCGCAGTGGAGGCACAGACCATTATCCTAGAGAGCAGCACAGTGTCTCTAGCAGCGATCACTTCCCGGAGGATACTTAAGCCACACCGAGATTCCAGCAGGGAGTTTTGCCTTATAGCAGTACAACTCACTCAAGAAAGAGGGATGAGGTGTAGGGCTAATCTACGTGCGCTCACGCTCTGTGTCCCCGAGAAGGTTTCACGGAGCAGAATGCATCACCGACCGCTACCACGTGTGTGCACCAAAGAAGCCGTGTGCCGTGGGTGTTCTCAGGCCGACAGCGAAGACCTAGGTGTGTGCTGCACCCGCGCTCGGTGGTTCACACATTGCGTGACCCCTGTGCCTTTGGAAGATATTCAGAGCGGGTGGCACCTGCGTGCTGTGAGCGCAAGAGGTGTAGAGTGTAGAGGCCTTTCACACTGGAGGAAGGGCTTGCGTCTCATGGAGAAAACGTGTACGTCGCCCGGGAGATGGAGGCGCGCTCTTGACACCATTTCCTCTGCCCGTTTAAAACACAAGTGCTTGTACTCGATCTGGGCTGCCTGGTGAAACGCTTGGCAGTCCGCATCACCCTGGGCACCTTTCCTGAAGTTTGAGTTGTAGCTGGGTAAACTCGGGCTTCAGAGGCTTAGATGAGACCAAACGTGTTCATCTTGTGGCGAAAGCCTTTGACCAGAGGCATACACGCTTGTGCTTGGGGCGAGGGCTAGGCAAGAACGTTTACACCCTGGGTTTTTATCTTTACCCTAAGCTGTCCCTTTTGGCTGCAGCAGGCGGAGAGAACCCGCGGAGAGAGAACAGCTGCGAAGCGGATGCACAGAACAGTCACCTCGATTCCAGCCCCGGGGTCCCAAGCAACGATCCTTCCCCGGAGGGTACTTAACCCACCCCGGGATTCAAGCAGGGAGTTCGCCTTGTCCAACTCGCACAGGAGACTGGCATGAGATGTAGGGCTCATCTACCTGCGTTCACACTACGTGGCCCGGAGAAGTTCTCACGGAGCCGAATCCAGCACCCTTCCTCCACCACGTGTGTACACAAAGGAGCGCTGGGCAGTGGGTGTTCTCAAGGCCAAGAGAGAAGCCCTTGTTCTGTGCTGCACCTGCTGGGTGGTTCAAAGGTTTTCTGACCTTCCTGCTCTGGAAGCTTTTCAGAGCTGAGGCTACGCCTGGGCTGCGAAATAGAAAGGCGTAGAGGCCTTCACACTAAAGGTGTGGGCCTGTTTCACAAGGAGAAAGTGTACGTCGCCCAACCCCCACCCCCACCCCACCCCACCCCACCCCACCTCAACCCACCCCCAGCTGGAGGCGTGCGGGTTGACACCATTTTGTCCTGCCCATGGAAAATACAAAGAGGCGTACACGATTTGGGCTGTCTGGTGAGAGAATTTTGAATCGGCGGCACCCTGAGTACCTTTCCCGAAGTTTGCTTCATAGCTGGTTAAACTCGGCATTCAGAGGCGAGATGAGAACAAACTTGCTCCGCATGTGGCGAAGTGCCCTGTTGCCCTGCCCTAAATGTTTGAACTTCTGGCCAGCGTCACACAAGTACTTTGACACGTAGGAGTCTCACTTTTACTCCAAGCTGTCCTTGTTGGCTGAAGCAGTCGGCGTGTCTGTATCGCAGCCTGGGAGGCCGGGCATTGGGGGAGTCTGCCAAGTGACTGGCCTCCATTTATAGCTAACTGAGAAACTGCGTCGAAGCTTTCGGGAGCCTCTTACAGGGAATGGTTGCAGTTCGGAATTGGAGACTCTGCTGGCAAACGTCAGCAGCTCCTCTCCCTCGGAGGGCTCTTGGTGTGCCGACTCCTAACAGCCAGCACGGTCCCCAGCTCGTGAACGGTCCCATTACGAGCCGGTCTCGTCCGTGAAAGAGCCACGTGAGGCTGAGCTCCAATAGTCGGGCTCCACACCTGGAGCCTTTGGGACAGGGCAGTCCTGAGCCGATGTGCCCACCAGGGGACGCGACCAAAGTTTACGTACCACAGGAAAGCGCATCAAGGCCTCGTGTTCTCTCCATGAAATGAACGTGAGCTTGAAGGGTGATGTGTCACCGTGCACCGTGAACAGCTCGCTGGTACGCCTGTCTTTGCCCCCTCTCACGGTCTCACGCACCCGGGCTCAGTTCCGTGCAGGAATGCTGAGTGGGAGCGCCAGCCTCGCTTCTGGACTCTAAAGCCTTCCAACCCCTAATGGCAGGTTGTGTGTGTCTCTCACGTGGGGGGAGGAATGAGGTCGCCCACAGAGGTTCTGCATGAAAGATCTAAAGACGCACACTGCTGAGGAGCTTGTTCCTCATGGAGCATCCCCGAAGGCCAGAAGAATGCCGACGGTCTCTTTCAAAGCTGCCGGACGCTCTGCCGTTCTAGGCCTGAGATACGGACCTTGTGACGGCACTGTAACCCCGCGAGATTCAGGAGACATCGCCAGTGCGAGTGGCAATCCGGAAGGAAGAACCTCCAAGGCGGAGTGTCCTTTCCTGTACAAAACGGCGCCCAAGTGGCTGAGGCAGGGAGCATTTTCCTTCACAGAACGGGCATCCTCGTATGCCTGTGGGTTACTCTAAAGAAACGACACTGTGAGCAACCTCTTCGAAAAGGCCTTCGCAAGCGACTTGGAGACAACAGCAGCGCAGTAGAGGCACAGACCATTATCCTAGAGAGCAGCACAGTGTCTCTAGCAGCGATCGCTTCCCGGAGGATACTTAAGCCACACCGAGATTCCAGCAGGGAGTTTTGCCTTATAGCAGTACAACTCACTCAAGAAAGAGGGATGAGGTGTAGGGCTAATCTACGTGCGCTCACGCTCTGTGTCCCCGAGAAGGTTTCATGGAGCAGAATGCATCACCGACCGCTACCACGTGTGTGCACCAAAGAAGCCCTGTGCCGTGGGTGTTCTCAGGCTGACACCCACGCTCGGTGTGTGTGCTGGTGTGTGCTGCACCCACGCTCGGTTGTTCACACGTTGCGTGACCCCTGTGCCTTTGGAAGATGTTCAGAGCAGGTGGCACCTGCGTGCTGCGAGCGCAAGAGTTGTAGAGTGTAGAGGCCTTTCACACTGGAGGAAGGGCTTGCATCTCATGCAGAGAACGTGTACGTCGCCCGGGAGATGGAGGCGTGCTCTTGACACCATTTCCTCTGCCCGTTTAAAACACAAGTGTTTGTACTCGATCTGGGCTGCCTGGTGAAACGCTTGGCAGTCCGCATCACCCTGAGCACCTTTCCTGAAGTTTGATTCGTAGCTGGGTAAACTCGGGCTTCAGAGGCTTAGATGAGACCAAACGTGTTCAGCTTGTGGCGAAAGCCTTTGACCAGAGGCATATACGCTTGTGCTTGGGGCGAGGGCTAGGCAAGGACGTTCACCCCCTGGGTTTTTATCTTTACCCTAAGCTGTCCCTTTTGGCTGCAGCAGGCAGAGAGAACCCGCGGAGAGAGAACAGCTGCGAAGTGGATGCACAGAACAGTCACCTCGATACCAGCCCCGGGGTCCCAAGCAACGATCCTTCCCCGGAGGGTACTTAACCCACCCCGGGATTCAAGCAGGGAGTTCGCCTTGTCCAACTCGCACAGGAGACTGGCATGAGATGTAGGGCTCATCTACTTGCATTCACACTACGTGGCCCGGGGAAGTTCTCACGGAGCCGAATGCAGCACCCTTCACCACGTGTGTACACAAAGGAGCGCTGGGCAGTGGGTGTTCTCAAGGCCAAGAGAGAAGCCCTTCTTCTGTGCTGCACCTGCTGGGTGGTTCAAAGGGTTTCTGACCTTCCTGCTCTGGAAGATTTTCAGAGCTGAGGCTACGCCTGGGCTGCGAAATAGAGAGGCGTAGATGCCTTTCACACTAAAGGCGTGGGCCTGTTTCCCATGGAGAAAGTGTACATCGCCCAACCCCCACCCCCACCCCACACCACCCCACCCCACCCCAACCCACCCCCAGCTGGAGGCGTGTGGGTTGACACCATTTTTTCCTGCCCATGGAAAATACAAAGAGGCGTACACGATTTGGGCTGTCTGGTGAGAGAATTTTGAATCGGCGGCACCCTGAGTACCTTTCCCGAAGTTTGCTTCCTAGCTGGTTAAACTCGGCATTCAGAGGCGAGATGAGAACAAACTTGCTCCGCGTGCGGCGAAGTGCCCTGATGCCCTGCCCTAAATGTTTGAGCTTCTGGCCAGCGTCACGCAAGTACTTTGACACGTAGGAGTCTCACTTTTACTCCAAGCTGTCCCTGTTGGCTGAAGCAGTCGGCGTGTCTGTATCGCAGCCTGGGAGGCCGGGCGTTGGGGGAGTCTGCCAAGTGACTGGCCTCCATTTATAGCTAACTGAGAAACTGTGTCGAAGCTTTCGGGAGCCTCTTACAGGGAATGGTTGCAGTTCGGAATTGGAGACTGTGCTGGCAAACGTCAGCAGCTCCTCTCCCTCGGAGGGCTCTTGGTGTGCCGACTCCTAACAGCCAGCACGGTCCCCAGCTCGTGAACGGTCCCATTGCGAGCCGGTCTCGTCCGTGAAAGAGCCACGTGAGGCTGAGCTCCAACAGGCGGGCTCCACACCTGGAGCCTTTGGGACAGGGCAGTCCTGAGCCGATGTGCCCACCAGGGGACGCGACCAAAGTTTACGTACCACCGGAAAGCGCATCAAGGCCTCGTGTTCTCTCCATGAAATGAACGTGAGCTTGAAGGGTGATGCGTCAGCGTGCACCGTGAACAGCTCGCTGGTACGCCTGTCTTTGCCCCCTCTCACGGTCTCACACACCCGGGCTCAGTTCCGTGCAGGAATGCTGAGTGGGAGCGCCAGCCTCGCTTCTGGACTCTAAAGCCTTCCACCCCCTAATGGCAGGTTGTGTGTGTCTCTCACATGGGGGGAGGAATGAGGTCGCCCACAGAGGTTCTGCCATGAAAGATCTAAAGACGCACGCTGCTGAGGAGCTTTTTCCCCATGGAGCGTCCCCGAAGGCCAGAAGAATGCTGACGGTCTCTTTCAAAGCTGCCGGACGCTCTGCCGTTCTAGGCCTGAGATACGGACCTTGTGACGGCACTGTAACCCCGCGAGATTCAGGAGACATCGCCAGTGCGAGTGGCAATCCGGAAGGAAGAACCTCCAAGGCGGAGTATCCTTTCCTGTACAAAACGGCGCCCAAGTGGCTGAGGCAGGGAGCATTTTCCTTCACAGAACGGGCATCCTTGTATGCCTGTTGGTTACTCTGAAGAAACGACACTGTGAGCAACCTCTTCGAAAAGGTCTTCGCAAGCGACTTGGAGACAACAGCAGCGCAGTGGAGGCACAGACCATTATCCTAGAGAGCAGCACAGTGTCTCTAGCAGCGATCGCTTCCCGGAGGATACTTAAGCCACACCGAGATTCCAGCAGGGAGTTTTGCCTTATAGCAGTACAACTCACTCAAGAAAGAGGGATGAGGTGTAGGGCTAATCTACGTGCGCTCACGCTCTGTGTCCCCGAGAAGGTTTCACGGAGCAGAATGCATCACCGACCGCTACCACGTGTGTGCACCAAAGAAGCCCTGTGCCGTGGGTGTTCTCAGGCCGACAGCGAAGACCTAGGTGTGTGCTGCACCCGCGCTCTGTGGTTCACACGTTGCGTGACCCCTGTGGCTTTGGAAGATATTCAGAGCTGGTGGCACCTGCGTGCTGCGAGCGCAAGAGGTGTAGAGTGTAGAGGCCTTTCACACTGGAGGAAGGGCTTGCGTCTCATAGAGAGAACGTGTACGTCGTCCGGGAGATGGAGGCGCGCTGTTGACACCATTTCCTCTGCCTGTTTAAAACACAAGTGCTTGTACTCGATCTGGGCTGCCTGGTGAAACGCTTGGCAGTCCGCATCACCCTGAGCACATTTCCTGAAGTTTGATTCATAGCTGGGTAAACTCGGGCTTCAGAGGCTTAGATGAGACCAAACGTGTTCAGCTTGTGGCAAAAGCATTTGACCAGAGGCATATACGCTTGTGCTTGGGGCGAGGGCTAGTCAAGAACGTTTACACCCTGGGTTTTTATCTTTACCCTAAGCTGTCCCTTTTGGCTGCAGCAGGCGGAGAGAACCCGCGGAGAGAGAACAGCTGCGAAGTGGATGCACAGAACAGTCACCTCGATACCAGCCCCGGGGACCCAAGCAACGATCCTTCCCCGGAGGGTACTTAACCCACCCCAGGATTCAAGCACGGAGTTCGCCTTGTCCAACTCGCACAGGAGACTGGCATGAGATGTAGGGCTCATCTACTTGCGTTCACATTACGTGGCCCGAAGAAGTTCTCACGGAGCCGAATCCAGCACCCTTCCTCCACCACGTGTGTACACAAAGGAGCACTGGGCAGTGGGTGTTCTCAAGGCCAAGAGAGAAGCCCTTGTTCTGTGCTGCACCTGCTGGGTGGTTCAAAGGGTTTCTGACCTTCCTGCTCTGGAAGATTTTCAGAGCTGAGGCTACGCCTGGGCTGCGAAAGCAGAGAGGCGTAGAGGCCTTTCACACTGAAGGCGTGGGCCTGTTTCCCATGGAGAAAGTGTACGTCGTCCAACCCCCACCCCCACCCCACCCCACCCCACCCCACCCCACCCCAACCCAACCCACCCCCAGCTGGAGGCGTGCGGGTTGACAGCATTTTGTCCTGCCCATTGAAAATACAAAGAGACGTACTCGATTTGGGCTGTCTGGTGAAAGAATTTTGAATCGGCGGCACCCTGAGTACCTTTCCCGAAGTTTGCTTCCTAGCTGGTTAAACTCGGCATTCAGAGGCGAGATGAGAACAAACTTGCTCCGCGTGCGGCGAAGTGCCCTGATGCCCTGCCCTAAATGTTTGAGCTTCTGGCCAGCGTCACGCAAGTACTTTCACACGTAGGAGTCTCACTTTTACTCCAAGCTGTCCCTGTTGGCTGAAGCAGTCGGCGTGTCTGTATCGCAGCATGGGGGTCGGGCATTGGGGGAGTCTGCCAAGTGACTGGCCTCCATTTATAGCTAACTGAGAAACTGCGTCGAAGCTTTCGGGAGCCTCTTACAGGGAATGGTTGCAGTTCGGAATTGGAGACTGTGCTGGCAAACGTCAGCAGCTCCTCTCCCTCGGAGGGCTCTTGGTGTGCCGACTCCTAACAGCCAGCACGGTCCCCAGCTCATGAACGGTCCCATTGCGAGCCGGTCTCGTCCGTGAAAGAGCCACGTGAGGCTGAGCTCCAACAGTCGTGCTCAACACCTAGAGACTTTAGGACAGGGCAGTCCTGAGCCGATGTGCCCACCAGGGGATGCGACCAAAGTTTACGTACCACAGGAAAGCGCATCAAGGCCTCGTGTTCTCTCCATGAAATGAACGTGAGCTTGAAGTGTGATGCGTCAGCGTGCACCGTGAACAGCTCGCTGGTACGCCTGTCTTTGCCCCCTCTCACGGTCTCACGCACCCGGGCTCAGTTCCGTGCAGGAATGCTGAGTGGGAGCGCCAGCCTCACTTCTGGACTCTAAAGCCTTCCACCCCCTAATGGCAGGTTGTGTGTGTCTCTCACGTGGGGGGAGGAATGAGGTCGCCCACAGAGGTTCTGCCATGAAAGATCTAAAGACGCACGCTGCTGAGGAGCTTGTTCCTCATGGAGCGTCCCCGAAGGCCAGAAGAATGCCGACGGTCTCTTTCAAAGGTGCCGGACGCTCTGCCGTTCTAGGCCTGAGATACGGACCTTGTGACGGCACTGTAACCCCGCGAGATTCAGGAGACTTCGCCAGTGCGAGTGGCAATCCGGAAGGAAGAACCTTCAAGGCGGAGTGTCCTTTCCTGTACAAAACGGCGCCCAAGTGGCTGAGGCAGGGAGCATTTTCCTTCACAGAACCGGCATCCTCGTATGCCTGTGGGTTACTCTAAAGAAACGACACTGTGAGCAACCTCTTCGAAAAGGCCTTCGCAAGCGACTTGGAGACAACAGCAGCGCAGTGGAGGCACAGACCATTATCCTAGAGAGCAGCACAGTGTCTCTAGCAGCGATCCCTTCCCGGAGGAGACTTAAGCCACACCGAGGTTCCAGCAGGGAGTTTTGCCTTATAGCAGTACAACTCACTCAAGAAAGAGGGATGAGGTGTAGGGCTAATCTACGTGTGCTCACGCTCTGTGTCCCCGAGAAGGTTTCACGGAGCAGAATGCATCACCGACCGCTACCACGTGTGTGCACCAAAGAAGCCCTGTGCCGTGGGTGTTCTCAGGCCGACAGCGAAGACCTAGGTTTGTGCTGCACCAGCGCTCTGTGGTTCACACGTTGCGTGACCCTGTGCCTTTGGGAGATGTTCAGAGCGGGTGGCACCTGCGTGCTGCGAGCGCAAGAGGTGTAGAGTGTAGAGGCCTTTCACACTGGAGGAAGGGCTTGCGTCTCATGGAGAGAACGTGTACGTCGCCCGGGAGATGGAGGCACGCTCTTGACACCATTTCCTCTGCCCGTTTAAAACACAAGTGTTTGTACTCGATCTGGGCTGCCTGGTGAAACACTTGGCAGTCCGCATCACCCTGAGCACCTTTCCTGAAGTTTGATTCGTAGCTGGGTAAACTCGGGATTCAGAGGCTTAGATGAGACCAAACGTGTTCAGCTTGTGGCAAAAGCCTTTGACCAGAGGCATATACGCTTGTGCTTGGGGCGAGGGCTAGGCAAGAACGTTTACACACTGGGTTTTTATCTTTACCCTAAGCTGTCCTTTTTGGCTGCAGCAGGCGGAGAGAACCCACGGAGAGAGAACAGCTGCGAAGTGGATGCACGTAACAGTCACCTCGATACCAGCCCCGGGGTCCCAAGCAACGATCCTTCCCCGGAGGGTACTTAACCCACCCCTGGATTCAAGCAGGGAGTTCGCCTTGTCCAACTCGTACAGGAGACTGGCATGAGATGTAGGGCTCATCTAATTGCGTTCACACTACGTGGCCCGGAGAAGTTCTCACGGAGCTGAATCCAGCACCCTTCCTCCACCACGTGTGTACACAAAGGAGCGCTGGGCAGTGGGTGTTCTCAAGGCCAAGAGAGAAGCCCTTGTTCTGTGCTGCACCTGCTGGGTGGTTCAAAGGTTTTCTGACCTTCCTGCTCTGGAAGCTTTTCAGAGCTGAGGCTACGCCTGGGCTGCGAAAGCAGAGAGGCGTAGAGGCCTTTCACACTGAAGGCGTGGGCCTGTTTCCCATGGAGAAAGTGTACTTCGCCCAACCCCCACCCCACCCCAACCCACCCCCAGCTGGAGGCGTGCGGGTTGACACCATTTTGTCCTGCCCATGGAAAATACAAAGAGGCGTACACGATTTGGGCTGTCTGGTGAAAGAATTTTGAATCGGCGGCACCCTGAGTACCTTTCCCGAAGTTTGCTTCCTAGCTGGTTAAACTCGGCATTCAGAGGCGAGATGAGAACAAACTTGCTCCGCGTGCGGCGAAGTGCCCTGATGCCCTGCCCTAAATGTTTGTGCTTCTGGCCAGCGTCACGCAAGTACTTTGACACGTAGGAGTCTCACTTTTACTCCAAGCTGTCCCTGTTGGCTGAAGCAGTCGGCATGTCTGTATTGCAGCCTGGGAGGCCGGGCGTTGGGGGAGTCTGCCAAGTGACTGGCCTCCATTTATTGCTAACTGAGAAACTGCGTCGAAGCTTTCGGGAGCCTCTTACAGGGAATGGTTGCAGTTCGTAATTGGAGACTGTGCTGGCAAACGTCAGCAGCTCCTCTTCTTCGGAGGGCTCTTGGTGTGCCGACTCCTAACAGCCAGCACGGTCCCCAGCTCGTGAACGGTCCCATTGCGAGCCGGTCTCGTCCGTGAAAGAGCCACGTGAGGCTGAGCTCCAACAGGCGGGCTCCACACCTGGAGCCTTTGGGACAGGGCAGTCCTGAGCCGATGTGCCCACCAGGGGACGCGACCAAAGTTTACGTACCACAGGAAAGCGCATCAAGGCCTCATGTTCTCTCCATGAAATGAACGTGAGCTTGAAGGGTGATGCGTCAGCGTGCACCGTGAACAGCTCGCTGGTACACCTGTCTTTGCCCCCTCTCACGGTCTCACGCACCCGGGCTCAGTTCCGTGCAGGAATGCTGAGTGGGAGCGCCAGCCTCGCTTCTGGACTCTAAAACCTTAAACCCCCTAATGGCAGGATGTGTGTGTCTCTCACGTGGGGGAAGGAATGAGGTCGCCCACAGAGGTTCTGCCATGAAAGATCTAAAGACGCACGCTGCTGAGGAGCTTGTTCCTCATGGAGCATCCCCGAAGGCCAGAAGAATGCCGAAGGTCTCTTTCAAAGCTGCCGGACGCTCTGCCGTTCTAGGCCTGAGATACGGACCTTGTGACGGCACTGTAACCCCGCGAGATTCAGGAGACATCGCCAGTGCGAGTGGCAATCCGGAAGGAAGAACCTTCAAGGCGGAGTGATCTTTCCTGTACAAAACGGCGCCCAAGTGGCTGAGGCAGGGAGCATTTTCCTTCACAGAACCGGCATCCTCGTATGTCTGTGGGTTACTCTAAAGAAACGACACTGTGAGCAACCTCTTCGAAAAGGCCTTCGCAAGCGACTTGGAGAAAACAGCAGCGCAGTGGAGGCGCAGACCATTATCCTAGAGAGCAGCACAGTGTCTCTAGCAGCGATCGTTTCCCGGAGGATACTTAAGCCACACCGAGATTCCAGTAGGGAGTTTTGCCTTATAGCAGTACAACTCACTCAAGGAAGAGGGATGAGGTGTAGGGCTAATCTACGTGCGCTCACGCTCTGTGTCCCCGAGAAGGTTTCATGGAGCAGAATGCATCACCGACCGCTACCACGTGTGTGCACCAAAGAAGCCCTGTGCCGTGGGTGTTCTCAGGCCGAGAGCGAAGACCTAGGTGTGTGCTGCACCCGCGCTCGGTGGTTCACACGTTGCGTGACCCTGTTCCTTTGGAAGATGTTCAGAGCGGGTGGCACCTGCGTGCTGCGAGTGCAAGAGGTGTAGATTGTAGAGGCCTTTCACACTGGAGGAAGGGCTTGCATCTCATGAAGAAAATGTGTACGTCGCCTGGGAGATGGAGGCGCGCTCTTGACACCATTTCCTCTGCCCGTTTAAAACACAAGTGTTTGCACTCGATCTGGGCTGCCTGGTGAAACGCTTAGCAGTCCGCATCACCCTGAGCACCTTTCCTGAAGTTTGATTTGTAGCTGGGTAAACTCGGGCTTCAGAGGCTTAGATGAGACCAAACGTGTTCAGCTTGTGGCGAAAGCCTTTGACCAGAGGCATATACGCTTGTGCTTGGGGCGAGGGCTAGGCAAGAACGTTTACACACTGTGTTTTTATCTTTACTCTAAGCTGTCCCTTTTGGTTGCAGCAGGCGGAGAGAACCCGCGGAGAGAGAACAGCTGCGAAGTGGATGCACAGAACAGTCACCTCGATACCAGCCCCGGGGTCCCAAGAAACGATCCTTCCCCAGAGGGTACTTAACCCACCCCAGGATTCAAGCAGGGAGTTCGCCTTGTCCAACTCGCACAGGAGACTGGCATGAGATGTAGAGCTCATCTACTTGCGCTCACACTACGTGGCCCGGAGAATTTCTCACGGAGCCGAATCCAGCACCCTTCCTCCACCACGTGTGTACACAAAGGAGCACTGGGCAGTGGGTGTTCTCAAGGCCAAGAGAGAAGCCCTTGTTCTGTGCTGCACCTGCTGGGTGGTTCAAAGGTTTTCTGACCTTCCTGCTCTGGAAGTTTTCAGAGCTGAGGCTATGCCTGGGCTGCGAAAGCAGAGAGGCGTAGAGGCCTTTCACACTGAAGACGTGGGCCTGTTTCCCATGGAGAAAGTGTACGTCGCCCAACCCCCACCCCCACCCCATCCCACCCCACCCCACCCCACCCCAACCCACCCCCAGGTGGAGGCGTGCGGGTTGACACCACTTTGTCCTGCCCATGGAAAATACAAAGAGGCGTACACGATTTGGGCTGTCTGGTGAAAGAATTTTGAATCGGCGGCACCCTGAGTACCTTTCCCGAAGTTTGCTTCCTAGCTGGTTAAACTCGGCATTCAGACGCGAGATGAGAACAAACTTACTCCACGTGCGGCGAAGTGCCTTGATGCCCTGCCCTAAATGTTTGAGCTTCTGGCCAGCGTCACGCAAGTACTTTGACATGTAGGAGTCTCACTTTTACTCCAAGCTGTCCCTGTTGGCTGAAGCAGTCGGCGTGTCTGTATCGCAGCCTGGGAGCCCGGGCGTTGGGGGAGTCTGCCAAGTGACTGGCCTCCATTTATAGCTAACTGAGAAACTGCGTCGAAGCTTTCGGGAGCCTCTTACAGGGAATGGTTGCAGTTCGGAATTGGAGACTGTGCTGGCAAACGTCAGCAGCTCCTCTCCCTCGGAGGGCTCTTGGTTTGCCGACTCCTAACAGCCAGCACGGTCCCCAGCTCGTGAACGGTCCCATTGCGAGCCGGTCTCGTCCGTGAAAGAGCCACGTGAGGCTGAGCTCCAACAGTCGGGCTCCACACCTGGAGACTTTGGGACAGGGCAGTCCTGAGCCGATGTGCCCACCAGGGGACGCGACCAAAGTTTACGTACCACAGGAAAGCGCATCAAGGCCTCATGTTCTCTCCATGAAATGAACGTGAGCTTGAAGGGTGATGCGTCAGCGTGCACCGTGAACAGCTCGCTGGTACACGTGTCTTTGCCCCCTCTCACGGTCTCACGCACCCGGGCTCAGTTCCGTGCAGGAATGCTGAGTGGGAGCGCCAGCCTCACTTCTGGACTCTAAAACCTTCCACCCCCTAATGGCAGGTTGTGTGTGTCTCTCACGTGGGGGGAGGAATGAGGTCGCCCACAGAGGTTCTGCCATGAAAGATCTAAAGACGCACGCTGCTGAGGAGCTTGTTCCTCATGGAGCATCCCCGAAGGCCAGAAGAATGCCGACGGTCTCTTTCAAAGCTGCCGGACGCTCTGCCGTGCTAGGCCTGAGATACGGACCTTGTGACGGCACTGTAACCCCGCGAGATTCAGGAGACTTCGCCAGTGCGAGTGGCAATCCGGAAGGAAGAACCTTCAAGGCGGAGTGTCCTTTCCTGTACAAAACGGCGCCCAAGTGGCTGAGGCAGGGAGCATTTTCCTTCACAGAACCGGCATCCTCGTATGCCTGTGGGTTACTCTAAAGAAACGACACTGTGAGCAACCTCTTCGAAAAGGCCTTCGCAAGCGACTTGGAGACAACAGCAGCGCAGTGGAGGCACAGACCATTATCCTAGAGAGCAGCACAGTGTCTCTAGCAGCGATCCCTTCCCGGAGGAGACTTAAGCCACACCGAGGTTCCAGCAGGGAGTTTTGCCTTATAGCAGTACAACTCACTCAAGAAAGAGGGATGAGGTGTAGGGCTAATCTACGTGTGCTCACGCTCTGTGTCCCCGAGAAGGTTTCACGGAGCAGAATGCATCACCGACCGCTACCACGTGTGTGCACCAAAGAAGCCCTGTGCCGTGGGTGTTCTCAGGCCGACAGCGAAGACCTAGGTTTGTGCTGCACCAGCGCTCTGTGGTTCACACGTTGCGTGACCCTGTGCCTTTGGGAGATGTTCAGAGCGGGTGGCACCTGCGTGCTGCGAGCGCAAGAGGTGTAGAGTGTAGAGGCCTTTCACACTGGAGGAAGGGCTTGCGTCTCATGGAGAGAACGTGTACGTCGCCCGGGAGATGGAGGCACGCTCTTGACACCATTTCCTCTGCCCGTTTAAAACACAAGTGTTTGTACTCGATCTGGGCTGCCTGGTGAAACACTTGGCAGTCCGCATCACCCTGAGCACCTTTCCTGAAGTTTGATTCGTAGCTGGGTAAACTCGGGATTCAGAGGCTTAGATGAGACCAAACGTGTTCAGCTTGTGGCAAAAGCCTTTGACCAGAGGCATATACGCTTGTGCTTGGGGCGAGGGCTAGGCAAGAACGTTTACACACTGGGTTTTTATCTTTACCCTAAGCTGTCCTTTTTGGCTGCAGCAGGCGGAGAGAACCCACGGAGAGAGAACAGCTGCGAAGTGGATGCACGTAACAGTCACCTCGATACCAGCCCCGGGGTCCCAAGCAACGATCCTTCCCCGGAGGGTACTTAACCCACCCCTGGATTCAAGCAGGGAGTTCGCCTTGTCCAACTCGTACAGGAGACTGGCATGAGATGTAGGGCTCATCTAATTGCGTTCACACTACGTGGCCCGGAGAAGTTCTCACGGAGCTGAATCCAGCACCCTTCCTCCACCACGTGTGTACACAAAGGAGCGCTGGGCAGTGGGTGTTCTCAAGGCCAAGAGAGAAGCCCTTGTTCTGTGCTGCACCTGCTGGGTGGTTCAAAGGTTTTCTGACCTTCCTGCTCTGGAAGCTTTTCAGAGCTGAGGCTACGCCTGGGCTGCGAAAGCAGAGAGGCGTAGAGGCCTTTCACACTGAAGGCGTGGGCCTGTTTCCCATGGAGAAAGTGTACTTCGCCCAACCCCCACCCCACCCCAACCCACCCCCAGCTGGAGGCGTGCGGGTTGACACCATTTTGTCCTGCCCATGGAAAATACAAAGAGGCGTACACGATTTGGGCTGTCTGGTGAAAGAATTTTGAATCGGCGGCACCCTGAGTACCTTTCCCGAAGTTTGCTTCCTAGCTGGTTAAACTCGGCATTCAGAGGCGAGATGAGAACAAACTTGCTCCGCGTGCGGCGAAGTGCCCTGATGCCCTGCCCTAAATGTTTGTGCTTCTGGCCAGCGTCACGCAAGTACTTTGACACGTAGGAGTCTCACTTTTACTCCAAGCTGTCCCTGTTGGCTGAAGCAGTCGGCATGTCTGTATTGCAGCCTGGGAGGCCGGGCGTTGGGGGAGTCTGCCAAGTGACTGGCCTCCATTTATTGCTAACTGAGAAACTGCGTCGAAGCTTTCGGGAGCCTCTTACAGGGAATGGTTGCAGTTCGTAATTGGAGACTGTGCTGGCAAACGTCAGCAGCTCCTCTTCTTCGGAGGGCTCTTGGTGTGCCGACTCCTAACAGCCAGCACGGTCCCCAGCTCGTGAACGGTCCCATTGCGAGCCGGTCTCGTCCGTGAAAGAGCCACGTGAGGCTGAGCTCCAACAGGCGGGCTCCACACCTGGAGCCTTTGGGACAGGGCAGTCCTGAGCCGATGTGCCCACCAGGGGACGCGACCAAAGTTTACGTACCACAGGAAAGCGCATCAAGGCCTCATGTTCTCTCCATGAAATGAACGTGAGCTTGAAGGGTGATGCGTCAGCGTGCACCGTGAACAGCTCGCTGGTACACCTGTCTTTGCCCCCTCTCACGGTCTCACGCACCCGGGCTCAGTTCCGTGCAGGAATGCTGAGTGGGAGCGCCAGCCTCGCTTCTGGACTCTAAAACCTTAAACCCCCTAATGGCAGGATGTGTGTGTCTCTCACGTGGGGGAAGGAATGAGGTCGCCCACAGAGGTTCTGCCATGAAAGATCTAAAGACGCACGCTGCTGAGGAGCTTGTTCCTCATGGAGGATCCCCGAAGGCCAGAAGAATGCCGAAGGTCTCTTTCAAAGCTGCCGGACGCTCTGCCGTTCTAGGCCTGAGATACGGACCTTGTGACGGCACTGTAACCCCGCGAGATTCAGGAGACATCGCCAGTGCGAGTGGCAATCCGGAAGGAAGAACCTTCAAGGCGGAGTGATCTTTCCTGTACAAAACGGCGCCCAAGTGGCTGAGGCAGGGAGCATTTTCCTTCACAGAACCGGCATCCTCGTATGTCTGTGGGTTACTCTAAAGAAACGACACTGTGAGCAACCTCTTCGAAAAGGCCTTCGCAAGCGACTTGGAGAAAACAGCAGCGCAGTGGAGGCGCAGACCATTATCCTAGAGAGCAGCACAGTGTCTCTAGCAGCGATCGTTTCCCGGAGGATACTTAAGCCACACCGAGATTCCAGTAGGGAGTTTTGCCTTATAGCAGTACAACTCACTCAAGGAAGAGGGATGAGGTGTAGGGCTAATCTACGTGCGCTCACGCTCTGTGTCCCCGAGAAGGTTTCATGGAGCAGAATGCATCACCGACCGCTACCACGTGTGTGCACCAAAGAAGCCCTGTGCCGTGGGTGTTCTCAGGCCGAGAGCGAAGACCTAGGTGTGTGCTGCACCCGCGCTCGGTGGTTCACACGTTGCGTGACCCTGTTCCTTTGGAAGATGTTCAGAGCGGGTGGCACCTGCGTGCTGCGAGTGCAAGAGGTGTAGATTGTAGAGGCCTTTCACACTGGAGGAAGGGCTTGCATCTCATGAAGAAAATGTGTACGTCGCCTGGGAGATGGAGGCGCGCTCTTGACACCATTTCCTCTGCCCGTTTAAAACACAAGTGTTTGCACTCGATCTGGGCTGCCTGGTGAAACGCTTAGCAGTCCGCATCACCCTGAGCACCTTTCCTGAAGTTTGATTTGTAGCTGGGTAAACTCGGGCTTCAGAGGCTTAGATGAGACCAAACGTGTTCAGCTTGTGGCGAAAGCCTTTGACCAGAGGCATATACGCTTGTGCTTGGGGCGAGGGCTAGGCAAGAACGTTTACACACTGTGTTTTTATCTTTACTCTAAGCTGTCCCTTTTGGTTGCAGCAGGCGGAGAGAACCCGCGGAGAGAGAACAGCTGCGAAGTGGATGCACAGAACAGTCACCTCGATACCAGCCCCGGGGTCCCAAGAAACGATCCTTCCCCAGAGGGTACTTAACCCACCCCAGGATTCAAGCAGGGAGTTCGCCTTGTCCAACTCGCACAGGAGACTGGCATGAGATGTAGAGCTCATCTACTTGCGCTCACACTACGTGGCCCGGAGAATTTCTCACGGAGCCGAATCCAGCACCCTTCCTCCACCACGTGTGTACACAAAGGAGCACTGGGCAGTGGGTGTTCTCAAGGCCAAGAGAGAAGCCCTTGTTCTGTGCTGCACCTGCTGGGTGGTTCAAAGGTTTTCTGACCTTCCTGCTCTGGAAGTTTTCAGAGCTGAGGCTATGCCTGGGCTGCGAAAGCAGAGAGGCGTAGAGGCCTTTCACACTGAAGACGTGGGCCTGTTTCCCATGGAGAAAGTGTACGTCGCCCAACCCCCACCCCCACCCCATCCCACCCCACCCCACCCCACCCCAACCCACCCCCAGGTGGAGGCGTGCGGGTTGACACCACTTTGTCCTGCCCATGGAAAATACAAAGAGGCGTACACGATTTGGGCTGTCTGGTGAAAGAATTTTGAATCGGCGGCACCCTGAGTACCTTTCCCGAAGTTTGCTTCCTAGCTGGTTAAACTCGGCATTCAGACGCGAGATGAGAACAAACTTACTCCACGTGCGGCGAAGTGCCTTGATGCCCTGCCCTAAATGTTTGAGCTTCTGGCCAGCGTCACGCAAGTACTTTGACATGTAGGAGTCTCACTTTTACTCCAAGCTGTCCCTGTTGGCTGAAGCAGTCGGCGTGTCTGTATCGCAGCCTGGGAGCCCGGGCGTTGGGGGAGTCTGCCAAGTGACTGGCCTCCATTTATAGCTAACTGAGAAACTGCGTCGAAGCTTTCGGGAGCCTCTTACAGGGAATGGTTGCAGTTCGGAATTGGAGACTGTGCTGGCAAACGTCAGCAGCTCCTCTCCCTCGGAGGGCTCTTGGTTTGCCGACTCCTAACAGCCAGCACGGTCCCCAGCTCGTGAACGGTCCCATTGCGAGCCGGTCTCGTCCGTGAAAGAGCCACGTGAGGCTGAGCTCCAACAGTCGGGCTCCACACCTGGAGACTTTGGGACAGGGCAGTCCTGAGCCGATGTGCCCACCAGGGGACGCGACCAAAGTTTACGTACCACAGGAAAGCGCATCAAGGCCTCATGTTCTCTCCATGAAATGAACGTGAGCTTGAAGGGTGATGCGTCAGCGTGCACCGTGAACAGCTCGCTGGTACACCTGTCTTTGCCCCCTCTCACGGTCTCACGCACCCGGGCTCAGTTCCGTGCAGGAATGCTGAGTGGGAGCGCCAGCCTCACTTCTGGACTCTAAAACCTTCCACCCCCTAATGGCAGGTTGTGTGTGTCTCTCACGTGGGGGGAGGAATGAGGTCGCCCACAGAGGTTCTGCCATGAAAGATCTAAAGACGCACGCTGCTGAGGAGCTTGTTCCTCATGGAGCATCCCCGAAGGCCAGAAGAATGCCGACGGTCTCTTTCAAAGCTGCCGGACGCTCTGCCGTGCTAGGCCTGAGATACGGACCTTGTGACGGCACTGTAACCCCGCGAGATTCAGGATACATCGCCAGTGCGAGTGGCAATCCGGAAGGAAGAACCTTCAAGGCGGAGTGTCCTTTCCTGTACAAAACGGCGCCCAAGTGGCTGAGGCAGGGAGCATTTTCCTTCACAGAACCGGCATCCTCGTATGCCTGTGGGTTACTCTAAAGAAACGACACTGTGAGCAACCTCTTCGAAAAGGCCTTCGCAAGCGACTTGGAGACAACAGCAGCGCAGTGGAGGCACAGACCATTATCCTAGAGAGCAGCACAGTGTCTCTAGCAGCGATAGCTTCCCGGAGGATACTTAAGCCACACCGAGTTTCCAGCAGGGAGTTTTGCCTTATAGCAGTACAACTCACTCAAGAAAGAGTGATGAGGTGTAGGGCTAATCTACCTGTGCTCACGCTCTGTGTCCCCGAGTAGGTTTCACGGAGCAGAATGCATCACCGACCGCTACCACGTGTGTGCACCAAAGAAGACCTGTGCCGTGGGTGTTCTCAGGCCGACAGCGAAGACCTAGGTGTGTGCTGCACCCGCGCTCCGTGGTTCACACTTTGAGTGACCCTGTGCCTTTTGGAGATGTTCAGAGCGGGTGGCACCTGCGTGCTGTGAGCGCAAGAGGTGTAGAGTGTAGAGGCCTTTCACACTGGAGGAAGGGCTTGCGTCTCACGGAGAGAACGTGTACGTCGCCCGGGAGATGGAGGTGCACTCTTGACACCATTTCCTCTGCCCGATTAAAACACAAGTGTTTGTACTCGATCTGGGCTGCCTGGTGAAACGCTTGGCAGTCCGCATCACCCTGAGCACCTTTCCTGAAGTTTGATTCGTAGCTGGGTAAACTCGGGCTTCAGAGGCTTAGATGAGACCAAACGTGTTCAGCTTGTTGCGAAAGCCTTTGACCAGAGGCATATACGCTTGTGCTTGGGGCGAGGGCTAGGCAAGAACGTTTACACACTGGGTTTTTATCTTTACCCTAAGCTGTCCCTTTTGGCTGCAGCAGGCGGAGAGAACCCACGGAGAGAGAACAGCTGCGAAGTGGATGCACGGAACTGTCACCTCGATACCAGCCCCGGGTTCCCAAGCAACGATCCTTCCCCGGAGGGTACTTAACCCACCCCTGGATTCAAGCAGGGAGTTCGCCTTGTCCAACTCGTACAGGAGACTGGCATGAGATGTAGGGCTCATCTACTTGCGTTCACACTACGTGGCCCGGAGAAGTTCTCACGGAGCCGAATCCAGCACCCTTCCTCCACCACGTGTGTACACAAAGGAGCGCTGGGCAGTGGGTGTTCTCAAGGCCAAGAGAGAAGCCCTTGTTCTGTGCTGCACCTGCTGGGTGGTTCAAAGGTTTTCTGACCTTCCTGCTCTGGAAGCTTTTCAGAGCTGAGGCTACGCCTGGGCTGCGAAAGCAGAGAGGCGTACAGGCCTTTCACACTGAAGGCGTGGGCCTGTTTCCCATGGAGAAAGTGTACGTCGCCCAACCCCCACCCCACCCCAACCCACCCCCAGCTGGAGGCGTGCGGGTTGACACCATTTTGTCCTGCCCATGGAAAATACAAAGAGGCGTACACGATTTGGGCTGTCTGGTGAAAGAATTTTGAATCGGCGGCACCCTGAGTACCTTTCCCGAAGTTTGCTTCCTAGCTGGTTAAACTCGGCATTCAGAGGCGAGATGAGAACAAACTTGCTCCGCGTGCGGCGAAGTGCCTTGATGCCCTGCCCTAAATGTTTGAGCTTCTGGCCAGCGTCACGCAAGTACTTTGACACGTAGGAGTCTCACTTTTACTCCAAGCTGTCAGTGTTGGCTGAAGCAGTCGGCGTGTCTGTATCGCAGCCTGGGAGGCCGGGCGTTGGGGGAGTCTGCCAAGTGACTGGCCTACATTTATAGCTAACTGAGAAACTGCGTCGAAGCTTTCGGGAGCCTCTTACAGGGAATGGTTGCAGTTCGGAATTGGAGACTGTGCTGGCAAACGTCAGCAGCTCCTCTCCCTCAGAGGGCTCTTGGTGTGCCGACTCCTAACATCCAGCACGGTCCCCAGCTCGTGAACGGTCCCATTGCGAGCCGGTCTCGTCCGTGAAAGAGCCACGTGAGGCTGAGCTCCAACAGTCGGGCTCCACACCTGAAGCATTTGGGACAGTGCAGTCCTGAGCCTATGTGCCCACCAGGGGACATGACCAAAGTTTACGTACCACAGGAAAGCGCATCAAGGCCTCATGTTCTCTCCATGAAATGAACGTGAGCTTGAAGGGTGATGCATCAGCGTGCACCGTGAACAGCTCGCTGGTACACCTGTCTTTGCCCCCTCTCACGGTCTCATGCACCCGGGCTCAGTTCCGTGCAGGAATGCTGAGTGGGAGCGCCAGCCTCGCTTCTGGACTCTAAAGCCTTCCACCCCCAAATGGCAGGTTGTGTGTGTCTCTCACGTGGGGGGAGGAATGAGGTCGCCCACAGAGGTTCTGCCATGAAAGATCTAAAGACGCACACTGCTGAGGAGCTTGTTCCTCATGGAGCATCCCCGAAAGCCAGAAGAATGCCGAAGGTCTCTTTCAAAGCTGCCGGACGCTCTGCCGTTCTAGGCCTGAGATACGGACCTTGTGACGGCACTGTAAACCCGTGAGATTCAGGAGACATCGCCAGTGCGAGTGGCAATCCGGAAGGAAGAACCTTCAAGGCGGAGTGTCCTTTCCTGTACAAAACGGCGCCCAAGTGGCTGAGGCAGGGAGCATTTTCCTTCACAGAACCGGCATCCTCGTATGCCTGTGGGTTACTCTAAAGAAACGACACTGTGAGCAACCTCTTCGAAAAGGCCTTCGCAAGCGACTTGGAGACAACAGCAGCACAGTGGAGGCACAGACCATTATCCTAGAGAGCAGCACAGTGTCTCTAGCAGCGATCGCTTCCCGGAGGAGACTTAAGCCACACCGAGATTCCAGCAGGGAGTTTTGCCTTATAGCAGTACAACTCACTCAAGAAAGAGGGATGAGGTGTAGGGCTAATCTACGTGTGCTCACGCTCTGTGTCCCCGAGAAGGTTTCACGGAGCAGAATGCATCACCGACCGCTACCACGTGTGTGCACCAAAGAAGCCCTGTGCCGTGGGTGTTCTCAGGCCGACAGCGAAGACCTAGGTGTGTGCTGCACCAGCGCTCTGTGGTTCACACGTTGCGTGACCCTGTGCCTTTGGGAGATGTTCAGAGAAGGTGGCACCTGCGTGCTGCGAGCGCAAGAGGTGTAGAGTGTAGAGGCCTTTCACACTGGAGGAAGGGCTTGCGTCTCATGGAGAGAACGTGTACGTCGCCCGGGAGATGGAGGCACGCTCTTGACACCATTTCCTCTGCCCGTTTAAAACACAAGTGTTTGTACTCGATCTGGGCTGCCTGGTGAAACACTTGGCAGTCCGCATCACCCTGAGCACCTTTCCTGAAGTTTGATTCATAGCTGGGTAAACTCGGGCTTCAGAGGCTTAGATGAGACCAAACGTGTTCAGCTTGTGGCGAAAGCCTTTGACCAGAGGCATATACGCTTGTGCTTGGGGCGAGGGCTAGGTAGAACGTTTACACACTGGGTTTTTATCTTTACCCTAAGCTGTCCCTTTTGGCTGCAGCAGGCGGAGAGAACCCGCGGAGAGAGAACAGCTGCGAAGTGGATGCACAGAACAGTCACCTCGATACCAGCCCCGGGGTCCCAAGCAACGATCCTTCCCCGGAGGGTACTTAACCCACCCCTGGATTCAAGCAGGGAGTTCGCCTTGTCCAACTCGCACAAGAGACTGGCATGAGATGTAGGGCTCATCTACTTGCGTTCACACTACGTGGCCCGGAGAAGTTCTCACGGAGCCGAATCCAGCACCCATCCTCCACCACGTGTGTACACAAAGGAGCGCTGGGCAGTGGGGGTTCTCAAGGCCAAGAGAGAAGCCCTTGTTCTGTGCTGCACCTGCTGGGTGGTTCAAAGGTTTTCTGACCTTCCTGCTCTGGAAGCTTTTCAGAGCTGAGGCTACGCCTGGGCTGCGAAAGCAGAGAGGCGTAGAGGCCTTTCACACTGAAGGCGTGGGCCTGTTTCCCATGGAGAAAGTGTACGTCGCCCAACCCCCACCCCACCCCAACCCACCCCCAGCTGGAGGCGTGCGGGTTGACACCATTTTGTCCTGCCCATGGAAAATACAAAGAGGCGTAAACGATTTGGGCTGTCTGGTGAAAGAATTTTGAATCGGCGGCACCCTGAGTACCTTTCCCGAAGTTTGCTTCCTAGCTGGTTAAACTCGGCATTCAGAGGCGAGATGAGAACAAACTTGCTCCGCGTGCGGCGAAGTGCCCTGATGCCCTGCCCTAAATGTTTGTGCTTCTGGCCAGCGTCACACAAGTACTTTGACACGTAGGAGTCTCACGTTTACTCCAAGCTGTCCCTGTTGGCTGAAGGAGTCGGTGTGTCTGTATCGCAGCCTGGGAGGCCGGGCGTTGGGGGAGTCTGCCAAGTGACTGGCCTCCATTTATAGCTAACTGAGAAACTGCGTCGAAGCTTTCGGGAGCCTCTTACAGGGAATGGTTGCAATTCGGAATTGGAGACTGTGCGGGCAAACGTCAGCAGCTCCTCTCCCTCGGAGGGCTCTTGGTGTGCCGACTCCTAACAGCCAGCACGGTCCCCAGCTCGTGAACGGTCCCATTGCGAGCCGGTCTCGTCCGTGAAAGAGCCACGTGAGGCTGAGCTCCAACAGTCGGGCTCCACACCTGGAGCCTTTGGGACAGGGCAGTCCTGAGCCGATGTGCCCACCAGGGGACGCGAACAAAGTTTACGTATCACAGGAAAGCGCATCAAGGCCTCATGTTCTCTCCATGAAATGAACGTGAGCTTGAAGTGTGATGCGTCAGCGTGCACCGTGAACAGCTCGCTAGTACACCTGTCTTTGCCCCCTCTCACGGTCTCACGCACCCGGGCTCAGTTCCGTGCAGGAATGCTGAGTGGGAGCGCCAGCCTCGCTTCTGGACTCTAAAACCTTGCACCCCCTAATGGCAGGTTGTGTGTGTCTCTCACGTGGGGGGAGGAATGAGGTCGCCCACAGAGGTTCTGCCATGAAAGATCTAAAGACGCACGCTGCTGAGGAGCTTGTTCCTCATGGAGCATCCCCGAAGGCCAGAAGAATGCCGAAGGTCTCTTTCAAAGCTGCTGGACGCTCTGCCGTTCTAGGCCTGAGATACGGACCTTGTGACGGCACTGTAACCCCGCGAGATTCAGGAGACATCGCCAGTGCGAGTGGCAATCCGGAAGGAAGAACCTTCAAGGCGGAGTGTCCTTTCCTGTACAAAACGGCGCCCAAGTGGCTGAGGCAGGTAGCATTTTCCTTCACAGAACCGGCATCCTCGTATGCCTGTGGGTTACTCTAAAGAAACGACACTGTGAGCAACCTCTTCGAAAAGGCCTTCGCAAGCGACTTGGAGACAACAGCAGCACAGTGGAGGCACAGACCATTATCCTAGAGAGCAGCACAGTGTCTCTAGCAGCGATCGCTTCCCGGAGGATACTTAAGCCACACCGAGTTTCCAGCAGGAAGTTTTGCCTTATAGCAGTACAACTCACTCAAGAAAGAGGGATGAGGTGTAGGGCTAATCTACCTGTGCTCACGCTCTGTGTCCCCGAGTAGGTTTCACGGAGCAGAATGCATCACCGACCGCTACCACGTGTGTGCACCAAAGCAGCCCTGTGCCGTGGGTGTTCTCAGGCCGACAGCGAAGACCTAGGTGTGTGCTGCACCCGCGCTCGGTGGTTCACACGTTGCATGACCCTGTGCCTTTTGGAGATGTTCAGAGCGGGTGACACCTGCGTGCTGCGAGCGCAAGAAGTGTACAGTGTAGAGGCCTTTCACACTGGAGGAAGGGCTTGCGTCTCACGGAGAGAACGTGTACGTCGCCCGGGAGATGGAGGTGCGCTCTTGACACCATTTCCTCTGCCCGTTTAAAACACAAGTGTTTGTACTCGATCTGGGCTGCCTGGTGAAACGCTTGGCAGTCCGCATCACCCTGAGCATCTTTCCTGAAGTTTGATTTGTAGCTGGGTAAACTCGGGCTTCAGAGGCTTAGATGAGACCAAACGTGTTCAGCTTGTGGCGAAAGCCTTTGACCAGAGGCATATACGCTTGTGCTTGTGACGAGGACTAGGCAAGAACATTTACACACTGGGTTTTTATCTTTACTCTAAGCTGTCCGTATTGGCAGCAGCAGGCGGAGAGAACCCGCGGAGAGAGAACAGCTGCGAAGTGGATGCACAGAACAGTCACCTCGATACCATCCCCGGTGTCCCAAGCAACGATCCTTCCCCGGAGGGTACTTAATCCACCCCGGGATTCAAGCAGGGAGTTCGCCTTGTCCAACTCGCACAGGAGAATGGCATGAGATGCAGGGCTCATCTACTTGCGTTCACACTACGTGGCCCGGAGAAGTTCTCACGGAGCCGAATCCAGCACCCTTCCTCCACCACGTGTGTACACAAAGGAGCGCTGGGCAGTGGGTGTTCTCAAGGCCAAGAGAGAAACCCTTGTTCTGTGCTGCACCGGCTGGGTGGTTCAAAGGTTTTCTGACCTTCCTGCTCTGGAAGCTTTTCAGAGCTGAGGGTACGCCTGGGCTGCGAAAGCAGAGAGGCGTAGAGGCCTTTCACACTGAAGGCGTGGGCCTGTTTCCCATGGAGAAAGTGTACGTCGCCCAACCCCCACCCCACTCCAACCCACCCCCAGCTGGAGGCGTGCGGGTTGACACCATTTTGTCCTGCCCATGGAAAATACAAAGAGGCGTACACGATTTGGGCTGTCTGGTGAAAGAATTTTGAATCGGCGGCACCCTGAGTACCTTTCCCGAAGTTTGCTTCCTAGCTGGTTAAACTCGGCATTCAGAGGCGAGATGAGAACAAACTTGCTCCGCGTGCGGCGAAGTGCCTTGATGCCCTGCCCTAAATGTTTGAGCTTCTGGCCAGCGTCACGCAAGTACTTTGACACGTAGGAGTCTCACTTTTACTCCAAGCTGTCAGTGTTGGCTGAAGCAGTCGGCGTGTCTGTATCGCAGCCTGGGAGGCCGGGCGTTGGGGGAGTCTGCCAAGTGACTGGCCTACATTTATAGCTAACTGAGAAACTGCGTCGAAGCTTTCGGGAGCCTCTTACAGGGAATGGTTGCAGTTCGGAATTGGAGACTGTGCTGGCAAACGTCAGCAGCTCCTCTCCCTCAGAGGGCTCTTGGTGTGCCGACTCCTAACATCCAGCACGGTCCCCAGCTCGTGAACGGTCCCATTGCGAGCCGGTCTCGTCCGTGAAAGAGCCACGTGAGGCTGAGCTCCAACAGTCGGGCTCCACACCTTAAGCATTTGGGACAGTGCAGTCCTGAGCCTATGTGCCCACCAGGGGACGCGACCAAAGTTTACGTACCACAGGAAAGCGCATCAAGGCCTCATGTTCTCTCCATGAAATGAACGTGAGCTTGAAGGGTGATGCATCAGCGTGCACCGTGAACAGCTCGCTGGTACACCTGTCTTTGCCCCCTCTCACGGTCTCATGCACCCGGGCTCAGTTCCGTGCAGGAATGCTGAGTGGGAGCGCCAGCCTCGCTTCTGGACTCTAAAACCTTCCACCCCCTAATGGCAGGTTGTGTGTGTCTCTCACGTGGGGGGAGGAATGAGGTCGCCCACAGAGGTTCTGCCATGAAAGATCTAAAGACGCACACTGCTGAGGAGCTTGTTCCTCATGGAGCATCCCCGAAAGCCAGAAGAATGCCGAAGGTCTCTTTCAAAGCTGCCGGACGCTCTGCCGTTCTAGGCCTGAGATACGGACCTTGTGACGGCACTGTAAACCCGTGAGATTCAGGAGACATCGCCAGTGCGAGTGGCAATCCGGAAGGAAGAACCTTCAAGGCGGAGTGTCCTTTCCTGTACAAAACGGCGCCCAAGTGGCTGAGGCAGGGAGCATTTTCCTTCACAGAACCGGCATCCTCGTATGCCTGTGGGTTACTCTAAAGAAACGACACTGTGAGCAACCTCTTCGAAAAGGCCTTCGCAAGCGACTTGGAGACAACAGCAGCACAGTGGAGGCACAGACCATTATCCTAGAGAGCAGCACAGTGTCTCTAGCAGCGATCGCTTCCCGGAGGAGACTTAAGCCACACCGAGATTCCAGCAGGGAGTTTTGCCTTATAGCAGTACAACTCACTCAAGAAAGAGGGATGAGGTGTAGGGCTAATCTACGTGTGCTCACGCTCTGTGTCCCCGAGAAGGTTTCACGGAGCAGAATGCATCACCGACCGCTACCACGTGTGTGCACCAAAGAAGCCCTGTGCCGTGGGTGTTCTCAGGCCGACAGCGAAGACCTAGGTGTGTGCTGCACCAGCGCTCTGTGGTTCACACGTTGCGTGACCCTGTGCCTTTGGGAGATGTTCAGAGAAGGTGGCACTTGCGTGCTGCGAGCGCAAGAGGTGTAGATTGTAGAGGCCTTTCACACTGGAAGAAGGGCTTGCGTCTCATGGAGAGAACGTGTACGTCGCCCGGGAGATGGAGGCACGCTCTTGACACCATTTCCTCTGCCCGTTTAAAACACAAGTGTTTGTACTCGATCTGGGCTGCCTGGTGAAACACTTGGCAGTCCGCATCACCCTGAGCACCTTTCCTGAAGTTTGATTCATAGCTGGGTAAACTCGGGCTTCAGAGGCTTAGATGAGACCAAACGTGTTCAGCTTGTTGCGAAAGCCTTTGACCAGAGGCATATACGCTTGTGCTTGGGGCGAGGGCTAGGTAGAACGTTTACACACTGGGTTTTTATCTTTACCCTAAGCTGTCCCTTTTGGCTGCAGCAGGCGGAGAGAACCCGCGGAGAGAGAACAGCTGCGAAGTGGATGCACAGAACAGTCACCTCGATACCAGCCCCGGGGTCCCAAGCAACGATCCTTCCCCGGAGGGTACTTAACCCACCCCTGGATTCAAGCAGGGAGTTCGCCTTGTCCAACTCGCACAGCAGACTGGCATGAGATGTAGGGCTCATCTACTTGCGTTCACACTACGTGGCCCGGAGAAGTTCTCACGGAGCCGAATCCAGCACCCATCCTCCACCACGTGTGTACACAAAGGAGCGCTGGGCAGTGGGGGTTCTCAAGGCCAAGAGAGAAGCCCTTGTTCTGTGCTGCACCTGCTGGGTGGTTCAAAGGTTTTCTGACCTTCCTGCTCTGGAAGCTTTTCAGAGCTGAGGCTACGCCTGGGCTGCGAAAGCAGAGAGGCATAGAGGCCTTTCACACTGAAGGCGTGGGCCTGTTTCCCATGGAGAAAGTGTACGTCGCCCAACCCCCACCCCACCCCAACCCACCCCCAGCTGGAGGCGTGCGGGTTGACACCATTTTGTCCTGCCCATGGAAAATACAAAGAGGCGTAAACGATTTGGGCTGTCTGGTGAAAGAATTTTGAATCGGCGGCACCCTGAGTACCTTTCCCGAAGTTTGCTTCCTAGCTGGTTAAACTCGGCATTCAGAGGCGAGATGAGAACAAACTTGCTCCGCGTGCGGCGAAGTGCCCTGATGCCCTGCCCTAAATGTTTGTGCTTCTGGCCAGCGTCACGCAAGTACTTTGACACGTAGGAGTCTCACGTTTACTCCAAGCTGTCCCTGTTGGCTGAAGGAGTCGGCGTGTCTGTATCGCAGCCTGGGAGGCCGGGCGTTGGGGGAGTCTGCCAAGTGACTGGCCTCCATTTATAGCTAACTGAGAAACTGCGTCGAAGCTTTCGGGAGCCTCTTACAGGGAATGGTTGCAATTCGGAATTGGAGACTGTGCGGGCAAACGTCAGCAGCTCCTCTCCCTCGGAGGGCTCTTGGTGTGCCGACTCCTAACAGCCAGCACGGTCCCCAGCTCGTGAACGGTCCCATTGCGAGCCGGTCTCGTCCGTGAAAGAGCCACGTGAGGCTGAGCTCCAACAGTCGGGCTCCACACCTGGAGCCTTTGGGACAGGGCAGTCCTGAGCCGATGTGCCCACCAGGGGACGCGAACAAAGTTTACGTATCACAGGAAAGCGCATCAAGGCCTCATGTTCTCTCCATGAAATGAACGTGAGCTTGAAGTGTGATGCGTCAGCGTGCACCGTGAACAGCTCGCTAGTACACCTGTCTTTGCCCCCTCTCACGGTCTCACGCACCCGGGCTCAGTTCCGTGCAGGAATGCTGAGTGGGAGCGCCAGCCTCGCTTCTGGACTCTAAAACCTTGCACCCCCTAATGGCAGGTTGTGTGTGTCTCTCACGTGGGGGGAGGAATGAGGTCGCCCACAGAGGTTCTGCCATGAAAGATCTAAAGACGCACGCTGCTGAGGAGCTTGTTCCTCATGGAGCATCCCCGAAGGCCAGAAGAATGCCGAAGGTCTCTTTCAAAGCTGCTGGACGCTCTGCCGTTCTAGGCCTGAGATACGGACCTTGTGACGGCACTGTAACCCCGCGAGATTCAGGAGACATCGCCAGTGCGAGTGGCAATCCGGAAGGAAGAACCTTCAAGGCGGAGTGTCCTTTCCTGTACAAAACGGCGCCCAAGTGGCTGAGGCAGGTAGCATTTTCCTTCACAGAACCGGCATCCTCGTATGCCTGTGGGTTACTCTAAAGAAACGACACTGTGAGCAACCTCTTCGAAAAGGCCTTCGCAAGCGACTTGGAGACAACAGCAGCGCAGTGGAGGCACAGACCATTATCCTAGAGAGCAGCACAGTGTCTCTAGCAGCGATCGCTTCCCGGAGGATACTTAAGCCACACCGAGTTTCCAGCAGGAAGTTTTGCCTTATAGCAGTACAACTCACTCAAGAAAGAGGGATGAGGTGTAGGGCTAATCTACCTGTGCTCACGCTCTGTGTCCCCGAGTAGGTTTCACGGAGCAGAATGCATCACCGACCGCTACCACGTGTGTGCACCAAAGCAGCCCTGTGCCGTGGGTGTTCTCAGGCCGACAGCGAAGACCTAGGTGTGTGCTGCACCCGCGCTCGGTGGTTCACACGTTGCATGACCCTGTGCCTTTTGGAGATGTTCAGAGCGGGTGACACCTGCGTGCTGCGAGCGCAAGAAGTGTACAGTGTAGAGGCCTTTCACACTGGAGGAAGGGCTTGCGTCTCACGGAGAGAACGTGTACGTCGCCCGGGAGATGGAGGTGCGCTCTTGACACCATTTCCTCTGCCCGTTTAAAACACAAGTGTTTGTACTCGATCTGGGCTGCCTGGTGAAACGCTTGGCAGTCCGCATCACCCTGAGCATCTTTCCTGAAGTTTGATTTGTAGCTGGGTAAACTCGGGCTTCAGAGGCTTAGATGAGACCAAACGTGTTCAGCTTGTGGCGAAAGCCTTTGACCAGAGGCATATACGCTTGTGCTTGTGACGAGGACTAGGCAAGAACATTTACACACTGGGTTTTTATCTTTACTCTAAGCTGTCCGTTTTGGCAGCAGCAGGCGGAGAGAACCCGCGGAGAGAGAACAGCTGCGAAGTGGATGCACAGAACAGTCACCTCGATACCATCCCCGGTGTCCCAAGCAACGATCCTTCCCCGGAGGGTACTTAATCCACCCCGGGATTCAAGCAGGGAGTTCGCCTTGTCCAACTCGCACAGGAGAATGGCATGAGATGCAGGGCTCATCTACTTGCGTTCACACTACGTGGCCCGGAGAAGTTCTCACGGAGCCGAATCCAGCACCCTTCCTCCACCACGTGTGTACACAAAGGAGCGCTGGGCAGTGGGTGTTCTCAAGGCCAAGAGAGAAACCCTTGTTCTGTGCTGCACCGGCTGGGTGGTTCAAAGGTTTTCTGACCTTCCTACTCTGGAAGCTTTTCAGAGCTGAGGCTACACCTGGGCTGCGAAAGCAGAGAGGCGTAGAGGCCTTTCACACTGAAGGCGTGGGCCTGTTTCCCATGGAGAAAGTGTACGTCGCCCAACCCCCACCACCACCCCACCCCACCCCACCCCACCCCACCCCAACCCACCCCCAGCTGGAGGCATGTGGGTTGACACCATTTTGTCCTGCCCATGGAAAATTCAAAGAAGCGTACACGATTTGGGCTGTCTGGTGAAAGAATTTTGAATCGGCGGCACCCTGAGTACCTTTCCTGAATTTGCTTCCTAGCTGGTTAAACTCAGCATTCAGAGGCGAGATGAGAACAAACTTTCTCCGGGTGCGGCGAAGTTCCTTGATCCCCTGCCCTAAATGTTTGAGCTTCTGGCCAGCGTCACGCAAGTACTTTGACACGTAGGAGTCTCACTTTTACTCCAAGCTGTCCCTGTTGGCTGAAGCAGTCGGCGTGTCTGTATCGCAGCCTGGGAGGCCGGGCATTGGGGGAGTCTGCCAAGTGACTGGCCTCCATTTATAGCTAACTGAGAAACTGTGTCGAAGCTTTTGGGAGCCTCTTACAGGGAATGGTTGCAGTTCGGAATTGGAGACTGTGCTGGCAATCGTCAGCAACTCCTCTCCCTCGGAGGGCTCTTGGTGTGCCGACTCCTAACAGCCAGCACGGTCCCCAGCTCGTGAACGGTCCCATTGCGAGCCAGTCTCGTCTGTGAAAGAGCCACGTGAGGCTGAGCTCCAACAGTCGGGCTCCACACCTGGAGCCTTTGGGACAGGGCAGTCCTGAGCCGATGTGCCCACCAGGGGACGCAACCAAAGTTTACGTACCACAGGAAAGCGCATCAAGTCCTCGTGTTCTCTCCATGAAATGAACGTGAGCTTGAAGGGTGATGTGTCAGCGTGCACTGTGAACAGCTCGCTGGTACGCCTGTCTTTGCCCCCTCTCACGGTCTCAAGTACCCGGGCTCAGTTCCATGCAGGAATGCTGAGTGGGAGCGCCAGCCTCGCTTCTGGACTCTAAAGCCTTCCACCCCCTAATGACAGGTTGTGTGTGTCTCTCACGTGGGGGGAGGAATGAGGTCGCCGACAGAGGTTCTGCCATGAAAGATCTAAAGACGCACGCTGCTGAGGAGCTTGTTCCTCGTGGAGCATCCCCGAAGGCCAGAAGAATGCCGACGGTCTCTTTCAAAGCTGCCGGATGCTCTGCCGTTCTAGGCCTGAGATACGGACCTTGTGATGGCCCTGTAACCCCGCGAGATTCAGGAGACATAGCCAGTGCGAGTGGCAATCCGGAAGGAAGAACCTTCAAGGCGGAGTGTCCTTTCCTGTACAAAACGGCGCCCAATGGCTGAGGCAGGGAGCATTTTCCTTCACAGAACCGGCATCCTCGTATGCCTGTGGGTTACTCTAAAGAAACGACACTGTGAGCAACCTCTTCGAAAAGGCCTTCGCAAGCGACTTGGAGACAACAGCAGCGCAGTGGAGGCACAGACCATTATCCTAGAGAGCAGCACAGTGTCTCTAGCAGCGATCGCTTCCCGGAGGATACTTAAGCCACACCGAGATTCCAGCAGGGAGTTTTGCCTTATAGCAGTACAACTCACTCAAGAAAGAGGGCTGAGGTGTAGGGCTAATCTACGTGAGCTCACACTCTGTGTCCCCGAGAAGGTTTCACGGAGCAGAATGCATCACCGACCGCTACCACGTGTGTGCACCAAAGAAGCCCTGTGCCGTGGGTGTTCTCAGGCTGACAGCGAAGACCTAGGTGTGTGCTGCACCCGCGCTCGGTGGTTCACACGTTGCGTGACCCTGTGCCTTTGGGAGATGTTCAGAGCGGGTGGCACCTGCGTGCTGCGAGCGCCAGAGGTGTAGAGTGTAGAGGCCTTTCACACTGGAGGAAGGGCTTGCGTCTCATGGAGAGAACGTGTACGTCGCCCGGGAGATGGAGGCGCGCTCTTGACACCATTTCCTCTGCCCGTTTAAAACACAAGTGTTTGTACTCGATCTGGGATGCCTGGTGAAACGCTTGGCAGTCCGCATCACCCTGAGCAGCTTTCCTGAAGTTTTATTCGTAGCTGGGTAAACTCGGGCTTCAGAGGCTTAGATGAGACCAAACGTGTTCAGCTTGTGGCGAAAGCCTTTGACCAGAGGCATATACGCTTGTGCTTGGGGCGAGGGCTAGGCAAGAACGTTTACACCCTGGGTTTTTATCTTTACCCTAAGCTGTCCCTTTTGGCTGCAGCAGGCGGAGAGAACCCGCGGAGAGAGAACAGCTGCGAAGTGGATGCACAGAACAGTCACCTCGTTACCAGCCCCAGGGTCCCAAGCAATGATCCTTCCCCAGAGGATACTTAACCCACCCCGGGATTCAAGCAGGGAGTTCGCCTTGTCCAACTCACACAGGAGACTGGCATGAGATGTAGGGCTCATCTACTTGCGTTCACAGTACGTGGCCCGGAGAAGTTCTCACAGAGCCGAATCCAGCACCCTTCCTCCACCACGTGTGTACACAAAGGAGCTCTGGGCAGTGGGTGTTCTCAAGGCCAAGAGAGAAGCCCTTGTTCTGTGCTGCACCGGCTGGGTGGTTCAAAGGTTTTCTGACCTTCCTGCTCTGGAAGCTTTTCAGAGCTGAGGCTACGCCTGGGCTGCGAAAGCAGAGAGGCGTAGAGGCCTTTCACACTGAAGGCGTGGGTCTGTTTCCCATGGAGAAAGTGTACGTCGCCCAACCCCCACCCCCACCCCACCCCACCCCACCCCACCCCAACCCACCCCCAGCTGGAGGTGTGCGGGTTGACACCATTTTGACCTGCCCATGGAAAATACAAAGAGGCGTACATGATTAGGGCTGTCTGGTGAGAGAATTTTGAATCGGCGGCACCCTGAGTACCTTTCCCGAAGTTTGCTTCCTAGCTGGTTAAACTCGGCATTCAGAGGCGAGATGAGAACAAACTTGCTCCGCGTGCGGCGAAGTGCCCTGATGCCCTGCCCTAAATGTTTGAGCTGCTGGCCAGGGTCACGCAAGTAGTTTGACACGTAGGAGTCTCACTTTTACTCCAAGCTGTCCCTGTTGGCTGAAGCAGTCGGCGTGTCTGTATCGCAGCCTGGGAGGCCGGGCATTGGGGGAGTCTGCCAAGTGACTGGAATCCATTTATAGCTAACTGAGAAACTGCGTCGATGCTTTCGGGAGCCTCTTACAGGGAATGGTTGCAGTTGGGAATTGGAGACTGTGCTGGCAAACGTCAGCAGCTCCTCTCCCTCGGAGGGCTCTTGGTGTGCCGACTCCTAACAGCCAGCAGGGTCCCCAGCTCGTGAACGGTTCCATTGCGAGCCGGTCTCGTCCGTATATGGCCACGTGAGGCTGAGCTCCAAAAGTCGGGCTCCACACCTGGAACCTTTGGGACAGGGCAGTCCTGAGGCGATGTGCCCACCAGGGGACGCGACCAAAGTTTACGTACCACAGGAAAGCGCATCAAGGCCTCGTGTTCTCTCCATGAAATGAACGTGAGCTTGAAGGGTGATGCGTCAGCGTGCACCGTGAACAGCTCGCTGGTACGCCTGTCTTTGCCCCCTCTCACGGTCTCACGCGCCCAGGCTCAGTTCCGTGCAAGAATGCTGAGTGGGAGCGCCAGCCTCGCTTCTGGACTCTAAAGCCTTCCACCCCCTAATGGCAGGTTGTGTGTGTCTCTCACGTGGGGGGAGGAATGAGGTCGCCCACAGAGGTTCTGCCATGAAAGATCTAAAGACGCACGCTGCTGAGGAGCTTGTTCCTCATGGAGCGTACCCGAAGGCCAGAAGAATGCCGAAGGTCTCTTTCAAAGCTGCCGGATGCTCTGCCGTTCTAGGCCTGAGATACGGACCTTGTGACGGCACTGTAACCCCGCGAGATTCAGGAGACATCGCCAGTGCTAGTGGCAATCCGGAAGGAAGAACCTTCAAGGCGGAGTGTCCTTTCCTGTACAAAACGGCGCCCAATGGCTGAGGCAGGGAGCATTTTCCCTCACAGAACCGGCATCCTCGTATGCCTTTGGGTTACTCTAAAGAAACGACACTGTGAGCAACCTCTTCGAAAAGGCCTTCGCAAGCGACTTGGAGACAACAGCAGCGCAGTGGAGGCACAGACCATTATCCTAGAGAGCAGCACAGTGTCTCTAGCAGCGATCACTTCCCGGAGGATACTTAAGCCACACCGAGATTCCAGCAGGGAGTTTTGCCTTATAGCAGTACAACTCACTGAAGAAAGAGGGATGAGGTGTAGGGCTAATCTACGTGCGCTCACGCTCTGTGTCCCCGAGAAGGTTTCACGGAGCAGAATGCATCACCGACCGCTACCACGTGTGTGCACCAAAGAAGCCCTGTGCCGTGGGTGTTCTCAGGCCGACAGCGAAGACCTAGGTGTGTGCTGCACCCGCGCTCGGTGGTTCACACGTTGCATGACCCTGTGCCTTTGGGAGATGTTCAGAGCGGGTGGCACCTGCGTGCTGCGAACGCAAGAGGAGTAGAGTGTAGAGGCCTTTCACTCTGGAGGAAGGGCTTGCGTCTCATGGAGAAAACGTGTACGTCGCCTGGGAGATGGAGGCGCGCTCTTGACACCATTTTCTCTGCCCATTTAAAACACAAGTGTTTGTACTCGATCTGGGCTGCCTGGTGAAACGCTTGGCAGTCCGCATCACCCTGAGCACCTTTCCTGAAGTTTGATTCGTAGCTGGGTAAACTCGGGCTTCAGAGGCTTAGATGAGACCAAACGTGTTCAGCTTGTGGCGAAAGCCTTTGACCAGAGGCATATACGCTTGTGCTTGGGGCGAGGGCTAGGCAAGAACGTTTACACCCTGGGTTTTTATCTTTACCCTAAGCTGTCCCTTTTGGCTGCAGCAGGCGGAGAGAACCCGCAGAGAGAGAACAGCTGCGAAGTGGATGCACAGAACAGTCACCTCGATACCAGCCCCGGGGTCCCAAGCAACGATCCTTCCCCGGAGGGTACTTAACCCACCCCGGGATTCAAGCAGGGAGTTCGCCTTGTCCAACTCGCACAGGAGACTGGCATGAGATGTAGGGCTCATCTACTTGCGTTCACACTACGTGGCCCGGAGAAGTTCTCACGGAGCCGAATCCAGCACCCTTCCTCCACCACGTGTGTACACAAAGGAGCGCTGGGCAGTGGGTGTTCTCAAGGCCAAGAGAGAAGCCCTTGTTCTGTGCTGCACCTGCTGGGTGGTTCAAAGGTTTTCTGACCTTCCTGCTCAGGAAGCTTTTCAGAGCTGAGGCTACGCCTGGGCTGCGAAAGCAGAGAGGCGTAGAGGCCTTTCACACTGAAGGCGTGGGCCTGTTTCCCATGGAGAAAGTGTACGTCGCCCAACCCCAACCCCCACCGAACCCTACCCCACCCCACCCCCAGCTGGAGGCGGGTGGGTTGACACCATTTTGTCCTGCCCATGGAAAATACAAAGAGGCGTACATGATTTGGGCTGTCTGGTGAGAGAATTTTGAATCGGCGGCACCCTGAGTACCTTTCCCGAAGTTTGCTTCCTAGCTGGTTAAACTCGGCATTCAGAGGCGAGATGAGAAGAAACTTGCTCCGTGTGCGGCGAAGTGCCCTGATGCCCTGCCCTAAATGTTTGAGCTTCTGGCCAGCGTCACGCAAGTACTTTGACACGTAGCAGTCTCACTTTTACTCCAAGCTGTCCCTGTTGGCTGAAGCAGTCGGCGTGTCTGTATCGCAGCCTGGGAGGCCGGGCGTTGGGGGAGTCTGCCAAGTGACTGGCCTCCATTTATAGCTAACTGAGAAACTGCGTCGAAGCTTTCGGGAGCCTCTTACAGGGAATGGTTGCAGTTCGGAATTGGAGACTGTGCTGGCAAACGTCAGCAGCTCCTCTCCCTCGGAGGGCTCTTGGTGTGCCGACTCCTAACAGCCAGCACGTTCCCCAGCTCGTGAACGGTCCCATTGCGAGCCGGTCTCGTCCGTGAAAGAGCCACGTGAGGCTGAGCTCCAACAGTCGGGCTCCACACCTGGAGCCTTTGGGACAGGGCAGTCTTGAGCCGATGTGCCCACCAGGGGATACGACCAAAGTTTACGTACCACAGGAAAGGGCATCAAGGCCTCGTGTTCTCTCCATGAAATGAACGTGAGCTTGAAGGGTGATGCGTCAGCGTGCACCGTGAACAGCTCGCTGGTACGCCTGTCTTTGCCCCCTCTCACGGTCTCACGCACCCGGGCTCAGTTCCGTGCAGGAATGCTGAGTGGGAGCGCCAGCCTCGCTTCTGGACTCTAAAGCCTTCCACCCCCTAATGGCAGGTTGTGTGTGTCTCTCACGTGGGGGGAGGAATGAGGTCGCCCACAGAGGTTCTGCCATGAAAGATCTAAAGACGCACGCTGCTGAGGAGCTTGTTCCTCATGGAGCGTCCCCGAAGGCCAGAAGAATGCCAAAGTTCTCTTTCAAAGCTGCTGGACGCTCTGCCATTCTAGGCCTGAGATACGGACCTTGTGACGGCACTGTAACCCCGCGAGATTCAGGAGACATCGCCAGTGCGAGTGGCAATCCGGAAGGAAGAACCTCCAAGGTGGAGTGTCCTTTCCTGTAAAAAACGGCGCCCAAGTGGCTGAGGCAGGGAGGATTTTCCTTCACAGAACCGGCATCCTCGTATGCCTGTGGGTTACTCTAAAGAAACGACACTGTGAGCAACCTCTTCGAAAAGGCCTTCGCAAGCGACTTGGAGACAACAGCAGCGCAGTGGAGGCACAGACCATTATCGTAGAGAGCAGCACAGTGTCTCTAGCAGCGATCGCTTCCCGGAGGATACTTAAGCCACACCGAGATTCCAGCAGGGAGTTTTGCCTTATAGCAGTACAACTCACTCTAGAAAGAGGGATGAGTTGTAGGGCTAATCTACGTGCGCTCACGCTCTGTGTCCCCGAGAAGGTTTCACGAAGCAGAATGCATCACCGACCGCTACCACGTGTGTGCACCAAAGAAGCCCTGTGCCGTGGGTGTTCTCAGGCCGACAGCGAAGACCTAGGTGTGTGCTGCACCCGCGCTCGGTGGTTCACACGTTGCGTGACCCCTGTGCCTTTGGAAGATGTTCAGAGCGGGTGGCACCTGCGTGCTGCGAGCGCAAGAGGTGTAGAGTGTAGAGGCCTTTCACACTGGAGGAAGGGCTTGCGTCTCATGGAGAGAACGTGTACGTCGCCCGGGAGATGGAGGCGCGCTCTTGACACCATTTCCTCTGCCCGTTTAAAACACAAGTGCTTGTACTCGATCTGGGCTGCCTGGTGAAACGCTTGGCAGTCTGCATCACCCTGAGCACCTTTCCTGAAGTTTGATTCGTAGCTGGGTAAACTCGGGCTTCAGAGGCTTAGATGAGACCAAACGTGTTCAGCTTGTGGCGAAAGCCTTTGACCAGAGGCATATACGCTTGTGCTTGGGGCGAGGGCTAGGCAAGAACGTTTACACACTGGGTTTTTATCTTTACCCTAAGCTGTCCCTTTTGGCTGCAGCAGGCGGAGAGAACCCACGGAGAGAGAACAGCTGCGAAGTGGATGCACAGAACAGTCACCTCGATACCAGCACCGGGGTCCCAAGCAACGATCCTTCCCCGGAGGGTACTTAACCCACCCCGGGATTCAAGCAGGGAGTTCGCCTTGTCCAACTCGCACAGGAGACTGGCATGAGATGTAGGGCTCATCTACTTGCGTTCACACTACGTGGCCCGGAGAAGTTCTCACGGAGCGAATCCAGCACCCTTCCTCCACCACGTGTGTACACAAAGGAGCGCTGGGCAGTGGGTGTTCTCAAGGCCAAGAGAGAAGCCCTTGTTCTGTGCTGCACCTGCTGGGTGGTTCAAAGGTTTTCTGACCTTCCTGCTCTGGAAGCTTTTCAGAGCTGAGGCTACGCCTGGGCTGCGAAAGCAGAGAGGCGTAGAGGCCTTTCACACTGAAGGCGTGGGCCTGTTTCCCTTGGAGAAAGTGTACGTCGCCCAACCCCCACCCCCACCCCACCCCACCCCACCCCACCCCACCCCAACCCACCCCCAGCTGGAGGCGTGCGGTTTGACACCATTTTGTCCTGCCCATGGAAAATACAAAGAGGCGTACACGATTTGGGCTGTCTGGTGAGAGAATTTTGAATCGGTGGCACCCTGAGTACCTTTCCCGAAGTTTTCTTCCTAGCTGGTTAAACTCGGCATTCAGAGGCGAGATGAGAACAAACTTGCTCCGCGTGTGGCGAAGTGCCCTGATGCCCTGCCCTAAATGTTTGAGCTTCTGGCCAGCGTCACGCAAGTACTTTGACACGTAGGAGTCTCCCTTTTACTCCAAGCTGTCCCTGTTGGCTGAAGCAGTCGGCGTGTCTGTATCGCAGCCTGGGAGGCCGGGCGTTGGGGGAGTCTGCCAAGTGACTGGCCTCCATTTATACCTAACTGAGAAACTGCGTCGAAGCTTTCGGGAGCCTCTTACAGGGAATGGTTGCAGTTCGGAATTGGAGACTGTGCTGGCAAACATCAGCAGCTCCTCTCCCTCAGAGGGCTCTTGGTGTGCCGACTCCTAACAGCCAGCACGGTCCCCAGCTCATGAACGGTCCCATTGCGAGCCGGTCTGGTCCGTTAAAGGGCCACGTGAGGCTGAGCTCCAACAGTCGGGCTCCACACCTGGAGCCTTTGGGACAGGGCAGTCCTGAGCCGATGTGCCCACCAGGGGACACGACCAAAGTTTACGTACCACAGGAAAGCGCATCAAGGCCTCGTGTTCTCTCCATGAAATGAACGTGAGCTTGAAGGGTGATGCATCAGTGTGCACCGTGAACAGCTCGCTGGTACGCCTGTCTTTGCCCCCTCTCACGGTCTCACGGACCCGGGCTCAGTTCCGTGCAGGAATGCTGAGTGGGAGCGCCAGCCTCGCTTCTGGACTCTAAAGCCTTCCACCCCCTAATGGCAGGTTGTGTGTGTCTCTCACGTGGGGGGAGGAATGAGGTCGCCCACAGAGGTTCTGCCATGAACGATCTAAAGACGCATGCTGCTGAGGAGCTTGTTCCTCATGGAGCGTCCCCGAAGGCCAGAAGAATGCCGATGGTCTCTTTCAAAGCTGCCGGCTGCTCTGCCGTTCTAGGCCTGAGATACGGACCTTGTGACGGCACTGTAACCCCGCGAGATTCAGGAGACATTGCCAGTGCGAGTGGCAATCCGGAAGGAATAACCTCCAAGGCGGAGTGTCCTTTCCTGTACAAAACGGCGCCCAAGTGGCTGAGGCAGGGAGCATTTTCCTTCACAGAACCGGCATCCTCGTATGCCTTTGGGTTACTCTAAAGAAACGACACTGTGAGCAACCTCTTCTAAAAGGCCTTCGCAAGCGACTTGGAGACAACAGCAGCGCAGTGGAGGCACAGACCATTATCCTAGAGAGCAGCACAGTGTCTCTAGCAGCGATCGCTTCCCGGAGGATACTTAAGCCACACCGAGATTCCAGCAGGGAGTTTTGCCTTATAGCAGTACAACTCACTCAAGAAAGAGGGATGAGGTGTAGGGCTAATCTACGTGCGCTCACGCTCTGTGTCCCAGAGAAGGTTTCACGGAGCAGAATGCATCACCGACCGCTACCACGTGTGTGCACCAAAGAAGCCCTGTGCCGTGGGTGTTCTCAGGCCGACAGCGAAGACCTAGGTGTGTGCTGCACCCGCGCTCGGTGGTTCACACGTTGCGTGACCCCTGTGCCTTTGGAAGATGTTCAGAGCGGGTGGCACCTGCGTGCTGCGAGCGCAAGAGGTGTAGAGTGTAGAGGCCTTTCACACTGGAGGAAGGGCTTGCGTCTCATGGAGAGAACGTGTACATCGCCCGGGAGATGGAGGTGCACTCTTGACACCATTTCCTCTGCCCGTTTAAAACACAAGTGTTTGTACTCGATCTGGGCTGCCTGGTGAAACGCTTGGCAGTCCGCATCACCCTGAGCACCTTTCCTGAAGTTTGATTCATAGCTGGGTAAACTGGGGCTTCAGAGGCTTAGATGAGACCAAACGTGTTCAGCTTGTGGCGAAAGCCTTTGACCAGAGGCATATACGCTTGTGCTTGTGGCGAGGGCTAGGCAAGAACGTTTACACCCTGGGTTTTTATCTTTACCCTAAGCTGTCCCTTTTGGCTGCAGCAGGCGGAGAGAACCCGCGGAGAGAGAACCGCTGCGAAGTGGATGCACAGAACAGTCACCTCGATACCAGCCCCGGGGTCCCAAGCAACGATCCTTCCCCGGAGGGTACTTAACCCACCCCGGGATTCAAGCAGGGAGTTCGCCTTGTCCAACTCGCACAGGAGACTGGCATGAGATGTAGGGCTCATCTACTTGCGTTCACACTACGTGGCCCGGAGAAGTTCTCACGGAGCGAATCCAGCACCCTTCCTCCACCACGTGTGTACACAAAGGAGCGCTGGGCAGTGGGTGTTCTCAAGGCCAAGAGAGAAGCCCTTGTTCTGTGCTGCACCTGCTGGGTGGTTCAAAGGTTTTCTGACCTTCCTGCTCTGGAAGCTTTTCAGAGCTGAGGCTACGCCTGGGCTGCGAAAGCAGAGAGGCGTAGAGGCCTTTCACACTGAAGGCGTGGGCCTGTTTCCCATGGAGAAAGTGTACGTCGCCCAACCCCCACCCCCACCCCACCCCACCCCACCCCACCCCACCCCAACCCACCCCCAGCTGGAGGCGTGCGGTTTGACACCATTTTGTCCTGCCCATGGAAAATACAAAGAGGCGTACACGATTTGGGCTGTCTGGTGAGAGAATTTTGAATCGGTGGCACCCTGAGTACCTTTCCCGAAGTTTTCTTCCTAGCTGGTTAAACTCGGCATTCAGAGGCGAGATGAGAACAAACTTGCTCCGCGTGTGGCGAAGTGCCCTGATGCCCTGCCCTAAATGTTTGAGCTTCTGGCCAGCGTCACGCAAGTACTTTGACACGTAGGAGTCTCCCTTTTACTCCAAGCTGTCCCTGTTGGCTGAAGCAGTCGGCGTGTCTGTATCGCAGCCTGGGAGGCCGGGCGTTGGGGGAGTCTGCCAAGTGACTGGCCTCCATTTATACCTAACTGAGAAACTGCGTCGAAGCTTTCGGGAGCCTCTTACAGGGAATGGTTGCAGTTCGGAATTGGAGACTGTGCTGGCAAACATCAGCAGCTCCTCTCCCTCAGAGGGCTCTTGGTGTGCCGACTCCTAACAGCCAGCACGGTCCCCAGCTCATGAACGGTCCCATTGCGAGCCGGTCTGGTCCGTTAAAGGGCCACGTGAGGCTGAGCTCCAACAGTCGGGCTCCACACCTGGAGCCTTTGGGACAGGGCAGTCCTGAGCCGATGTGCCCACCAGGGGACATGACCAAAGTTTACGTACCACAGGAAAGCGCATCAAGGCCTCGTGTTCTCTCCATGAAATGAACGTGAGCTTGAAGGGTGATGCATCAGTGTGCACCGTGAACAGCTCGCTGGTACGCCTGTCTTTGCCCCCTCTCACGGTCTCACGGACCCGGGCTCAGTTCCGTGCAGGAATGCTGAGTGGGAGCGCCAGCCTCGCTTCTGGACTCTAAAGCCTTCCACCCCCTAATGGCAGGTTGTGTGTGTCTCTCACGTGGGGGGAGGAATGAGGTCGCCCACAGAGGTTCTGCCATGAACGATCTAAAGACGCATGCTGCTGAGGAGCTTGTTCCTCATGGAGCGTCCCCGAAGGCCAGAAGAATGCCGATGGTCTCTTTCAAAGCTGCCGGCTGCTCTGCCGTTCTAGGCCTGAGATACGGACCTTGTGACGGCACTGTAACCCCGCGAGATTCAGGAGACATTGCCAGTGCGAGTGGCAATCCGGAAGGAATAACCTCCAAGGCGGAGTGTCCTTTCCTGTACAAAACGGCGCCCAAGTGGCTGAGGCAGGGAGCATTTTCCTTCACAGAACCGGCATCCTCGTATGCCTGTGGGTTACTCTAAAGAAACGACACTGTGAGCAACCTCTTCTAAAAGGCCTTCGCAAGCGACTTGGAGACAACAGCAGCGCAGTGGAGGCACAGACCATTATCCTAGAGAGCAGCACAGTGTCTCTAGCAGCGATCGCTTCCCGGAGGATACTTAAGCCACACCGAGATTCCAGCAGGGAGTTTTGCCTTATAGCAGTACAACTCACTCAAGAAAGAGGGATGAGGTGTAGGGCTAATCTACGTGCGCTCACGCTCTGTGTCCCAGAGAAGGTTTCACGGAGCAGAATGCATCACCGACCGCTACCACGTGTGTGCACCAAAGAAGCCCTGTGCCGTGGGTGTTCTCAGGCCGACAGCGAAGACCTAGGTGTGTGCTGCACCCGCGCTCGGTGGTTCACACGTTGCGTGACCCCTGTTCCTTTGGAAGATGTTCAGAGCGGGTGGCACCTGCGTGCTGCGAGCGCAAGAGGTGTAGAGTGTAGAGGCCTTTCACACTGGAGGAAGGGCTTGCGTCTCATGGAGAGAACGTGTACATCGCCCGGGAGATGGAGGTGCACTCTTGACACCATTTCCTCTGCCCGTTTAAAACACAAGTGTTTGTACTCGATCTGGGCTGCCTGGTGAAACGCTTGGCAGTCCGCATCACCCTGAGCACCTTTCCTGAAGTTTGATTCATAGCTGGGTAAACTGGGGCTTCAGAGGCTTAGATGAGACCAAAAGTGTTCAGCTTGTGGCGAAAGCCTTTGACCAGAGGCATATACGCTTGTGCTTGTGGCGAGGGCTAGGCAAGAACGTTTACACCGTGGGTTTTTATCTTTACCCTAAGCTGTCCCTTTTGGCTGCAGCAGGCGGAGAGAACCCGCGGAGAGAGAACCGCTGCGAAGTGGATGCACAGAACAGTCACCTCGATACCAGCCCCGGGGTCCCAAGCAACGATCCTTCCCCGGAGGGTACTTAACCCACCCCGGGATTCAAGCAGGGAGTTCGCCTTGTCCAACTCGCACAGGAGACTGGCATGAGATGTAGGGCTCATCTACTTGCGTTCACACTACGTGGCCCGGAGAAGTTCTCACGGAGCGAATCCAGCACCCTTCCTCCACCACGTGTGTACACAAAGGAGCGCTGGGCAGTGGGTGTTCTCAAGGCCAAGAGAGAAGCCCTTGTTCTGTGCTGCACCTGCTGGGTGGTTCAAAGGTTTTCTGACCTTCCTGCTCTGGAAGCTTTTCAGAGCTGAGGCTACGCCTGGGCTGCGAAAGCAGAGAGGCGTAGAGGCCTTTCACACTGAAGGCGTGGGCCTGTTTCCCATGGAGAAAGTGTACGTCACCCAACCCCCACCCCCACCCCACCCCACCCCACCCCACCCCACCCCAACCCACCCCCAGCTGGAGGCGTGCGGTTTGACACCATTTTGTCCTGCCCATGGAAAATACAAAGAGGCGTACACGATTTGGGCTGTCTGGTGAGAGAATTTTGAATCGGTGGCACCCTGAGTACCTTTCCCGAAGTTTTCTTCCTAGCTGGTTAAACTCGGCATTCAGAGGCGAGATGAGAACAAACTTGCTCCGCGTGTGGCGAAGTGCCCTGATGCCCTGCCCTAAATGTTTGAGCTTCTGGCCAGCGTCACGCAAGTACTTTGACACGTAGGAGTCTCCCTTTTACTCCAAGCTGTCCCTGTTGGCTGAAGCAGTCGGCGTGTCTGTATCGCAGCCTGGGAGGCCGGGCGTTGGGGGAGTCTGCCAAGTGACTGGCCTCCATTTATACCTAACTGAGAAACTGCGTCGAAGCTTTCGGGAGCCTCTTACAGGGAATGGTTGCAGTTCGGAATTGGAGACTGTGCTGGCAAACATCAGCAGCTCCTCTCCCTCAGAGGGCTCTTGGTGTGCCGACTCCTAACAGCCAGCACGGTCCCCAGCTCATGAACGGTCCCATTGCGAGCCGGTCTGGTCCGTTAAAGGGCCACGTGAGGCTGAGCTCCAACAGTCGGGCTCCACACCTGGAGCCTTTGGGACAGGGCAGTCCTGAGCCGATGTGCCCACCAGGGGACACGACCAAAGTTTACGTACCACAGGAAAGCGCATCAAGGCCTCGTGTTCTCTCCATGAAATGAACGTGAGCTTGAAGGGTGATGCATCAGTGTGCACCGTGAACAGCTCGCTGGTACGCCTGTCTTTGCCCCCTCTCACGGTCTCACGCACCCGGGCTCAGTTCCGTGCAGGAATGCTGAGTGGGAGCGCCAGACTCGCTTCTGGACTCTAAAGCCTTCCACCCCCTAATGGCAGGTTGTGTGTGTCTCTCACGTGGGGGGAGGAATGAGGTCGCCCACAGAGGTTCTGCCATGAACGATCTAAAGACGCATGCTGCTGAGGAGCTTGTTCCTCATGGAGCGTCCCCGAAGGCCAGAAGAATGCCGATGGTCTCTTTCAAAGCTGCCGGCTGCTCTGCCGTTCTAGGCCTGAGATACGGACCTTGTGACGGCACTGTAACCCCGCGAGATTCAGGAGACATTGCCAGTGCGAGTGGCAATCCGGAAGGAATAACCTCCAAGGCGGAGTGTCCTTTCCTGTACAAAACGGCGCCCAAGTGGCTGAGGCAGGGAGCATTTTCCTTCACAGAACCGGCATCCTCGTATGCCTTTGGGTTACTCTAAAGAAACGACACTGTGAGCAACCTCTTCTAAAAGGCCTTCGCAAGCGACTTGGAGACAACAGCAGCGCAGTGGAGGCACAGACCATTATCCTAGAGAGCAGCACAGTGTCTCTAGCAGCGTTCGCTTCCCGGAGGATACTTAAGCCACACCGAGATTCCAGCAGGGAGTTTTGCCTTATAGCAGTACAACTCACTCAAGAAAGAGGGATGAGGTGTAGGGCTAATCTACGTGCGCTCACGCTCTGTGTCCCAGAGAAGGTTTCACGGAGCAGAATGCATCACCGACCGCTACCACGTGTGTGCACCAAAGAAGCCCTGTGCCGTGGGTGTTCTCAGGCCGACAGCGAAGACCTAGGTGTGTGCTGCACCCGCGCTCGGTGGTTCACACGTTGCGTGACCCCTGTGCCTTTGGAAGATGTTCAGAGCGGGTGGCACCTGCGTGCTGCGAGCGCAAGAGGTGTAGAGTGTAGAGGCCTTTCACACTGGAGGAAGGGCTTGCGTCTCATGGAGAGAACGTGTACATCGCCCGGGAGATGGAGGTGCACTCTTGACACCATTTCCTCTGCCCGTTTAAAACACAAGTGTTTGTACTCGATCTGGGCTGCCTGGTGAAACGCTTGGCAGTCCGCATCACCCTGAGCACCTTTCCTGAAGTTTGATTCATAGCTGGGTAAACTGGGGCTTCAGAGGCTTAGATGAGACCAAACGTGTTCAGCTTGTTGCGAAAGCCTTTGACCAGAGGCATATACGCTTGTGCTTGTGGCGAGGGCTAGGCAAGAACGTTTACACCCTGGGTTTTTATCTTTACCCTAAGCTGTCCCTTTTGGCTGCAGCAGGCGGAGAGAACCCGCGGAGAGAGAACAGCTGCGAAGTGGATGCACAGAACAGTCACCTCGACACCAGCCCCGGGGTCCCAAGAAACGATCCTTCCCCGGAGGGTACTTAACCCACCCTGGGATTCAAGCAGGGAGTTCGCCTTGTCCAACTCGCACAGGAGACTGGCATGAGATGTAGGGCTCATCTAATTGCGCTCACACTACATGGCCCGGAGAAGTTCTCACGGAGCCGAATCCAGCACCCTTCCTCCACCACGTGTGTACACAAAGGAGCGCTGGGCAGTGGGTGTTCTCAAGGCCAAGAGAGAAGCCCTTGTTCTGTGCTGCACCTGCTGGGTGGTTCAAAGGTTTTCTGACCTTCCTGCTCTGGAAGCTTTTCAGAGCTGAGGCTACGCCAGGGCTGCGAAAGCAGAGAGGCGTAGAGGCCTTTCACACTGAAGGCGTGGGCATGTTTCCCATGGAGAAAGTGTACGTCGCCCAACCCCCACCCCCACCACACCCCACCCCACCCCACCCCACCCCAACCCACCCCCAGCTGGAGGCGTGCGGGTTGACACCATTTTGTACTGCCCAAGGAAAATGCATAGAGGCGTACACGATTTGGGCTGTCTGGTGAAAGAATTTTGAATAGGCGGCACCCTGAGTACCTTTCCCGAAGTTTGCTTCCTAGCTGGTTAAACTCGGCATTCAGAGGTGAGATGAGAACAAACTTGCTCCGCGTGCGGCGAAGTGCCTTGATGCCCTGCCCTAAATATTTGAGCTTCTGGCCAGCGTCACGCAAGTACTTTGACACATACGAGTCTCACTTTTACTCCAAGCTGTCCCTGCTGGCTGAAGCAGTCGGCGTGTCTGTATCGCAGCCTGGGAGGCCAGGCGTTGGGGGAGTCTGCCAAGTGACTGGCCTCCATTTATAGCTAACTGAGAAACTGTGTCGAAGCTTTCGGGAGCCTCTTACAGGGAATGGTTGCAGTTCGGAATTGGAGACTGTGCTGGCAAATGTCAGCAGCTCCTCTCCCTCGGAGGGCTCTTGGTGTGCCGACTCCTAACAGCCAGCACGGTCCCCAGCTCGTGAACGGTCCCATTGCGAGCCGGTCTCATCCGTGAAAGAGCCACGTGAGGCTGAGCTCCAACAGTCGGGCTCCACACCTGGCGCCTTTGGGACAGGGCAGTCCTGAGCCGATGTGCCCACCAGGGGACGCGACCAAAGTTTACGTACCACAGGAAAGCGCATCAAGGCTTCGTGATCTATCCATGAAATGAACGTGAGCTTGAAGGGTGATGCGTCAGCGTGCACCGTGAACAGCTCGCTGGTACGCCTGTCTTTGCCCCCTCTCACGGTCTCACGCACCCGGGCTCAGTTCCGTGCAGGAATGCTGAGTGGGAGCGCCAGCCTCGCTTCTGGACTCTAAAGCCTTCCACCCCTTAATGGCAGGTTGTGTGTGTCTCTCACTTGGTGGGAGGAATGAGGTCGCCCACAGAGGTTCTGTCATGAAAGATCTAAAGACGCATGCTGCTGAGGAGCTTGTTCCTCATGGAGCGTCCCCGAAGGCCAGAAGAATGCCGAAGTTCTCTTTCAAAGCTGCCGGATGCTCTGCCGTTCTAGGCCTGAGATACGGACCTTGTGACGGCACTGTAACCCCGCGAGATTCAGGAGACATCGCCAGTGCGAGTGGCAATCCGGAAGGAATAACCTTCAAGGAGGAGTGTCCTTTCCTGTACAAAACGGCACCCAAGTGGCTGAGGCAGGGAGCATTTTCCTTCACAGAACCGGCATCCTCGTATGCCTGTGGGTTACTCTAAAGAAACGACACTGTGAGCAACCTCTTCGAAAAGGCCTTCGCAAGCGACTTGGAGACAACTGCAGCGCAGTGGAGGCACAGACCATTATCCTAGAGAGCAGCACAGTGTGTGTAGCAGCGATCGCTTCCCGGAGGATACTTAAGCCACACGGAGATTCCAGCAGGGAGTTTTGCCTTATAGCAGTACAACTCATTCAAGAAAGAGGGATGAGGTGTAGGGCTAATCTACGTGCGCTCACGCTCTGTGTCCCCGAGAAGGTTTCACGGAGCATAATGCATCACCGACCGCTACCACGTGTGTGCACCAAAGAAGCCCTGTGCCGTGGGTGTTCTCAGGCTGACAGCGAAGACCTAGGTGTGTGCTGCACCCGCGCTCGGTGGTTCAAACGTTGCGTGACCCTGTGCCTTTGGAAGATGTTCAGAGCGGGTGGCACCTGCGTGCTGCGAGCGCAAGAGGTGTAGAGTGTAGAGGCCTTTCACACTGGAGGAAGGGCTTGCGTCTCACGGAGAGAACGTGTACGTCGCCCGGGAGATGGAGGTGCGCTCTTGACACCATTTCTTCTGCCCGTTTAAAACACAAGTGTTTGTACTCGATCTGGGCTGCCTGGTGAAACGCTTGGCAGTCCGCATCACCCTGAGCACCTTTCCTGAAGTTTGATTCGTAGCTGGGTAAAATCGGGCTTCAGAGGCTTAGATGAGACCAAACGTGTTCAGCTTGTGGCGAAAGCTTTTGACCAGAGGCATATACGCTTGTGCTTGGGGCGAGGGCTAGGCAAGAACGTTTACACCGTGGGTTTTTATCTTTACCCTAAGCTGTCCCTTTTGGCTGCAGCAGGCGGAGAGAACCCGCGGAGAGAGAACAGCTGCGAAGTGGATGCACATAACAGTCACCTCGATACCAGCCCCGGGGTCCCAAGCAACGATCCTTCCCCGGATGGTACTTAACCCACCCCTGGATTCAAGCAGGCAGTTCACCTTGTCCAACTCGCACAGGAGACTGGCATGAGATGTAGGGCTCATCTACTTGCGTTCACACTACGAGGCCTGGAGAAGTTCTCACGGACCCGAATCCAGCACCCTTCCTCCACCACGTGTGTACACAAAGTAGCGCTGGGCAGTGGGTGTTCTCAAGGCCAAGAGAGAAGCCCTTGTTCTGTGCTGCACCTGCTGGGTGGTTCAAAGGTTTTCTGACCTTCCTGCTCTGGAAGCTTTTCAGAGCTGAGGCTACGCCTGGGCTGCGAAAGCAGAGAGGCGTAGAGGCCTTTCACACTGAAGGCGTGGGCCTGTTTCCCATGGAGAAAGTGTACGTCGCCCAACCCCCACCCCACCCCAACCCACCCCCAGCTGGAGGCGTGCGGGTTGACACCATTTTGTCCTGCCCATGGAAAATACAAAGAGGCGTACACGATTTGGGCTGTCTGGTGAAAGAGTTTTGAATCGGCGGCACCCTGAGTACCTTTCCCGAAGTTTGCTTCCTAGCTGGTTAAACTCGGCATTCAGAGGCGAGATGAGAACAAACTTGCTCCGCGTGCGGCGAAGTGCCTTGATGCCCTGCCCTAAATGTTTGAGCTTCTGGCCAGCGTCACGCAAGTACTTTGACACGTAGGAGTCTCACTTTTACTCCATGCTGTCAGTGTTGGCTGAAGCAGTTGGCGTGTCTGTATCGCAGCCTGGGAGGCCGGGCGTTGGGGGAGTCTGCCAAGTGACTGGCCTCCATTTATAGCTAACTGAGAAACTGCGTCGAAGCTTTCGGTAGCCTCTTACAGGGAATGGTTGCAGTTCGGAATTGGAGACTGTGCTGGCAAACGTCAGCAGCTCCTTTCCCTCGGAGGGCTCTTGGTGTGCCGACTCCTAACAACCAGCACGGTCCCCAGCTCGTGAACGGTCCCATTGCGAGCCAGTCTCGTCCGTGAAAGAGCCACGTGAGGCTGAGCTCCAACAGTCGGGCTCCACACCTGGAGCCTTTGGGACAGTGCAGTCCTGAGCCGATGTGCCCATCAGGGGACGCGACCAAAGTTTACGTACCACAGGAAAGCGCATCAAGGCCTCATGTTCTCTCCATGAAATGAACGTGAGCTTGAAGGGTGATGCGTCAGCGTGCACCGTGAACAGCTCGCTGGTACAACTCTCTTTGCCCCCTCTCACGGTCTAATGCACCCGGGCTCAGTTCCGTGCAGGATGCTGAGTGGGAGCGCCAGCCTCGCTTCTGGACTCTAAAGCCTCCCACCCCCTAATGGCAGGTTGTGTGTGTCTCTCACGTGGGGGGAGGAATGAGGTCGCCCACAGAGGTTCTGCCATGAAAGATCTAAAGACGCACGCTGCTGAGGAGCTTGTTCCTCATGGAGCATCCCCGAAGGCCAGAAGAATGCCGAAGGTCTCTTTCAAAGCTGCCGGACGCTCTGCCATTCTAGGCCTGAGATACGGACATTGTGACGGCACTGTAACCCCGTGAGATTCAGGAGACATCGCCAGTGCGAGTGGCAATCCGGAAGGAAGAACCTTCAAGGCGGAGTGTCCTTTCCTGTACAAAACAGCGCCCAAGTGGCTGAGGCAGGGAGCATTTTCCTTCACAGAACCGGCATCCTCGTATGCCTGTGGGTTTCTCTAAAGAAACGACACTGTGAGCAACCTCTTCGAAAAGGCCTTCGCAAGCGACTTGGAGACAACAGCAGTGCAGTGGAGGCACAGACCATTATCCTAGAGAGCAGCACAGTGTCTCTAGCAGCGATCGCTTCCCGGAGGATACTTAAGCCACACCGAGTTTCCAGCAGGGAGTTTTGCCTTATAGCAGTACAACTCACTCAAGAAAGAGGGATGAGGTGTAGGGCTAATCTACCTGTGCTCACGCTCTGTGTCCCCGAGTAGGTTTCACGGAGCAGAATGCATCACCGACCGCTACCACGTGTGTGCACCAAAGAAGCCCTGTGCCGTGGGTGTTCTCAGGCCAACAGCGAAGACCTAGCTGTGTGCTGCACCCGCGCTCGGTGGTTCACACGTTGCATGACCCTGTGCCTTTGGGAGATGTTCAGAGCGGGTGGCACCTGCGTGCTGCGAGCGCAAGAGGTGTAGAGTGTAGAGGTCTTTCACACTGGAGGAACGGCTTGCGTCTCATGGAGAAAACGTGTACGTCGCCCGGGAGATGGAGGTGTGCTCTTGACACCATTTCCTCTGCCCGTTTAAAACACAAGTGTTTGTACTCGATCTGGGCTGCCTGGTGAAACGCTTGGCAGTCCGCATCACCCTGAGCACCTTTCCTGAAGTTTGATTCGTAGCTGGGTAAACTCGGGCTTCAGAGGCTTAGATGAGACCAAACGTGTTCAGCTTGTGGCGAAAGCTTTTGACCAGAGGCATATACGCTTGTGCTTGGGGCGAGGGCTAGGCAAGAACGTTTACACACTGGGTTTTTATCTTTACCCTAAGCTGTCCCTTTTGGCTGCAGCAGGCGGAGAGAACCCGTGGAGAGAGAACAGCTGCGAAGTGGATGCACAGAACAGTCACCTCGATACCAGCCCCGGGGTCCCAAGCAACGATCCTTCCCCGGTGGGTACTTAACCCACCCCTGGATTCAAGCAGGGAGTTCGCCTTGTCCAACTCGCACAGGAGACTGGCATGAGATGTAGGGCTCATCTACTTGCGTTCACACTACGTGGCCCGGAGAAGTTCTCACGGAGCCGAATCCAGCACCCTTCCTCCACCACGTGTGTACACAAAGGAGCGCTGGGCAGTGGGTGTTCTCAAGGCCAAGAGAGAAGCCCTTGTTCTGTGCTGCACCTGCTGGGTGGTTCAAAGGTTTTCTGACCTTCCTGCTCTGGAAGCTTTTCAGAGCTGAGGCTATGCCTGGGCTGTGAAAGCAGAGAGGCTTAGAGCCTTTCACACTGAAGGCGTGGGCCTGTTTCCCATGGAGAAAGTGTACGTCGCCCAACCCCCACCCCACCCCAACCCACCCCAAGCTGGAGGCGTGCGGGTTGACACCATTTTGTCCTGAAAAGGAAAATACAAAGAGGCGTACACGATTTGGGCTGTCTGGTGAAAGAATTTTGAATCGGCGGCACCCTGAGTACCTTTCCCGAAGTTTGCTTCCTAGCTGGTTAAACTCGGCATTCAGAGGCGAGATGAGAACAAACTTGCTCCGGGTGCGGCGAAGTTCCTTGATCCCCTGCCCTAAATGTTTGAGCTTCTGGCCAGCGTCACGCAAGTACTTTGACACATAGGAGTCTCACTTTTACTACAAGCTGTCCCTGTTGGCTGAAGCAGTCGGCGTGTCTGTATCGTAGCCTGGGAGGCCGGGCGTTGGGGGAGTCTGCCAAGTGACTGGCCTACATTTATAGCTAACTGAGAAACTGCGTCGAAGCTTTCGGGAGCCTCTTACAGGGAATGGTTGCAGTTCGGAATTGGAGACTGTGCTGGCAAACGTCAGCAGCTCCTCTCCCTCGGAGGGCTCTTGGTGTGCCGACTCCTAACAGCCAGCACGGTCCCCAGCTCGTGAACGGTCCCATTGCGAGCCGGTCTCGTCCGTGAAAGAGCCACGTGAGGCTGATCTCCAACAGTCGGGCTCCACACCTGGAGCCTTTGGGACAGGGCAGTCCTGAGCCGATGTGCCCACCAGGGGACGCGACCAAAGTTTACGTACCACAGGAAAGCGCAACAAGGCCTCATGTTCTGTCCATGAAATGAACGAGAGCTTGAAGGGTGTTGCGTCAGCGTCCACCGTGGACAGCTCGCTGGTACGCATGTCTTTGCCCGCTCTCACGGTCTCACGCACCCGGGCTCAGTTCCGTGCAGGAATGCTGAGTGGGAGCGCCAGCCTCGCTTCTGGACTCTAAAGCCTTCCACCCCTTAATGGTAGGTTGTGTGTGTCTCTCACGTGGGGGAGGAATGAGGTCACCCACAGAGATTCTGCCATGAAAGATCTAAAGACGCACGATGCTGAGGAGCTTGTTCCTCATGGAGCGTCCCCGAAGGCAAGAAGAATGCCGAAGATCTCTTTCAAAGCTGCCGGACGCTCTGCCGTTCTAGGCCTGAGATACGGACCTTGTGACGGCACTGTAACCCCACGAGATTCAGGATACATCGCCAGTGCGAGTGGCAATCCGAAAGGAAGAACTTTCAAGGCGGAGTGTCCTTTCCTGTACAAAACGGCGCCCAAGTGGCTGAGGCAGGGAGCATTTTCCTTCACAGAACCGGCATCCTCGTATGCCTGTGGGTTACTCTAAAGAAACGACACTGTGAGCAACCTCTTCGAAAAGGCCTTCGCAAGCGACTTGGAGACAACAGCAGCGCAGTGGAGGCACAGACCATTATCCTAGAGAGCAGCACAGTGTCTCTAGCAGCGATCGTTTCCCGGAGTATACTTAAGCCACACCGAGATTCCAGTAGGGAGTTTTGCCTTATAGCAGTACAACTCACTCAAGAAAGAGGGATGAGGTGTAGGGCTAATCTACGTGCGCTCACGCTCTGTGTCCCCGAGAAGGTTTCATGGAGCAGAATGCATCACCGACCGCTACCACGTGTGTGCACCAAAGAAGCCCTGTGCCGTGGGTGTTCTCAGGCCGACAGCGAAGACCTAGGTGTGTGCTGCACCCGCGCTCGGTGGTTCACACGTTGCGTTACCCTGTTCCTTTGGAAGATGTTCAGAGCGGGTGGCACCTGCGTGCTGCGAGTGCAAGAGGTGTAGATTGTAGAGGCCTTTCACACTGGAGGAAGGGCTTGCATCTCATGAAGAAAATATGTACGTTGCCTGGGAGATGGAGGCGCGCTCTTGACACCATTTCCTCTGCCCGTTTAAAACACAAGTGTTTGCACTCGATCTGGGCTGCCTGGTGAAACGCTTAGCAGTCCGCATCACCCTGAGCACCTTTCCTGAAGTTTGATTCGTAGCTGGGTAAACTCGGGCTTCAGAGGCTTAGATGAGACCAAACGTGTTCAGCTTGTGGCGAAAGCCTTTGACCAGAGGCATATACGCTTGTGCTTGGGGCGAGGGCTAGGCAAGAACGTTTACACACTGGGTTTTTATCTTTACCCTAAGCTGTCCCTTTTGGCTGCAGCAGGCGGAGAGAACCCGCGGAGAGAGAACAGCTGCGAAGTGGATGCACAGAACAGTCACCTCGATACCAGCCCCGGGGTCCCAAGCAACGATCCTTCCCCGGAGGGTACTTAACCCACTCCGGGATTCAAGCAGGGAGTTCGCCTTGTCCAACTCGCACAAGAGACTGGCATGAGATGTAGGGCTCATCTACTTGCGTTCACACTACGTGGCCCGGAGAAGTTCTCACGGATCCGAATCCAGCACCCTTCCTCCACCACGTGTGTACACAAAGGAGCGCTGGGCAGTAGGTGTTCTCAAGGCCAAGAGAGAAGCCCTTGTTCTGTGCTGCACCTGCTGAGTGATTCAAAGTTTTCTGACCTTCCTGCTCTGGAAGCTTTTCAGAGCTGAGGCTACGCCTGGGCTGCGAAAGCAGAGAGGCGTAGAGGCCTTTCACACTGAAGGCGTGGGCCTGTTTCCCATGGAGAAAGTGTACGTCGCCCAACCCCCACCTCCACCCCACCCCACCCCACCCCACCCCAACCCAACCCATCCCCAGGTGGAGGCGTGCGGGTTGACACCATTTTGTCCTGCCCATGGAAAATACAAAGAGGCGTACACGATTTGGGCTGTCTGGTGAAAGAATTTTGAATCGGCGGCACCCTGAGTACCTTTCCCGAAGTTTGCTTCCTAGCTGGTTAAACTTGGCATTCAGAGGCGAGATGAGAACAAACTTGCTCCACGTGCGGCAAAGTGCCCTGATGCCCTCCCTAAATATTTGAGCTTCTGCCCAGCGTCACGCAAGTACTTTGACACGTAGGAGTCTCACTTTTACTCCAAGCTGTCCCTGTTGGCTGAAGCAGTCGGCGTGTCTGTATCGCAGCCTGGGAGGCCGGGCATTGGGGGAGTCTGCCAAGTGACTGGCCTCCATTTATAGCTAACTGAGAAACTGCGTCGAAGCTTTCGGGAGCCTCTTACAGGGAATGGTTGCAGTTCGGAATTGGAGACTGTGCTGGCAAACGTCATCAGCTCCTCTCCCTCGGAGGGCTCTTGGTGTGCCGACTCCTAACAGCCAGCACGGTCCCCAGCTCGTGAACGGTAACATTGCGAGCCAGTCTCGTCCGTGAAAGAGCCACGTGAGGCTGAGCTCCAACAGTCGGGCTCCACACCTGGAGCCTTTGGGACAGGGCAGTCCTGAGCTGATGTGCCCACCAGGGGACGCGACCAAAGATTACGTACCACAGGAAAGTGCATCAAGGCCTCGTGTTCTCTCCATGAAATGAACGTGAGCTTGAAGGTTGATGTGTCAGCGTGCACCGTGAACAGCTCGCTGGTACGCCTGTCTTTGCCCCCTCTCACGGTCTCACGCACCCAGGCTCAGTTCCGTGCAGGAATGCTGAGTGGGAGCGCCAGCCTCGCTTCTGGACTCTAAAGCCTTCCACCCCCTAATGGCAGGTTGTGTGTGTCTCTCACGTGGGGGGAGGAATGAGGTCGCCAACAGATGTTCTGCCATGAAAGATCTAAAGACGCACGCTGCTGAGGAGCTTGTTCCTCATGGAGCATCCCCGAAGGCCAGAAGCATGCCGAAGGTCTCTTTCAAAGCTGCCGGACGCTCTGCCATTCTAGGCCTGAGATACGGACCTTGTGACGGCACTGTAACCCCGCGAGATTCAGGAGACATCGCCAGTGCGAGTGGCAATCCGGAAGGAAGAACCTTCAAGGAGGAGTGTCCTTTCCTGTACAAAACGGCGCCCAAGTGGCTGAGGCAGGGAGCATTTTCCTTCACAGAACCGGCATCCTCGTATGCCTGTGGGTTATGCTAAAGAAACGACACTGTGAGCAACCTCTTCAAAAAGGCCTTCGCAAGCGACTTGGAGACAACAGCAGCGCAGTGGAGGCACAGACCATTATCCTAGAGAGCAGCACAGTGTCTCTAGCAGCGATCGCTTCCCGGAGGATACTTAAGCCACACCGAGATTCCAGCAGGGAGTTTTGCCTTATAGCAGTACAACTCACTCAAGAAAGAGGGATGAGGTGTAGGGCTAATCTACGTGCGCTCACGCTCTGTGTCCCTGAGAAGGTTTCATGGAGCAGAATGCATCACCGACCGCTACCACGTGCGGGCACAAAAGAAGCCCTGTGCCGTGGGTGTTCTCAGGCCGACAGCGAAGACATAGGTGTGTGCTGCACCCGCGCTCGGTGGTTCACTCGTTGCGTGACCCTGTGCCTTTGGGAGATGCTCAGAGCGGGAAGCACCTGCATGCTGCGAGCGCAAGAGGTGTAGAGTGTAGAGGCCTTTCACACTGGAGGAAGGGCTTGCGTCTCATGGAGAAAACGTGTACGTCGCCCGGGAGATGGAGGCGCGCTCTTGACACCATTTCCTCTGCCCATTTAAAACACAAGTGTTTGTACTCGATCTGGGCTGCCTGGTGAAACGCTTGGCAGTCCGCATCACCCTGAGCACCTTTCCTGAAGTTTGATTTGTAGCTGGGTAAACTGGGGTTTCAGAGGCTTAGATGAGACCAAACGTGTTCAGCTTGTGGCGAAAGCCTTTGACCAGAGGCATATACGCTTGTGCTTGGGGCGAGGGCTAGGCAACCACGTTTACACACTGGGTTTTTATCTTTACCCTAAGCTGTCCCTTTTGGTTGCAGCAGGCAGAGAGAACCCGCAGAGAGAGAACAGCTGCGAAGTGGATGCACAGAACAGTCACCTCGATACCAGCCCCGGGGTCCCAAGCAACGATCCTTCCCCGGAGGGTGCTTAACCCACCCCGGGATTCAAGCAGGGAGTTCGACTTGTCCAACTCACACAGGAGACTGGCATGAGATGTAGGGCTCATCTACTTGCATTAACACTACATGGCCCGGAGAAGTTCTCACGGAGCCGAATCCAGCACCCTTCCTCCACCACGTGTGTACACAAAGAAGGGCCGGGCAGTGGGTGTTCTCAAGGCCAAGAGAGAAGCCCTAGTTCTGTGCTGCACCTGCTGGGTGGTTCAAAGTTTTTCTGACCTTCCTGCTCTGGAAGGTTTTCAGAGCTGAGGCTACGCCTGGGCTGCGAAACCAGAGAGGCATAGAGGTCTTTCACACTGAAGGCGTAGGCCTGTTTCCCATGGAGAAAGTGTACGTCGCCCAACCCCCACCCCCACCCAACCTCACCCCACCCCACCCCACCCCAACCCACACCCAGCTGGAGGCGTGCGGGTTGACACCATTTTGTCCTGCCCATGGAAAATACAAAGAGGCGTACACGATTTGGGCTGTCTGGTGAAAGAATTTTGAATCGGCGGCACCCTGAGTACCTTTCCCGAAGTTTGCTTCCTAGCTGGTTAAACTCGGCATTCAGAGGCGAGATGAGAACAAACTTGCTCCGCGTGCGGCGAAGTGCCCTGATGCCCTGCCCTAAATGTTTGTGCTTCTGGCCAGCGTCACGCAAGTACTTTGACACGTAGGATTCTCACTTTTACTCCAAGCTGTCCCTGTTGCCTGAAGCAGTCGGCGTGTCTGTATCGCAGCCTGGGAGGCCGGGCGTTGGGGGAGTCTGCCAAGTGACTGGCCTCCATTTATAGCTAACTGAGAAACTGCGTCGAAGCTTTCGGGAGCCTCTTACAGGGAATGGTTGCAGTTCGGAATTGGAGACTGTGCTGGCAAACGTCAGCAGCTCCTCTCCCTCGGAGGGCTCTTGGTGTGCCGACTCCTAACAGCCAGCACGGTCCCCAGCTCGTGAACGGTCCCATTGCGAGCCGGTCTCGTCCATGAAAGAGACACGTGAGGCTGATCTCCAACAGTCGGGCTCCACACCTGGAGCCTTTGGGACAGGGCAGTCCAGAGCCGATGTGCCCACCAGGGGACGGGACCAAAGTTTACGTACCACAGGAAAGCGCATCAAGGCCTCGTGTTCTCTCCATGAAATGAATGTGAGCTTGAAGGGTGATGTGACAGCGTGCACGGTGAACAGCTCGCTGGTACACCTGTCTTTGCCCCCTCTCACGGTCTCACGCACCTGGGCTCAGTTCCATGTAGGAATGCTGAGTGGGAGTGCCAGCCTCGCTTCTGGACTCTAAAGCCTTCCACCCCCTAATGGCAGGTTGTGTGTGTCTCTCACGTGGGGGGAGGGATGAGGTCGCCGACAGAGGTTCTGCCATGAAAGATCTAAAGACGCACGCTGCTGAGGAGCTTGTTCCTCATGGAGCGTCCCCAAAGGCCAGAAGAATGCCGACGGTCTCTTTCAAAGCTGCCGGACGCTCTGCCGTTCTAGGCCTGAGATACGGACCTTGTGACGGCACTGTAACCCCGCGAGATTCAGGAGACATTGCCAGTGCGAGTGGCAATCCGGAAGGAAGAACCTTCAAGGCGGAGTGTCCTTTCCTGTACAAAACGGCGCCCAATGGCTGAGGCAGGGAGCATTTTCCTTCACAGAACCGGCATCCTCGTATGCCTGTGGGTTACTCTAAAGAAACGAAACTGTGAGCAACCTCTTCGAAAAGGCCTTCGCAAGCGACTTGGAGACAACAGCAGCGCAGTGGAGGCACAGACCATTATCCTAGAGAGCAGCACAGTGTCTCTAGCAGCGATCGCTTCCCGGAGGATACTTAAGCCACACCGAGATTCCAGCAGGGAGTTTTGCCTTAAAGCAGTACAACTCACTCAAGAAAGAGGGATGAGGTGTAGGGCTAATCTACGTGCGCTCACACTCTGTGTCCCCGAGAAGGTTTCACGGAGCAGAATGCATCACCGACCGCTACCACGTGTGTGCACCAAAGAAGCCCTGTGCCGTGGGTGTTCTCAGGCTGACAGCGAAGACATAGGTGTGTGCTGCACCCGTGCTCGGTGGTTCACACGTTGCGTGACCCCTGTGCCTCTGGAAGATGTTCAGAGCGGGTGGCACCTGCGTGCTGCGAGCGCAAGAGGTGTAGAGTGTAGAGGCCTTTCACACTGGAGGAAGGGCTTGCGTCTCGTGGAGAGAACGTGTACGTCGCCCGGGAGATGGAGGCGCGCTCTTGACACCATTTCCTCTGCCCGTTTAAAACACAAGTGTTTGTACTCAATCTGGGCTGCCTGGTGAAATGCTTGGCAGTCCACATCACCCTGAGCACCTTTCCTGAAGTTTGATTCGTAGCTGGGTAAACTCGGGCTTCAGAGGCTTAGATGAGACCAAACGTGTTCAGCTTGTGGCGAAAGCCTTTGACCAGAGGCATATACGCTTGTGCTTGGGGCGAGGGCGAGGCAAGAACATTTACACCCTGGGTTTTTATCTTTACCCTAAGCTGTCCCTTTTGGCTGCAGCAGGCGGAGAGAACCCGCGGAGAGAGAACAGCTGCGAAGTGGATGCACAGAACAGTCACCTCGATACCAGCCCCGGGGCCGCAAGCAACGATCCTTCCCCGGAGGGTAATTAACCCACCCCGTGATTCAAGCAGGGAGTTCGCCTTGTCCAACTCGCACAGGAGACTGGCATGAGATGTAGGGCTCATCTACTTGCGTTCACGCTACGTGGCCCGGAGAAGTTCTCATGGAGCCGAATCCAGCACCCTTCCTCCACCACGTGTGTACACAAAGGAGCGCTGGGCAGTGGGTGTTCTCAAGGCCAAGAGAGAAGCCCTTGTTCTGTGCTGCACCTGCTGGGTGGTTCAAAGGTTTTCTGACCTTCCTGCTCTGGAAGCTTTTCAGAGCTGAGGCTACGCCTGGGCTGCGAAAGCAGAGAGGCGTAGAGGCCTTTCACACTGAAGGCGTGGGCCTGTTTCCCATGGAGAAAGTTTACGTCGTCAAACCCCCACCCCCACCCCACCCCACCCCACCCCACCCCACCCCAACCCACCCCCAGCTGGAGGGGTGCGTGTTGACACCATTTTGTCCTGCCCATGGAAAATACAAAGAGGCGTACACGATTTGGGCTCTCTGGTGAGAGAATTTTGAATCGGTGGCACCCTGAGTACCTTTCCCGAAGTTTGCTTCCTAGCTGGTTAAACTCGGCATTCAGAGGCGAGATGAGAACAAACTTGCTCCGCATGCGGCGAAGTGCCTTGATGCCCTGCCCTAAATGTTTGAGCTTCTGGCCAGCGTCACGCAAGTAGTTTGACACGTAGGAGTCTCACTTTTACTCCAAGCAGTCCCTGTTGTCTGAAGCAGTCGGCGTGTCTGTATCGCAGCCTGGGAGGCCGGGCGTTGGGGGAGTCTGCCAAGTGACTGGCCTCCATTTATAGCTAACTGAGAAACTGCGTCGAAGCTTTCGGGAGCCTCTTACAGGGAATGGTTGCAGTTCGGAATTGGAGACTGTGCTGGCAAACGTCAGCAGCTCCTCTCCCTCGGAGGGCTCTTGGTGTGTCGACTCCTAACAGCCAGCATGATCCCCAGCTCGTGAGCGGTCCCATTGCGAGCCGGTCTCGTCCGTGAAAGAGACACGTGAGGCTGAGCTCCAACAGTCGGGCTCCACACCTGGAGCCTTTGGGACAGGGCAGTCCTGATCAGATGTGCCCACCAGGGGACGCGACCAAAGTTTACGTACCACAGGAAAGCGCATCAAGGCCTCGTGTTCTCTCCATGAAATGAACGTGAGCTTGAAGGGTGATGCGTCAGCGTGCACCGTGAACAGCTCGCTGGTACGCCTGTCTTTGCCCCCTCTCACGGTCTCACGCACCCGGGCTCAGTTCCGTGCAGGAATGCTGAGTGGGAGCGCCAGCCTCGCTTCTGGACTCTAAAGCCTCCCACCCCCTAATGGCAGGTTGTGTGTGTCTCTCACGTGGGGGGAGGAATGAGGTCGCCCACAGAGGTTCTGCCATGAAAGATCTAAAGACGCACGCTGCTGAGGAGCTTGTTCCTCATGGAGCGTCCCCGAAGGCCAGAAGAATGCCGACGGTCTCTTTCAAAGCTGCCGGACGCTCTGCCGTTCTAGGCCTGAGATACGGACCTTGTGACGGCACTGTAACCCCGCGAGATTCAGGAGACATCGCCAGTGCGAGTGGCAATCCGGAAGGAAGAACCTTCAAGGCGGAGTGTCCTTTCCTGTACAAAACGGCGCCCAAGTGGCTGAGGCAGGGAGCATTTTCCTTCACAGAACTGGCATCCTCGTATGCCTGTGGGTTACTCTAAAGAAACGACACTGTGAGCAACCTCTTCGAAAAGGCCTTCGCAACTGACTTGGTGACAACAGCAGCGCAGTGGAGGCACAGACCATTATCCTAGAGAGCAGCACAGTGTCTCTAGCAGCGATCGCTTCCCCGAGGATACTTAAGCCACACCGAGATTCCAGCAGGGAGTTTTGCCTTATAGCAGTACAACTCACTCAAGAAAGAGGGATGAGGTGTAGGGCTAATCTACGTGCGCTCACGCTCTGTGTCCCCGAGAAGGTTTCATGGAGCAGAATGCATCACCGACCGCTACCACGTGTGTGCACCAAAGAAGCCCTGTGCCGTGGGTGTTCTCAGGCCGACAGCGAAGACCTAGGTGTGTGCTGCACCCGCGCTCGGTGGTTCACACGTTGCGTGACCCCTGTGCCTTTGGAAGATGTTCAGAGCGGGTGGCACCTGCGTGCTGCGAGCGCAAGAGGTGTAGAGTGTAGAGGCCTTTCACACTGGAGGAAGGGCTTGCGTCTCGCGGAGAGAACGTGTACGTCGCCCGGGAGATGGAGGCGCGCTCTTGACACCATTTCCTCTGCCCGTTTCAAACACAAGTGCTTGTACTCGATCTGGGCTGCCTGGTGAAACGCTTGGCAGTCCGCATCACCCTGAGCACCCTTCCTGAAGTTTGATTCGTAGCTGGGTAAACTCGGGCTTCAGAGGCTTAGATGAGACCGAACGTGTTCAGCTTGTGACGAAAGCCTTTGACCAGAGGCATATACGCTTGTGCTTGGGGCGAGGGCTAGGCAAGAACGTTTACACCCTGGGTTTTTAACTTTACCCTAAGCTGTCCCTTTTGGCTGCAGCAGGCGGAGAGAACCCGTGGAGAGAGAACAGCTGCGAAGTGGATGCACCGAACAGTCACCTCGACACCAGCCCCGGGGTCCCAAGCAACGATCCTTCCCCGGAGGGTACTTAACCCACCCCGGGATTCAAGCAGGGAGTTCGCCTTGTCCAAGTCGCACAGGAGACTGGCATGAGATGTAGGGCTCATCTACTTGCGTTCACACTACATGGCCCGGAGAAGTTCTCACGGAGCCGAATGCAGCACCCTTCCTCCACCACGTGTGTACACAAAGGAGCGCTGGGCAGTGGATGTTCTCAAGGCCAAGAGAGAAGCCCTTGTTCTGTGCCGCACCTGCTGGGTGGTTCAAAGTTTTTCGGACCTTCCTGCTCTGGAATCTTTTCAGAGCTGAGGCTACGCCTGGGCTGCGAAAGCAGAGAAGCGTAGAGGCCTTTCACACTGAAGGCGTGGGCCTGTTTCCCATGGAGAAAGTGTACGTCGCCCAACCCCCACCCCCACCCCACCCCACCCCAACCCACCCCCAGGTGGAGGCGTGCGGGTTGATACCATTTTGTCCTGCCCATGGAAAATACAAAGAGGCGTACACGATTTGGGCTGTCTGGTGAGAGAATTTTGAATCGGCGGCACCCTGAGTACCTTTCCCGAAGTTTGCTTCCTAGCTGGTTAAAGTCGGCATTCAGAGGCGAGATGAGAACAAACTTGCTCCGCGTGCGGCGAAGTGCCCTGATGCCCTGCCTTAAATGTTTGAGCTTCTGGCCAGTGTCACACAAGTACTTTGACACGTAGGAGTCTCACTTTTACTCCAAGCTGTCCCTGTTGGCTGAAGCAGTCGGCGTGTCTGTATCGCAGCCTGGGAGGCCGGGCATTGGGGGAGTCTGCCAAGGGACTGGCCTCCATTTATAGCTAACTGAGAAACTGCGTCAAAGCTTTTGGGAGCCTCTTACAGGGAATGGTTGCAGTTCGGAATTGGAGACTGTGCTGGCAAACGTCAGCAGCTCCTCTCCCTCGGAGGGCTCTTGGTGTGCCGACTCCTAACAGCCAGCACGGTCCCCAGCTCGTGAACGGTCCCATTGCGAGCCGGTCTCGTCCGTGAAAGAGCCACGTGAGGCTGATCTCCAACAGTCGGGCTCCACACCTGGAGCCTTTGGGACAGGGCAGTCCTGAGCCGATGTGCCCACCAGGGGACGCGACCAAAGTTTACGTACCACAGGAAAGCGCATCAAGGCCTCGTGTTCTCTCCATGAAATGAACGTGAGCTTGAAGGGTGATGCGTCAGCGTGCACCGTGAACAGCTCGCTGGTACGCCTGTCTTTGCCCCCTCTCACGGTCTCACGCACCCGGGCTCAGTTCCGTGCAGGAATGCTGAGTGGGAGCGCCAGCCTCGCTTCTGGACTCTAAAGCCTTCCACACCCTAATGGCAGGTTGTGTGTGTCTCTCACGTGGGGGGAGGAATGAGGTCGCCCACAGAGGTTCTGCCATGAAAGATCTAAAGACGCACGCTGCTGAGGAGCTTGTTCCTCATGGAGCGTCCCCGAAGGCCAGAAGAATGCCGACGGTCTCTTTCAAAGCTGCCGGACGCTCTGCCGTTCTAGGCCTGAGATACGGACCTTGTGACGGCACTGTAACCCCGCGAGATTCAGGAGACATTGCCAGTGCGAGTGGCAATCCGGAAGGAAGAACCTCCAAGGCGTTGTGTCCTTTCCTGTACAAAACGGCGCCCAAGTGGCTGAGGCAGGGAGCATTTTCCTTCACAGAACCGGCATCCTCGTATGCCTGTGGGTTACTCTAAAGAAACGACACTGTGAGCAACCTCTTCGAAAAGGTCTTCGCAAGCGACTTGGAGACAACAGCAGCGCAGTGGAGGCACAGACCATTATCCTAGAGAGCAGCACAGTGTCTCTAGCAGCGATCGCTTCCCGGAGGATATGTAAGCCACACCGAGATTCCAGGAGGGAGTTTTGCCTTATAGCAGTACAACTCACTCAAGAAAGAGGGATGAGGTGTAGGGCTAATCTACGTGCGCTCACGCTCTGTGTCCCCGAGAAGGTTTCACGGAGCAGAATGCATCACCGACCGCTACCACGTGTGTGCACCAAAGAAGCCCTGTGCCGTGGGTGTTCTCAGGCCGACAGCGAAGACCTAGGTGTGTGCTGCACCCGCGCTCGGTGGTTCACACGTTGCGTGACCCCTGTGCCTTTGTAAGATGTTCAGAGCGGGTGGCACCTGCGTGCTGTGAGCGCAAGAGGTGTAGAGTGTAGAGGCCTTTCACACTGGAGGAAGGGCTTGCGTCTCATGGAGAGAACATGTACGTCGCCCGCGAGATGGAGGCGTGCTCTTGACACCATTTCCTCTGCCCGTTTAAAACACAAGTGTTTGTACTCGATCTGGGCTGCCTGGTGAAACGCTTGGCAGTCCGCATCACCCTGAGCACCTTTCCTGAAGTTTGATTTGTAGCTGGGTAAACTCGGGCTTCAGAGGCTTAGATGAGACCAAACGTGTTCAGCTTGTGGCGAAAGCCTTTGACCAGAGGCATATACGCTTGTGCTTGGGGCGAGGACTAGGCAAGAACATTTACACACTGGGTTTTTATCTTTACTCTAAGCTGTCCGTTTTGGCTGCAGCAGGCGGAGAGAACCCGCGGAGAGAGAACAGCTGCGAAGTGGATGCACAGAACAGTCACCTCGATACCATCCCCGGTGTCCCAAGCAACGATCCTTCCCCGGAGGGTACTTAATCCACCCCGGGATTCAAGCAGGGAGTTCGCCTTGTCCAACTCGCACAGGAGAATGGCATGAGATGCAGGGCTCATCTAATTGCGTTCACACTACGTGGCCCGGAGAAGTTCTCACGGAGCCGAATCCAGCACCCTTCCTCCACCACGTGTGTACACAAAGGAGCGCTGGGCAGTGGGTGTTCTCAAGGCCAAGAGAGAAACCCTTGTTCTGTGCTGCACCGGCTGGGTGGTTCAAAGGTTTTCTGACCTTCCTGCTCTGGAAGCTTTTCAGAGCTGAGGCTACGCCTGGGCTGCGAAAGCAGAGAGGCGTAGAGACCTTTCACACTGAAGGCGTGGGCCTGTTTCCCATGGAGAAAGTGTACGTCGCCCAACCCCCACACCCACCCCACCCCACCCCACCCCACCCCACACCAACCCACCCCCAGCTGGAGGCGTGCGGGTTGACACCATTTTGTCCTGCCCATGGAAAATTCAAAGAGGCGTACACGATTTGGGCTGTCTGGTGAAAGAATTTTGAATCGGCGGCACCCTGAGTACCTTTCCCGAAGTTTGCTTCCTAGCTGGTTAAACTCGGCATTCAGAGGCGAGATGAGAACAAACTTGCTCCGCATGCGGCGAAGTGCCTTGATGCCCTGCTCTAAATGTTTGTGCTTCTGGCCAACGTCACGCAAGTACTTTGACACGTCGGATTCTCACTTTTACTCCAAGCTGTCCCAGTTGGCTGAAGCAGTGGGCGTGTCTGTATCGTGGCCTGGGAGGCCGGGCATTGGGGGAGTCTGCCAAGTGACTGGCCTCCATTTATAGCTAACTGAGAAACTGCGTCGAAGCTTTCGGGAGCCTCTTACAGGGAATGGTTGCAGTTCGGAATTGGAGACTGTGCTGGCAAACATCAGCAGCTCCTCTCCCTTGGAGGGCTCTTGGTGTGCCAACTCATAACAGCCAGCATGGTCCCCAGCTCGTGAACGGTCCCATTGCGAGCTGGTCTCGTCCGTGAAAGAGCCACGTGAGGCTGAGCTCCAACAGTCGGGCTCCACACCTGGAGCCTTTGGGACAGTGCAGTCCTGAGCCGATGTGCCCACCAGGGGACACGACCAAAGTTTACGTACCACAGGAAAGCGCATCAAGGCCTCGTGTTCTCTCCATGAAATGAACGTGAGCTTGAAGGGTGATGCATCAGTGTGCACCGTGAACAGCTCGCTGGTACGGCTGTCTTTGCCCCCTCTCACGGTCTCACGCACCCGGGCTCAGTTCCGTGCAGTAATGCTGAGTGGGAGCGCCAGCCTTGCTTCTGGACTCTAAAGCCTTCCACCCCCTAATGGCAGGTTGTGTGTGTCTCTCACGTGGGGGGAGGAATGAGGTCGCCCACAGAGGTTCTACCATGAAAGATCTAAAGACGCACGCTGCTGAGGAGCTTGTTCCTCATGGAGCGTCGCCGAAGGCCAGAAGAATGCCGAAGGTCTCTTTCAAAGCTGCCGGACGGGCCCGTGAGCCATGGCCGCTGGGCCTGCGCATCTGGAGCTTGTCCCCCGCAATGGGAGAGGCCACAACAGTGAGAGGCCCGCGTACAGAAAGCTGCCGGACGCTCTGCCGTTCTAGGCCTGAGATACGGACCTTGTGACGGCACTGTAACCCCGCGAGATTTAGGAGACATCGCCAGTGCGAGTGGCAATCCGGAAGGAAGAATCTTCAAGGCAGAGTGTCCTATCCTGTACAAAACGGCGCCCAAGTGGCTGAGGCAGGGAGCATTTTCCTTCACAGAACCGGCATCCTCGTATGCCTGTGGGTTACTCTAAAGAAACGACACTGTGAGCAACCTCTTCGAAAAGGCCTTCGCAAGCGACTTGGAGACAACAGCAGCGCAGTGGAGGCACAGACCATTATCCTAGAGAGCAGCACAGTGTCTCTAGCAGCGATCGCTTCCCGGAGGATACTTAAGCCACACCGAGATTCCAGCAGGGAGTTTTGCCTTATAGCAGTACAACTCACTCAAGAAAGAGGGATGAGGTGTAGGGCTAATCTACGTGCGCTCACGTTCTGTGTCCCCGAGAAGGTTTCACGGAGCAGAATGCATCACTGACCGCTACCACGTGTGTGCACAAAAAAAGCCCTGTGCCGTGGGTGTTCTCAGGCCGACAGCGAAGACCTAGGTGTGTGCTGCACCCGCGCTCGGTGGTTCACACGTTGCGTGACCCTGTGCCTTTGGAAGATGTTCAGAGCGGGTGGCACCTGCGTGCTGCGAGCGCAAGAGGTGTAGAGTGTAGGGGCCTTTCACACTGGAGGAAGGGCTTACGTCTCATGGAGAAAACGTGTACATCGCCCGGGAGATGGAGGCGCGCTCTTGACACCATTTCCTCTGCCCATTTAAAACACAAGTGTTTGTACTCGATCTGGGCTGCCTGGTGAAACGCTTGGCAGTCCGCATCACACTGAGCACCTTTCCTGAAGTTTGATTCGTAGCTGGGTAAACTCGGGCTTCAGAGGCTTAGATGAGACCAAACGTGTTCAGGTTGTGGCGAAAGCCTTTGACCAGGGGCATATACGCTTGTGCTTGGGGCGAGGGCTAGGCAAGAACGTATACACACTGGGTTTTTATCTTTACCCTAAGCTGTCCCTTTTGGCTACAGCAGGCGGAGAGAACCCGCGGAGAGAGAACAGCTGCGAAGTGGATGCACAGAACAGTCACCTCGATACCAGCCCCGGGGTCCCAAGCAACGATCCTTCCCCGGAGGGTACTTAACCCACCCCGGGATTCAAGCAGGGAGTTCGCCTTGTCCAACTCGCACAGGAGACTGGCATGAGATGTAGGGCTCATCTACTTGCGTTCACACTACGTGGCCCGGAGAAGTTCTCACGGAGCCGAATCCAGCACCCTTCGTCCACCACGTGTGTACACAAAGGAGAGCTGGGCAATGGGTGTTCTCAAGGCCAAGAGAGAAGCCCTTGTTCTGTGCTGCACCTGCTGGGTGGTTCAAAGGTTTTCTGACCTTCCTGCTCTGCAAGCTTTTCAGAGCTGAGGCTACGCCTGGGCTGCAAAAGCAGAGAGGCGTAGAGGCCTTTCACACTGAAGGCGTGGGCCTGTTTCCCATGGAGAAAGTGTACGTCGCCCAACCCCCACCCCCACCCCACCCCACCCCACCCCACCCCAAACCAACCCAACCCACCCCCAGCTGGAGGTGTGCGGGTTGACACCATTTTGTCCTTCCCATGGAAAATACAAAGAGGCGTACATGATTTAGTCTGTCTGGTGAGAGAATTTTGAATCGGCGGCACCCTGAGTACCTTTCCCGAAGTTTGCTTCCTAGCTGGTTAAACTCGGCATTCAGAGGCGAGATGAGAACAAACTTGTTCCGTGTGCGGCGAAGTGCCCTGATGCCCTGCCCTAAATGTTTGAGGTTCTGGCCAGCGTCATGCAAGTACTTTGACACGTAGGAGTCTCACTTTTACTCCAAGCTGTCCCTGTTGGCTGAAGCAGTCGGCGTGTCTGTATCGCAGCCTGGGAAGCCGGGCATTGGGGGAGTCTGCCAAGTGACTGGCCTCCATTTATAGCTAACTGAGAAACTGCATCGAAGCTTTCGGGAGCCTCTTACAGGGAATGGTTGCAGTTCGGAATTGGAGACTGTGCTGGCAAATGTCAGCAGCTCCTCTCCCGTGGAGGGTTGTTGGTGTGCCGACTACTAACAGCAAGCACGGTCCCCAGCTCATGAACGGTCCCATTGCGAGCCGGTCTCGTCCATGAAAGAGCCACGTGAGGCTGAGCTCCAACATTTGGTCTCCACACCTGGAGCCTTTGGGACAGGGCAGTCCTGAGCCGATGTGCCCGCCAGGGGACGCGACCAAAGTTTACGTACCACAGGAAAGCGCATCAAGGCCTCGTGTTCTCTCCATGAAATGAACGTGAGCTTGAAGGGTGATGCGTCAGCGTGCACCGTGAACAGCTCGCTGGTACGCCTGTCTTTGCCCCCTCTCACGGTCTCACGCACCCGGGCTCAGTTCCGTGCAGGAATGCTGAGTGGGAGCGCCAGCCTCGCTTCTGGACTCTAAAGCCTTCCACCCCCTAATGGCAGGTTGTGTGTGTCTCTCACGTGGGGGTAGGAATGAGGTCGCCCACAGAGGTTCTGCCATGAAAGATCTAAAGACGCACGCTGCTGAGGAGCTTGTTCCTCATGGAGCGTCCCCGAAGGCCAGAAGAATGCCGACGGTCTCTTTCAAAGCTCCCGGACGCTCTGCCATTCTAGGCCTGAGATACGGACCTTGTGACGGCACTGTAACCCCGCGAGATTCAGGAGACATCACCAGTGCGAGTGGCAATCCGGAAGGAAGAACCTCCAAGGCGTTGTGTCCTTTCCTGTACAAAACGGCGCCCAAGTGGCTGAGGCAGGGAGCATTTTCCTTCACAGAACCGGCATCCTCGTATGCCTGTGGGTTACTCTAAAGAAACGACACTGTGGGCAACCTCTTTGAAAAGGCCTTCGCAAGCGACTTGGAGACAACAGCAGCGCAGTGGAGGCACAGACCATTATCCTAGAGAGCAGCACAGTGTCTCTAGCAGCGATCGCTTCCCGGAGGAGACTTAAGCCACACCGAGATTCCAGCAGGAAGTTTTGCCTTATAGCAGTACAACTCACTCAAGAAAGAGAGATGAGGTGTAGGGCTAAACTACGTGCGCTCACGCTCTGTGTCCCCGAGAAGGTTTCACGGAGCAGAATGCATCACCGACCACTGCCACATGTGTGCACCAAAGAAGCCCTGTGCCGTGGGTGTTCTCAGGCCGACAGCGAAGACCTAGGTGTGTGCTGCACCCGCGCTCAGTGGTTCACACGTTGCGTGACCCCTGTGCCTCTGGAAGATGTTCAGAGCGGGTGGCACCTGCGTGCTGCGAGCGCAAGAGGTGTAGACTGTAGAGGCCTTTCACACTGGAGGAAGGGCTTGCGTCTCGTGGAGAGAACGTGTACGTCGCCCGGGAGATGGAAGCGCGCTCTTGACACCATTTCCTCTGCCCGTTTAAAACACAAGTGTTTGTACTCGATCTGGGCTGCCTGGTGAAACGCTTGGCAGTCCGCATCACCCTGAGCACCTTTCCTGAAGTTTGATTCGTAGCTGGGTAAACTCGGGCTTCAGAGGCTTAGATGAGACCAAACGTGTTCAGCTTGTGGCAAAAGCCTTTGACCAGAGGCATATACGCTTGTGCTTGGGGCGAGGGCTAGGCAAGAACGTTTACACCCTGGGTTTTTAACTTTACCCTAAGCTGTCCCTTTTGGCTGCAGCAGGCGGAGAGAACCCGTGGAGAGAGAACAGCTGCGAAGTGGATGCACAGAACAGTCACCTCGACACCAGCCCCGGGGTCCCAAGCAACGATCCTTCCCCGGAGGGTACTTAACCCACCCCGGGATTCAAGCAGGGAGTTCGCCTTGTCCAAGTCGCACAGGAGACTGGCATGAGATGTAGGGCTCATCTACTTGCGTTCACACTACATGGCCCGGAGAAGTTCTCACGGAGCCGAATGCAGCACCCTTCCTCCACCACGTGTGTACACAAAGGAGCGCTGGGCAGTGGATGTTCTCAAGGCCAAGAGAGAAGCCCTTGTTCTGTGCCGCACCTGCTGGGTGGTTCAAAGTTTTTCGGACCTTCCTGCTCTGGAATCTTTTCAGAGCTGAGGCTACGCCTGGGCTGCGAAAGCAGAGAAGCGTAGAGGCCTTTCACACTGAAGGCGTGGGCCTGTTTCCCATGGAGAAAGTGTACGTCGCCCAACCCCCACCCCCACCCCACCCCACCCCAACCCACCCCCAGGTGGAGGCGTGCGGGTTGATACCATTTTGTCCTGCCCATGGAAAATACAAAGAGGCGTACACGATTTGGGCTGTCTGGTGAGAGAATTTTGAATCGGCGGCACCCTGAGTACCTTTCCCGAAGTTTGCTTCCTAGCTGGTTAAAGTCGGCATTCAGAGGCGAGATGAGAACAAACTTGCTCCGCGTGCGGCGAAGTGCCCTGATGCCCTGCCTTAAATGTTTGAGCTTCTGGCCAGTGTCACACAAGTACTTTGACACGTAGGAGTCTCACTTTTACTCCAAGCTGTCCCTGTTGGCTGAAGCAGTCGGCGTGTCTGTATCGCAGCCTGGGAGGCCGGGCATTGGGGGAGTCTGCCAAGGGACTGGCCTCCATTTATAGCTAACTGAGAAACTGCGTCAAAGCTTTTGGGAGCCTCTTACAGGGAATAGTTGCAGTTCGGAATTGGAGACTGTGCTGGCAAACGTCAGCAGCTCCTCTCCCTCGGAGGGCTCTTGGTGTGCCGACTCCTAACAGCCAGCACGGTCCCCAGCTCGTGAACGGTCCCATTGCGAGCCGGTCTCGTCCGTGAAAGAGCCACGTGAGGCTGATCTCCAACAGTCAGGCTCCACACCTGGAGCCTTTGGGACAGGGCAGTCCTGAGCCGATGTGCCCACCAGGGGACGCGACCAAAGTTTACGTACCACAGGAAAGCGCATCAAGGCCTCGTGTTCTCTCCATGAAATGAACGTGAGCTTGAAGGGTGATGCGTCAGCGTGCACCGTGAACAGCTCGCTGGTACGCCTGTCTTTGCCCCCTCTCACGGTCTCACGCACCCGGGCTCAGTTCCGTGCAGGAATGCTGAGTGGGAGCGCCAGCCTCGCTTCTGGACTCTAAAGCCTTCCACACCCTAATGGCAGGTTGTGTGTGTCTCTCACGTGGGGGGAGGAATGAGGTCGCCCACAGAGGTTCTGCCATGAAAGATCTAAAGACGCACGCTGCTGAGGAGCTTGTTCCTCATGGAGCGTCCCCGAAGGCCAGAAGAATGCCGACGGTCTCTTTCAAAGCTGCCGGACGCTCTGCCGTTCTAGGCCTGAGATACGGACCTTGTGACGGCACTGTAACCCCGCGAGATTCAGGAGACATTGCCAGTGCGAGTGGCAATCCGGAAGGAAGAACCTCCAAGGCGTTGTGTCCTTTCCTGTACAAAACGGCGCCCAAGTGGCTGAGGCAGGGAGCATTTTCCTTCACAGAACCGGCATCCTCGTATGCCTGTGGGTTACTCTAAAGAAACGACACTGTGAGCAACCTCTTCGAAAAGGTCTTCGCAAGCGACTTGGAGACAACAGCAGCGCAGTGGAGGCACAGACCATTATCCTAGAGAGCAGCACAGTGTCTCTAGCAGCGATCGCTTCCCGGAGGATATGTAAGCCACACCGAGATTCCAGGAGGGAGTTTTGCCTTATAGCAGTACAACTCACTCAAGAAAGAGGGATGAGGTGTAGGGCTAATCTACGTGCGCTCACGCTCTGTGTCCCCGAGAAGGTTTCACGGAGCAGAATGCATCACCGACCGCTACCACGTGTGTGCACCAAAGAAGCCCTGTGCCGTGGGTGTTCTCAGGCCGACAGCGAAGACCTAGGTGTGTGCTGCACCCGCGCTCGGTGGTTCACACGTTGCGTGACCCCTGTGCCTTTGTAAGATGTTCAGAGCGGGTGGCACCTGCGTGCTGTGAGCGCAAGAGGTGTAGAGTGTAGAGGCCTTTCACACTGGAGGAAGGGCTTGCGTCTCATGGAGAGAACATGTACGTCGCCCGCGAGATGGAGGCGTGCTCTTGACACCATTTCCTCTGCCCGTTTAAAACACAAGTGTTTGTACTCGATCTGGGCTGCCTGGTGAAACGCTTGGCAGTCCGCATCACCCTGAGCACCTTTCCTGAAGTTTGATTTGTAGCTGGGTAAACTCGGGCTTCAGAGGCTTAGATGAGACCAAACGTGTTCAGCTTGTGGCGAAAGCCTTTGACCAGAGGCATATACGCTTGTGCTTGGGGCGAGGACTAGGCAAGAACATTTACACACTGGGTTTTTATCTTTACTCTAAGCTGTCCGTTTTGGCTGCAGCAGGCGGAGAGAACCCGCGGAGAGAGAACAGCTGCGAAGTGGATGCACAGAACAGTCACCTCGATACCATCCCCGGTGTCCCAAGCAACGATCCTTCCCCGGAGGGTACTTAATCCACCCCGGGATTCAAGCAGGGAGTTCGCCTTGTCCAACTCGCACAGGAGAATGGCATGAGATGCAGGGCTCATCTAATTGCGTTCACACTACGTGGCCCGGAGAAGTTCTCACGGAGCCGAATCCAGCACCCTTCCTCCACCACGTGTGTACACAAAGGAGCGCTGGGCAGTGGGTGTTCTCAAGGCCAAGAGAGAAACCCTTGTTCTGTGCTGCACCGGCTGGGTGGTTCAAAGGTTTTCTGACCTTCCTGCTCTGGAAGCTTTTCAGAGCTGAGGCTACGCCTGGGCTGCGAAAGCAGAGAGGCGTAGAGACCTTTCACACTGAAGGCGTGGGCCTGTTTCCCATGGAGAAAGTGTACGTCGCCCAACCCCCACACCCACCCCACCCCACCCCACCCCACCCCACACCAACCCACCCCCAGCTGGAGGCGTGCGGGTTGACACCATTTTGTCCTGCCCATGGAAAATTCAAAGAGGCGTACACGATTTGGGCTGTCTGGTGAAAGAATTTTGAATCGGCGGCACCCTGAGTACCTTTCCCGAAGTTTGCTTCCTAGCTGGTTAAACTCGGCATTCAGAGGCGAGATGAGAACAAACTTGCTCCGCATGCGGCGAAGTGCCTTGATGCCCTGCTCTAAATGTTTGTGCTTCTGGCCAACGTCACGCAAGTACTTTGACACGTCGGATTCTCACTTTTACTCCAAGCTGTCCCAGTTGGCTGAAGCAGTGGGCGTGTCTGTATCGTGGCCTGGGAGGCCGGGCATTGGGGGAGTCTGCCAAGTGACTGGCCTCCATTTATAGCTAACTGAGAAACTGCGTCGAAGCTTTCGGGAGCCTCTTACAGGGAATGGTTGCAGTTCGGAATTGGAGACTGTGCTGGCAAACATCAGCAGCTCCTCTCCCTTGGAGGGCTCTTGGTGTGCCAACTCATAACAGCCAGCACGGTCCCCAGCTCGTGAACGGTCCCATTGCGAGCTGGTCTCGTCCGTGAAAGAGCCACGTGAGGCTGAGCTCCAACAGTCGGGCTCCACACCTGGAGCCTTTGGGACAGTGCAGTCCTGAGCCGATGTGCCCACCAGGGGACACGACCAAAGTTTACGTACCACAGGAAAGCGCATCAAGGCCTCGTGTTCTCTCCATGAAATGAACGTGAGCTTGAAGGGTGATGCGTCAGCGTGCACCGTGAACAGCTCGCTGGTACGGCTGTCTTTGCCCCCTCTCACGGTCTCACGCACCCGGGCTCAGTTCCGTGCAGTAATGCTGAGTGGGAGCGCCAGCCTTGCTTCTGGACTCTAAAGCCTTCCACACCCTAATGGCAGGTTGTGTGTGTCTCTCACGTGGGGGGAGGAATGAGGTCGCCCACAGAGGTTCTGCCATGAAAGATCTAAAGACGCACGCTGCTGAGGAGCTTGTTCCTCATGGAGCGTCGCCGAAGGCCAGAAGAATGCCGAAGGTCTCTTTCAAAGCTGCCGGACGGGCCCGTGAGCCATGGCCGCTGGGCCTGCGCATCTGGAGCTTGTCCCCCGCAATGGGAGAGGCCACAACAGTGAGAGGCCCGCGTACAGAAAGCTGCCGGACGCTCTGCCGTTCTAGGCCTGAGATACGGACCTTGTGACGGCACTGTAACCCCGCGAGATTTAGGAGACATCGCCAGTGCGAGTGGCAATCCGGAAGGAAGAATCTTCAAGGCAGAGTGTCCTATCCTGTACAAAACGGCGCCCAAGTGGCTGAGGCAGGGAGCATTTTCCTTCACAGAACCGGCATCCTCGTATGCCTGTGGGTTACTCTAAAGAAACGACACTGTGAGCAACCTCTTCGAAAAGGCCTTCGCAAGCGACTTGGAGACAACAGCAGCGCAGTGGAGGCACAGACCATTATCCTAGAGAGCAGCACAGTGTCTCTAGCAGCGATCGCTTCCCGGAGGATACTTAAGCCACACCGAGATTCCAGCAGGGAGTTTTGCCTTATAGCAGTACAACTCACTCAAGAAAGAGGGATGAGGTGTAGGGCTAATCTACGTGCGCTCACGTTCTGTGTCCCCGAGAAGGTTTCACGGAGCAGAATGCATCACTGACCGCTACCACGTGTGTGCACAAAAAAAGCCCTGTGCCGTGGGTGTTCTCAGGCCGACAGCGAAGACCTAGGTGTGTGCTGCACCCGTGCTCGGTGGTTCACACGTTGCGTGACCCTGTGCCTTTGGAAGATGTTCAGAGCGGGTGGCACCTGCGTGCTGCGAGCGCAAGAGGTGTAGAGTGTAGGGGCCTTTCACACTGGAGGAAGGGCTTACGTCTCATGGAGAAAACGTGTACATCGCCCGGGAGATGGAGGCGCGCTCTTGACACCATTTCCTCTGCCCATTTAAAACACAAGTGTTTGTACTCGATCTGGGCTGCCTGGTGAAACGCTTGGCAGTCCGCATCACACTGAGCACCTTTCCTGAAGTTTGATTCGTAGCTGGGTAAACTCGGGCTTCAGAGGCTTAGATGAGACCAAACGTGTTCAGGTTGTGGCGAAAGCCTTTGACCAGGGGCATATACGCTTGTGCTTGGGGCGAGGGCTAGGCAAGAACGTATACACACTGGGTTTTTATCTTTACCCTAAGCTGTCCCTTTTGGCTGCAGCAGGCGGAGAGAACCCGCGGAGAGAGAACAGCTGCGAAGTGGATGCGCAGAACAGTCACCTCGATAACAGCCCCGGGGTCCCAAGCAACGATCCTTCCCCGGAGGGTACTTAACCCACCCCGGGATTCAAGCAGGGAGTTCGCCTTGTCCAACTCGCACAGGAGACTGGCATGAGATGTAGGGCTCATCTACTTGCGTTCACACTACGTGGCCCGGAGAAGTTCTCACGGAGCCGAATCCAGCACCCTTCCTCCACCACGTGTGTACACAAAGGAGCGCTGGGCAGTGGGTGTTCTCAAGGCCAAGAGAGAAGCCCTTGTTCTGTGCTGCACCTGCTGGGTGGTTCAAAGGTTTTCTGACCTTCCTGCTCTGGAAGCTTTTCAGAGCTGAGGCTACGCCAGGGCTGCGAAAGCAGAGAGGCGTAGAGGCCTTTCACACTGAAGGCGTGGGCCTGTTTCCCATGGAGAAAGTGTAGGTCACCCAAACCCCACCCCCACCCCACCCCCAGCCCACCCCACCCCACCCCAACCCACCCCCAGCTGGAGGCGTACGGGTTGACACCATTTTGTCCTGCCCATTGAAAATACAAAGAGGCGTACTCGATTTGGGCTGTCTGGTGAAAGAATTTTGAATCGGCGGCACCCTGAGTACCTTTCCCGAAGTTTGCTTCCTAGCTGGTTAAACTCGGCATTCAGAGGCGAGATGAGAACAAACTTGCTCCGCGTGCGGCGAAGTGCCCTGATGCCCTGCCCTAAATGTTTGAGCTTCTGGCCAGCGTCACGCAAGTACTTTCACACGTAGGAGTCTCACTTTTACTACAAGCTGTCCCTGTTGGCTGAAGCAGTCGGCGTGTCTGTATCGCAGCCTGGGAGGCCGGGCATTGGGGGAGTCTGCCAAGTGACTGGCCTCCATTTATAGCTAACTGAGAAACTGCGTCGAAGCTTTCGGGAGCCTCTTACAGGGAATGGTTGCAGTTCGGAATTGGAGACTGTGCTGGCAAACGTCAGCAGCTCCTCTCCCTCAGAGGGCTCTTGGTGTGCCGACTCCTAACAGCCAGCACGGTCCCCAGCTCGTGAACGGTCCCATTGCGAGCCGGTCTCGTCCGTGAAAGAGCCACGTGAGGCTGAGCTCCAACAGTCGGGCTCCACAACTGGAGCCTTTGGGACAGGGCAGTCCTGAGCCGATGTGCCCACCAGGGGACGCGACCAAAGTTGACGTACCACAGGAAAGCGCATCAAGGCCTCGTGTTCTCTCCATGAAATGAACGTGAGCTTGAAGGGTGATGCGTCAGCGTGCACCGTGAACAGCTCGCTGGTACGCCTGTCTTTGCCCCCTCTCACGGTCTCACGCACCCGGGCTCAGTTCCGTGCAAGAATGCTGAGTGGGAGCGCCAGCCTCGCTTCTGGACTCTAAAGCCTTCCACCCCCTAATGGCAGGTTGTGTGTGTCTCTCACGTGGGGGGAGGAATGAGGTCGCCCACAGAGGTTCTGCCATGAAAGATCTAAAGACGCACGCTGCTGAGGAGCTTGTTCCTCATGGAGCGTCCCCGAAGGCCAGAAGAATGCCGACGGTCTCTTTCAAAGCTGCCGGACGCTCTGCCATTCTAGGCCTGAGATACGGACCTTGTGACGGCACTGTAACCCCGCGAGATTCAGGAGACATCGCCAGTGCGAGTGCCAATCAGGAAGGAAGAACCTCCAAGGCGGAGTGTCCTTTCCTGTACAAAACGGCGCCCAAGTGGCTGAGGCAGGGAGCATTTTCCTTCACAGAACTGGCATCCTCGTATGCCTGTGGGTTACTCTAAAGAAACGACACTGTGAGCAACCTCTTTGAAAAGGCCTTCGCAAGTGACTTGGAGACAACAGCAGCGCAGTGGAGGCACAGACCATTATCCTAGAGAGCAGCACAGTGTCTCTAGCAGCGATCGCTTCCCGGAGGATACTTAAGCCACACCGAGATTCCAGCAGGGAGTTTTGCCTTACAGCAGTACAACTCACTCAAGAAAGAGAGATGAGGTGTAGGGATAATCTACGTGCGCTCACGCTCTGTGTCCCCGAGAAGGTTTCACGGAGCAGAATGCATCACCGACCACTACCACATGTGTGCACCAAAGAAGCCCTGTGCCGTGGGTGTTCTCAGGCCGACAGCGAAGACCTAGGTGTGTGCTGCACCCGCGCTCGGTGGTTCACACGTTGCGTGACCCCTGTGCCTCTGGAAGATGTTCAGAGCGGGTGGCACCTGCGTGCTGTGAGCGCAAGAGGTGTAGACTGTAGAGGCCTTTCACACTGGAGGAAGGGCTTGCATCTCGTGGAGAGAACATGTACGTCGCCCGGGAGATGGAGGCGCGCTCTTGACACCATTTCCTCTGCCCGTTTAAAACACAAGTGTTTGTACTTGATCTGGGCTGCCTGGTGAAACGCTTGGCAGTCCGCATCACCCTGAGCACCTTTCCTGAAGTTTGATTTGTAGCTGGGTAAACTCGGGCTTCAGAGGCTTAGATGAGACCAAACGTGTTCAGCTTGTGGCGAAAGCCTTTGACCAGAGGCATATACGCTTGTGCTTGGGTCGAGGGCTAGGCAAGAACGTTTACACCCTGGGTTTTTATCTTTAACCTAAGCTGTCCCTTTTGGCTGCAGCAGGTGTAGAGAACCCGTGGAGAGAGAACAGCTGCGAAGTGGATGCACAGAACAGTCACCTCGATACCAGCCCCCGGGTCCCAAGCAACGATCCTTCCCCGGAGGATACTTAACCCACCCCGGGATTCAAGCAGGGAGTTCGCCTTGTCCAAGTCGCAGAGGAGACTGGCATGAGATGTAGGGCTCATCTACTTGCGTTCACACTACGTGGCCCGGAGAAGTTCTCACGGAGCCGAATGCAGCACCCTTCCTCCACCACGTGTGTACACAAAGGAGCACTGGGCAGTGGGTGTTCTCAAGGCCAAGAGAGAAGCCCTTGTTCTGTGCTGCACCTGCTGGGTGGTTCAAAGATTTTCTGACCTTCCTGCTCTGGAAGCTTTTCAGAGCTGAGGCTACGCCTGGGCTGCGAAAGCAGAGAGGCGTAGAGGCCTTTCACACTGAAGACGTGGGCCTGTTTCCCATGGAGAAAGTATACGTCACCCAACCCCCACCCCCACCCCACCACACCACACCCCAACCCACCCCCAGCTGGAGGCGTGCGGGTTGACACCATTTTGTCCTGCCCATGGAAAATACAAAGAGGCGTACACGATTTGGGCTGTCTGGTGAGAGAATTTTGAATCGGCGGCACCCTGAGTACCTTTCCCGAAGTTTGCTTCCTAGATGGTTAAACTCGGCATTCAGAGGCGAGATGAGAACAAACTTGCTCCGCATGCGGCGAAGTGCCCTGATGCCCTGCCCTAAATGTTTGAGCTTCTGGCCAGTGTCACGCAAGTACTTTGACACGTAGGAGTCTCACTTTTACTCCAAGCTGTCCCTGTTGGCTGAAGCATTCGGCGTGTCTGTATCGCAGCCTGGGAGGCCGGGCGTTGGGGGAGTCTGCCAAGTGACTGGCCTCCATTTATAGCTAAATGAGAAACTGCGTCGAGGCTTTCGGGAGCCTCTTACAGGGAATGGTTGCAGTTCGGAATTGGAGACTGTGCTGGCAAACGTCAGCATCTCCTCTCCCACGGAGGGCTCTTGGTGTGCCGACTCCTAACAGACAGCACGGTCCCCAGCTCGTGAACGGTCCCATTGCGAGCCTCTCTCGTCCGTGAAAGAGCCACGTGAGGCTGAGCTCCAACAGTCAGGCTCCACACCTGGAGCCTTTGGGACAGGGCAGTCCTGAGCCGATGTGCCCACCAGGGGACGCGACCAAAGTTTACGTACCACAGGAAAGCGCATCAAGACCTCGTGTTCTCTCCATGAAATGAACGTGAGCTTGAAGGGTGATGCGTCAGCGTGCACCGTGAACAGCTCGTTGGTACGCCTGTCTTTGCCCCCTCTCATGGTCTCACGCACCCGGGCTCAGTTCTGTGCAGGAATGCTGAGTGGGAGTGCCAGCCTCGCTTCTGGACTCTAAAGCCTTCCACCCCCTAATGGCAGGTTGTTTGTGTCTCTCACGTGGGGGGAGGAATGAGTTCGCCCACAGAGATTCTGCCATGAACGATATAAAGACGCATGCTGCTGAGGAGCTTGTTCCTCATGGAGCGTCCCCGAAGGCCAGAAGAATGCCGAAGGTCTCTTTCAAAGCTGCCGGACGCTCTGCCGTTCTAGGCCTGAGATACGGACCTTGTGACGGCACTGTAACCCCGCGAGATTCAGGAAACATCGCCAGTGCGAGTGGCAATCCGAAAGGAAGAACCTTCAAGGCGGAGTGTCCTTTCCTGTACAAAACGGCGCCCAAGTGGCTGAGGCAGGGAGCATTTTCCTTCACAGAACCGGCATCCTCGTATGCCTGTGGGTTACTCTAAAGAAACGACACTGTGAGCAACCTCTTCGAAAAGGCCTTCGCAAGCGACTTGGAGACAACAGCAGCGCAGTGGAGGCACAGACCATTATCCTAGAGAGCAGCACAGTGTCTCTAGCAGCGATCGCTTCCCGGAGGATACTTAAGCCACACCGAGATTCCACCAGGGAGTTTTGCATTATAGCAGTACAACTCACTCAAGAAAGAGGGATGAGGTGTAGGGCTAATCTACGTGTGCTCACGCTCTGTGTCCCCGAGAAAGTTTCACGGTGCAGAATGCATCACCGACCGCTACCACGTGTGTGCACCAAAGAAGCCCTGTGCCGTGGGTGTTCTCAGGCCGACAGCAAAGACCTAGGTGTGTGCTGCACCCGCGTTAGGTGGTTCACACGTTGCGTAACCCCTGTGCCTTTGGAAGATGTTCAGAGCGGGTGGCACCTGCGTGCGGCGAGCGCAAGAGGTGTAGAGTGTAGAGGCCTTTCACACTGGAGGAGGGGCTTGCATCTCGTGGAGAGAACGTGTACGTCGCCCGGGAGATGGAGGCACGCTCTTGACACCATTTCCTCTGCCCGTTTAAAACACAAGTGTTTGTACTCGATCTGGGCTGCCTGGTGAAACGCTTGGCAGTCCGCATCACCCTGAGCACCTTTCCTGAAGTTTGATTCGTAGCTGGGTAAACTCGGGCTTCAGAGGCTTAGATGAGACCAAACGTGTTCAGCTTGTGGCGAAAGCCTTTCACCAGAGGCATATACGCTTGTGCTTGGGGCGAGGGCTAGGCAAGAACGTTTACACCCTGGGTTTTTATCTTTACCCTAAGCTGTGCCTTTTGGCTGCAGCAGGCGGAGAGAACCCGCGGAGAGAGAACAGCTGCGAAGTGGATGCACAGAACAGTCACCTCGATACCAGCCCCGGGGTCCCAAGCAACGATCCTTCCCCGGAATGTACTTAACCCACCCCGGGATTCAAGCAGGGAGTTCGCCTTGTCCAACTCGCACAGGAGACTGGCATGAGATGTAGGGCTTATCTACTTGCGTTCACACTACGTGGCCCGGAGAAGTTCTCACGGAGCCTAATCCAGCACCCTTCCTCCACCACGTGTGTACACAAAGGAGCGCTGGGCAGTGGGTGTTCTCAAGGCCAAGAGAGAAGCCCTTGTTCTGTGCTGCACCTGCTGGGTGGTTCAAAGCTTTTCTGACCTTCCTGCTCTGGAAGCTTTTCAGAGCTGAGGCTACGCCTGGGCTACGGAAGCAGAGAGGCGTAGAGACCTTTCACACTGAAGGCGTGGGCCTGTTTCCCTTGGAGAAAGTGTACGTCGCCCAACCCCCACCCCCACCCCACCCCACCCCACCCCAACCCACCCAAACCCACCCCCACCTGGAGGCGTGCGGGTTGACACCATTTTGTCCTGCCCATGGAAAATACAAAGAGGCGTACACGATTTGGGCTGTCTGGTGAAAGAATTTTGAATCGGCGGCACCCTGAGTACCTTTCCCGAAGTTTGCTTCCTAGCTGGTTAAACTCGGCATTCAGAGGCGAGATGAGAACAAACTTGCTCCGCGTGCGGCGAAGTGCCTTGATGCCCTGCCCTAAATGTTTGAGCTTCTGGCCAGCGTCACGCAAGTACTTTGACACGTAGCAGTCTCACTTTTACTCCAAGCTGTCCCTGTTGGCTGAAGCAGTCGGCGTGTCTGTATCGCAGCCTGGGAGGCCGGGCGTTGGGGGAGTCTGCCAAGTGAATGGCCTCCATTTATTGCTAACTGAGAAACTGCGTCGAAGCTTTCGGGAGCCTCTTACAGGGAATGGTTGCAGTTCGGAATTGGAGACTGTGCTGGCAAACGTCAGCAGCTCCTCTCCCTCGCAGGGCTCTTGGTGTGCCGACTCCTAACAGCCAGCACGGTCCCCAGCTCGTGAACGGTCCCATTGCGAGCCGGTCTCGTCCGTGAAAGAGCCACGTGAGGCTGAGCTCCAACAGTCGGGCTCCACACCTGGAGCCTTTGGGACAGGGCAGTCCTGAGCCGATGTGCCCACCAGGGGACGCGACCAAAGTTTACGTACCACAGGAAAGCGCATCAAGACCTCGTGTTCTCTCCATGAAATGAACGTGAGCTTGAAGGGTGATGCGTCAGCGTGCACTGTGAACAGCTCGCTGGTACGGCTGTCTTTGCCCCCTCTCACGGTCTCACGCACCCGGGCTCAGTTCCGTGCAGGAATGCTGAGTGGGAGCGCCAGCCTCGCTTCTGGACTCTAAAGCCTTCCACCCCCTAATGACAGGTTGTGTGTTTCTCTCACGTGGGGGGAGGAATGAGGTTGCCCACAGAGGTTCTGCCATGAAAGATCTAAAGACGCACGCTGCTGAGGAGCTTGTTCCTCATGGAGCGTCCCCGAAGGCCAGAAGAATGCCGAAGGTCTCTTTCAAAGCTGCCGGACGCTCTGCCGTTCTAGGCCTGAGATACGGACCTTGTGACGGCACTATAACCCCGCGAGATTCAGGAGACATCGCCAGTGCGAGTGGCAATCCGGAAGGAAGAACCTTCAAGGCGGAGTGTCCTTTCCTGTACAAAACGGCACCCAAGTGGCTGAGGCAGGGAGCATTTTCCTTCACAGAACCGGCATCCTCCTATGCCTGTGGGTTACTCTAAAGAAACGACACTGTGAGCAACCTCTTCGAAAAGGCCTTCGCAAGCGACTTGGAGACAACAGCAGCGCAGTGGAGGCACAGACCATTATCCTAGAGAGCAGCACAGTGTCTCTAGCAGCGATCGCTTCCCGGAGGATACTTAAGCCACCCCGAGATTCCAGCAGGGAGTTTTGCCTTATAGCAGTACAACTCACTCAAGAAAGAGGGATGAGGTGTAGGGCTAATCTACGTGCGCTCACGCTCTGTGTCCCCGAGAAAGTTTCACGGAGCAGAATGCATCACCGACCGCTACCACGTGTGTGCACCAAAGAAGCCCTGTGCCGTGGGTGTTCTCAGGCCGACAGTGAAGACCTAGGTGTGTGCTGCAGCCGCGTTCGGTGGTTCACACGTTGCGTGACCCCTGTGCCTTTGGAAGATGTTCAGAGCGGGTGGCACCTGCGTGCTGCGAGCGCAAGAGGTGTAGAGTGTAGAGTGTAGAGGCCTTTCACACTGGAGGAAGGGCTTGCATCTCGTGGAGAGAACGTGTACGTCGCCCGGGAGATGGAGGCGCGCTCTTGACACCATTTCCTCTGCCCGTTTAAAACACAAGTGTTTGTACTCGATCTGGGCTGCCTGGTGAAACGCTTGGCAGTCCGCATCACCCTGAGCACCTTTCCTGAAATTTGATTCGTAGATGGGTAAACTCGGGCTTCAGAGGCTTAGATGAGACCAAACGTGTTCAGCTTGTGGCGAAAGCCTTTGAGCAGAGGTATATACGCTTGTGCTTGGGGCGAGGGCTAGGCAAGAAAGTTTACACCCTGGGTTTTTATCTTTACCCTAAGCTGTCCCTTTTGGCTGCAGCAGGCGGAGAGAACCCGTGGAGAGAGAACAGCTGCGAAGTGGATGCACAGAACAGTCACCTCGACACCAGCCCCGGGGTCCCAAGCAACGATCCTTCCCCGGAGGGTACTTAACCCACCCCGGGATTCAAGCAGGGAGTTCGCCTTGTCCAACTCGCACAGGAGACTGGCATGAGATGTAGGGCTCATCTACTTGCGTTCACACTATGTGGCCCGGAGAAGTTCTCACGGAGCCGAATGCAGCACCCTTCCTCCACCACGTGTGTACACAAAGGAGCGCTGGGCAGTGGGTGTTCTCAAGGCCAAGAGAGAAGCCCTTGTTCTGTGCTGCACCTGCTGGGTGGTTCAAAGGTTTTCTGACCTTCCTGCTCTGGAAGCTTTTCAGAGCTGAGGCTACGCCTGGGCTGCGAAAGCAGAGAGGCGTAGAGGCCTTTCACACTGAAGGCGTGGGCCTGTTTCCCATGGAGAAAGTGTACGTCGCCCAACCCCCACCCCCACCCCACCCCACCCCACCCCAACCCACCCCCAGGTGGAGGCGTGCGGGTTGACACCATTTTGTCCTGCCCATGGAAAATACAAAGAGGCGTACACGATTTGGGCTGTCTGGTGAAAGAATTTTGAATCGGCGGCACCCTGAGTACCTTTCCCGAAGTTTGCTTCCTAGCTGGTTAAACTCAGCATTCAGAGGCGAGATGAGAACAAACTTGCTCCACGTGCGGCGAAGTGCCCTGATGCCCTGCCCTAAATGTTTGAGCTTCTGGCCAGCGTCACGCAAGTACTTTGACACGTAGGAGTCTCATTTTCACTCCAAGCTGTCCCTGTTGGCTGAAGCAGTCGGCGTGTCTGTATCGCAGCCTGGGAGGCCGGGCGTTGGGGGAGTCTGCCAAGTGACTGGCCTCCATTTATAGCTAACTGAGAAACTGCGTCGAAGCTTTCGGGAGCCTCTTACAGGGAATGGTTGTAGTTCGGAATTGGAGACTGTGCTGGCAAACGTCAGCAGCTCCTCTCCCTCGGAGGGCTCTTGGTGTGCCGACTCCTAACAGCCAGCACGGTCCCCAGCTCGTGAATGGTCCCAATGCGAGCCGGTCTCGTCCGTGAAAGAGCCACATGAGGCTGATCTCAAACAGTCGGGCTCCACACCTGGAGCCTTTGGGACAGGGCAGTCCTGAGCCGATGTGCCCACCAGGGGACGCGACCAAAGTTTACGTACCACAGGAAAGCGCATCAAGGCCTCGTGTTCTCTCCATGAAATGAACGTGAGCTTGAAGGTTGATGCGTCAGCGTGCACCATGAACAGCTCGCTGGTACGCCTGTCTTTGCCCCCTCTCACGGTCTCACGCACCCAGGCTCAGTTCTGTGCAGGAATGCTGAGTGGGAGCGCCAGCCTCGCTTCTGGACTCTAAAGCCTTCCACCCCCTAATGGCAGGTTGTGTGTGTCTCTCACGTGGGGGGAGGAATGAGGTCGCCAAAGAAGTTCCGCCAGGAAAGGTCTAAAGACGCACGCTGCTGAGGAGCTTGTTCCTCATGGAGCGTCCCCGAAGGCCAGAAGAATGCCGAAGGTCTCTTTCAAAGCTGCCGGACACTCTGCCGTTCTAGGCCTGAGATACGGACCTTGTGACGGCACTGTAACCCCGCGAGATTCAGGAGACATCGCCAGTGCGAGTGGCAATCCGGAAGGAAGAACCTTCAAGGCAGAGTGTCCTTTCCTGTACAAAAAGGCGCCCAAGTGGCTGAGGCAGGGAGCATTTTCCTTCACAAAACCGGCATCCTCGTATGCCTGTGGGTTACTCTAAATAAACGACACTGTGAGCAACCTCTTCGAAAAGGCCTTCGCAAGCGACTTGGAGACAACAGCAGCGCAGTGGAGGCACAGACCATTATCCTAGAGAGCAGCACAGTGTCTCTAGCAGCGATCGCTTCCCGGAGGATACTTAAGCCACACCGAGATTCCAGCAGGGAGTTTTGCCTTATAGCAGTACAACTCACTCAAGAAAGAGGGATGAGGTGTAGGGCTAATCTACGTGCGCTCACGCTCTGTGTCCCCGAGAAGGTTTCACGGAGCAGAATGCATCACCGACCGCTACCACGTGTGTGCACCAAAGAAGCCCTGTGCCGTGGGTGTTCTCAGGCCGACAGCGAAGACCTAGGTGTGTGCTGCACCCGCACTCGGTGGTTCACACGTTGCGTGACCCCTGTGCCTTTGGAAGATGTTCAGAGCGGGTGGCACCTGCGTGCTGCGAGCGCAAGAGGTGTAGAGTGTAGAGGCCTTTCACACTGGAGGAAGGGCTTGCGTCTCATGGAGAAAATGTGTACGTCGCCCGGGAGATGGAGGCGCGCTCTTGACACCATTTCCTCTTTCCGTTTAAAACACAAGTGTTTGTACTCGATCTGGTCTGCCTGGTGAAACGGTTGGCAGTCCACATAACCCTGAGCACCTTTCCTGAAGTTTGATTCATAGCTGGGCAAACTCGGGCTTCAGAGGCTTAGATGAGACCAAACGTGTTCAGCTTGTGGCGAAAGCCTTTGACCAGAGGCATATACGCTTGTGCTTGGGGCAAGGGCTTGGCAAGAACGTTTACACACTGGGTTTTTATCTTTACCCTAAGCTGTCCCTTTTGGCTGCAGCAGGCGGAGAGAACCCGCGGAGAGAGAACAGCTGCGAAGTGGATGCACAGAACAGTCACCTCGATAACAGCCCCGGGGTCCCAAGCAACGATCCTTCCCCGGACGGTGCTTAACCCACCCCGGGATTCAAGCAGGGAGTTCGACTTGTCCAACTCACACAGGAGACTGGCATGAGATGTAGGGCTCATCTACTTGCGTTAACGCTACATGGCCCGGAAAAGTTCCCACGGAGCCGAATCCAGCACCCTTCCTCCACCACGTGTATACACAAAGGAGCGCCGGGCAGTGGGTGTTCTCAAGGCCAAGAGAGAAGCCCTAGTTCTGTGCTGCACCTGCTGGGTGGTTCAAAGGTTTTCTGACCTTCCTGCTCTGGAAGGTTTTCAGAGCTGAGGCTACGCCTGGGCTGCGAAAGCAGAGAGGCGTAGAGGTCTTTCACACTGAAAGCGTGGGCCTGTTTCCCATGGAGAAAGTGTACGTCGCCCAACCCCCACCACCACCCCACCCCACCCCACCCCACCCCACCCCAACCCACCCCAAGCTGGAGGCGTGCGCGTTGACATCATTTTGTCCTGCCCATGGAAAATACAAAGAGGCGTACAGGATTTCGGCTGTCTGGTGAAAGAATTTTGAATCGGCGGCACCCTGAGTACCTTTCCCGAAGTTTCCTTCCTAGCTGGTTAAACTCAGCATTCAGAGGCGAGATGAGAACAAACTTGCTCCGCGTGCGGCGAAGTGCCCTGATGCCCTGCCCTAAATGTTTGAGGTTCTGGCCAGCGTCACGCAAGTACTTTGACACGTAGGAGTCTCACTTTTACTCCAAGCTGTCCCTGTTGGCTGAAGCAGTCGGCGTGTCTGTATCGCAGCCTGGGAGGCCGGGCATTGGGGGAGTTTGCCAAGTGACTGGCCTCCATTTATAGCTAACTGAGAAACTGCGTCGAAGCTTTCAGGAGCCTCTTACAGGGAATGGTTGCAGTTTGGAATTGGAGACTGTGCTGGCAAACGTCAGCAGCTCCTCTCCCTCGGAGGGCTCTTGGTGTGCCGACTCCTAACAGCCAGCACGGTCCCCAGCTCGTGAACGGTCCCATTGCGAGCCGGTCTCGTCCGTGAAAGAGCCACGTGAGGCTGAGCTCCAACAGTCGGGCTCCACACCTGGAGCCTTTGGGACAGGGCAGTCCTGAGCCGATGTGCCCACCAAGGGATTCGACCAAAGTTTACGTACCACAGGAAAGCGCATCAAGGCCTCGTGTTCTCTCCATGAAATGAACGTGAGCTTGAAGGGTGATGCGTCAGCGTGCACCGTGAACAGCTCGCTGGTACGCCTGTCTTTGCCCCCTCTCACGGTCTCACGCACAAGGGCTCAGTTCCATGCAGGAATGCTGAGTGGGAGCGCCAGCCTCGCTTCTGGACTCTAAAGCCTTCCACCCCCTAATGGCAGGTTGTGTGTGTCTCTCACGTGGGGGGAGGAATGAGGTCGCCCACAGAGGTTCTGCCATGAAAGATCTAAAGACACACGCTGCTGAGGAGCTTGTTCCTCAAGGAGCGTCCCCGAAGGCCAGAAGAATGCCGAAGGTCTCTTTCAAAGCTGCCGGACGCTCTGCCGTTCTAGGCCTGAGATACGGACCTTGTGAGGGCACTGTAACCCCGCGAGATTCAGGAGACATCGCCAGTGTGAGTGGCAATCCTGAAGGAAGAACCTTCAAGGCGGAGTGTCCTTCCCTGTACAAAACGGCGCCCAAGTGGCTGAAGAAGGGAGCATTTTCCTTCACAGAACCGGCATCCTCGTATGCCTGTGGGTTACTCTAAAGAAACGACACTGTGAGCAACCTCTTCGAAAAGGTCTTCGCAAGCGACTTGGAGACAACAGCAGCGCAGTGGAGGCACAGACCATTATCCTAGAGAGCAGCACAGTGTCTCTAGCAGCGATCGCTTCCCGGAGGATACTTAAGCCACACCGAGATTCCAGCAGGGAGTTTTGCCTTATAGCAGTACAACTCACTCAAGAAAGAGGGATGAGGTGTAGGGCTAATCTACGTGCGCTCACGCTCTGTGTCCCCGAGAAGGTTTCACGGAGCAGAATGCATCACCGACCGCTACCACGTGTGTGCACCAAAGAAGCCCTGTGCCGTGGGTGTTCTCAGGCCGACAGCGAAGACCTAGGTGTGTGCTGCACCCGCGCTCGGTGGTTCACACGTTGCGTGACCCCTGTGCCTTTGGAAGATGTTCACAGCGGGTGGCACCTGCGTGCTGTGAGCGCAAGAGGTGTAGAGTGTAGAGGCCTTTCACACTGGAGGAAGGGCTTGCGTCTCATGGAGAGAACGTGTACGTCGCCCGGGAGATGGAGGCGTGCTCTTGACAGCATTTCCTCTGCCTGTTTAAAACACAAGTGTTTGTACTCAATCTGGGCTGCCTGGTGAAACGCTTGGCAGTCCACATCACCCTGAGCACCTTTCCTGAAGTTTGATTCGTAGCTGGGTAAACTCGGGCTTCAGAGGCTTAGATGAGACCAAACGTGTTCAGCTTGTGGCGAAAGCCTTTGACCAGAGGCATATATGCTTGTGCTTGGGGCGAGGTCTAGGCAAGAACGTTTACACCCTGGGTTTTTATCTTTACCCTAAGCTGTCCCTTTTGGCTGCAGCAGGCGGAGAGAACCCACAGAGAGAGAACAGTTGCGAAGTGGATGCACAGAACAGTCACCTCGATACCAGCCCCGGGGTCCCAAGCAACGATCCTTCCCCGGAGGGTACATAACCCAACCCGGGATTCAAGAAGGGAGTTCGCCTTGTCCAACTCGCACAGGAGACTGGCATGAGATGTAGGGCTCATCTACTTGCGTTCACACTACGTGGCCCGGAGAAGTTCTCACGGAGCCGAATGCAGCACCCTTCCTCCACCACGTGTGTACACAAAGGAGCGCTGGGCAGTGGGTGTTCTCAAGGCCAAGAGAGAAGCCCTTGTTCTGTGCTGCACCTGCTGGGTGGTTCAAAGTTTTTAGGACCTTCCTGCTCTGGAATCTTTTCAGAGCTGAGGCTACGCCTGGGCTGCGAAAGCAGAGAGGCGTAGAGGTCTTTCACACTGAAGGCGTGGGCCTGTTTCCCATGGAGAAAGTGTACGTCGCCCAACCCCCACCACCACCCCACCCCACCCCACCCCACCCCACCCCAACCCACCCCCAGCTGGAGGCGTGCGCGTTGACATCATTTTGTCCTGCCCATGGAAAATACAAAGAGGCGTACAGGATTTCGGCTGTCTGGTGAAAGAATTTTGAATCGGCGGCACCCTGAGTACCTTTCCCGAAGTTTGCTTCCTAGCTGGTTAAACTCGGCATTCAGAGGCAAGATGAGAACAAACTTGCTCCGCGTGCGGCGAAGTGCCTTGATGCCCTGCCCTAAATGTTTGTGCTTCTGGCCATCGTCACGCAAGTACTTTGACACGTAGGATTCTCACTTTTACTCCAAGCTGTCCCTGTTGGCTGAAGCACTCGGCGTGTCTGTATCGCAGCCTGGGAGGCCGGGCGTTGGGGGAGTCTGCCAAGTGACCGGCCTCCATTTATAGCTAACTGAGAAACTGCGTCGAAGCTTTCGGGAGCCTCTTACAGGGAATGGTTGCAGTTCGGAATTGGAGACTGTGCTGGCAAACGTCAGCAGCTCCTCTCCCTCAGAGGGCTCTTGGTGTGCCGACTCCTAACAGCCAGCACGGTCCCCAGCTCGTGAACGGTCCCATTGCAAGCCGGTCTCGTCCATGAAAGAGCCATGTGAGTCTGATCTCCAACAGTCGGGCTCCACACCTGGAGCCTTTGGAACAGGGCAGTCCTGAGCCGATGTGCCCACCAGGGGACGGGACCAAAGTTTACGTACCACAGGAAAGCGCATCAAGTCCTCGTGTTCTCTCCATGAAATGAACGTGAGCTTGAAGGGTGATGCGTCAGCGTGCACTGTGAACAGCTCGCTGGTACACCTGTCTTTGCCCCCTCTCACGGTCTCACGCACCTGGGCTCAGTTCCATGTAGGAATGCTGAGTGGGAGCGCCAGCCTCACTTCTGGACTCTAAAGCCTTCCACCCCCTAATGGCAGGTTGTGTGTGTCTCTCACGTGGGGGGAGGAATGAGGTCGCCCCCACAAGTTCTGCCATGAAACATCTAAAGACGTACGCTGCTGAGGAGCTTGTTCCTCATGGAGCGTCCCCGAAGGCCAGAAGAATGCCGAAAGGTCTCTTTCAAAGCTGCCGGACGCTCTGCCGTTCTAGGCCTGAGATACGGACCTTGTGACGGCACTGTAACCCCGCGAGATTCTGGAGACATCGCCAGTGCGAGTGGCTATCCGGAAGGAAGAACCTTCAAGGCGGAGTGTCCTTTCCTGTACAAAAGGGCACCCAAGTGGCTGAGGCAGGGAGCATTTTCCTTCACAGAACCGGCATCCTCGTATGCCTGTGGGTTACTCTAAAGAAACGACACTGTGAGCAACCTCTTCGAAAAGGCCTTCGCAAGCGACTTGGAGACAACAGCAGCGCAGTGGAGGCACAGACCATTATCCTAGAGAGCAGCACAGTGTCTCTAGCAGCGATCGCTTCCCGGAGGATACTTAAGCCACACCGAGATTCCAGCAGGGAATTTTCCCTTATAGAAGTACAACTCACTCAAGAAAGAGGGATGAGGTGTAGGGCTAATGTACGTGCGCTAACGCTCTGTGTCCCCGAGAAGGTTTCACGGAGCAGAATGCATCACCGACCGCTACCACGTGTGTGCACCAAAGAAGCCCTGTGCCGTGGGTGTTCTCAGGCCGACAGCGAAGACCTAGGTGTGTGCTGAACCCGCGCTCGGTGGTTCACACGTTGCGTGACCCTGTGCCTTTGGAAGATGTTCAGAGCGGGTGGCACCTGCGTGCTGCGAGCGCAAGAGGTGTAGAGTGTAGAGGCCTTTCACACTGGAGGAAGGGCTTGCGTCTCATGGAGAAAATGTGTACGTCGCCCGGGAGATGGAGGCGCGCTCTTGACACAATTTCCTCTGTCCGTTTAAAACACAAGTGTTTGTACTCGATCTGGTCTGCCTGGTGAAACGGTTGGCAGTCCACATAACCCTGAGCACCTTTCCTGAAGTTTGATTCATAGCTGGGCAAACTCGGGCTTCAGAGGCTTAGATGAGACCAAACGTGTTCAGCTTGTGGCGAAAGCCTTTGACCAGAGGCATATACGCTTGTGCTTGGGGCGAGGACTAGGCAAGAACGTTTACACACTGGGTTTTTATCTTTACCCTAAGCTGTCCCTTTTGGCTGCAGCAGGTGGAGAGAACCCGCGGAGAGAGAACAGCTGCGAAGTGGATGCACAGAACAGTCACCTCGATACAAGCCCCGGGGTCCCAAACAACGATCCTTCCCTGGAGGGTACTTAACCCACCCCGGGATTCAAGCAGGGAGTTCGCCTTGTCCAACTCACACAGGTGACTGGCATGAGATGTAGGGCTCATCTACTTGCGTTCACACTACGTGGCCCGGAGAAGTTCTCATGGAGCCGAATCCAGCACCCTTCCTCCACCACGTGTGTACACAAAGGAGCGCTGGGCAGTGGGTGTTCTCAAGGCCAAGAGAGAATCCCTTGTTCTGTGCTGCACCTGCTGGGTGGTTCAAAGGTTTTCTGACCTTCCTGCTCTGGAAGCTTTTCAGAGCTGAGGCTACGCCTGGGCTGCGAAAGCAGAGAGGCGTAGAGGCCTTTCACACTGAAGGCGTGGGCCTGTTTCCCATGGAGAAAGTGTACGTCGTCCAACCCCCACCCCCACCCCACCCCACCCCAACCCACCCCCAGGTGGAGGCGTGCGGGTTGACACCATTTTGTCCTGCCCATGGAAAATACAAAGAGGCGTACACGATTTGGGCTGTCTGGTGAAAGAATTTTGAATCGGCGGCACCCTGAGTACCTTTCCCGATGTTTGATTCCTAGCTGGTTAAACTCGGCATTCAGAGGCGAGATGAGAACAAACTTGCTCCGCGTGCGAAGAAGTGCCCTGATGCCCTGCCCTAAATGTTTGAGCTTCTGGCCAGCGTCACGCAAGTACTTTGACACGTAGGAGTCTCAGTTTTACTCCAAGCTCTCCCTGTTGGCTGAAGCAGTCGGCGTGTCTGTATCGCAGCCTGTGAGGCCGGGCGTTGGGGGAGTCTGCCAAGTGACTGGCCTCCATTTATAGCTAACTGAGAAACTGCGTCGAAGCTTTCGGGAGCCTCTTACAGGGAATGGTTGCAGTTGGGAATTGGAGACTGTGCTGGCAAACGTCAGCAGCTCCTCTCCCTCGGAGGGCTCTTGGTGTGCCGACTCCTAACAGCCATCACGGTCCCCAGCTCGTGAACGGTCCCATTGCGAGCCGGTCTCGTCTGTGAAAGAGCCACGTGAGGCTGAGCTCCAACAGTCGGGCTCCACACCTGGAGCCTTTGGGACAGGGCAATCCTGAGCCGATGTGCCCACCAGGGGATGCGACCAAAGTTTACGTACCACAGGAAAGCGCATCAAGGTCTCGTGTTCTCTCCATGAAATGAACGTGAGCTTGAAGGGTGATGCGTCAGCGTGCACCGTGAACAGCTCGCTGGTACGCCTGTCTTTCCCACCTCTCACGGTCTCACGCACCTGGGCTCAGTTCCGTGCAGGAATGCTGAGTGGGAGCGCCAGCCTCGCTTCTGGACTCTAAAGCCTTCCACCCCCTAATGGCAGGTTGTTTGTGTCTCTCACGTGGGGCGAGGAATGAGGTCGCCAACAGAGGGTCTGCCATGAAAGGTCTAAAGTCGCACACTGCTGAGGAGCTTGTTCCTCATGGAGCGTCCCCGAAGGCCAGAAGAATGCCGAAGTTCTCTTTCAAAGCTGCCGGACGCTCTGCTGTTCTAGGCCTGAGATACGGACCTTGTGACGGCACTGTAACCCCGCGAGATTCAGGAGACATCGCCAGTGCAAGTGGCAATCCGGAAGGAAGAACCTCCAAGGCGGAGTGTCCTTTCCTGTACAAAACGGCGCCGAAGTGGCTGAGGAAGGGAGCATTTTCCTTCAAAGAACCAGCACCCTCGTATGCCTGTGGGTTACTCTAAAGAAACGATACTGTGAGCAACCTCTTCGAAAAGGCCTTCGCAAGCGACTTGGAGACAACAGCAGCGCAGTGGAGGCACAGACCATTATCCTAGAGAGCAGCACAGTGTCTCTAGCAGTGATCGCTTCCCGGAGGATACTTAAGCCACACCGAGATTCCAGCAGGGAGTTTTCCCTTATAGCAGTACAACTCACTCAAGAAAGAGGGATGAGGTGTAGGGCTAATCTATGTGCGCTCAGGCTCTGTGTCCCCGAGAAGGTTTCACGGAGCAGAATGCATCACCGACCGCTACCACGTGTGTGCACCAAAGAAGCCCTGTGCCGTGGGTGTTCTCAGGCCGACAGCGAAGACCTAGGTGTGTGCTGCACCCGCGCTCGGTGGTTCACACGTTGCGTGACCCTGTGCCTTTGGGAGATGTTCAGAGCGGGTGGCACCTGCGTGCTGCGAGCGCAAGAGGTGTAGAGTGTAGAGGCCTTTCACACTGGAGGAAGGGCTTGCGTCTCATGGAGAAAACTTGTACGTCGCCTGGGAGATGGAGGCGCGCTCTTGACACCATTTCCTCTGCCCGTTTAAAACACAAGTGTTTGTACTCGATCTGGGCTGCCTGGTGAAAGGCTTGGCAGTCCTCATCACCCTGAGCACCTTTCCTGAAGTTTGATTCGTAGCTGGGTAAACTCGGGCTTCAGAGGCTTAGATGAGACCAAACCTGTTCAGCTTGTGGCGAAAGCCTTTGACCAGAGGCATATACGCTTGTGCTTGGGGCGAGGGCTAGGCAAGAACGTTTACACACTGGGTTTTTATCTTTACCCTAAGCTGTACCTTTTGGCTGCAGCAGGCGGAGAGAACCCGCGGAGAGAGAACAGCTGCGAAGTGGATGCACAGAACAGTCACCTCGATACCAGCCCCGGGATCCCAAGCAACGATCCTTCCCCGGAGGGTACTTAACCCACACCGAGATTCAAGCAAGGAGTTCGTCTTGTCCAACTCGCACAGGAGACTGGCATGAGATGTAGGGCTCATCTACTTGCGTTCACACTACGTGGCCCGGAGAAATTCTCACGGACCCGAATCCAGCACCCTTCCTCCACCACGTGTGTACACAAAGGAGCGCTGGGCAGTGGGTGTTCTCAAGGCCAAGAGAGAAGCCCTTGTTCTGTGCTGCACCTGCTGGGTGGTTCAAAGGTTTTCTGACCTTCGTGCTCTGGAAGCTTTTCAGAGCTGAGGCTATGCCAGGGCTGCGAAAGCAGAGAGGCGTAGAGGCCTTTCACACTGAAGGCGTCGGCCTGTTTCCCATGGAGAAAGTGTACGTCACCCAACCACCAACCCCACCCCACCCCAACCCACCCCAACCCACCCCCAGCTGGAGGCCTGCGGGTTTACACCATTTTGTCCTGCCCATGGAAAATACAAAGAGGCGTACACGATTTGGGCTGTCTGGTGAAAGAATTTTGAATCGGCGGCACCCTGAGTACCTTTCCCGAAGTTTGCTTCCTAGCTGGTTAAACTCGGCATTCAGAGGCAAGATGAGAACAAACTTGCTACGCGTGCGGCGAAGTGCCCTGTTGCCCTGCCCTAAATGTTTGTGCTTCTGGCCAGCGTCACGCAAGTACTTTGACACGTAGGATTCTCCCTTTTACTCCAAGCTGTCCCTGTTGGCTGAAGCAGTCGGCGTGTCCGTATCGCAGCCTGGGAGGCCGGGCATTGGGGGAGTCTGCCAAGTGACTGGCCTCCATTTATAGCTAACTGAGAAACTGCGTCGAAGCTTTCGGGAGCCTCTTACAGGGAATGGTTGCAGTTCGGAATTGGAGACTGTGCTGGCAAACGTCAGCAGCTCCTCTCCCTCGGAGGGCTCTTGGTGTGCCGACTCCTAACAGCCAGCACGGTCCCCAGCTCGTGAACTGTCCCATTGCGAGCTGGTCTCGTCCGTGAAAGAGCCACGTGAGGCTGAGCTCCAACAGTCGGGCTCCACACCTGGAGCCTTTGGGACAGGGCAGTCCTGAGGCGATGTGCCCACCAGGGGACGCGGGCAAAGTTTACGTACCACAGGAAAGCACATCAAGGCCTCGTGTTCTCTCCATGAAACGAACGTGAGCTTGAAGGGTGATGCATCAGCGTGCACCGTGAACAGCTCGCTGGCACGCCTGTCTTTGCCCCCTCTCACGGTCTCACGCACCCGGGCTCAGTTCCGTGCAGGAATGCTGAGTGGGAGCGCCAGCCTCACTTCTGGACTCTAAAGCCTTCCACCCCCTAATGGCAGGTTGTGTGTGTCTCTCACGTGGGGGGAGGAATGAGGTCGCCCACAGAGGTTCTGCCATGAAAGATCTAAAGACGCACGATGCTGAGGAGCTTGTTCCACATGGAGCGTTCCCGAAGGCCAGAAGAATGCCGAAGGTCTCTTTCAAAGCTGCCGGACGCTCTGCCGTTCTAGGCCTGAGATACGGACCTTGTGACGGCACTGTAACCCCACGAGATTCAGGAGACATCGCCAGTGCCAGTGGCAATCTGGAAGGAAGGACCTTCAAGGCGGAGTGTCCTTTCCTGTACAAAACGGCGCCCAAGTGGCTGAGGCACGGAGCATTTTCCTTCACAGTACCGGCATTCTTGTAGGCCGGTGGGTTACTCTAAAGAAACGACACTGTGAGCAACCTCTTCGAAAAGGCCTTCGCAAGCAACTTGGAGACAACAGCAGCGCAGTGGAGGCACAGACCATTCTCCTAGAGAGCAGCACAGTGTCTCTAGCAGTGATCACTTCCCCGAGGATACTTAAGCCACACCGAGATTCCAGCAGGGAGTTTTGCCTTATAGCAGTACAACTCACTCAAGAAAGAGGGATGAGGTGTAGGGCTAATCTACGTGCGCTCACGCTCTGTGTCCCCGAGAAGGTTTCACGGAGCAGAATGCATCACCGACCGCTACCACGTGTGTGCACAAAAGAAGCCCTGTGCCGTGGGTGTTCTCAGGCCGACAGCGAAGATGTAGGTGTGAGCTGCACCCGTGCTCGGTGGTTCACACGTTGCGTGACCCTGTGCCTTTGGAAGATGTTCAGAGCGGGTGGCACCTGTGTGCTGCGAGCGCAAGAGGTGTAGATTGTAGAGGCCTTTCACACTGGAGGAAGGGCTTGCGTCTCACGGAGAAAACTTGTACGTCGCCCGGGAGATGGAGGCGCGCTCTTGACACCATTTCCTCTGCCTGTTTAAAACACAAGTGTTTGTACTCGATCTGGGATGCCTGGTGAAACGCTTGGCAGTCCGCATCACCCTGAGCACCTTTCCTGAAGTTTGATTCGTAGCTGGGTAAACTCGGGCTTCATAGGCTTAGATGAGACCAAACGTGTTCGGCTTGTGGCGAAAGCCTTTGACGAGAGGCATATACGCTTGTGCTTGCGGCGAGGGCTAAGCAAGAACGTTTACACACTGGGTTTTTATCTTTACCCTAAGCTGTCCCTTTTGGCTGCAGCAGGAGGAGAGAACCCGCGGAGAGAGAACAGCTGCGAAGTGGATGCACAGAACAGTCACCTCGATACCAGCCCCGGGGTCCCAGGCAACGATCCTTCCCCGGAGGGTACTTAACCCACCCCGAGATTCAAGCAGGGAGTTCGCCTTGTCCAACTCGCACAGGAGACTGGCATGAGATGTAGGGCTCATCTACTTGCGTTCACACTACGTGGCCCGGAGAAGTTCTCACGGAGCCGAATCCAGCACCCTTCCTCCACCACGTGTGTACACAAAGGAGCGCTGGGCAGTGGGTGTTCTCAAGGCCAAGAGAGAAGCCCTTGTTCTGTGCTGCACCTGCTGGGTGGTTCAAAGGTTTTCTGACCTTTCCTGCTCTGGAAGCTTTTCAGAGCTGAGGCTACGCCTGGGCTGCGAAAGCAGCGAGGCGTAGAGGCCTTTCACACTGAAGGCGTGGGCCTGTTTCCCATGGAGAAAGTGTACGTCACCCAACCCCCACACCCACCCCACCCCACCCCAACCCACCCCACCCCAACCCACCCCCAGCTGGAGGCGTGCGGGTTGACAACATTTTGTCCTGCCCATGGAAAATACAAAGAGGCGTACACGATTTGGGCTGTCTGGTGAGAGAATTTTGAATCGGCGGCACACTGAGTACCTTTCCCGAAGTTTGCTTCCTAGCTGGTTAAACTCGGCATTCAGAGGCGAGATGAGAACAAACTTGCTCCGCGTGTGGCGAAGTGCCCTGATGCCCTGCCCTAAATGTTTGAGCTTCTGGCCAGCGTCATGCAAGTACTTTGACACGTAGGAGTCTCACTTTTCCTCCAAGCTGTCCCTGTTGGCTGAAGCAGTCGGCGTGTCTGTATCGCAGCCTGGGAGGCCGGGCGTTGGGGGAGTCTGCCAAGTGACTGGCCTCCATTTATAGCTAACTGAGAAACTGCGTCGAAGCTTTCGGGAGCCTCTTACAGGGAAAGGTTGCAGTTCGGAATTGGAGCCTGTGCTGGCAAACGTCAGCAGCTCCTCTCTCTCAGAGGGCTCTTGGTGTGCCGACTCCTAACAGCCAGCACGGTCCCCAGCTCGTGAACGGTCCCATTGCGAGCCGCTCTCGGCCGTGAAAGAGCCACGTGAGGCTGAGCTCCAACAGTCGGGCTCCACACCTGGAGCCTTGGGACAGGGCAGTCCTGAGTCGATGTGCCCACCAGGGGACGCGACCAAAGTTTACGTACTACAGGAAAGCGCATCAAGGCCTCGTGTTCTCTCCATGAAATGAACGTGAGCTTGAAGGGTGATGCGTCAGCATGCACCGTGAACAGCTCGCTGGTACGCCTGTCTTTGCCCCCTCTCAAGGTCACACGCACCCGGGCTCAGTTCCGTGCAGGAATGCTGAGTGGGAGCGCCAGCCTCGCTTCTGGACTCTAAAGCCTTCCACCCCCTAATGGCAGGTTGTGTGTGTCTCTCACGTGGGGGGAGGAATGAGGTCGCCCACAGAGGTTCTACCATGAAAGATCTAAAGACGCACGCTGCTGAGGAGCTTGTTCCTCATGGAGCGTCCCCGAAGGCCAGAAGAATGCCGAAAGTCTCTTTCAAAGCTGCCGGACGCTCTGCCATTCTAGGCCTGAGATACGGACCTTGTGACGGCACTATAAAGCCGCGAGATTCAGGAGACATCGCCAATGCGAGTGGCAATCCGGAAGGAAGAACCTTCAAGGCGGAGTGTCCTTTCCTGTACAAAATGGCGCCCAATGGCTGAGGCAGGGAGCATTTTCCTTCACAGAACCGGCATCCTCGTATGCCTGTGGGTTACTCTAAAAAAACGACACTGTGAGAAACCTCTTCGAAAAGGCCTTCGCACGTGACTTGGAGACAACAGCAGCGCAGTGGAGGCACAGACCATTATCCTAGAGAGCAGCACAGTGTCTCTAGCAGCGATCGCTTCCCGGAGGATACTTAAGCCACACCGAGATTCCAGCAGGGAGTTTTGCCTTATAGCAGTACAACTCACTCAAGAAAGAGGGATGAGGTGTAGGGCTAATCTACGTGTGCTCACGCTCTGTGTCCCCGAGAAGGTTTCACGGAGCAGAATGCATCACCGACCGCTACCACATGTGTGCACCAAAGAAGCCCTGTGCCATGGGTGTTCTCAGGCTGACAGTGAAGACCTAGGTGTGTGCTGCACCCGCGCTCGGTGGTTCACACGTTGCGTGACCCTGTGCCTTTGGGAGATGTTCAGAGCGGGTGGCACCTGCGTGCTGCGAGCGCAAGAGATGTAGAGTGTAGAGGCCTTTCACACTGGAGGAAGGGCTTGCGTCTCATGGAGAAAACGTGTACATCGCCCGGGAGATGGAGGCGCGCTCTTGACACCGTTTCCTCTGCCCGTTTAAAACACAAGTGTTTGTACTCGATCTGGGCTGCCTGGTGAAACGCTTGGCAGTCCGCATCACCCTGAGCACCTTTCCTGAAGTTTGATTCGTAGCTGGGTAAACTCGGGCTTCAGAGGCTTAGATGAGACCAAACGTGTTCAGCTTGTGGCGAAAGCCTTTGACCAGAGGCATATACACTTGTGCTTGGGTCGAGGGCTAGGCAAGAACGTTTACACCCTGGGTTTTTATATTTACCCTAAGCTGTCCCTTTTGGCTGCAGCAGGCGGAGAGGACCCGCGGAGAGAGAACAGCTGCGAAGTGGATGCACAGAACAGTCACCTCGATACCAGCCCCGGGGTCCCAGGCAACGATCCTTCCCCGGAGGGTACTTAACCCACCCCGGGATTCAAGCAGGGAGTTCGCCTTGTCCAACTCGCACAGGAGACTGGCATGAGATGTAGGGCTCATCTACTTGCGTTCACACTACGTGGCCCGGAGAAGTTCTCACGGAGCCGAATCCAGCACCCTTCCTCCACCACGTGTGTACACAAAGGAGCGCTGGGCAGTGGGTGTTCTCAAGGCCAAGAGAGAAGCCCTTGTTCTGTGCTGCACCTGCTCGGTGGTTCAAAGGTTTTCTGACCTTCCTGCTCTGGAAGCTTTTCAGAGCTGAGGCTACGCCTGGGCTGCAAAAGCAGAGAGGCGTAGAGGCCTTTCACACTGAAGGCGTGGGCCTGTTTCCCATGGAGAAAGTGTATGTCGCCCAACCCCCCCCCCCACCCCACCCCACCCCAACCCACCCCCAGCTGGAGGCGTGCGGGTTGACACCATTTTGTCCTGCCCATGGAAAATACAAAGAGGCGTACACGATTTGGGCTGTCTGGTGAAAGAATTTTGAATCGGCGGCACCCTGAGTAGCTTTCCCGAAGTTTGCTTCCTAGCTGGTTAAACTCGGCATTCAGAGGCGAGATGAGAACAAAATTGCTCCGCGTGCGGCGAAGTGCCCTGATGCCCTGCCCTAAATGTTTGAGGTTCTGGCCAGCATCACGCAAGTACTTTGACACGTAGGAGTCTCACTTTTACTCCAAGCTGTCCCTGTTGGCTGAAGCAGTCGGCGTGTCTGTATCGCAGCCTGGGAGGCTGGGCATTGGGGGAGTCTGCCAAGTGACTGGCCTCCATTTATAGCTAACTGAGAAACTGCGTCGAAGCTTTCGGGAGCCTCTTACAGGGAATGGTTGCAGTTTGGAATTGGAGACTATGCTTGCAAACGTCAGCAGCTCCTCTCCCTCGGAGGGCTCTTGGTGTGCCGACTCCTAACAGCCAGCACGGTCCCCAGCTCGTGAACGGTCCCATTGCGAGCCGGTCTCGTCCGTGAAAGAGCCACGTGAGGCTGAGCTCCAACAGTCGGGCTCCACACCTGGAGCCTTTGGGACAGGGCAGTCCTGAGCCAATGTGCCCACCAAGGGATTCGACCAAAGTTTACGTACCACAGGAAAGCGCATCAAGGCCTCGTGTTCTCTCCATGAAATGAACGTGAGCTTGAAGGGTGATGCGTCAGCGTGCACCGTGAACAGCTCGCTGGTACGCCTGTCTTTGCCCCCTCTCACGGTCTCACGCACCCGGGCTCAGTTCCATGCAGGAATGCTGAGTCGGAACGCTACCCTCGCTTCTGGACTCTAAACCCTTCCACCCCCTAATGGCAGGTTGTGTGTGTCTCTCACGTGGTGGGAGGAATGAGGTCGCCCACAGAGGTTCTGCCATGAAAGATCTAAAGACACACGCTGCTGAGGAGCTTGTTCCTCAAGGAGCGTCCCCGAAGGCCAGAAGAATGCCGAAGGTCTCTTTCAAAGCTGCCGGACGCTCTGCCGTTCTAGGCCTGAGATACGGACCTTGTGAGGGCACTGTAACCCCGCGAGATTCAGGAGACATCGCCAGTGTGAGTGGCAATCCTGAAGGAAGAACCTTCAAGGCGGAGTGTCCTTCCCTGTACAAAACGGCGCCCAAGTGGCTGAAGAAGGGAGCATTTTCCTTCACAGAACCGGCATCCTCGTATGCCTGTGGGTTACTCTAAAGAAACGACACTGTGAGCAACCTCTTCGAAAAGGTCTTCGCAAGCGACTTGGAGACAACAGCAGCGCAGTGGAGGCACAGACCATTATACTAGAGAGCAGCACAGTGTCTCTAGCAGCGATCGCTTCCCGGAGGATACTTAAGCCACACCGAGATTCCAGCAGGGAGTTTTGCCTTATAGCAGTACAACTCACTCAAGAAAGAGGGATGAGGTGTAGGGCTAATCTACGTGCGCTCACGCTCTGTGTCCCCGAGAAGGTTTCACGGAGCAGAATGCATCACCGACCGCTACCACGTGTGTGCACCAAAGAAGCCCTGTGCCGTGGGTGTTCTCAGGCCGACAGCGAAGACCTAGGTGTGTGCTGCACCCGCGCTCGGTGGTTCACACGTTGCGTGACCCCTGTGCCTTTGGAAGATGTTCAGAGCTGGTGGCACCTGCGTGCTGTGAGCGCAAGAGGTGTAGAGTGTAGAGGCCTTTCACACTGGAGGAAGGGCTTGCGTCTCATGGAGAGAACGTGTACGTCGCCCGGGAGATGGAGGCGCGCTCTTGACACCATTTCCTCTGCCCGTTTAAAACACAAGTGTTTGTACTCAATCTGGGCTGCCTGGTGAAACGCTTGGCAGTCCGCATCACCCTGAGCACCTTTCCTGAAGTTTGATTCGTAGCTGGGTAAACTCGGGCTTCAGAGGCTTAGATGAGACCAAACGTGTTCAGCTTGTGGCAAAAGCCTTTAACCAGAGGCATATACGCTTGTGCTTGGGGCGAGGGCTAGGCAAGAACGTTTACACCCTGGGTTTTTATCTTTACCCTAAGCTGTCCCTTTTGGCTGCAGCAGGCGGAGAGAACCCGCGGAGAGAGAACAGCTGCGAAGTGGATGCACAGAACAGTCACCTCGATACCAGCCCCGGGGTCCCAAGCAATGATCCTTCCCCGGAGGGTACTTAACCCACTCCGGGATTCAAGGAGGGAGTTCGCCTTGTCCAACTCGCACAGGAGACTGGCATGAGATGTAGGGCTCATCTACTTGCGCTCACACTACGTGGCCCGGAGAAGTTCTCACGGAGCCGAATCCAGCACCCTTCCTCCACCACGTGTGTACACAAAGGAGCGCTGGGTAGTGGGTGTTCTCAGGCCAAGAGAGAAGCCCTTGTTCTGTGCTGCACCTGCTGGGTGGTTCAAAGGTTTTCTGACCTTCCTGCTCTGGAAGTTTTCAGAGCTGAGGCTACGCCTGGGCTGCGAAAGCAGAGAGGCATAGAGGCCTTTCACACTGAAGACCTGGGCCTGTTTCCCATGGAGAAAGTGTACGTCGCCCAACCCCCACCCCCACCCCATCCCACCCCACCCCACCCCACCCCAACCCACCCCCAGCTGGAGGCGTGCGGGTTGACACCACTTTGTCCTGCCCATGGAAAATACAAAGAGGCGTACACGATTTGGGCTGTCTGGTGAAAGAATTTTGAATCGGCGGCACCCTGAGTACCTTTCCCGAAGTTTGCTTCCTAGCTGGTTAAACTCGGCATTCAGACGCGAGATGAGAACAAACTTGCTCCGCGTGCGGCGAAGTGCCTTGATGCCCTGCCCTAAATGTTTGAGCTTCTGGCCAGCATCACACAAGTACTTTGACACGTAGGAGTCTCACTTTTACTCCAAGCTGTCCCTGTTGGCTGAAGCAGTCGGCGTGTCTGTATCGCAGCCTGGGAGGCCGGGCATTGGGGTAGTCTGCCAAGTGACTGGCCTCCATTTATAGCTAACTGAGAAACTGCGTCAAAGCTTTCGGGAGACTCTTACAGTGAATGGTTGCAGTTCGGAATTGGAGACTGTGCTGGCAAACGTCAGCAGCTCCTCTCCCTCGGAGGGCTCTTGGTGTGCCGACTCCTAACAGCCACCACGGTCCCCAGCTCGTGAACGGTCCCATTGTGAGCCGGTCTCGTCCGTGAAAGAGCCACGTGAGGCTGAGCTCCAACAGTCGGGCTCCACACCTGGAGCCTTTGGGACAGGGCAGTCCTGAGCCGATGTGCCCACCAGGGGATGCTACCAAAGTTTACGTACCACAGGAAAGCGCATCAAGGCCTCGTGTTCTGTCCATGAAATGAACGTGAGCTTGAAGGGTGATGCGTCAGTGTGCACTGTGAACAGCTCGCTGTTACGCCTGTCTTTGCCCCCTGTCACAGTCTCACGCACCAGGGCTCAGTTCCGTGCAGGAATGCTGAGTGGGAGCGCTAGCCTCGCTTTTGGACTGTAAAGCCTTCCACCCCCTAATGGCAGGTTGTTTGTGTCTCTCACGTCGGGGGAGGAATGAGGTCGCCCACAGAGGTTCTGCCATGAAAGATCTAAAGACGCACGCTGCTGAGGAGCTTGTTCCTCATGGAGCATCCCCGAAGGCCAGAAGAATGCTGAAGGTCTCTTTCAAAGCTGCCGGACGCTCTGCCATTCTAGGCCTGAGATACAGACCTTCTGACGGCACTGTAACCCCGCGAGATTCAGGAGACATCACCAGTGCGAGTGGCAATCCGGAAGGAAGAACCTTCAAGGCGGAGTGTCCTTTCCTGTACAAAATGGCGCCCAAGTGGCTCAGGCAGGGAGCATTTTCCTTCACAGAACCGGCATCCTTATATGCCTGTGGGTTACTCTAAAGAAACGACACTGTGAGCAACCTCTTCGAAAAGGCCTTCGCAAGTGACTTGGAGACAACAGCAGCACAGTGGAGGCACAGACCCTTATCCTAGATAGCAAGCAGCACAGTATCTCTAGCAGCGATCGCTTCCCGGAGGATACTTAAACCACACCGAGATTCCAGCAGGGAGTTTTGCCTTATAGCAGTACAACTCACTCAAGAAAGAGGCATGAGGTGTAGGGCTAATCTACGTGCGCTCACGCTCTGTGGCCCCGAGAAGGTTTCACGGAGCAGAATGCATCACTGACCGCTACCACGTGTGTGCACCAAAGAAGCCCTGTGCCGTGGGTGTTCTCAGGCCGACAGCGAAGACCTAGTTGTGTGCTGCACCCGCGCTCGTTGGTTCACACGTTGCGTGACCCTGTGCCTTTTGGAGATGTTCAGAGCGGGTGGCACCTGCGTGCTGCGAGCGCAAGAGGTGTAGAGTGTAGAAGCCTTTCACACTGGAGGAAGGGCTTGCGTCTCATGGAGAGAACGTGTACGTCGCCCGGGAGATGGAGGTGCGCTCTTGACACCATTTCCTCTGCCCGTTTAAAACACAAGTGTTTGTACTCGATCTGGGCTGCCTGGTGAAACGCTTGGCAGTCTGCATCACCCTGAGCACCTTTCCTGAAGTTTGATTCGTAGCTGGGTAAAATCGGGCTTAAGAGGCTTAGATGAGACCAAACGTGTTCAGCTTGTGGCGAAAGCCTTTGACCAGATGCATATACGCTTGTGCTTGGGGCGAGGGCTAGGCAAGAACATTTACACACTGGGTTTTTATCTTTACCCTAAGCTGTCCCTTTTGGCTGCAGCAGGCGGAGAGAACCTGCGGAGAGAGAACAGCTGCGAAGTGGATGCACAGAACAGTCACCTCGATACCAATCCCGGGGTCCCAAGCAACGATCCTTCCCCGGAGGGTACTTAACCCACCCCGGGATTCAAGCAGGGAGTTCGCCTTGTCCAACTCGCACAGGAGACTGGCATGAGATGTAGGGCTCATCTACTTGCGTTCACACTATGTGGCCCGGAGAAGTTCTCACGGAGCCGAATCCAGCACCCTTCCTCCACCACGTGTGTACACAAAGGAGTGCTGGGCAGTGGGTGTTCTCAAGGCCAAGAGAGAAGCCCTTGTTCTGTGCTGTACCTGCTGGGTGGTTCAAAGGTTTTCTGACCTTCCTGCTCTGGAAGCTTTTCAGAGCTGAGGCTACGCCTGGGCTGCGAAAGCAGAGAGGTGTAGAGGCCTTTCACACTGAAGGCGTGGGCCTGTTTCCCATGGAGAAAGTGTACGTCGCCCAACACCCACCCCCACCCCACCCCACCCCACCCCACCCCACCCCAACCCACCCCCAGCTGGAGGCGTGCGGGTTGACACCATTTTGTCCTGCCCATGGAAAATACAAAGAGGCGTACACGATTTGGGCTGTCTGGTGAGAGAATTTTGAATCTGCGGCACCCTGAGTACCTTTCCCGAAGTTTGCTTCCTAGCTGGTTAAACTCGGCATTCAGAGGCGAGATGAGAACAAACTTGCTCCGCGTGCGGCGAAGTGCCCTGATGCCCTGCCCTAAATGTTTGTGCTTCTGGCCAGCGTCACACAAGTACTTTGACACGTAGGAGTCTCACTTTTACTCCAAGCTGTCCCTGTTGGCTGAAGCAGTCGGCCTGTCTGTATCACAGCCTGGGAGGCCGGGCGTTGGGGGAGTCTGCCAAGTGACTGGCCTCCATTTATAGCGAACTGAGAATCTGTGTCGAAGCTTTCGGGAGCCTCTTACAGGGAATGGTTGCAGTTCGGAATTGGAGACTGTGCTGGCAAATGTCAGCAGCTCCTCTCCCTCGGAGGGCTCTTGGTGTACCGACTCCTAACAGCCAGCACGGTCCCCAGCTCGTGAACGGTCCCATTGCGAGCCGGTCTCGTCCGTGAAAGAGCCACATGAGGCTGAGCTCCAACAGGCGGGCTCCACACCTGGAGCCTTTGGGACAGGGCAGTCCTGAGCCGATGTGCCCACCAGGGGACGCGACCAAAGTTTACGTACCACAGGAAAGCGCATCAAGGCCTCATGTTCTCTCCATGAAATGAACGTGAGCTTGAAGGGTGATGCGTCAGCGTGCACCGTGAACAGCTCACTGGTACACCTGTCTTTGCCCCCTCTCACGGTCTCACTCACCCGGGCTCAGTTCCGTGCAGGAATGCTGAGTGGGAGCGCCAGCCTCGCTTCTGGACTCTAAAACCTTCCACCCCCTAATGGCAGGTTGTGTGTGTCTCTCACGTGGGGGGAGGAATGGGGTCGCCCACAGAGGTTCTGCCATGAAAAATCTAAAGACGCACGCTGCTGAGGAGCTTGTTCCTCATGGAGCGTCCCCGAAGGCCAGAAGAATGCCGAAGGTCTCTTTCAAAGCTGCCGGACGCTCTGCCGTTCTAGGCCTGAGATACGGACCTTGTGACGGCACTGTAACCCCGCGAGATTCAGGAGACATCGCCAGTGCGAGTGGCAATCCGGAAGGAAGAACCTTCAAGGCGGAATGTCCTTTCCTGTACAAAACGGCGCCCAAGTGGCTGAGGCAGGGAGCATTTTCCTTCACAGAACCGGCATCCTCGGTTTAGAGTGCCTGTGGGTTACTCTAAAGAAATGACACTGTGTGCAACCTCTTCGAAAAGGCCTTCGCAAGCGACTTGGAGACAACAGCAGCGCAGTGGAGGCACAGACCATTATCCTAGAGAGCAGCACAGTGTCTCTAGCAGCGATCGCTTCCCGGAGGATACTTAAGCCACACCGAGATTCCAGCAGGGAGTTTTGCCTTATAGCAGTACAACTCACTCAAGAAAGAGTGATGAGGTATAGGGCTAATCTACCTGTGCTCACGCTCTGTGTCCCCGAGTAGGTTTCACGGAGCAGAATGCATCACCGACCGCTACCACGTGTGTGCACCAAAGAAGCCCTGTGCCGTGGGTGTTCTCAGGCCGACAGCGAAGACCTAGGTGTGTGCTGCACCCGCGCTCAGTGGTTCACACTTTGAGTGACCCTGTGCCTTTTGGAGATGTTCAGAGCGGGTGGCACCTGCGTGCTGCGAGCGCAAGAGGTGTAGAGTGTAGAGGCCTTTCACACTGGAGGAAGGGCTTGCGTCTCATGGAGAGAACGTGTACGTCGCCCGGGAGATGGAGGCACGCTCTTGACACCATTTCCTCTGCCCGTTTAAAACACAAGTGTTTGTACTCGATCTGGGCTGCCTGGTGAAACACTTGGCAGTCCGCATCACCCTGAGCACCTTTCCTGAAGTTTGATTCGTAGCTGGGTAAACTCGGGCTTCAGAGGCTTAGATGAGACCAAACGTGTTCAGCTTGTGGCGAAAGCCTTTGACCAGAGGCATATACGCTTGTGCTTGGGGCGAGGGCTAGGCAAGAACGTTTACACACTGGGTTTTTATCTTTACCCTAAGCTGTCCTTTTTGGCTGCAGCAGGCGGAGAGAACCCACAGAGAGAGAACAGCTGCGAAGTGGATGCACGTAACAGTCACCTCGATACCAGCCCCGGGGTCCCAAGCAACGATCCTTCCCCGGAGGGTACTTAACCCACCCCGGGATTCAAGCAGGGACTTCGCCTTGTCCAACTCGTACAGGAGACTGGCATGAGATGTAGGGCTCATCTACTTGCGTTCACACTACGTGGCCCGGAGAAGTTCTCACGGAGCCGAATCCAGCACCCTTCCTCCACCACGTGTGTACACAAAGGAGCGCTGGGCAGTGGGTGTTCTCAAGGCCAAGAGAGAAGCCCTTGTTCTGTGCTGCACCTGCTGGGTGGTTCAAAGGTTTTCTGACCTTCCTGCTCTGGAAGCTTTTCAGAGCTGAGGCTATGCCTGGGCTGCGAAAGCAGAGAGGCGTAGAGGCCTTTCACACTGAAGGCGTGGGCCTGTTTCCCATGGAGAAAGTGTACGTCGCCCAACCCCCAACCCACCCCAACCCACCCCCAGCTGGAGGCGTGCGGGTTGACACCATTTTGTCCTGCCCATGGAAAATACAAAGAGGCGTACACGATTTGGGCTGTCTGGTGAAAGAATTTTGAATCGGCGGCACCCTGAGTACCTTTCCCGAAGTTTGCTTCCTAGCTGGTTAAACTCGGCATTCAGAGGCGAGATGAGAACAAACTTGCTCCGCGTGCGGCGAAGTGCCTTATTGCCCTGCCCTAAATGTTTGAGCTTCTGGCCAGCGTCACGCAAGTACTTTGACACGTAGGAGTCTCACTTTTACTCCAAGCTGTCCCTGTTGGCTGAAGCAGTCGGCGTGTCTGTATCGCAGCCTGGGAGGCCGGGTGTTGGGGGAGTCTGCCAAGTGACTGGCCTCCATTTATAGCTAACTGAGAAACTGCGTCGAAGCTTTCGGGAGCCTCTTACAGGGAATGGTTGCAGTTCGGAATTGGAGACTGTGCTGGCAAACATCAGCAGCTCTTCTCCCTCAGAGGACTCTTGGTGTGCCGACTCCTAACAGCCAGCATGGTCCCCAGCTCGTGAACGGTCCCATTGCCAGCCGGTCTCGTCCGTGAAAGAGCCACGTGAGGCTGAGCTCCAACAGTCGGGCTCCACACATGGAGCCTTGGGACAGGGCAGTCCTGAGTCGATGTGCCCACCAGGGGACGCGACCAAAGTTTACGTACCACAGGAAAGCGCATCAAGGCCTCGTGTTCTCTCCATGAAATGAACGTGAGCTTGAAGGGTGATGCGTCAGCGTGCACCGTGAACAGCTCGCTGGTACGCCTGTCTTTGCCCCCTCTCACGGTCTCACGCACCTGGGCTCAGTTCCGTGCAGGAATGCTGAGTGGGAGCGCCAGCCTCGCTTCTGGACTCTAAAGCCTTCCACCCCCTAATGGCAGGTTGTGTGTGTCTCTCATGTGGGGGGAGGAATGAGGTCGCCCACAGAGGTTCTGCCATGAAAGATCTAAAGACGCACGCTGCTGAGGAGCTTGTTCCTCATGGAGCATCCCCGAAGGCCAGAAGAATGCCGAAGGTCTCTTTCAAAGCTGCCGGACGCTCTGCCATTCTAGGCCTGAGATACGGACCTTGTGACGGCACTGTAACCCCGCGAGATTCAGGAGACATCGCCAGTGCGAGTGGCAATCCGGAAGGAAGAACCTTCAAGGCGGAGTGTCCTTTCCTGTACAAAACGGCGCCCAAGTGGCTGAGGCAGGGAGCATTTTCCTTCACAGAACCGGCATCCTCGTATGCCTGTGGGTTACTCTAAAGAAACGACACTGTGAGCAACCTCTTCGAAAAGGCCTTCGCAAGCGACTTGGAGACAACCGCGGCGCAGTGGAGGCACAGACCATTATCCTAGAGAGCAGCACAGTGTCTCTAGCAGCGATCACTTCCCGGAAGATACTTAAGCCACACCGAGATTCCAGCAGGGAGTTTTGCCTTATAGCAGTACAACTCACTCAAGAAAGAGGGATGAGGTGTAGGGCTAATCTACGTGCGCTCACGCTCTGTGTCCCCGAGAAGGTTTCACGGAGCAGAATGCATCACCGACCGCTACCACGTGTGTGCACCAAAGAGCCCTGTGCCGTGGGTGTTCTCAGGCCGACAGCGAAGACCTAGGTGTGTGCTGCACCCGCGCTCGGTGGTTCACACGTTCCGTGACCCTGTGCCTTTGGAAGATGTTCACAGCGGGTGGCACCTGCGTGCTGCGAGCGCAAGAGGTGTAGAGTGTAGAGGCCTTTCACACTGGAGGAAGGACTTGCGTCTCATGGAGAAAACGTGTACGTCGCCCGGGAGATGGAGGTGCGCTCTTGACACCATTTCCTCTGCCCGTTTAAAACACAAGTGTTTGTACTCGATCTGGGCTGCCTGGTGAAACGCTTGGCAGTCCGCATCACCCTGAGCAGCTTTCCTGAAGTTTGATTCGTAGCTGGGTAAACTCGGGCTTCAGAGGCTTAGATGAGACCAAACGTGTTCAGCTTGTGGTGAAAGCCTTTGACCAGAGGCATATACGCTTGTGCTTGGGGCGAGGGCTAGGCAACAACGTTTACACACTGGGATTTTATCTTTACCCTAAGCTGTCCCTTTTGGCTGCAGCAGGCGGAGAATACCCATGGAGAGAGAACAGCTGCGAAGTGGATGCACAGAACAGTCACCTCGATACCAGCCCCGGGGTCCCAAGCAACGATCCTTCCCTTCAGGGTACTTAACACACCCCGGGATTCAAGCAGGGAGTTCGCCTTGTCCAACTCGCACAGGAGACTGGCATGAGATGTAGGGCTCATCTACTTGCGTTCACACTACGTGGCCCGGAGAAGTTCTCACGGAGCCGAATCCAGCACCCTTCCTCCACCACGTGTGTACACAAAGGAGCGCTGGGCAGTGGGTGTTCTCAGGCCAAGAGAGAAGCCCTTGTTCTGTGCTGCACCTGCTGGGTGGTTCAAAGGTTTTCTGACCTTCCTGCTCTGGAAGCTTTTCAGAGCTGAGGCTACGCCTGGGCTGCGAAAGCAGAGAGGTGTACAGGCCTTTCACACTGAAGGCGTGGGCCTGTTTCCCATGGAGAAAGTGTACGTCGCCCAACCCCCACCCCACCCCAACCCACCCCCAGCTGGAGGCGTGCGGGTTGACACCATTTTGTCCTGCCCATGGAAAATACAAAGAGGCGTACACGATTTGGGCTGTCTGGTGAAAGAATTTTGAATCGGCGGCACCCTGAGTACCTTTCCCGAAGTTAGCTTCCTAGCTGGTTAAACTCAGCATTCAGAGGCGAGATGAGAACAAACTTGCTCCGCCTACGGCGAAGTGCCCTGATACCCTGCCCTAAAAGTTTGAGCTTCTGGCCAGCGTCACGCAAGTACTTTGACACGTAGGAGTCTCACTTTTACTCCAAGCTGTCCCTGTTGGCTGAAGCAGTCGGCGTGTCTGTATCGCAGCCTGGGAGGCCGGGCGTTGGGGGAGTCTGCCAAGTGACTGGTCTCCATTTATAGCTAACTGAGAAACTGCGTCAAAGCTTTCGGGAGCCTCTTACAGGGAATGGTTGCAGTTCGGAATTGGAGACTGTGCTGGCAAGCGTCAGCAGCTCCTCTCCCTCGGAGGGCTCTTGGTGTGCCGACTCCTAACAGCCAGCACGGTCCCCAGCTCGTGAACGGTCCCATTGCGAGCCGGTCTCGTCCGTGAAAGAGCCACATGAGGCTGAGCTCCAACAGGCGGGCTCCACACCTGGAGCCTTTGGGACAGGGCAGTCCTGAGCAGATGTGCCCACCAGGGGACGCGACCAAAGTTTACGTACCACAGGAAAGCGCATCAAGGCCTCATGTTCTCTCCATGAAATGAACGTGAGCTTGAAGGGTGATGCGTCAGCGTGCACCGTGAACAGCTCGCTGGTACACCTGTCTTTGCCCCCTCTCATGGTCTCACGCACCCGGGCTCAGGTCCGTGCAGGAATGCTGAGTGGGAGCGCCAGCCTCGCTTCTGGACTCTAAAACCTTCCACCCCCTAATGGCAGGTTGTGTGTGTCTCTCACGTGGGGGGAGGAATGAGGTCGCCCACAGAGGTTCTGCCATGAAAGATCTAAAGACGCACGCTGCTGAGGAGCTTGTTCCTCATGGAGCGTCCCCGAAGGCCAGAAGAATGCCGAAGGTCTCTTTCAAAGCTGCCGGACGCTCTGCCGTTCTAGGCCTGAGATACGGACCTTGTGACGGCACTGTAACCCCGCGAGATTCAGGAGACATCGCCAGTGCGAGTGGCAATCCGGAAGGAAGAACCTTCAAGGCGGAGTGTCCTTTCCTGTACAAAACGGCGCCCAAGTGGCTGAGGCAGGGAGCATTTTCCTTCACAGGACCGGCATCCTCGTATGCCTGTGGGTTACTCTAAAGAAACGACACTGTGAGCAACCTCTTCGAAAAGGCCTTCGCAAGCGACTTGGAGACAACCGCAGCGCAGTGGAGGCACAGACCATTATCCTAGAGAGCAGCACAGTGTCTCTAGCAGCGATCGCTTCCCGGAGGATACTTAAGCCACACCGAGATTCCAGCAGGGAGTTTTGCCTTATAGCAGTACAACTCACTCAACAAAGAGGGATGAGGTGTAGGGCTAATCTACGTGCGCTCACGCTCTGTGTCCCCGAGAAGGTTTCACGGAGCAGAATGCATCATCGACCGCTACCACGTGTGTGCACCAAAGAAGCCCTGTGCCGTGGGTGTTCTCAGGCCGACAGCGAAGACCTAGGTGTGTGCTGCACCCGCGCTCGGTGGTTCACACGTTGCGTGACCCCTGTGCCTTTGGAAGATGTTCAGAGCTGGTGGCACCTGTGTGCTGCGAGCGCAAGAGGTGTAGAGTGTAGAGGCCTTTCACACTGGAGGAAGGACTTCTTCTCAGGGAGAAAACGTGTACGTCGCCTGGGAGATGGAGGCGCGCTCTTGACACCATTTCCTCTGCCCGTTTAAAACACAAGTGTTTGTACTCAATCTGGGCTGCCTGGTGAAACGCTTGGCAGTCCGCATCACCCTGAGCAGCTTTCCTGAAGTTTGATTCGTAGCTGGGTAAACTCGGGCTTCAGAGGCTTAGATGAGACCAAACGTGTTCAGCTTGTGGCGAAAGCCTTTGACCAGAGGCATATACGCTTGGGCTTGGGGCGAGGGCTAGGCAAGAACCTTTACACACTGGGATTTTAACTTTACCCTAAGCTGTCCCTTTTGGCTGCAGCAGGTGGAGAAAACCCACGGAGAGAGAACAGCTGCGAAGTGGATGCACAGAACAGTCACCTCGATAACAGCACCGGGGTCCCAAGCAACGATCCTTCCCCGCAGGGTACTTAACACACCCCGGGATTCAAGCAGGGAGTTCGCCTTGTCCAACTCGCACAGGAGACTGGCATGAGATGTAGGGCTCATCTACTTGCGTTCACACTACGTGGCCCGGAGAAGTTCTCACGGAGCCGAATCCAGCACCCTTCCTCCACCACGTGTGTACACAAAGGAGCGCTGGGCAGTGGGTGTTCTCAAGGCCAAGAGAGAAGCCCTTGTTCTGTGCTGCACCTGCTGGGTGGTTCAAAGGTTTTCTGACCTTCCTGCTCTGGAAGCTTTTCAGAGCTGAGGCTATGCCTGGGCTGCGAAAGCAGAGAGGCGTAGAGGCCTTTCACACTGAAGGCGTGGGCCTGTTTCCCATGGAGAAAGTGTACGTCGCCCAACCCCCAACCCACCCCAACCCACCCCCAGCTGGAGGCGTGCGGGTTGACACCATTTTGTCCTGCCCATGGAAAATACAAAGAGGCGTACACGATTTGGGCTGTCTGGTGAAAGAATTTTGAATCGGCGGCACCCTGAGTACCTTTCCCGAAGTTTGCTTCCTAGCTGGTTAAACTCGGCATTCAGAGGCGAGATGAGAACAAACTTGCTCCGCGTGCGGCGAAGTGCCTTATTGCCCTGCCCTAAATGTTTGAGCTTCTGGCCAGCGTCACGCAAGTACTTTGACACGTAGGAGTCTCACTTTTACTCCAAGCTGTCCCTGTTGGCTGAAGCAGTCGGCGTGTCTGTATCGCAGCCTGGGAGGCCGGGCGTTGGGGGAGTCTGCCAAGTGACTGGCCTCCATTTATAGCTAACTGAGAAACTGCGTCGAAGCTTTCGGGAGCCTCTTACAGGGAATGGTTGCAGTTCGGAATTGGAGACTGTGCTGGCAAACATCAGCAGCTCTTCTCCCTCAGAGGACTCTTGGTGTGCCGACTCCTAACAGCCGGCATGGTCCCCAGCTCGTGAACGGTCCCATTGCCAGCCGGTCTCGTCCGTGAAAGAGCCACGTGAGGCTGAGCTCCAACAGTCGGGCTCCACACATGGAGCCTTGGGACAGGGCAGTCCTGAGTCGATGTGCCCACCAGGGGACGCGACCAAAGTTTACGTACCACAGGAAAGCGCATCAAGGCCTCGTGTTCTCTCCATGAAATGAACGTGAGCTTGAAGGGTGATGCGTCAGCGTGCACCGTGAACAGCTCGCTGGTACGCCTGTCTTTGTCCCCTCTCACGGTCTCACGCACCTGGGCTCAGTTCCGTGCAGGAATGCTGAGTGGGAGCGCCAGCCTCGCTTCTGGACTCTAAAGCCTTCCACCCCCTAATGGCAGGTTGTGTGTGTCTCTCATGTGGGGGGAGGAATGAGGTCGCCCACAGAGGTTCTGCCATGAAAGATCTAAAGACGCACGCTGCTGAGGAGCTTGTTCCTCATGGAGCATCCCCGAAGGCCAGAAGAATGCCGAAGGTCTCTTTCAAAGCTGCCGGACGCTCTGCCGTTCTAGGCCTGAGATACGGACCTTGTGACGGCACTGTAACCCCGCGAGATTCAGGAGACATCGCCAGTGCGAGTGGCAATCCGGAAGGAAGAACCTTCAAGGCGGAGTGTCCTTTCCTGTACAAAACGGCGCCCAAGTGGCTGAGGCAGGGAGCATTTTCCTTCACAGAACCGGCATCCTCGTATGCCTGTGGGTTACTCTAAAGAAACGACACTGTGAGCAACCTCTTCGAAAAGGCCTTCGCAAGCGACTTGGAGACAACAGCAGCGCAGTGGAGGCACAGACCATTATCCTAGAGAGCAGCACAGTGTCTCTAGCAGCGATCGCTTCCCGGAGGATACTTAAGCCACACCGAGATTCCAGCAGGGAGTTTTGCCTTATAGCAGTACAACTCACTCAAGAAAGAGGGATGAGGTGTAGGGCTAATCTACGTGTGCTCACGCTCTGTGTCCCCGAGAAGGTTTCACGGAGCAGAATGCATCACCGACCGCTACCACGTGTGTGCACCAAAGAGCCCTGTGCCGTGGGTGTTCTCAGGCCGACAGCGAAGACCTAGGTGTGTGCTGCACCCGCGCTCGGTGGTTCACACGTTCCGTGACCCTGTGCCTTTGGAAGATGTTCACAGCGGGTGGCACCTGCGTGCTGCGAGCGCAAGAGGTGTAGAGTGTAGAGGCCTTTCACACTGGAGGAAGGACTTGCGTCTCATGGAGAAAACGTGTACGTCGCCCGGGAGATGGAGGTGCGCTCTTGACACCATTTCCTCTGCCCGTTTAAAACACAAGTGTTTGTACTCGATCTGGGCTGCCTGGTGAAACGCTTGGCAGTCCGCATCACCCTGAGCAGCTTTCCTGAAGTTTGATTCGTAGCTGGGTAAACTCGGGCTTCAGAGGCTTAGATGAGACCAAACGTGTTCAGCTTGTGGTGAAAGCCTTTGACCAGAGGCATATACGCTTGTGCTTGGGGCGAGGGCTAGGCAACAACGTTTACACACTGGGATTTTATCTTTACCCTAAGCTGTCCCTTTTGGCTGCAGCAGGCGGAGAAAACCCATGGAGAGAGAACAGCTGCGAAGTGGATGCACAGAACAGTCACCTCGATACCAGCCCCGGGGTCCCAAGCAACGATCCTTCCCTTCAGGGTACTTAACAAACCCCGGGATTCAAGCAGGGAGTTCGCCTTGTCCAACTCGCACAGGAGACTGGCATGAGATGTAGGGCTCATCTACTTGCGTTCACACTACGTGGCCCGGAGAAGTTCTCACGGAGCCGAATCCAGCACCCTTCCTCCACCACGTGTGTACACAAAGGAGCGCTGGGCAGTGGGTGTTCTCAGGCCAAGAGAGAAGCCCTTGTTCTGTGCTGCACCTGCTGGGTGGTTCAAAGGTTTTCTGACCTTCCTGCTCTGGAAGCTTTTCAGAGCTGAGGCTACGCCTGGGCTGCGAAAGCAGAGAGGTGTACAGGCCTTTCACACTGAAGGCGTGGGCCTGTTTCCCATGGAGAAAGTGTACGTCGCCCAACCCCCACCCCACCCCAACCCACCCCCAGCTGGAGGCGTGCGGGTTGACACCATTTTGTCCTGCCCATGGAAAATACAAAGAGGCGTACACGATTTGGGCTGTCTGGTGAAAGAATTTTGAATCGGCGGCACCCTGAGTACCTTTCCCGAAGTTAGCTTCCTAGCTGGTTAAACTCGGCATTCAGAGGCGAGATGAGAACAAACTTGCTCCGCCTACGGCGAAGTGCCCTGATACCCTGCCCTAAAAGTTTGAGCTTCTGGCCAGCGTCACGCAAGTACTTTGACACGTAGGAGTCTCACTTTTACTCCAAGCTGTCCCTGTTGGCTGAAGCAGTCGGCGTGTCTGTATCGCAGCCTGGGAGGCCGGGCGTTGGGGGAGTCTGCCAAGTGACTGGTCTCCATTTATAGCTAACTGAGAAACTGCGTCAAAGCTTTCGGGAGCCTCTTACAGGGAATGGTTGCAGTTCGGAATTGGAGACTGTGCTGGCAAACGTCAGCAGCTCCTCTCCCTCGGAGGGCTCTTGGTGTGCCGACTCCTAACAGCCAGCACGGTCCCCAGCTCGTGAACGGTCCCATTGCGAGCCGGTCTCGTCCGTGAAAGAGCCACGTGAGGCTGAGCTCCAACAGGCGAGCTCCACACCTGGAGCCTTTGGGACAGGGCAGTCCTGAGCCGATGTGCCCACCAGGGGACGCGACCAAAGTTTACGTACCACAGGAAAGCGCATCAAGGCCTCATGTTCTCTCCATGAAATGAACGTGAGCTTGAAGGGTGATGCATCAGCGTGCACCGTGAACAGCTCGCTGGTACACCTGTCTTTGCCCCCTCTCATGGTCTCACGCACCCGGGCTCAGGTCCGTGCAGGAATGCTGAGTGGGAGCGCCAGCCTCGCTTCTGGACTCTAAAACCTTCCACCCCCTAATGGCAGGTTGTGTGTGTCTCTCACGTGGGGGGAGGAATGAGGTCGCCCACAGAGGTTCTGCCATGAAAGATCTAAAGACGCACGCTGCTGAGGAGCTTGTTCCTCATGGAGCGTCCCCGAAGGCCAGAAGAATGCCGAAGGTCTCTTTCAAAGCTGCCGGACGCTCTGCCGTTCTAGGCCTGAGATACGGACCTTGTGACGGCACTGTAACCCCGCGAGATTCAGGAGACATCGCCAGTGCGAGTGGCAATCCGGAAGGAAGAACCTTCAAGGCGGAGTGTCCTTTCCTGTACAAAACGGCGCCCAAGTGGCTGAGGCAGGGAGCATTTTCCTTCACAGAACCGGCATCCTCCTATGCCTGTGGGTTACTCTAAAGAAACGACACTGTGAGCAACCTCTTCGAAAAGGCCTTCGCAAGCGACTTGGAGACAACCGCAGCGCAGTGGAGGCACAGACCATTATCCTAGAGAGCAGCACAGTGTCTCTAGCAGCGATCGCTTCCCGGAGGATACTTAAGCCACACCGAGATTCCAGCAGGGAGTTTTGCCTTATAGCAGTACAACTCACTCAAGAAAGAGGGATGAGGTGTAGGGCTAATCTACGTGCGCTCACGCTCTGTGTCCCCGAGAAGGTTTCACGGAGCAGAATGCATCATCGACCGCTACCACGTGTGTGCACCAAAGAAGCCCTGTGCCGTGGGTGTTCTCAGGCCGACAGCGAAGACCTAGGTGTGTGCTGCACCCGCGCTCGGTGGTTCACACGTTGCGTGACCCCTGTGCCTTTGGAAGATGTTCAGAGCTGGTGGCACCTGTGTGCTGCGAGCGCAAGAGGTGTAGAGTGTAGAGGCCTTTCACACTGGAGGAAGGACTTCGTCTCAGGGAGAAAACGTGTACGTCGCCTGGGAGATGGAGGCGCGCTCTTGACACCATTTCCTCTGCCCGTTTAAAACACAAGTGTTTGTACTCGATCTGGGCTGCCTGGTGAAATGCTTGGCAGTCCGCATCACCCTGAGCAGCTTTCCTGAAGTTTGATTCGTAGCTGGGTAAACTCGGGCTTCAGAGGCTTAGATGAGACCAAACGTGTTCAGCTTGTGGCGAAAGCCTTTGACCAGAGGCATATACGCTTGGGCTTGGGGCGAGGGCTAGGCAAGAACCTTTACACACTGGGATTTTAACTTTACCCTAAGCTGTCCCTTTTGGCTGCAGCAGGCGGAGAAAACCCACGGAGAGAGAACAGCTGCGAAGTGGATGCACAGAACAGTCACCTCGATAACAGCCCCGGGGTCCCAAGCAACGATCCTTCCCCGCAGGGTACTTAACACACCCCGGGATTCAAGCAGGGAGTTCGCCTTGTCCAACTCGCACAGGAGACTGGCATGAGATGTAGGGCTCATCTACTTGCGTTCACACTACGTGGCCCGGAGAAGTTCTCACGGAGCCGAATCCAGCACCCTTCCTCCACCACGTGTGTACACAAAGGAGCGCTGGGCAGTGGGTGTTCTCAAGGCCAAGAGAGAAGCCCTTGTTCTGTGCTGCACCTGCTGGGTGGTTCAAAGGTTTTCTGACCTTCCTGCTCTGGAAGCTTTTCAGAGCTGAGGCTATGCCTGGGCTGCGAAAGCAGAGAGGCGTAGAGGCCTTTCACACTGAAGGCGTGGGCCTGTTTCCCATGGAGAAAGTGTACGTCGCCCAACCCCCAACCCACCCCAACCCAACCCCAGCTGGAGGCGTGCGGGTTGACACCATTTTGTCCTGCCCATGGAAAATACAAAGAGGCGTACACGATTTGGGCTGTCTGGTGAAAGAATTTTGAATCGGCGGCACCCTGAGTACCTTTCCCGAAGTTTGCTTCCTAGCTGGTTAAACTCGGCATTCAGAGGCGAGATGAGAACAAACTTGCTCCGCGTGCGGCGAAGTGCCTTGATGCCCTGCCCTAAATGTTTGAGCTTCTGGCCAGCGTCACGCAAGTACTTTGACACGTAGGAGTCTCCCTTTTACTCCAAGCTGTCCCTGTTGGCTGAAGCAGTCGGCGTGTCTGTATCGCAGCCTGGGAGGCCGGGCGTTGGGGGAGTCTGCCAAGTGACTGGCCTCCATTTATAGCTAACTGAGAAACTGCGTCGAAGCTTTCGGGAGCCTCTTACAGGGAATGGTTGCAGTTCGGAATTGGAGACTGTGCTGGCAAACATCAGCAGCTCTTCTCCCTCAGAGGACTCTTGGTGTGCCGACTCCTAACAGCCGGCATGGTCCCCAGCTCGTGAACGGTCCCATTGCCAGCCGGTCTCGTCCGTGAAAGAGCCACGTGAGGCTGAGCTCCAACAGTCGGGCTCCACACATGGAGCCTTGGGACAGGGCAGTCCTGAGTCGATGTGCCCACCAGGGGACGCGACCAAAGTTTACGTACCACAGGAAAGCGCATCAAGGCCTCGTGTTCTCTCCATGAAATGAACGTGAGCTTGAAGGGTGATGCGTCAGCGTGCACCGTGAACAGCTCGCTGGTACGCCTGTCTTTGCCCCCTCTCACGGTCTCACGCACCTGGGCTCAGTTCCGTGCAGGAATGCTGAGTGGGAGCGCCAGCCTCGCTTCTGGACTCTAAAGCCTTCCACCCCCTAATGGCAGGTTGTGTGTGTCTCTCATGTGGGGGGAGGAATGAGGTCGCCCACAGAGGTTCTGCCATGAAAGATCTAAAGACGCACGCTGCTGAGGAGCTTGTTCCTCATGGAGCATCCCCGAAAGCCAGAAGAATGCCGAAGGTCTCTTTCAAAGCTGCCGGACGCTCTGCCGTTCTAGGCCTGAGATACGGACCTTGTGACGGCACTGTAACCCCGCGAGATTCAGGAGACATCGCCAGTGCGAGTGGCAATCCGGAAGGAAGAACCTTCAAGGCGGAGTGTCCTTTCCTGTACAAAACGGCGCCCAAGTGGCTGAGGCAGGGAGCATTTTCCTTCACAGAACCGGCATCCTCGTATGCCTGTGGGTTACTCTAAAGAAACGACACTGTGAGCAACCTCTTCGAAAAGGCCTTCGCAAGCGACTTGGAGACAACAGCAGCGCAGTGGAGGCACAGACCATTATCCTAGAGAGCAGCACAGTGTCTCTAGCAGCGATCGCTTCCCGGAGGACACTTAAGCCACACCGAGATTCCAGCAGGGAGTTTTGCCTTATAGCAGTACAACTCACTCAAGAAAGAGGGATGAGGTGTAGGGCTAATCTACGTGCGCTCACGCTCTGTGTCCCCGAGAAGGTTTCATGGAGCAGAATGCATCACCGACCGCTACCACGTGTGTGCACCAAAGAGCCCTGTGCCGTGGGTGTTCTCAGGCCGACAGCGAAGACCTAGGTGTGTGCTGCACCCGCGCTCGGTGGTTCACACGTTCCGTGACCCTGTGCCTTTGGAAGATGTTCACAGCGGGTGGCACCTGCGTGCTGCGAGCGCAAGAGGTGTAGAGTGTAGAGGCCTTTCACACTGGAGGAAGGACTTGCGTCTCATGGAGAAAACGTGTACGTCGCCCGGGAGATGGAGGTGCGCTCTTGACACCATTTCCTCTGCCCGTTTAAAACACAAGTGTTTGTACTCGATCTGGGCTGCCTGGTGAAACGCTTGGCAGTCCGCATCACCCTGAGCAGCTTTCCTGAAGTTTGATTCGTAGCTGGGTAAACTCGGGCTTCGGAGGCTTAGATGAGACCAAACGTGTTCAGCTTGTGGTGAAAGCCTTTGACCAGAGGCATATACGCTTGTGCTTGGGGCGAGGGCTAGGCAACAACGTTTACACACTGGGATTTTATCTTTACCCTAAGCTGTCCCTTTTGGCTGCAGCAGGCGGAGAAAACCCATGGAGAGAGAACAGCTGCGAAGTGGATGCACAGAACAGTCACCTCGATACCAGCCCCGGGGTCCCAAGCAACGATCCTTCCCTTCAGGGTACTTAACACACCCCGGGATTCAAGCAGGGAGTTCGCCTTGTCCAACTCGCACAGGAGACTGGCATGAGATGTAGGGCTCATCTACTTGCGTTCACACTACGTGGCCCGGAGAAGTTCTCACGGAGCCGAATCCAGCACCCTTCCTCCACCACGTGTGTACACAAAGGAGCGCTGGGCAGTGGGTGTTCTCAGGCCAAGAGAGAAGCCCTTGTTCTGTGTTGCACCTGCTGGGTGGTTCAAAGGTTTTCTGACCTTCCTGCTCTGGAAGCTTTTCAGAGCTGAGGCTACGCCTGGGCTGCGAAAGCAGAGAGGTGTAGAGGCCTTTCACACTGAAGGCGTGGGCCTGTTTCCCATGGAGAAAGTGTACGTCGCCCAACCCCCACCCCACCCCAACCCACCCCCAGCTGGAGGCGTGCGGGTTGACACCATTTTGTCCTGCCCATGGAAAATACAAAGAGGCGTACACGATTTGGGCTGTCTGGTGAAAGAATTTTGAATCGGCGGCACCCTGAGTACCTTTCCCGAAGTTAGCTTCCTAGCTGGTTAAACTCGGCATTCAGAGGCGAGATGAGAACAAACTTGCTCCGCCTACGGCGAAGTGCCCTGATACCCTGCCCTAAAAGTTTGAGCTTCTGGCCAGCGTCACGCAAGTACTTTGACACGTAGGAGTCTCACTTTTACTCCAAGCTGTCCCTGTTGGCTGAAGCAGTCGGCGTGTCTGTATCGCAGCCTGGGAGGCCGGGCGTTGGGGGAGTCTGCCAAGTGACTGGTCTCCATTTATAGCTAACTGAGAAACTGCATCAAAGCTTTCGGGAGCCTCTTACAGGGAATGGTTGCAGTTCGGAATTGGAGACTGTGCTGGCAAACGTCAGCAGCTCCTCTCCCTCGGAGGGCTCTTGGTGTGCCGACTCCTAACAGCCAGCACGGTCCCCAGCTCGTGAACGGTCCCATTGCGAGCCGGTCTCGTCCGTGAAAGAGCCACATGAGGCTGAGCTCCAACAGGCGGGCTCCACAACTGGAGCCTTTGGGACAGGGCAGTCCTGAGCCGATGTGCCCACCAGGGGACGCGACCAAAGTTTACGTACCACAGGAAAGCGCATCAAGGCCTCATGTTCTTTCCATGAAATGAACGTGAGCTTGAAGGGTGATGCGTCAGCGTGCACCGTGAACAGCTCGCTGGTACACCTGTCTTTGCCCCCTCTCATGGTCTCACGCACCCGGGCTCAGGTCCGTGCAGGAATGCTGAGTGGGAGCGCCAGCCTCGCTTCTGGACTCTAAAACCTTCCACCCCCTAATGGCAGGTTGTGTGTGTCTCTCACGTGGGGGGAGGAATGAGGTCGCCCACAGAGGTTCTGCCATGAAAGATCTAAAGACGCACGCTGCTGAGGAGCTTGTTCCTCATGGAGCGTCCCCGAAGGCCAGAAGAATGCCGAAGGTCTCTTTCAAAGCTGCCGGACGCTCTGCCGTTCTAGGCCTGAGATACGGACCTTGTGACGGCACTGTAACCCCGCGAGATTCAGGAGACATCGCCAGTGCGAGTGGCAATCCGGAAGGAAGAACCTTCAAGGCGGAGTGTCCTTTCCTGTACAAAACGGCGCCCAAGTGGCTGAGGCAGGGAGCATTTTCCTTCACAGAACCGGCATCCTCGTATGCCTGTGGGTTACTCTAAAGAAACGACACTGTGAGCAACCTCTTCGAAAAGGCCTTCGCAAGCGACTTGGAGACAACCGCAGCGCAGTGGAGGCACAGACCATTATCCTAGAGAGCAGCACAGTGTCTCTAGCAGCGATCGCTTCCCGGAGGATACTTAAGCCACACCGAGATTCCAGCAGGGAGTTTTGCCTTATAGCAGTACAACTCACTCAAGAAAGAGGGATGAGGTGTAGGGCTAATCTACGTGCGCTCACGCTCTGTGTCCCCGAGAAGGTTTCACGGAGCAGAATGCATCATCGACCGCTACCACGTGTGTGCACCAAAGAAGCCCTGTGCCGTGGGTGTTCTCAGGCCGACAGCGAAGACCTAGGTGTGTGCTGCACCCGCGCTCGGTGGTTCACACGTTGCGTGACCCCTGTGCCTTTGGAAGATGTTCAGAGCTGGTGGCACCTGTGTGCTGCGAGCGCAAGAGGTGTAGAGTGTAGAGGCCTTTCACACTGGAGGAAGGACTCCGTCTCAGGGAGAAAACGTGTACGTCGCCCGGGAGATGGAGGCGCGCTCTTGACACCATTTCCTCTGCCCGTTTAAAACACAAGTGTTTGTACTCGATCTGGGCTGCCTGGTGAAACGCTTGGCAGTCCGCATCACCCTGAGCAGCTTTCCTGAAGTTTGATTCGTAGCTGGGTAAACTCGGGCTTCAGAGGCTTAGATGAGACCAAACGTGTTCAGCTTGTGGCGAAAGCCTTTGACCAGAGGCATATACGCTTGGGCTTGGGGCGAGGGCTAGGCAAGAACGTTTACACCCTGGGTTTTTATCTTTACCCTAAGCTGTCCCTTTTGGCTGCAGCAGGCGGAGAAAACCCACGGAGAGAGAACAGCTGCGAAGTGGATGCACAGAACAGTCACCTCGATACCAGCCCCGGGGTCCCAAGCAACGATCCTTCCCCGCAGGGTACTTAACACACCCCGGGATTCAAGCAGGGAGTTCGCCTTGTCCAACTCGCACAGGAGACTGGCATGAGATGTAGGGCTCATCTACTTGCGTTCACACTACGTGGCCCGGAGAAGTTCTCACGGACCCGAATCCAGCACCATTCCTCCACCACGTGTGTACACAAAGGAGCGCTGGGCAGTGGGTGTTCTCAAGGCCAAGAGAGAAGCCCTTGTTCTGTGCTGCACCTGCTGGGTGGTTCAAAGGTTTTCTGACCTTCCTGCTCTGGAAGCTTTTCAGAGCTGAGGCTACGCCTGGGCTGCGAAAGCAGAGAGGCGTAGAGGCCTTTCACACTGAAGGTGTGGGCCTGTTTCCCATGGAGAAAGTGTACGTCGCACAACCCCCACCCCCACGCCACCCCACCCCACCCCACCCCACCCCAACCCACCCCCAGCTGGAGGCGTGTGGGTTGACAACATTTTGTCCTGCCCATGGAAAATACAAAGAGGCGTACACGATTTGGGCTGTCTGGTGAGAGAATTTTGAATCGGCGGCATCCTGAGTATCTTTCCCGAAGTTTGCTTCCTAGCTGGTTAAACTCGGCATTCAGAGGCGAGATGAGAACAAACTTGCTCCGCGTGCGGCGAAGTGCCCTGATGCCCTGCCCTAAATGTTTGAGCTTCTGGCCAGCGTCACGCAAGTACTTTGACACGTAGGAGTCTCACTTTTACTCCAAGCTGTCCCTGTTGGCTGAAGCAGTCGACGTGTCTGTATCACAGCCTGGGAGGCCGGGCGTTGGGGGAGTCTGCCAAGTGACTGGCCTCCATTTATAGCTAACTGAGAAACTGCGTCAAAGCTTTCGGGAGCCTCTTACAGGGAATGGTTGCAGTCGGAATTGGAGACTGTGCTGGCAAACGTCAGCAGCTCCTCTCCCTCGGAGGGCTCTTGGTGTGCCGACTCCTAACAGCCAGCATGGTCCCCAGCTCGTGAACGGTCCCATTGCGAGCCGGTCTCGTCCGTGAAAGAGCCACGTGAGGCTGAGCTCCAACAGTCGGGCTCCACACCTGGAGCCTTTGGGACAGGGCAGTCCTGAGCCGATGTGCCCACCAGGGGACGCGACCAAAGTTTACGTACCACAGGAAAGCGCATCAAGGCCTCGTGTTCTCTCCATGAAATGAACGTGAGCTTGAAGTGTGATGCGTCAGCGTGCACCGTGAACAGCTCGCTGGTACGCCTGTCTTTGCCCCCTCTCACGGTCTCACGCACCCGGGCTCAGTTCCGTGCAGGAATGCTGAGTGGGAGCGCCAGCCTCGCTTCTGGACTCTAAAGCCTTCCACCCCCTAATGGCAGGTTGTGTGTGTCTCTCACGTGGGGGGAGGAATGAGGTCGCCCACAGAGGTTCTGCCATGAAAGATCTAAAGACGCACGCTGCTGAGGAGCTTGTTCCTCATGGAGCATCCCCGAAGGTCAGAAGAATGCCAAAGGTCTCTTTCAAAGCTGCCGGACGCTCTGCCGTTCTAGGCCTGAGATACGGACCTTGTGACAGCACTGTAACCCCGCGAGATTCAGGAGACATCGCCAATGCGAGTGGCAATCCGGAAGGAAGAACCTTCAAGGCGGAGTGTCCTTTCCTGTACAAAACGGCGCCCAAGTGGCTGAGGCAGGGAGCATTTTCCTTCACAGAACCGGCATCCTCGTATGCCTGTGGGTTACTCTAAAGAAACGACACTGTGAGCAACATCTTCGAAAAGGCCTTCGCAAGCGACTTGGAGACAACAGCAGCGCAGTGGAGGCACAGACCATTATCCTAGAGAGCAGCACAGTGTCTCTAGCAGCGATCGCTTCCCGGAGGATACTGAAGCCACACCGAGACTCCAGCAGAGAGTTCTGCCTTATAGCAGTACAACTCACTCAAGAAAGAGGGATGAGGTGTAGTGCTAATCTACGTGCGCTCACGCTCTGTGTCCCCGAGAAGGTTTCACGGAGCAGAATGCATCACCGACCGCTACCACGTGTGTGCACCAAAGAAGCCCTGTGCCGTGGGTGTTCTCAGGCCAACAGTGAAGACCTAGGTGTGTGCTGCACCCGCGCTCGGTGGTTCACACGTTGCGTGACCCTGTGCCTTCGGAAGATGTTCAGAGCGGGTGGCACCTGCGTGCTGCGAGCGCAAGAGGTGTAGAGTGTAGAGGCCTTTCACACTGGAGGAAGGGCTTGCGTCTCAAGGAGAAAAAGTGTTCATCGCCCGGGAGATGGAGGCACGCTCTTGACACCATTTCCTCTGCCCGTTTAAAACACAAGTGTTTGTACTCGATCTGGGCTGCCTGGTGAAACGCTTGGCAGTCCGCATCACCCTGAGCACCTTTCCTGAAGTTTGATTCGTAGCTGGGTAAACTCGGGTTTCAGAGGCTTAGATGAGACCAAACGTGTTCAGCTTGTGGCGAAAGCCTTTGACCAGAGGCATATACGCTTGTGCTTGGGGCGAGGGCTAGGCAAAAACGTTTAAACACTGAGTTTTTATCTTTACACTAAGCTGTCCCTTTTGGCTGCAGCAGGCGGAGAGAACCCGCGGAGAGAGAACAGCTGCGAATTGGATGCACAGAACAGTCACCTCGATAACAGCCCCGGGGTCCCAAGCAAGGATCCTTCCCCGGAGGGTACTTAACCCACCCCGGGATTCAAGCAGGGAGTTCGCCTTGTCCAACTCGCACAGGAGACTGGCATGAGATGTAGGGCTCATCTACTTGCGTTCACACTATGTGGACCGGAGAAGTTCTCACGGAGACGAATCCAGCACCCTTCCTCCACCACGTGTGTACACAAAGGAGCGCTGGGCAGTGGGTGTTCTCAAGGCCAAGAGAGAAGCCCTTGTTCTGTGCTGCACCTGCTGGGTGGTTCAAAGGTTTTCTGACCTTCCTGCTCTGGAAGCTTTTCAGAGCTGAGTTTACGCCTGGGCTGCGAAAGCAGAGAGGCGTAGAGGCCTTTCACACTGAAGGCGTGGGCCTGTTTCCCATGGAGAAAGTGTACGTCGCCCAACCCCCACCTCCACCCCACCACACCCCAACCCACCCCCAGCTGGAAGCGTGCGGATTGACACCATATTGTCCTGCCCATGGAAAATACAAAGAGGCGTACACGATTTGGGCTGTCTGGTGAGAGAATTTTGAATCGGCGGCACCCTGAGTACCTTTCCCGAAGTTTGCTTCCTAGCTGGTTAAACTCGGCATTCATAGGTGAGATGAGACCAAACTTGCTCCGCATGCAGCGAAGTGCCCTGATGCCCTGCCCTAAATGTTTGAGCTTCTGGCCAGCGTCACGCAAGTACTTTGACACGTAGGAGTCTCACTTTTACTCCAAGCTGTCCCTGTTGGCTGAAGCAGTCGGCGTGTCTGTATCGCAGCCTGGGAGGCCGGGCCTTGGGGGAGTCTGCCAAGTGACTGGCCTCCATTTACAGCTAACTGAGAAACTGCGTCGAAGCTTTCGGGAGCCTCTTACAGGGAATGGTTGCAGTTCGGAATTGGAGACTGTGCTGGCAAACATCAGCAGCTCCTCTCCCTTGGAGGGCTCTTGGTGTGCCAACTCATAACAGCCAGCACGGTCCCCAGCTCGTGAACGGTCCCATTGCGAGCTGGTCTCGTCCGTGAAAGAGCCACGTGAGGCTGAGCTCCAACAGTCGGGCTCCACACCTGGAGCCTTTGAGACAGGGCAGTCCTGAGCCGATGTGCCCACCAGTGGACACGACCAAAGTTTACGTACCACAGGAAAGCGCATCAAGGCCTCGTGTTCTCTCCATGAACTGAACGTGAGCTTGAAGGGTGATGCATCAGCGTGCACCGTGAACAGCTCGCTGGTACGCCTGTCTTTGCCCCCTCTCACGGTCTCACGCACCCGGGCTCAGTTCCGTGCAGGAATGCTGAGTGGGAGCGCCAGCCTCGCTTCTGGACTCTAAAGCCTTCCACCCCCTAATGGCAGTTTGTGTGTGTCTCTCACGTGGGGGAGGAATGAGGTCGCCCACAGAGGTTCTGCCATGAAAGATCTAAAGACGCACGCTGCTGAGGAGCTTGTTCCTCATGGAGCGTCCCCGAAGGCCAGAAGAATGCCGAAGGTCTCTTTCAAAGCTGCCGGATGCTCTGCCATTCTAGGCCACAGATACGGACCTTGTGACGGCACTGTAACCCCGCGAGATTCAGGAGACATCGCCAGTGCGAGTGGCAATCCGGAAGGAAGAACCTTCAAGGCGGAGTGTCCTTTCCTGTACAAAACGGCACCCAAGTGGCTGAGGCAGGGAGCATTTTCCTTCACAGAACCGGCATCCTCGTATGCCTGTGGGTTACTCTAAAGAAACGACACTGTGAGCAACCTCTTCGAAAAGGCCTTCGCAAGCGACTTGGAGACAACTGCAGCGCAGTGGAGGCACAGACCATTATCCTAGAGAGCAGCACAGTGTCTCTAGCAGCGATCGCTTCCCGGAGGATACTTAAGCCACACCGAGATTCCAGCAGGGAGTTTTGCCTTATAGCAGTACAACTCACTCAAGAAAGAGGGATGAGGTGTAGGGCTAATCTACGTGCGCTCACGCTCTGTGTCCCCGAGAAGGTTTCAGGGAGCTGAATGCATCACCGACCGCTACCACGTGTGTGCACCAAAGAAGCCCTGTGCCGTGGGTGTTCTCAGGCCGACAGCAAAGACCTAGGTGTGTGCTACACCCGCGCTCGGTGGTTCACACGTTGCGTGACCCTGTGCCTTTGGGAGATGTTCAGAGCGGGTGGCACCTGCGTGCTGCGAGCGCAAGAGGTGTAGAGTGTAGAGGCCTTTCACACTGGAGGAAGGGCTTGCGTCTCATGGAGAAAACATGTACGTCGCCCGGGAGATGGAGGCGCGCTCTTGACACCATTTCCTCTGCCCGTTTAAAACACAAGTGTTTGTACTTGATCTGGGCTGCCTGGTGAAACGCTTGGCAGTCCGCATCACCCTGAGCACCTTTCCTGAAGTTTGATTCGTAGCTGGGTAAACTCGGGCTTCAGAGGCTTAGATGAGACCAAACGTGTTCAGCTTGTGGTGAAAGCCTTTGACCAGAGGCATATACGCTTGTGCTTGGGGCGAGGGCTAGGCAAGAACGTTTACACCCTGGGTTTTTATCTTTACCCTAAGCTGTCCCTTTTGGCTGCAGCAGGCGGAGAGAACCCGCGGAGAGAGAACAGCTGCGAAGTGGATGCACAGAACAGTCACCTCGATACCAGCCCCGGGGTCCCAAGCAACGATCCTTCCCCGGAGGGTACTTAACCCACCCCGGGATTCAAGCAGGGAGTTCGCCTTGTCCAACTCGCACAGGAGACTGGCATGAGATGTAGGGCTCATCTACTTGCGTTCACACTACGTGGCCCAGAGAAGTTCTCACGGAGCCGAATCCAGCACCCTTCCTCCACCACATATGTACACAAAGGAGCGCTGGGCAGTGGGTGTTCTCAAGGCCAAGAGAGAAGCCATTGTTCTGTGCTGCACCTGCTGGGTGGTTCAAAGGTTTTCTGACCTTCCTGCTCTGGAAGATTTTCAGAGCTGAGGCTACGCCTGGGCTGCGAAAGCAGAGAGGCGTAGAGGCCTTTCACACTGAAGGCGTGGGCCTGTTTCCCATGGAGAAAATGTACGTCACCCAACCACCACCCCCACCCCACCCCACCCCACCCCACCCCACCCCAACCCACCCCCAGCTGGAGGCGTGCGGGTTGACACCATTTTGTCCTGACCATGGAAAATACAAAGAGGCGTACACGATTTGGGCTGTCTGGTGAGAGAATTTTGAATCGGCGGCACCCTGAGTACCTTTCCCGAAGTTTGCTTCCTAGCTGGTTAAACTCGGCATTCAGAGGCGAGATGAGAACAAACTTGCTCCGCGTGCGGCGAAGTGCCCTGATGCCCTGCCCTAAATGTTTGAGCTTCTGAACAGCGTCACGCAAGTACTTTGACACGTAGGAGTCTCACTTTTACTCCAAGCTGTCCCTGTTGGCTGAAGCAGTCGGCGTGTCTGTATCGCAGCCTGGGAGGCCGGGCGTTGGGGGAGTCTGCCAAGTGACTGGCCTCCATTTATAGCTAACTGAGAAACTGCGTCGAAGCTTTCGGGAGCCTCTTACAGGGAATGGTTGCAGTTGGGAATTGGAGACTGTGCTGGCAAACGTCAGCAGCTCCTCTCCCTCGGAGGGCTCTTGGTGTGCCGACTCCTAACAGCCAGCACGGTCCCCAGCTCGTGAACGGTCCCATTGCGAGCCGGTCTCGTCCGTGAAAGAGCCACGTGAGGCTGAGCTCCAACAGTCGGGCTCCACATCTGGAGCCTTTGGGACAGGGCAGTCCTGAGCCGATGTGCCCACCAGGGGACACGACCAAAGTTTACGTACCACAGGAAAGCGCATCAAGGCCTCGTGTTCTCTCCATTAAATGAACGTGAGCTTGAAGGGTGATGCGTCAGCGTGCACCGTGAACAGCTCCCTGGTACGCCTGTCTTTGCCCCCTCTCACGGTCTCACGCACCCGGGCTCAGTTCCGTGCAGGAATGCTGAGTGGGAGCGCCAGCCTCGCTTCTGGACTCTAAAGCCTTCCACCCCCTAATGGCAGGTTGTGTGTGTCTCTCACGTGGGGGGAGGAATGAGGTCGCCCACAGAGGTTCTGCCATGAAAGATCTAAAGACGCACGCTGCTGAGGAGCTTGTTCCTCATGGAGCGTCCCCGAAGGCCAGAAGAATTCCAAAGGTCTCTTTCAAAGCTGCCAGACGCTCTGCCATTCTAGGCCTGAGATACGGACCTTGTGACGGCACTGTAAACCCGCGAGATTCAGGAGACATCGCCAGTGCGAATGGCAATCCGGAAGGAAGAACCTTCAATGCGGAGTGTCCTTTCCTGTACAAAACGGCGCCCAATGGCTGAGGAAGGGAGCATTTTCCTTCACAGAACCGGCATCCTCGTATGCCTGTGGGTTACTCTAAAGAAACGACACTGTGAGCAACCTCTTCGAAAAGGCCTTCGCACGTGACTTGGAGACAACAGCAGCGCAGTGGAGACACAGACCATTATCCTAGAGAGCAGCACAGTGTCTCTAGCAGCGATCGCTTCCCAGAGGATACTTAAGCCACACCGAGATTCCAGCAGGGAGTTTTGCCTTATAGCAGTACAACTCACTCAAGAAAGAGGGATGAGGTGTAGGGCTAATCTACGTGCACTCACGCTCTGTGTCCCCGAGAAGGTTTCACGGAGCAGAATGCATCATCGACCGCTGCCACGTGTGTGCACCAAAGAAGCCCTGTGCCGTGGGTGTTCTCAGGCCGACAGCGAAGACCTAGGTGTGTGCTGCACCCGCGCTTGGTGGTTCACACGTTCCGTGACCCCTGTGCCTTTGGAAGATGTTCAGAGTGGGTGGCACCTGCGTGCTGCGAGTGCAAGAGGTGTAGAGTGTAGAGGCCTTTCACACTGGAGGAAGGGCTTGCGTCTCGTGGAGAAAACGTGTACATCGCCCGGGAGATGGAGGCGCGCTCTTGACACCATTTCCTCTGCCGTTTAAAACACAAGTGTTTGTTCTCGATCTGGGCTGCCTGGTGAAACGCTTGGCAGTCCGCATCACCGTGAGCACCTTTCCTGAAGTTTGATTCGTAGCTGGGTAAACTCGGGCTTCAGAGGCTTAGATGAGACCAAACGTGTTCAGCTTGAGGCGAAAGCCTTTGACCAGAGGCATATACGCTTGTGCTTGGGGAGAGGGCTAGGCAAGAACGTTTACACCCTGGGTTTTTATCTTTAACCTAAGCTGTCCCTTTTGGCTGCAGCAGGCGGAGAGAACCCGCGGAGAGAGAACAGCTGCGAAGTGGATGCACAGAACAGTCACCTCGATACCAGCCCCGGGGTCCCAAGCAACGATCCTTCCCCGGAGGGTACTTAACCCACCCCGGGATTCAAGCAGGGAGTTCGCCTTGTCCAACTCGCACAGGAGACTGGCATGAGATGTAGGGCTCATCTACTTGCGTTCACACTACGTGGCCCGGAGAATTTCTCACGGAGCCGAATCCAGCACCCTTCCTCCACCATGTGTGTACACAAAGGAGCGCTGGGCAGTGGGTGTTCTCAAGGCCAAGAGAGAAGCCCTTGTTCTGTGCTGCACCTGCTGGGTGGTCCAAAGGTTTTCTGACCTTCCTGCTCTGGAAGCTTTTCAGAGCTGAGGCTACGCCTGGGCTGCGAAAGCAGAGAGGCGTAGAGGCCTTTCACACTGAAGGCGTGGGCCTGTTTCCCATGGAGAAAGTGTACATCGCCCAACCCCCACCCCCACCACACCACACCCCACCCCACCCCAACCCACCCCCAGCTGGAGGCATGCGGGTTGACACCATTTTGTCCTGCCCATGGAAAATACAAAGAGGCGTACACGATTTGGGCTGTCTGGTGAGAGAATTTTGAATCGGCGGCACCCTGAGTACCTTTCCCGAAGTTTGCTTCCTAGCTGGTTAAACTCGGCATTCAGAGGCGAGATGAGAACAAACTTGCTCCGCGTGCGGCAAAGTGCCCTGATGCCCTGCCCTAAATGTTTGAGCTTCTGGCCAGCGTCACGCAAGTACTTGGACACGTAGGAGTCTCACTTTTACTCCAAGCTGTCCCTGATGGCTGAAGCAGTCGGCGTGTCTGTATCGCAGCCTGGGAGGCCGGGCGTTGGGGGAGTCTGCCAAGTGACTGGCCTCCATTTATAGCTAACTGAGAAACTGCGTCGAAGCTTTCGGGAGCCTCTTACAGGGAATGGTTGCAGTTGGGAATTGGAGACTGTGCTGGCAAACGTCAGCAGCTCCTCTCCCTCGGAGGGCTCTTGGTGTGCCGACTCCTAACAGCCAGCACGGTCCCCAGCTCGTGAACGGTCCCATTGCGAGCCGGTCTCGTCCGTGAAAGAGTCACGTGAGGCTGAGCTCCAACAGTCGGGCTCCACACCTGGAGCCTTTGGGACAGGGCAGTCCTGAGCCGATGTGCCCACCAGGGGACGCGACCAAAGTTTACGTACCACAGGAAAGTGCATCAAGGCCTCGTGTTCTCTCCATGAAATGAACGTGAGCTTGAAGGGTGATGCGTCAGCGTGCACCGTGAACAGCTCGCTGGTACGCCTGTCTTTGCCCCCTCTCACGGTCTCACGCACCCGGGCTCAGTTCCATGCAGGAATGCTGAGTGGGAGCGCCAGCCTCGCTTCTGGACTCTAAAGCCTTCCACCCCCTAATGGCAGGTTGTGTGTGTCTCTCACGTGCGGGGGAGGAATGAGTTCGCTCACAGAGGTTCTGCCATGAAAGATCTAAAGACGCACGCTGCTGAGGAGCTTGTTCCTCATGGAGCGTCCCCGAAGGCCAGAAGAATGCCGACGGTCTCTTTCAAAGCTGCCGGACGCTCTGCCGTTCTAGGCCTGAGATACGGACCTTGTGATGGCACTGTAACCCCGCGAGATTCAGGAGACATCGCCAGTGCGAGTGGCAATCCGGAAGGAAGAACCTGCAAGGCGGAGTGTCCTTTCCTGTACAAAACGGCGCCCAAGTGGCTGAGGCAGGGAGCATTTTCCTTCACAGAACCGGCATCCTCGTATGCCTGTGGGTTACTCTAAAGAAACGACACTGTGAGCAACCTCTTCGAAAAGGCCTTCGCAAGCGACTTGGAGACAACAGCAGCGCAGTGGAGGCACAGACCATTATCCTAGAGAGCAGCACAGTGTCTCTAGCAGCGATCGCTTCCCGGAGGATACTTAAGCCACACCGAGATTCCAGCAGGGAGTTTTGCCTTATAGCAGTACAACTCACTCAAGAAAGAGGGATGAGGCGTAGGGCTAATCTACGTGCGCTCACGCTCTGTGTCCCCGAGAAGGTTTCAGGGAGCAGAATGCATCACCGACCGCTACCACGTGTGTGCACCAAAGAAGCCCTGTGCCGTGGGTGTTCTCAGGCCGACAGCGAAGACCTAGGTGTGTGCTGCACCCGCGCTCGGTGGTTCACACGTTGCGTGACCCCTGTGCCTTTGGAAGATGTTCAGAGCGGGTGGCACCTGCGTGCTGCGAGCGCAAGAGGTGTAGAGTGTAGAGGCCTTTCACACTGGAGGAAAGGCTTGCATCTCATGGAGAGAACGTGTACGTCGCCCGGGAGACGGAGGCGTGCTCTTGACAGCATTTCCTCTGCCCGTTTAAAACACAAGTGTTTGTACTCGATCTGGGCTGCCTGGTGAAACGCTTGGCAGTCCGCATCACCCTGAGCACCTTTCCTGAAGTTTGATTCGTAGCTGGGTAAACTCGGGCTTCAGAGGCTTAGATGAGACCAAACGTGTTCAGCTTGTGGCGAAAGCCTTTGACCAGAGGCATATATGCTTGTGCTTGGGGCGAGGGCTAGGCAAGAACGTTTACACCCTGGGTTTTTATCTTTACCCTAAGCTGTCCCTTTTGGCTGCAGCAGGCGGAGAGAACCCGCGGAGAGAGAACAGCTGCGAAGTGGATGCACAGAACAGTCACCTCGATACCAGCCCCGGGGTCCCAAGCAACGATCCTTCCCCGGAGGGTACTTAACCCACCCCGGGATTCAAGCAGGGAGTTCGCCTTGTCCAACTCGCACAGGAGACTGGCATGAGATGTAGGGCTCATCTACTTGCGTTCACACTACGTGGCCCGGAGAAGTTCTCACGGAGCCGAATCCAGCACCCTTCCTCCACCACGTGTGTACATAAAGGAGCGCTGGGCAGTGGGTGTTCTCAAGGCCAAGAGAGAAGCCCTTGTTCTGTGCTGCACGTGCTGGGTCGTTCAAAGGTTTTCTGACCTTCCTGCTCTGGAAGCTTTTCAGAGCTGAGGCTACGCCTGGGCTGCGAAAGCAGAGAGGCGTAGAGGCCTTTCACACTGAAGGCGTGGGCCTGTTTCCCATGGAGAAAGTGTACGTCGCCCAACCCCCACCCCCACCCCACCCCACCCCAACCCACCCCACCCCAACCCACCCCCAGCTGGAGGCGTGCGGGTTGACACCATTTTGTCTTGCCCATGGAAAATACAAAGAGGCGTACACGATTTGGGCTGTCTGGTGAGAGAATTTTGAATCGGCGGCACCCTGAGGACCTTTCCCGAAGTTTGCTTCCTAGCTGGTTAAACTCGGCATTCAGAGGCGAGATGAGAACAAACTTGCTCCGCGTGCGGCGAAGTGCCCTGATGCCCTGCCCTAAATGTTTGAGCTTCTGGCCAGCGTCACGCAAGTACTTGGACACGTAGGAGTCTCACTTTTACTCCAAGCTGTCCCTGTTTGCTGAAGCAGTTGGAGTGTCTGTATCGCAGCCTGGGAGGCCGGGCGTTGGGGGAGTCTGCCAAGTGACTGGCCTCCATTTATAGCTAACTGAGAAACTGCGTCGAAGCTTTCGGGAGCCTCTTACAGGGAATGGTTGCAGTTGGGAATTGGAGACTGTGCTGGCAAACGTCAGCAGCTCCTCTCCCTCCGAGGGCTCTTGGTGTGCCGACTCCTAACAGCCAGCACAGTCCCCAGCTCGTGAACTGTCCCATTGACAGCCGGTCTCGTCCGTGAAAGAGCTACGTGAGGCTGATCTCCAAGAGTCGGGCTCCACATCTGGAGCCTTTGGGACAGGGCAGTCCTGAGCCGATGTGCCCACCAGGGGACGCGACCAAAGTTTACGTACCACAGGAAAGTGCATCAAGGACTCGTGTTCTCTCCATGAAATGAACGTGAGCTTGAAGGGTGATGCGTCAGCGTGCACCGTGAACAGCTCGCTGGTACGCCTGCCTTTGCCCCCTCTCACGGTCTCACGCACACGGGCTCAGTTCCGTGCAGGAATGCTGAGAGGGAGCGCCAGCCTCGCTTCTGGACTCTAAAGCCTTCCACCCCCTAATGGCAGGTTGTGTGCGTCTCTCACGTGGGGGGAGGAATGAGTTTGCCCACAGAGGTTCTGCCATGAAAGATCTAAAGACGCACGCTGCTGAGGAGCTTGTTCCTCATGGAGTGTCCCCGAAGGCCAGAAGAATGCCGAAGGTCTCTTTCAAAGCTGCCGGATGCTCTGCCGTTCTAGGCCTGAGATACGGACCTTGTGACGGCACTGTAACCCCGCGAGATTCAGGAGACATCGCCAGTGCGAGTGGCAATCCGGAAGGAAGAACCTGCAAGGCGGAGTGTCCTTTCCTGTACAAAATGGCGCCCAAGTGGCTGAGGCAGGGAGCATTTTCCTTCACAGAACCGGCATCCTCGTATGCCTGTGGGTTACTCTAAAGAAACGACACTGTGAGCAACCTCTTCGAAAAGGTCTTCGCAAGCGACTTGGTGACAACAGCAGCGCAGTGGAGGCACAGACCATTATCCTAGAGAGCAGCACAGTGTCTCTAGCAGCGATCGCTTCCCAGAGGATACTTAAGCCACACCGAGATTCCAGCAGGTAGTTTTGCCTTATAGCAGTACAACTCACTCAAGAAAGAGGGATGAGGTGTAGGGCTAATCTACGTGCGCTCACGCTCTGTGTCCCCGAGAAGGTTTCACGGAGCAGAATGCATCACCGACCGCTACCACGTGTGTGCACCAAAGAAGCCCAGTGCCGTGGGTGTTCTCAGGCCGACAGCGAAGACCTAGGTGTGTGCTGCACCCGCGCTCGGTGGTTCACACATTGCGTGACCCTGTGCCTTTGGGAGATGTTCAGAGCGGGTGGCACCTGCGTGCTACGAGCGCAAGAGGTGTAGAGTGTAGAGGCCTTTCACACTGGAGGCAGGGCTTGCGTCTCATGGAGAAAACGTGTGCGTCGCCCGGGAGATGGAGGCGCGCTCTTGACACCATTTCCTCTGCCTGTTTAAAACACAAGTGTTTGTTCTCGATCTGGGCTGCCTGGTGAAACGCTTGGCAGTCCGCATCACCCTGAGCACCTTTCCTGAAGTTTGATTTGTAGCTGGGTAAACTCGGGCTTCAGAGGCTTAGATGAGACCAAACGTGTTCAGATTGTGGCGAAAGCCTTTGACCAGAGGCATATACGCTTGTTCTTGGGGAGAGGGCTAGGCAAGAACGTATACACACTGGGTTTTTATCTTTACCCTAAGCTGTCCCTTTTGGCTGTAGCAGGCGGAGAGAATCTGCGGAGAGAGAACAGCTGCGAAGTGGATACATAGAACAGTCACCTCGATACCAGCCCCGGGGTCCCAAGCAACGATCCTTCCCCGGAGGGTACTTAACCCACCCCGGGATTCAAGCAGGGAGTTCGCCTTGTCCAACTCGCAAAGGAGACTGGCATGAGATGTAGGGCTCATCTACTTGCGTTCACACTACGTGGCGCGGAGAAGTTCTCACGGAGCCGAATCCAGCACCCTTCCTCCACCACGTGTGTACACAAAGGAGCGCTGGGCAGTGGGTGTTCTCAAGGCCAAGAGAGAAGCCCTTGTTCTGTGCTGCACCTGCTGGGTGGTTCAAAGGTTTTCTGACCTTCCTGCTGTGGCAGCTTTTCAGAGCTGAGGCTACGCCTGGGCTGCGAAAGCAGAGAGGCGTAGAGGCCTTTCACACTGAAGGCGTGGGCCTGTTTCCCATGGAGAAAGTGTAAGTCACCCAACCCCCAACCCACCCCACCCCTCCCCACCCCACCCCACCCCAAACCACCCCCAGGTGGAGGCGTGCTGGTTGACAACATTTTGTCCTGCCCATGGAAAATACAAAGAGGCGTACACGATTTGGGCTGTCTGGTGAAAGAATTTTGAATCGGCGGCACCCTGAGTACCTTTCCCGAAGTTTGCTTCCTAGCTGGTTAAACTCGGCATTCAGAGGCGAGATGAGAACAAACTTGCTCCGCGTCAGGCGAAGTGCCTTGATGCCCTGCCCTAAATGTTTGTGCTTATGGCCAGCCTCATGCAAGTACTTCGACACGTAGGAGTCTCACTTTTACTCGAAGCTGTCCCTGTGGGCTGAAGCACTCGGTGTGTCTGTATCGCAGCCTGGGAAGCCGGGCATTAGGGGAGTCTGCCAAGTGACTGGCCTCCATTTATAGCTAACTGAGAAACTGCGTCGAAGCTTTCGGGAGCCTCTTACAGGGAATGGTTTCAGTTCGGAATTGGAGACTGTGCTGGCAAACGTCAGCAGCTCCTCCCCCTCGGAGGGCCCTTGGTGTGCCGACTCCTAACAGCCAGCACGGTCCCCAGCTCATGAACGGTCCCATTGCGAGCCGGTCTCGTCCGTGAAAGAGCCACGTGAGGCTGTGCTCCAACAGTCGGGCTCCACACCTGGAGCCTTTGGGACAGGGCAGTCCTGAGCCGATGTGCCCACCAGGGGATGCGACCAAAGTTTACGTACCACAGGAAAGCGCATCAAGGCCTTGTGTTCTCTCCATGAAATGAACGTGAGCTTGAAGGGTGATGCGTCAGCGTGCACCGTGAACAGCTCGCTGGTACGCCTGTCTTTGCCCCCTCTCACGGTCTCACGCACCCAGGCTCAGTTCCGTGCAGGAATGCTGAGTGGGAGCGCCAGCCTCGCTTCTGGACTCTAAAGCCTTCCACTCCCTAATGGCAGGTTGTGTGTGTCTCTCACGTGGGGGGAGGAATGAGGTCGCCCACAGAGGTTCTGCCATGAAAGATCTAAAGACGCATGCTGCTGAGGAGCTTGTTCCTCATGGAGCGTCCGCGAAGGCCAGAAGAATGCCGAAGGTCTCTTTCAAAGCTGCCGGATGCTCTGCCATTCTAGGCCTGAGATACGGACCTTGTGACGGCACTGTAACCCCGCGAGATTCAGGAGACATCGCCAATGTGAATGGCAAACCGGAAGGAAGAACCTTCAAGGCGGAGTGTCCTTTCCTGTACAAAACGGCGCCCAAGTGGCTGAGGCAGGGAGCATTTTCCTTCACAACACCGGCATCCTCGTATGCCTGTGGGTTACTCTAAAGAAACGACACTGTGAGCAACCTCTTCGGAAAGGCCTTCGCAAGCGACTTGGAGACAACAGCAGCGCAGTGGAGGCACAGACCATTATCCTAGAGAGCAGCACAGTGTCTCTAGCAGCGATCGCTTCCCGGAGGATACTTAAGCCACACCGAGATTCCAGCAGGGAGTTTTGCCTTATAGCAGTACAACTCACTCAAGAAAGAGGGATGAGGTGTAGGGCTAATCTATGTGCGCTCATGCTCTGTGTCCCCGAGAAGGTTTCAGGGAGCAGAATGCATCACCGACCGCTACCACGTGTGTGCACCAAAGAAGCCATGTGCCGTGGGTGCTCTCAGGCCGACAGCGAAGACCTAGGTGTGTGCTGTACACGCGCTCGGTGGTTCACACGTTGCGTGACCCTGTGCCTTTGGGAGATGTTCAGAGCGGGTGGCACCTGCGTGCTGCGAGCGCAAGAGGTGTAGAGTGTAGAGGCCTTTCACACTGGAGGAAGGGCTTGCGTCTCATGGAGAAAACGTGTACGTCGCCCGGGAGACGGAGGTGCATTCTTGACACCATTTCCTCTGCCCGTTTAAAACACAAGTGTTTCTACTCGATCTGGGCTGCCTGGTGAAATGCTTGGCAGTCCGCATCATCCTGAGCACCATTCCTGAAGTTTGATTCATAGCTGGGTAAACTCGGCATTCAGAGGCGAGATGAGAACAAAATTGCTCCACGTGCGGCGAAGTGCCCTGATGCCCTGCCCTAAATGTTTGAGCTTCTGGCCAGCGTCACGCAAGTACTTTGAAACGTAGGAGTCTCACTTTTCTCCAAGCTGTCCCTGTTGGCTAAAGAAGTCGGCGTGTCTGTGTCGCAGCCTGGGAGGCCGGGCGTTGGGGGAGTCTGCCAAGTGACTGGCCTCCATTTATAGCTAACTGAGAAACTGCGTCGAAGCTTTCGGGAGCCTCTTACAAGGAATGGTTGCAGTTCGGAATTGGAGACTGTGCTGGCAAATGTCAGCAGCTCCTCTCCCTCGGAGGGCTCTTGGTGTGCTGACTCCTAACAGCCAGCACGGTACACAGCTCGTGAACGGTCCAATTGCGAGCTGGTCTCGTCCGTGAAAGAGCCACGTGAGCCTGAGCTCCAACAGTCGTGCTCCACACCTGGAGCCTTTGGGACAGGGCAGTCCTGAGCCGATGTGCCCACCAGGGCACGCAACCAAAGTTTACGTACCACAGGAAAGTGCATCAAGGCCTCGTTTTCTCTCCATGAAATGAACGTGAGCTTGAAGGGTGATGCGTCAGCGTGCACCGTGAACAGCTCGCTGGTACGCCTGTCTTTGCCCCCTCTCACGGTCTCACGCACCCGGGCTCAGTTCCGTGCAGGAATGCTGAGTGGGAGCGCCAGCCTCGCTTCTGGACTCTAAAGCCTTCCAACCCCTAATGGCAGGTTGTGTGTGTCTCTCACGTGGGGGGAGGAATGAGGTCGCCCACAGAGGTTCTGCCATGAAAGATCTAAAGATGCACGCTGCTGAGGAGCTTGTTCCTCATGGAGTGTCCCCGAAGGCCAGAAGAATGCCGATGGTCTCTTTCAAAGCTGCCGGACGCTCTGCCGTTCTAGGCCTGAGATACGGACCTTGTGACGGCACTGTAGCCCCGCGAGATTCAGGAGACATCGTCAGTGCGAGTGGCAATCCGGAAGGAAGAACCTCCAAGGCGGAGTGCCCTTTCCTGTACAAAACGGCGCCCAAGTGGCTGAGGCAGGGAGCATTTTCCTTCACAGAACCGGCATCCTCGTATGCCTGTGGGTTACTCTAAAGAAACGACACTGTGAGCAACCTCTTCAAAAAGACCTTCGCAAGCGACTTGGAGACAACAGCAGCGCAGTGGAGGCACAGACCATTATCCTAGAGAGCAGCACAGTGTCTCTAGCAGCGATCGCTTCCCGGAGGATACTTAAGCCACACCGAGATTCCAGCAGGCAGTTTTGCCTTATAGCAGTACAACTCACTCAAGAAAGAGGGATGAGGTGTAGGGCTAATCTACGTGCGCTCACGCTCTGTGTCCCCGAGAAGGTTTCACGGAGCAGAATGCATCACCGACCGCTACCACGTGTGTGCACCAAAGAAGCCCTGTGCCGTGGGTGTTCTCAGGCCGACAGCGAAGACCTAGGTGTGTGCTACACCCGCGCTCGGTGGTTCACACGTTGCGTGACCCCTGTGCCTTTGGAAGATGTTCAGAGCGGGTGGCACCTGCGTGCTGCGAGCGCAAGAGGTGTAGAGTGTAGAGGCCTTTCACACTGGAGGAAGGGCTTGCGTCTCGTGGAGAGAACGTGTACGTCGCCCGGGAGATGGAGGCGCGCTCTTCACACCATTTCATCTGCCCGTTTAAAACACAAGTGTTTGTACTCGATCTGGGCTGCCTGGTGAAACGCTTAGCAGTCCGCATCACCCTGAGCATCTTTCCTGAAGTTTGATTCGTAGCTGGGTAAACTCGGGCTTCAGAGGCTTAGATGAGACCAAACGTGTTCAGGTTGTGGCGAAAGCCTTTGACCAGAGGCATATAAGCTTGTGCTTGGGGCAAGGGCTAGGCAAGAAAGTTTACACCCTGGGTTTTTATCTTTACCCTAAGCTGTCCCTTTTGGCTGCAGCAGGCGGAGAGAACCCGCGGAGAGAGAACAGCTGCGAAGTGGATGCACAGAACAGTCACCTCGATACCAGCCCCGGGGTCCCAAGCAACGATCCGTCCCCGGAGGGTACTTAACCCACCCCGGGATTCAAGCAGGGAGTTCGCCTTGTCCAACTCGCACAGGAGACTGGCATGAGATGTAGGGCTCATCTACTTGCGTTCACACTACGTGGCCCGGAGAAGTTCTCACGGAGCCGAATGCAGCACCCTTCCTCCACCACGTGTGTACACAAAGGAGCGCTGGGCAGTGGGTGTTCTCAAGGCCAAGAGAGAAGCCCTTGTTCTGTGCTGCACCTGCTGGGTGGTTCAAAGTTTTTCTGACCTTCCTGCTCTGGAAGATTTTCAGAGCTGAGGCTACGCCTGGGCTGTGAAAGCAGAGAGGCGTAGAGGCCTTTCACACTGAAGGTGTGGGCCTGTTCCCATGGAGAAAGTGTACGTCGCCCAACCCCCACCCCCACCCCACCCCAACCCACCCCAACCCACCCCCAGCTGGAGGCGTGCGGGTTGACACCATTTTGTCCTGCCCATGGAAAATACAAAGAGGCGTACACGATTTGGGCTGTCTGGTGAAAGAATTTTGAATCGGCGGCACCCTGAGTACCTTTCCCGAAGTTTTCTTCCTAGCTGTTTAAACTCGGCATTCAGAGGCGAGATGAGAACAAACTTGCTCCGCGTGCGGCGAAGTGCCCTGATGCCCTGCCCTAAATGTTTGAGCTTCTGGCCAGCGTCACGCAAGTACTTTGACACGTAGGAGTCTCACTTTTACTCCAAGCTGTCCCTGTTGGCTGAAGCAGTCGGCGTGTCTGTATCGCAGCCTGGGAGGCCGGGCATTGGGGGAGTCTGCCAAGTGACTGGCCTCCATTTATAGCTAACTGAGAAACTGCGTCGAAGCTTTCGGGAGCCTCTTACAGGGAATGGTTGCAGTTGGGAATTGGAGACTGTGCTGGCAAACATCAGCAGCTCCTCTCCCTCGGAGGGCTCTTGGTGTGCCGACCCCTAACAGCCAGCACGGTCCCCAGCTCGTGAACGGTAACATTGCGAGCCGGTCTCGTCCGTGAAAGAGCCACGTGAGGCTGAGCTCCAACAGTCGGGCTCCACACCTGGAGCTTTTGGGACAGGGCAGTCCTGAGCCGATGTGACCACCAGGGGACGCGACCAAAGTTTACGTACCACAGGAAAGCGCATCAAGGCCTCGTGTTCTCTCCATGTAATGAACGTGAGCTTGAAGGGTGATGCGTCAGCGTGCACCGTGAACAGCTCGCTGGTACGCCTGTCTTTTCCCCCTCTCACGGTCTCACGCACCCGGGCTCAGTTCCGTGCAGGAATGCTGAGTGGGAGCGCCAGCCTCGCTTCTGGACTCTAAAGCCTTCCACCCCCTAATGGCAGGTTGTGTGTGTCTCTCACGTGGGGGGAGCAATGAGGTCGCCCACAGAGGTTCTGCCATGAAAGATCTAAAGACGCACGCTGCTGAGGAGCTTGTTCCTCATGGAGCGTCCCCGAAGGCCAGAAGAATGCCGACGGACTCTTTCAAACCTGCCGGATGCTCTGCCGTTCTAGGCCTGAGATACGGACCTTGTGACGGCACTGTAACCCCGCGAGATTCAGGAGACATCGCCAGTGCGAGTGGCAATCCGGAAGGAAGAACCTCCAAGGCGGAGTGTCCTTTCCTGTACATAACGGCGCCCAAGTGGCTGAGGCAGGGAGCATTTTCCTTCACAGAACCGGCATCCTCGTATGCCTGTGGGTTACTCTAAAGAAACGACACTGTGAGCAACCTCTTTGAAAAGACCTTCGCAAGCGACTTGGAGACAACAGCAACGCAGTGGAGGCACAGACCATTATCCTAGAGAGCAGCACAGTGTCTCTAGCAGCGATCGCTTCCCGGAGGATACTTAAGCCACACCGAGATTCCAGCAGGGAGTTTTGCCTTATAGCAGTACAACTCACTCAAGAAAGAGGGATGAGGTGTAGGGCTAGTCTACGTGCACTCACGCTCTTTGTCCCCGAGAAGGTTTCACGGAGCAGAATGCATCACCGACCGCTACCACGTGTGTGCACCAAAGAAGCCCTGTGCCGTGGGTGTTCTCAGGCCGACAGCGAAGACTTAGGTGTGTGCTGCACCCGCGCTCGGTGGGTCACAAGTTGCGTGACGCCTGTGCCTTTGGAAGATGTTCAGAGCGGGTGGCACCTGTGTGCTGCGAGCGCAAGAGGTGTAGAGTGTAGAGGCCTTTCACACTGGAGGAAGGTCTTGCGTCTCGTGGAGAGAACGTGTACGTCGCCTGGGAGATGGAGGTGCGCTCTTGACACCATTTCCTCTGCCCGTTTAAAACACAAGTGTTTGTACTCGATCTGGGCTGCCTGGTGAAACGCTTGGCAGTCCGCATCACCCTGAGCACCTTTCCTGAAGTGTGATTCGTAGCTGGGTAAACTCGGGATTCAGAGGCTTAGATGAGACCAAACGTGTTCAGCTTGTGGCGAAAGCCTTTGACCAGAGGCATATACGCTTGTGCTTGGGGCGAGGGCTAGGCAACAACGTTTACACCCTGGGTTTTTATCTTTACCCTAAGCTGTCATTTTTGGCTGCAGCAGGCGGAGAGAACCCGCGGAGAGAGAACAGCTGCGAAGTGGATGCACAGAACAGTCACCTCGATACCAGCCCCGGGGTCCCAAGCAACGATCCTTCCCCGGAGGGTACTTAACCCACCCCGGGATTCAAGCAGGGAGTTCACCTTGTCCAACTCGCACAGGAGACTGGCATGAGATGTAGGGCTCATCTACTTGCGTTCACACTACGTGGCCCGGAGAAGTTCTCACGGAGCCGAATCCAGCACCCTTCCTCCACCACGTGTGTACACAAAGGAGCGCTGGGCAGTGGGTGATCTCAAGGCCAAGAGAGAAGCCCATGTTCTGTGCTGCACCTGCTGGGTGGTTCAAAGTTTTTCTGACCTTCCTGCTCTGGAAGCTTTTCAGAGCTGAGGCTACGCCTGGGCTGCGAAAGCAGAGAGGCGTAGAGGCCTTTCACACTGAAGGCGTGGGCCTGTTTCCCATGGAGAAAGTGTACGTCGCCCAACCCCCACCCCCACCCCAACCCACCCCACCCCACCCCACCCCACCCCAACCCACACCCAGCTGGAGGCGTGCGGGTTGCCACCATTTTGTCCTGCCCATGGAAAATACAAAGAGACGTACACGATTTGGGCTGTCTGGTGAGAGAATTTTGAATTGGCGGCACCCTGAGTACCTTTCCCGAAGTTTGCTTCCTAGCTGGTTAAACTCGGCATTCAGAGGCGAGATGAGAACAAACTTGCTCCGCGTGCGGCGCAGTGCCCTGATGTCCTGCCCTAAATGTTTGAGCTTCTGGCCAGCGTCACGCAAGTACTTTGACACGTAGGAGTCTCACTTTTACTCCAAGCTGTCCCTGTTGGCTGAAGCAGTCGGCGTGTCTGTATCGCAGCCTTTGAGGCCGGGCGTTGGGGGAGTCTGCCAAGTGACTGGCCTCCATTTATAGCTAACTGAGAAACTGCGTCGAAGCTTTCGGGAGCCTCTTACAGGGAATGGTTGCAGTTCGGAATAGGAGACTGTGCTGGCAAACGTCAGCAGCTCCTCTCCCTCGGAGGGCTCTTGGTGTGCCGACTCCTAACAGCCAGCACGGTCCCCAGCTCGTGAACGGTCCCATTGCGAGCCAGTCTCGTCCGTGAAAGAGCCACGTGAGGCTGAGCTCCAACACTCGGGCTCCACACGTGGAGCCTTTGGGACAGGGCAGTCCTGAGCCGATGTGCCCACCAGGGGACGCGACCAAAGTTTACGTACCACAGGAAAGCGCATCAAGGCCTCGTGTTCTCTCCATGAAATGAACGTGAGCTTGAAGGGTGATGCGTCAGCGTGCACCATGAACAGCTCGCTGGTACGCCTGTCTTTGCCACCTCTTACGGTCTCACGCACCCTGGCTCAGTTCCGTGCAGGAATGCTGAGTGGGAGCGCCAGCCTCGCTTCTGGACTCTAAAGCCTTCCACCCCCTAATGGCAGGTTGTGTGTGTCTCTCATGTGGGGGGAGTAATGAGGTCGCCCACAGAGGTTCTGCCATGAAAGATCTAAAGACGCACGCTGCTGAGGAGCTTGTTCCTCATGGAGCTTCCCCGAAGGCCAGAAGAATGCCGACGGACTCTTTCAAACCTGCCGGGCACTGCCGTTCTAGGCCTGAGATACGGACCTTGTGACGGCACTGTAACCCCGCGAGATTCATGAGACATCGCCAGTGCGAGTGGCAATCCGGAAGGAAGAACCTTCAAGGCAGAGTGTCCTTTCCTGTACAAAACGGCGCCCAAGTGGCTGAGGCAGGGAGCATTTTCCTTCACAGAACCGGCATCCTCGTATGCCTGTGGGTTACTCTAAATAAACGACACTGTGAGCAACCTCTTCGAAAAGGCCTTCGCAAGTGACTTGGAGACAACAGCAGCGCAGTGGAGGCACAGACCATTATCCTAGAGAGCAGCACAGTGTCTCTAGCAGCGATCGCTTCCCGGAGGATACTTAAGCCACACCGAGATTCCAGCAGGGAGTTTTGCCTTATAGCAGTACAACTCACTCAAGAAAGAGGGATGAGGTATAGGGCTAATCTACGTGCGCTCACGCTCTGTGTCCCCGAGAAGGTTTCACGGAGCAGAATGCATCACCGACCACTACCACGTGTGTGCACCAAAGAAGCCCTGTGCCGTGGGTGTTCTCAGGCCGACAGCGAAGACCTAGGTGTGTGCTGCAACCACGCTCGGTGGTTCACACGTTGCGTGACCCCTGTGCCTTTGGAAGATGTTCAGAGCGGGTGGCACCTGCGTGCTGCGAGCGCAAGAGGTGTAGAGTGTAGAGGCCTTTCACACTGGAGGAAGGGCTTACGTCTCATGGAGAGAACGTGTACGTCTCCCGGGAGATGGAGGCGCGCTCTTGACACCATTTCCTCTGCCCGTTTAAAACACAAGTGTTTGTACTCGATCTGGGCTGCCTGGTGAAACGCTTGGCAGTCCGCATCACCCTGAGCACCTTTCCTGAAGTTTGATTCGTAGCTGGGTAAACTCGGGCTTCAGAGGCTTAGATGAGACCAAACGTGTTCAGCTTGTGGCGAAAGCCTTTGACCAGAGGCATATATGCTTGTGCTTGGGGCGAGGGCTAGGCAAGAACGTTTACACCCTGGGTTTTTACCTTTACCCTAAGCTGTCCCTTTTGGCTGCAGCAGGCGGAGAGAACCCGCGGAGAGAGAACAGCTGCGAAGTGGATGCACAGGACAGTCACCTCGATACCAGCCCCGGGGTCCCAAGCAACGATCCTTCCCCGGAGGGTACTTAACCCACCCCGGGATTCAAGCAGGGAGTTTGCGTTGTCCAACTCGCACAGGAGACTGGCATGAGATGTAGGGCTCATCTACTTGCGTTCACAATACGTGGCCCGGAGTAGTTCTCACGGAGCCGAATCCAGCACCCTTCCTCCACCACGTGTGTACACAAAGGAGCGCTGGGCAGTGGGTGTTCTCAAGGCCAAGAGAGAAGCCCTTGTTCTGTGCTGCACCTGCTGGGTGGTTCAAAGGTTTTCTGACCTTCCTGCTCTGGAAGCTTTTCAGAGCTGAGGCTACGCCTGGGCTGCGAAAGCAGAGAGGCATAGAGGCCTTTCACACTGAAGACGTGGGCCTGTTTCCCATGGAGAAAGTGTACGTCGCCCAACCCCCACCCCTATCCCACCCCACCCCACCCCACCCCACCCCAACCCACCCCCAGCTGGAGGCATGCGGGTTGACACCATTTTGTCCTGCCCATGGAAAATACAAAGAGGCGTACACGATTTGGGCTGTCTGGTGAGAGAATTCTGAATCGGCGGCACCCTGAGTACCTTTCCCGAAGTTTGCTTCCTAGCTGTTTAAACTCGGCATTCAGAGGCGAGATGAGAACAAACTTGCCCCGCGTGCGGCGAAGTGTCCTGATGCCGTGCCCTAAATGTTTGAGCTTCTGGCCAGCGTCACGCAAGTACTTTGACACGTAGGAGTCTCACTTTTACTCCAAGCTGTCCCTGTTGGCTGAAGCAGTCGGCGTGTCTGTATTGCAGCCTGGGAGGCCGGGCGTTGGGGGAGTCTGCCAAGTGACTGGCCTCCATTTATAGCTAACTGAGAAACTGCGTCGAAGCTTTCGGGAGCCTCTTACAGGGAACGATTGCAGTTGGGATTTGGAGACTGTGCTGGCAAACGTCAGCAGCTCCTCTCCCTCGGAGGGCTCTTGGTGTGCCGACTCCTAACAGCCAGCACGGTCCCCAGCTCGTGAATGGTCCCATTGCGAGCCGGTCTCGTCCGTGAAAGAGCCACGTGAGGCTGAGCTCCAACAGTCGGGCTCCACACCTGGAGCCTTTGGGACAGGGCAGTCCTGAGCCGATGTGCCCACCATGTGACGCGACCAAAGTTTACGTACCACAGGAAAGCGCATCAAGGCCTCGTGTTCTCTCCATGAAATGAACGTGAGCTTGAAGGGTGATGCGTCTGCGTGCACCGTGAACAGCTCGCTGGTACGCCTGTCTTTGCCCCCTCTCACGGTCTCACGCACCCGGGCTCAGTTCCGTGCAGGAATGCTGAGTGGGAGCGCCAGCCTCGCTTCTGGACTCTAAAGCCTTCCACCCCCTAATGGCAGGTTGTGTGTGTCTCTCACGTGGGGGGAGGAATGAGGTCGCCCACAGAGGTTCTGCCATGAAAGATCTAAAGACGCACGCTGCTGAGGAGCTTGTTCCTCATGGAGCGTCCCCGAAGGCCAGAAGAATGCCGACGGTCTCTTTCAAAGCTGCCGGACGCTCTGCCATTCTAGGCCTGAGATACGGACCTTGTGACGGCACTGTAACCCCGCGAGATTCAGGAGACATCGCCAGTGCGAGTGGCAATCCGGAAGGAAGAACCTCCAAGGCGGAGTGTCCTTTCCTGTACAAAACGGCGCCCAAGTGGCTGAGGCAGGGAGCATTTTCCTTCACAGAACCGGCATCCTCGTATGCCTGTGGGTTACTCTAAAGAAACGACACTGTGAGCAACCTCTTTGAAAAGGCCTTCGCAAGTGACTTGGAGACAACAGCAGCGCAGTGGAGGCACAGACCATTGTCCTAGAGAGCAGCACAGTGTCTCTAGCAGCGATCGCTTCCCGGAGGATACTTAAGCCACACCGAGATTCCAGTAGGGAGTTTTGCCTTATAGCAGTACAACTCACTCAAGAAAGAGGGATGAGGTGTAGGGCTAATCTACGTGCGCTCACGCTCTGTGTCCCCGAGAAGGTTTCACGGAGCAGAATGCATCACCGACCGCTACCACGTGTGTGCACCAAAGAAGCCCTGTGCCGTGGGTGTTCTCAGGCCGACAGCGAAGACCTAGGTGTGTGCTGCACCCGCGCTCGGTGGTTCACACGTTGTGTGACCCCTGTGCCTTTGGAAGATGTTCAGAGCGGGTGGCACCTGCGTGCTGCGAGCGCAAGAGGTGTAGAGTGTAGAGGCCTTTCACACTGGAGGAAGGGCTTGCGTCTCATGGAGAGAACGTGTACGTCGCCCGGGAGATGGAGTCGCACTCTTGACACCATTTCCTCTGCCCATTTAAAACACAAGTGTTTGTACTCGATCTGGGCTGCCTGGTGAAACGCTTGGCAGTCCGCATCACCCTGAGCACCTTTCCTGAAGTTTGATTCGTAGCTGGGTAAACTCGGGCTTCAGAGGCTTAGATGAGACCAAACGTGTTCAGCTTGTGGCGAAAGCCTTTGACCAGAGGCATATACGCTTGTGCTTGGGGCGAGGGCTAGGCAAGAATGTTTACACCCTGGGTTTTTATCTTTACCCTAAGCTGTCCCTTTTGGCTGCAGCAGGCGGAGAGAACCTGCGGAGAGAGAACAGCTGCGAAGTGGATGCACAGAACAGTCACCTCGATACCAGCCCCGGGGTCCCAAGCAACGATCCTTCCCCGGAGGGTACTTAACCCACCCCGGGATTCAAGCAGGGAGTTCGCCTTGTCCAACTCGCACAGGAGAGTGGCATGAGATGTAGGGCTCATCTACTTGCGTTCACACTACGTGGCCCGGAGAAGTTCTCACGGAGCCGAATCCAGCACCCTTCCTCCACCACGTGTGTACACAAAGGAGCGCTGGGCAGTGGGTGTTCTCAAGGCCAAGAGAGAAGCCCTTGTTCTGTGCTGCACCTGCTGGGTGGTTCAAAGGTTTTCTGACCTTCCTGCTCTGGAAGCTTTTCAGAGCTGAGGCTATGCCTGGGCTGCAAAAGCAGAGAGGCGTAGAGGCCTTTCACACTGAAGGCGTGGGCCTGTTTCCCATGGAGAAAGTGTACGTCGCCCAAGCCCACCCCCACCCCACCCCACCCCACCCCACCCCACCCCACCCGACCCCAACCCACCCCCAGCTGGAGGCGTGCGGGTTGACACCATTTTGTCCTGCCCATGGAAAATACAAAGAGGCGTACACGATTTGGGCTGTCTGGTGAGAGAATTCTGAATCGGCGGCACCCTGAGTACCTTTCCCGAAGTTTGCTTCCTAGCTGGTTAAACTCGGCATTCAGAGGCGAGATGAGAACAAACTTGCTCCGTGTGCGGCGAAGTGCCCTGATGCGCTGCCCTAAATGTTTGAGCTTCTGGCCAGCGTCACACAAGTACTTTGACACGTAGGAGTCTCACTTTTACTCCAAGCTGTCCCTGTTGGCTGAAGCAGTCGGCGTGTCTGTATCGCAGCCTGGGAGGCCGGGCGTTGGGGGAGTCTGCCAAGTGACTGGCCTCCATTTATAGCTAACTGAGAAACTGCGTCGAAGCTTTCGGGAGCCTCTTACAGGGAATGGTTGCAGTTCGGAATTGGAGACTGTGCTGGCAAACGTCAGCAGCTCCTCTCCCTCGGAGGGCTCTTGGTGTGCCGACTCCTAACAGCCAGCACGGTCCCCAGCTCGTGAACGGTCCCATTGCGAGCCGGTCTCGTCCGTGAAAGAGCCACGTGAGGCTGAGCTCCAACACTCGGGCTCCACACCTGGAGCCTTTGGGACAGGGCAGTCCTGAGCCGATGTGCCCACCAGGGGACACGACCAAAGTTTACGTACCACAGGAAAGTGCATCAAGGCCTCGTGTTCTCTCCATGAAATGAACGTGAGCTTGAAGGGTGATGCGTCAGCGTGCACCGTGAACAGCTCGCTGGTACGCCTGTCTTTGCCCCCTCTCACGGTCTCACGCACCCGGGCTCAGTTCCGTGCAGGAATGCTGAGTGGTAGAGCCAGCCTCGCTTCTGGACTCTAAAGCCTTCCACCCCCTAATGGCAGGTTGTGTGTGTCTCTCACGTGGGGGGAGGAATGAGGTCGCCCACAGTGGTTCTGCCATGAAAGATCTAAAGACGCACGCTGCTGAGGAGCTTGTTCCTCATGGAGCGTCCCCGAAGGCCAGAAGAATGCCGACGGTCTCTTTCAAAGCTGCCGGACGCTCTGCTGTTCTAGGCCTGAGATACGGACCTTGTGACGGCAGTGTAACCCCGCGAGATTCAGGAGACATCGCCAGTGCGAGTGGCAATCCGGAAGGAAGAACCTCCAAGGCGGAGTGTCCTTTCCTGTACAAAACGGGGCCCAAGTGGCTGAGGCAGGGAGCATTTTCCTTCACAGAACCGGCATCCTCGTATGCCTGTGGGTTACTCTAAAGAAACGACACTGTGAGCAAACTCTTCGAAAAGGCCTTCGCAAGCGACTTGGAGACAACAGCAGCACAGTGGAGGCACAGACCATTATCCTAGAGAGCAGCACAGTGTCTCTAGCAGCGATCGCTTCCCGGAGGATACTTAAGCCACACCGAGATTCCAGCAGGGAGTTTTGCCTTATAGCAGTACAACTCACTCAAGAAAGAGGGATGAGATGTAGGGCTAATCTACGTGCGCTCACGCTCTGTATCCCCGAGAAGGTTTCACGGAGCAGAATGCATCACCAACCGCTACCACGTGTGTGCACCAAAGAAGCCCTGTGCCGTGGGTGTTCTCAGGCCGACAGCGAAGACCTAGGTGTGTGCTGCACCCGCGCTCGGTGGTTCACACGTTGCGTGACCCCTGTACCTTTGGAAGATGTTCAGAGCGGGTGGCACCTGCGTGCTGCGAGCGCAAGAGGTGTAGAGTGTAGAGGCCTTTCACACTGGAGGAAGGGCTTGCGTCTCGTGGAGAGAACGTGTACGTTGCCCGGGAGATGGAGGCACGCTCTTGACACCATTTCCTCTGCCCATTTAAAACACAAGTGTTTGTACTCGATCTGGGCTGCCTGGTGAAACGCTTGGCAGTCCGCATCACCTTGAGCACCTTTCCTGAAGTTTGATTCGTAGCTGGGTAAACTCGGGCTTCAGAGGCTTAGATGAGACCAAACGTGTTCAGCTTGTGGCGAAAGCCTTTGACCAGAGGCATATACGCTTGTGCTTGGGGCGAGGGCTAGGCAAGAACGTTTACACCCTGGGTTTTTATCTTTACCCTAAGCTGTCCCTTTTGGCTGCAGCAGGCGGAGAGAACCCGCGGAGAGAGAACAGCTGCGAAGTGGATGCACAGAACAGTCACCACGATACCAGCCCCGGGGTCCCAAGCAACGATCCTTCCCCAGGGGGTACTTAAACCACCCCGGGATTCAAGCAGGGAGTTCGCCTTGTCCAACTCGCACAGGCGACTGGCATGAGATGTAGGGCTCATCTACTTGCGTTCACACTACGTGGCCTGGAGAAGTTCTCACGGAGCTGAATCCAGCAACCTTCCTCCACCACGTGTGTACACAAAGGAGCGCTGGGCAGTGGGTTTTCTCAAGGCCAAGAGAGAAGCCCTTGTTCTGTGCTGCACCTGCTGGGTGGTTCAAAGGTTTTCTGACCTTCCTGCTCTGGAAGCTTTTCAGAGCTGAGGCTACGCCTGGGCTGCGAAAGCAGAGAGGCGTAGAGGCCTTTCACACTGAAGGCGTGGGTCTGTTTCCCATGGAGAAAATGTACGTCACCCAACCGCCACCACGACCCCACCCCACCCCACTCCAACCCACCCCCAGCTGGAGGCGTGCGGGTTGACACCATTTTGTCCTGCCCATGGAAAATACAAAGAGGCGTACACGATTTGGGCTGTCAGGTGAGAGAATTTTGAATCGGCGGCACCCTGAGTACCTTTCCCGAAGTTTGCTTCCTAGCTGGTGAAACTCGGCATTCAGAGGCGAGATGAGAACAAAATTGCTCCGCGTGCGGCGAAGTGCCCTGATGCCCTGCCCTAAATGTTTGAGCTTCTGGCCAGCGTCACGCAAGTACTTTGACACGTAGCAGTCTCACTTTTACTCCAAGCTGTCCCTGTTGGCTGAAGCAGTCGGCGTGTCTGTATCGCAGCCTGGGAGGCCGGGCGTTGGGGGAGTCTGCCAAGTGACTGGCCTCCATTTATAGCTAACTGAGAAACTGCGTCGAAGCTTTTGGGAGCCTCTTACAGGGAATGGTTTCAGTTGGGAATTGGAGACTGTGCTGGCAAACGTCAGCAGCTCCTCTCCCTCGGAGGGCTCTTGGTGTGCCGACTCCTAACAGCCAGCACGGTCCCCAGCTCGTGAACGGTCCCATTGCGAGCCGGTCTCGTCCGTGAAAGAGCCACGTGAGGCTGAGCTCCAACAGTCGGGCTCCACACCTGGAGCCTTTGGGACAGGGCAGTCCTGAGCCGATGTGCCCACCAGGGGATGCGACCAAAGTTTACGTACCACAGGAAAACGCATCAAGGCCTCGTGTTCTCTCCAGGAAATGAACGTGAGCTTGAAGGGTGATGCGTCAGCGTGCACCGTGAACAGCTCCCTGGTACGCCTGTCTTGGCCCCCTCTCACGGTCTCACGCACCCGGGCTCAGTTCCGTGCAGGAATGCTGAGTGGGAGCGCCAGCCTCGCTTCTGGACTCTAAAGCCTTCCACCCCCTAATGGCAGGTTGTGTGTGTCTCTCACGTGGGGGGAGGAATGAGGTCGCCCACAGAGGTTCTGCCATGAAAGATCTAAAGATGCACGCTGCTGAGGAGCTTGTTCCTCATGGAGTGTCCCCGAAGGCCAGAAGAATGGCGAAGGTCTCTTTCAAAGCTGCCGGACGCTCTGCCATTCTAGGCCTGAGATACGGACCTTGTGACGGCACTGTAACCCCGCGAGATTCAGGAGACATCGTCAGTGCGAGTGGCAATCCGGAAGGAAGAACCTGCAAGGCGGAGTGTCCTTTCCTGTACAAAACGGCGCCCAAGTGGCTGAGGCAGGGAGCATTTTCCTTCACAGAACCGGCATCCTCGTATGCCTGTGGGTTACTCTAAAGAAACGACACTGTGAGCAACCTCTTCGAAAAGGCCTTCGCAAGCGACTTGGAGACAACAGCAGCGCAGTGGAGGCACAGACCATTATCCTAGAGAGCAGCACAGTGTCTCTAGCAGCGATCGCTTCCCGGAGGATACTTAAGGCACACCGAGATTCCAGCAGGGAGTTTTGCCTTATAGCAGTACAACTCACTCAAGAAAGAGGGATGAGGTGTAGGGCTAATCTACGTGTGCTCACGCTCTGTGTCCCCGAGAAGGTTTCACGGAGGAGAATGCATCACCGACCGCTACCACGTGTGTGCACCAAAGAAGCCCTGTGCCGTGGGTGTTCTCAGGCCAACAGCGAAGACCTAGGTGTGTGCTGCACCCGCGCTCGGTGGTTCACACGTTGCGTGACCCTGTGCCTTTGGGAGATGTTCAGAGCGGGTGGCACCTGTGTGCTGCGAGTGCAAGAGGTGTAGAGTGTAGAGGCCTTTCACACTGGAGGAAGGGCTTGCGTCTTGTGGAGAGCACGTGTACGTCACCCGGGAGATGGAGGCCCGCTCTTGACACCATTTCCTCTGCCCGTTTAAAACACAAGTGTTTGTACTCGATCTGGGCTGCCTGGTGAAACGCTTGGCAGTCCGCATCACCCTGAGCACCTTTCCTGAAGTTTGATTCGTAGCTGGGTAAACTCGGGCTTCAGAGGCTTAGATGAGACCAAACGTGTTCAGCTTGTGGCGAAAGCCTTTGACCAGAGGCATATACGCTTGTGCTGTGGGCGAGGGCTAGGCAAGAACGTTTACACCCTGGGTTTTTATCTTTACCCTAAGCTGTGCCTTTTGGCTGCAGCAGGCGGAGAGAACCCGCGGAGAGAGAACAGCTGCGAAGTGGATGCACAGAACAGTAACCTCGATACCAGCCCCGGGGTCCCAAGCAACGATCCTTCCCCGGAGTGTACTTAACCCACCCCGGGATTCAAGCTGGGAGTTCGCCTTGTCCAACTCGCACAGGAGACTGGCATGAGATGTAGGGCTCATCTACTTGCGTTCACACTACGTGGCCCGGAGAAGTTCTCACGGAGCCGAATCCAGCACCCTTCCTCCACCATGAGTGTACACAAAGGAGCGCTGGGCAGTGGGTGTTCTCAAGGCCAAGAGAGAAGCCCTTGTTCTGTGCTGCACCTGCTGGGTGGTTCAAAGGTTTTCTGACCTTCCTGCTCTGGAAGCTTTTCAGAGCTGAGGCTACGCCTGGGCTGCGAAAGCGGAGAGGCGTAGAGGCCTTTCACACTGAAGGCGTGGGCCTGTTTCCCATGGAGAAAGTGTACGTCGCCCAACCCCCACCCCCACCCCACCCCACCCCACCCCAACCCACCCCCAGCTGGAGGCGTGCTGGTTGACACCATTTTATCCTGCGCATGGAAAATACAAAGAGGCGTACACGATTTGGGCTGTCTGGTGAGAGAATTTTGAATCGGCGGCACCCTGAGTACCTTTCCCGAAGTTTGCTTCCTAGCTGGTTAAACTCGGCATTCAGAGGCGAGATGAGAACAAACTTGCTCCGCATGCGGCGAAGTGCCCTGATGCCCTGCCCTAAATGTTTGAGCTTCTGGCCAGCGTCACGCAAGTACTTTGACACGTAGGAGTCTCCCTTTTACTCCAAGCTGTCCCTGTTCGCTGAAGCAGTCGGCGTGTCTGTATCGCAGCCTGGGAGGCCGGGCATTGGGGGAGTCTGCCAAGTGACTGGCCTCCATTTATAGCTAACTGAGAAACTGCGTCGAAGCTTTCGGGAGCCTCTTACAGGGAATGGTTGCAGTTCGGAATTGGAGACTGTGCTAGTAAACGACAGCAGCTCCTCTCCCTCGGAGGGCTCTTGGTGTGCCGACTCCTAACAGCCAGCACGGTCCCCAGCTTGTGAACGGTCCCATTGCGAGCCGGTCTCGTCCGTGAAAGAGCCACGTGAGGCTGAGCTCCAACAGTCGGGCTCCACACCTGGAGCCTTTGGGACAGGGCAGTCCTGAGCCGATGTGCCCACCAGGGGACGCGAACAAAGTTTACGTACCACAGGAAAGCGCATCAAGGCCTCGTGTTCTCTCCATGAAATGAACGTGAGCTTGAAGGGTATTGCGTCAGCGTGCACCGTGAACAGCTCGCTGGTACGCCTGTCTTTGCCCTCTCTCACGGTCTCACGTACCCGGGCTCAGTTCCGTGCAGGAATGCTGAGTGGGAGCGCCAGCCTCGCTTCTGGACTCTAAAGCCTTCCACCCCCTAATGGCAGGTTGTGTGTGTCTCTCACGTGGGGGGAGGAATGAGGTCGCCCACAGAGGTTCTGCCATGAAAGATCTAAAGATGCACGCTGCTGAGGAGCTTGTTCCTCATGGAGCGTCCCCGAAGGCCAGAAGAATGCCGAAGGTCTCATTCAAAGCTGCCGGACGCTCTGCCATTCTAGGCCTGAGATACGGACCTTGTGACGGCACTGTAACCCCGCGAGATTCAGGAGACATCGCCAGTGCGAGTGGCAATCCGGAAGGAAGAACCTGCAAGGCGGAGTGTCCTTTCCTGTACAAAACGGTGCCCAAGTGGCTGAGGCAGGGAGCATTTTCCTTCACAGAACCGGCATCCTCGTATGCCTGTGGGTTACTCTAAAGAAACGACACTGTGAGCAACCTCTTCAAAAATGCCTTCGCAAGCGACTTGGAGACAACAGCAGCGCAGTGGAGGCACAGACCATTATCCTAGAGAGCAGCACAGTGTCTCTAGCAGCGATCGCTTCCCGGAGGATACTTAAGCCACACCGAGATTCCAGCAGGGAGTTTTGCCTTATAGCAGTACAACTCACTCAAGAAAGAGGGATGAGGTGTAGGGCTAATCTACGTGCGCTCACGCTCTGTGTCCCTGAGAAGGTTTCACGGAGCAGAATGCATCACCGACCGCTACCACGTGTGTGCACCAAAGAAGCCCTGTGCCGTGGGTGTTCTCAGGCCGACAGCGAAGACCTAGGTGTGTGCTGCACCCGCGCTCGGTGGTTCACACGTTGCGTGACCCTGTGCCTTTGGGAGATGTTCAGAGCGGGTGGCACCTGCGAGCGCAAGAGGTGTAGAGTGTAGAGGCCTTTCACACTGGAGGAAGGGCTTGCGTCTCATGGAGAGAACGTGTTCGTCGCCCGGGAGATGGAGGCGCGCTCTTGACACCATTTCCTCTGCCCGTTTAAAACACAAGTGTTTGTACTCGATCTGGGCTGCCTGGTGAAACGCTTGGCAGTCCGCATCACCCTGAGCACCTTTCCTGAAGTTTGATTCGTAGCTGGGTAAACTCGGGCTTCAGAGGCTTAGATGAAACCAAACGTGTTCAGCTTGTGGTGAAAGCCTTTGACCAGAGGCATATACACTTGTGCTTGGGGCGAGGGCTAGGCAAGAACGTTTACACCCTGGGTTTTTATCTTTACCCTAAGCTGTCCCTTTTGGCTGCAGCAGGCGGAGAGAACCCGCAGAGAGAGAACAGCTGCGAAGTGGATGCACAGAACAGTCACCTCGATACCAGCCCCGGGGTCCCAAGCAACGATCCTTCCCCGGAGGGTACTTAACCCACCCCGGGATTCATGCAGGGAGTTTGCCTTGTCCAACTCGCACAGGAGACTGGCATGAGATGTAGGGCTCATCTACTGCGTTCACACTACGTGGCCCGGAGAAGTACTCACGGAGCCGAATCCGGCACCCTTCCTCCACCACGTGTGTACACAAAGGAGCGCTGGGCAGTGGGTGTTCTCAAGGCCAAGAGAGAAGCCCTTGTTCTGTGCTGCACCTGCTGGGTGGTTCAAAGGTTTTCTGACCTTCCTGCTCTGGAAGCTTTTCAGAGCTGAGGCTACGCCTGGGCTGCGAAAGCAGAGAGGCGTAGAGGCCTTTCACACTGAAGGCGTGGGCCTGTTTCCCATGGAGAAAGTGTACGTCGGCCAACCCCCACCCCCACCCCACCCCACCCCACCCCACCCCCAGCTGGAGGCATGCGGGTTGACACCATTTTGTCCTGCCCATGGAAAATACAAAGAGGCGTACACGATTTGGGCTGTCTGGTGAAAGAATTTTGAATCGGCGGCACCCTGAGTACCTGTCCCGAAGTTTGCTTCCTAGCTGGTTAAACTCGGCATTCAGAGGCTAGATGAGAACAAACTTGCTCCGCGTGCGGCGAAGTGCTCTGATGCACTGCCCTAAATGTTTGAGATTCTGGCCAGCGTCACGCAAGTACTTTGACACTTAGGCGTCTCACTTTTACTCCAAGCTGTCCCTGTTGGCTGAAGCAGTCAGCGTGTCTGTATCGCAGCCTGGGAGGCCGGGCGTTGGGGGAGTCTGCCAAGTGACTGGCCTCCATTTATAGCTAACTGAGAAACTGCGTCGAAGCTTTCGGGAGCCTCTTACAGGGAATGGTTGCAGTTCGGAATTGGAGACTGTGCTGGTAAACGACAGCAGCTCCTCTCCCTCGGAGGGCTCTTGGTGTGCCGACTCCTAACAGCCAGCACGGTCCCCAGCTCGTGAACGGTCCCATTGCGAGCCGGTCTCGTCCGTGAAAGAGCCACGTGAGGCTGAGCTCCAACAGTCGGGCTCCACACCTGGAGCCTTTGGGACAGGGCAGTCCTGAGCCGATGTGCCCACCAGGGGACGTGACCAAAGTTTACGTACCACAGGAAAGCGCATCAAGGCCTCATGTTCTCTCCATGAAATGAACGTGAGTTTGAAGGGTATTGCGTCAGCGTGCACCGTGAACAGCTCGCTGGTACGCCTGTCTTTGCCCCCTCTCACGGTCTCACGCACCCGGGCTCAGTTCCGTGCAGGAATGCTGAGTGGGAGCGCCAGCCTCGCTTCTGGACTCTAAAGCCTTCCACCCCCTAATGGCAGGTTGTGTGTGTCTCTCACGTGGGGGGAGGAATGAGGTCGCCCACAGAGGTTCTGCCATGAAAGATCTAAAGATGCACGCTGCTGAGGAGCTTGTTCCTCATGGAGCGTCCCCGAAGGCCAGAAGAATGCCGAAGGTCTCTTTCAAAGCTGCTGGACGCTCTGCCGTTCTAGGCCTGAGCTACGGACCTTGTGACGGCACTGTAACCCCGCGAGATTCAGGAGACATCGCCAGTGCGAGTGGCAATCCGGAAGGAAGAACCTGCAAGGCGGAGTGTCCTTTCCTGTACAAAACGGTGCCCAAGAGGCTGAGGCAGGGAGCATTTTCCTTCACAGAACCGGCATCCTCGTATGCCTGTGGGTTACTCTAAAGAAACGACACTGTGAGCAACCTCTTCGAAAAGGCCTTCGCAAGCGACTTGGAGACAACAGCAGCGCAGTGGAGGCACAGACCATTATCCTAGAGAGCAGCACAGTGTCTCTAGCAGCGATCGCTTCCCGGAGGATACTTAAGCCACACCGAGATTCCAGCAGGGAGTTTTGCCTTATAGCAGTACAACTCACTCAAGAAAGAGGGATGAGGTGTAGGGCTAATCTACGTGCGCTCACGCTCTGTGTCCCTGAGAAGGTTTCACGGAGCAGAATGCATCACCGACCGCTACCACGTGTGTGCACCAAAGAAGCCCTGTGCCGTGGGTGTTCTCAGGCCGACAGCGAAGACCTAGGTGTGTGCTGCACCCGCGCTTGGTGGTTCACACGTTGCGTGACCCCTGTGTCTTTGGAAGATGTTCAGAGCGGGTGGCACCTGCGAGCGCAAGAGGTGTAGAGTGTAGAGGCCTTTCACACTGGAGGAAGGGCTTGCGTCTCATGGAGAGAACGTGTTCGTCGCCCGGGAGATGGAGGCGCGCTCTTGACACCATTTCCTCTGCCCGTTTAAAACACAAGTGTTTGTACTCGATCTGGGCTGCCTGGTGAAACGCTTGGCAGTCCGCATCACCCTGAGCACCTTTCCTGAAGTTTGATTCGTAGCTGGGTAAACTCGGGCTTCAGAGGCTTAGATGAGACCAAACGTGTTCAGCTTGTGGCGAAAGCCTTTGACCAGAGGCATATACGCTTGTGCTTGGGGCGAGGGCTAGGCAAGAACGTTTACACCCTGGGTTTTTATCTTTACCCTAAGCTGTCCCTTTTGGCTGCAGCAGGCGGAGAGAACCCGCAGAGAGAGAACAGCTGCGAAGTGGATGCACAGAACAGTCACCTCGATACCAGCACCGGGGTCCCAAGCAACGATCCGTCCCCGGAGGGTACTTAACCCACCCCGGGATTCAAGCAGGGAGTTCGCCTTGTCCAACTCGCACAGGAGACTGGCATGAGATGTAGGGCTCATCTACTTGCGTTCACACTACGTGGCCCGGAGAAGTACTCACGGAGCCGAATCCGGCACCCGTCCTCCACCACGTGTGTACACAAAGGAGCGCTGGGCAGTGGGTGTTCTCAAGGCCAAGAGAGAAGCCCTTTTTCTGTGCTGCACCTGCTGGGTGGTTCAAAGGTTTTCTGACCTTCCTGCTCTGGAAGCTTTTCAGAGCTGAGGCTACGCCTGGGCTGCGAAAGCAGAGAGGCGTAGAGGCCTTTCACACTGAAGGCGTGGTCCTGTTTCCCATGGAGAAAGTGTACGTCGCCCAACCCCCACCCCCACCCCACCCCACCCGACCCCACCCCCAGCTGGAGGCATACGGGTTGACACCATTTTGTCCTGCCCATGGAAAATACAAAGAGGCGTACACGATTTGGGCTGTCTGGTGAGAGAATTTTGAATCGGCGGCACCCTGAGTACCTTTCCCGAAGTTTGCTTCCTAGCTGGTTAAACTCGGCATTCAGAGGGGAGATGAGAACAAACTTGCTCCGCATGCGGCGAAGTGCCCTGATGCCCTGCCCTAAATGTTTGAGCTTCTGGCCAGCGTCACGCAAGTACTTTGACACGTAGCAGTCTCACTTTTACTCCAAGCTGTCCCTGTTGGCTGAAGCAATCGGCGTGTCTGTATCGCAGCCTGGGAGGCCGGGCGTTGGGGGAGTCTGCCACGTGACTGGCCTCCATTTATAGCTAACTGAGAAACTGCGTCGAAGCTTTCGGGAGCCTCTTACAGGGAATGGTTGCAGTTCGGAATTGGAGACTGTGCTGGCAAAAGTCAGCAGCTCCTCTCCCTCGGATGGCTCTTGGTGTGCCGACTCCTAACAGCCAGCATGGTCCCCAGCTCGTGAACGGTCCCATTGCGAGCCGGTCTCGTCCGTGAAACAGCCACGTGAGGCTGAGCTCCAACAGTCGGGCTCCACACCTGGAGCCTTTGGGACAGGGCAGTCCTGAGCCGATTTGCCCACCAGGGGACGCGACCAAAGTTTACGTACCACAGGAAAGCGCATCAAGGCCTCGTGTTCTCTCCATGAAATGAACGTGAGCTTGAAGGGTGATGCGTCAGCGTGCACCATGAACAGCTAGCTGGTACGCCTGTCTTTGCCCCCTCTCACGGTCTCACGCACCCGGGCTCAGTTCCGTGCAGGAATGCTGAGTGGGAGCGCCAGCCTCGCTTCTGGACTCTAAAGCCTTCCACCCCCTAATGGCAGGTTGTGTGTGTCTCTCACGTGGGGGGAGGAATGAGGTCGCCCACAGAGGTTCTGCCATGAAAGATCTAAAGACGCACGCTGCTGAGGAGCTTGTTCCTCATGGAGCGTCCCCGAAGGCCAGAAGAATGCCGACGGTCTCTTTCAAAGCTGCCGGACGCTCTGCCGTTCTAGGCCTGAGATACGGACCTTGTGACGGCACTGTAAACCCGCGAGATTCAGGAGACATCGCCAGTGCGAGTGGCAATCCGGAAGGAAGAACCTTCAAGGTGGAGTGTCCTTTCCTGTACAAAACGGCGCCCAAGTGGCTGAGGCAGGGAGCATTTTCCTTCACAGAACCGGCATCCTCGTATGCCTGTGGGTTACTCTAAAGAAACGACACTGTGAACAACCTCTTCGAAAAGGCCTCCGCAAGCGACTTGGAGACAACAGCAGCGCAGTGGAGGCACAGACCATTATCCTAGAGAGCAGCACAGTGTCTCTAGCAGCGATCGCTTCCCGGAGGATACTTAAGCCACACCGAGATTCCAGCAGGGAGTTTTGCCTTATAGCAGTACAACTCACTCAAGAAAGAGGGATGAGGTGTAGGGCTAATCTACGTGCGCTCACGCTCTGTGTCCCCGAGTAGGTTTCACAGAGCAGAATGCATCACCGACCGCTACCACGTGTGTGCACCAAAGAAGCCCTGTGCCGTGGGTGTTCTCAGGCCGACAGCGAAGACCTAGGTGTGTGCTGCATCATGCTCGGTGGTTCACACGTTGCGTGACCCCTGTGCCTTTGGAAGATGTTCAGAGCGGGTGGCACCTGCGTGGTGCGAGCGCAAGAGGTGTAGAGTGTAGAGGCCTTTCACACTGGAGGAAGGGCTTGCGTCTTGTGGAGAGAACGTGTACGTCGCCCGGGAGATGGAGGCGCGCTCTTGACACCATTTCCTCTGCCCGTTTAAAACACAAGTGTCTGTACTCGATCTGGGCTGCCTGGTGAAACGCTTGGCAGTCCGCATCACCCTGAGCACCTTTCCTGAAGTTTGATTCGTAGCTGGGTAAACTCGGGCTTCAGAGGCTTAGATGAGACCAAACGTGTTCAGCTTGTGGCGAAAGCCTTTGACCAGAGGCATATACACTTGTGCTTGGGGCGAGGGCTAGGCAAGAACGTTTACACCCTGGGTTTTTATCTTTACCCTAAGCTGTCCCTTTTGGCTGCAGCAGGCCGAGAGAACCCGCGGAGAGAGAACAGCTGCGAAGTGGATGCACAGAACAGTCACCTCGATACTGCCCCGGGGTCCCAAGCAACGATACTTCCCCGGAGGGTACTTAACCCACCCCGGGATTCAAGCAGGGAGTTCGCCTTGTCCAACTCGCACAGGAGACTGGCATGAGATGTAGGGCTCATCTACTTGCGTTCACAGTACGTGGCCCGGAGAATTTCTCACGGAGCCGAATCCAGCACCCTTCCTCCACCACGTGTGTACACAAAGGAGCGCTGGGCAGTGGGTTTTCTCAAGGCCAAGAGAGAAGCCCTTGTTCTGTGCTGCACCTGCTGGGTGGTTCAAAGGTTTTCTGAACTTCCTGCTCTGGAAGCTTTTCACGGCTGAGGCTACGCCTGGGCTGCGAAAGCAGAGAGGCGTAGAGGCCTTTCACACTGAAGGCGTGGGCCTGTTTCCCATGGAGAAAGTGTACGTCGCCCAACCCCCACCCCCACCCCACCCCACCCGACCCCACCCGCAGCTGGAGGCATACGGGTTGACACCATTTTGTTCTGCCCATGGAAAATACAAAGAGGCGTACACGATTTGGGCTGTCTGGTGAAAGAATTTTGAATCGGCGGCACCCTGAGTACCTTTCCCGAAGTTTGCTTCCTAGCTGGTTAAACTCGGCATTCAGAGGTGAGATGAGAACAAACTTGCTCCGCGTGCGGCGAAGTGCCCTGATGCCCTGCCCTAATAGTTTGAGCTTCTGACCAGCGTCACGCAAGTACTTTGACACGTAGGAGTCTCACTTTTACTCCAAGCTGTCCCTGTTGGCTGAAGCAGTCGGCGTGTCTGTATCGCAGCATGGGAGGCCGGGCGTTGGGGGAGTCTGCCACGTGACTGGCCTCCATTTATAGCTAACTGAGAAACTGCGTCGAAGCTTTCGGGAGCCTCTTACAGGGAAAGGTTGCAGTTCGGAATTGGAGACTGTGCTGGCAAGCGTCAGCAGCTCCTCTCCCTCGGAGGGCTCTTGGTGTGCCGACTCCTAACAGCCAGCACAGTCACCAGCTCGTGAACTGTCCCATTGAGAGACGGTCTCGTCCGTGAAAAAGCTACGTGAGGCTGATCTCCAAGAGTCGGTCTCCACACCTGGAGCCTTTGGGACAGGGCAGTCCTGAGCCGATGTGCCCACCAGGGGACGCGACCAAAGTTTACGTACCACAGGAAAGCGCATCAAGGCCTCGTGTTCTCTCCATGAAATGAACGTGAGCTTGAAGGGTGATGCGTCAGCGTGCACCGTGAACAGCTCGCTGGTACGCCTGCCTTTGCCCCCTCTCACGGTCTCACGCACACGGGCTCAGTTCCGTGCAGGAATGCTGAGAGGGAGCGCCAGCCTCGCTTCTGGACTCTAAAGCCTTCCACCCCCTAATGGCAGGTTGTGTGTGTCTCTCACGTGGTGGTAGGAATGAGTTCGCCCACAGAGGTTCTGCCATGAAAGATCTAAAGACGCACGCTGCTGAGGAGCTTGTTCCTCATGGAGTGTCCCCGAAGGCCAGAAGAATGCCGAAGTTCTCTTTCAAAGCTGCCGGATGCTCTGCCGTTCTAGGCCTGAGATACGGACCTTGTGACGGCACTGTAACCCCGCGAGATTCAGGAGACATCGCCAGTGCGAGTGGCAATCCGGAAGGAAGAACCTCCAAGGCGGAGTGTCCTTTCCTGTACAGAACGGCACCCAAGTGGCTGAGGCAGGGAGCATTTTCCTTCACAACACCGGCATCCTCGTATGCCTGTGGGTTACTCTAAAGAAACGACACTGTGAGCAACCTCTTCGAAAAGGCCTTCGCAAGCGACTTGGAGACAACAGCAGCGCAGTGGAGGCACAGACCATTATCCTAGAGAGCAGCACAGTGTCTCTAGCAGCGATCGCTTCCCGGAGGATACTTAAGCCACACCGAGATTCCAGCAGGGAGTTTTGCCTTATAGAAGTACAACTCACTCAAGAAACAGGGATGAGGTGTAGGGCTAATCTACGTGCGCTCACGCTCTGTGTCCCCGAGAAGGTTTCATGGAGCAGAATGCATCACCGACCACTACCACGTGTGTGCACCAAAGAAGCCCTGTGCCGTGGGTGTTCTCAGGCCGACAGCGAAGACCTAGGTGTGTGCTGCACCCGCGCTCGGTGGTTCACACGTTGCGTGACCCTGTGCCTTTGGGAGATGTTCAGAGCGGGTGGCACCTGCGTGCTACGAGCGCAAGAGGTGTAGAGTGTAGAGGCTTTTCACACTGGAGTCAGGGCTTGCGTCTCATGGAGAAAACGTGTACGTCGCCCGGGAGATGGAGGCGCGCTCTTGACACCATTTCCTCTGCCCGTTTAAAACACAAGTGTTTGTTCTCGATCTGGGCTGCCTGGTGAAACGCTTGGCAGTCCGCATCACCCTGAGCACCTTTCCTGAAGTTTGATTCGTAGCTGGGTAAACTCGGGCTTCAGAGGCTTAGATGAGACCAAACGTGTTCAGATTGTGGCGAAAGCCTTTGACCAGAGGCATATACGCTTGTGCTTGGGGAGAGGGCTAGGCAAGAACGTATACACACTGGGTTTTTATCTTTACCCTAAGCTGTCCCTTTTGGCTGTAGCAGGCGGAGAGAATCTGCGGAGAGAGAACAGCTGCGAAGTGCATACATAGAACAGTCACCTCGATACCAGCCCCGGGGTCCCAAGCAACGATCCTTCCCCGGAGGGTACTTAACCCACCCCGGGATTCAAGCAGGGAGTTCGCCTTGTCCAACTCGCACAGGAGACTGGCATGAGATGTAGGGCTCATCTACTTGCGTTCACACTACGTGGCGCGGAGAAGTTCTCACGGAGCCGAATCCAGCACCCTTCCTCCACCACGTGTGTACACAAAGGAGCGCTGGGCAGTGGGTGTTCTCAAGGCCAAGAGAGAAGCCCTTGTTCTGTGTTGCACCTGCTGGGTGGTTCAAAGGTTTTCTGACCTTCCTGCTCTGGAAGCTTTTCAGAGCTGAGGCTACGCCTGGGCTGCGAAAGCAGAGAGGCGTAGAGGCCTTTCACACTGAAGGCGTGGGCCTGTTTCCCATGGAGAAAGGGTACGTCGCCCAACCCCCACCCCCACCCCACCCCACCCCAACCCACCCCACCCCAACCCACCCCCAGCTGGAGGCGTGCGGGTTGACACCATTTTGCCCTGCCCATGGAAAATACAAAGAGGCGTACACGATTTGGGCTGTCTGGTGAGAGAATTTTGAATCGGCGGCACCCTGAGTACCTTTCCCGAAGTTTGCTTCCTAGCTGGTTAAACTCTGCATTCAGAGGCGAGATGAGAACAAACTTGCTCCGTGTGCGGCGAAGTGCCCTGATGCCCTGCCCTAAATGTTTGAGCTTCTGGCCAGCGTCACTCAAGTACTTTGACACGTAGGAGTCTCCCTTTTACTCCAAGCTGTCCCTGTTGGCTGAAGAAGTCGGCGTGTCTGTATCGCAGCCTGGGAGGCCGGGCTTTGGTGGAGTCTGCCAAGTGACTGGCCTCCATTTATAGCTAACTGAGAAACTGCGTCGAAACTTTCGGGAGCCTCTTAGAGGGAATGGTTGCAGTTGGGAATTGGAGACTGTGCTGGCAATCGTCAGCAGCTCCTCTCCCTCGGAGGGCTCTTGGTGTGCCGACTCCTAACAGCCAGCACGGTCCCCAGGTCGTGAACGGTCCCATTGCGAGCCGGTCTCGTCCGTGAAAGAGCCACGTGAGGCTGAGCTCCAACAGTCGGGCTCCACACCTGGAGCCTTTGGGACAGGGCAGTCCTGAGCCGATGTGCCCACCAGGGGACGTGACCAAAGTTTACGTACCACAGGAAAGCGCATCAAGGCCTCGTGTTCTCTCCATGAAATGAACGTGAGCTTGAAGGGTGATGCGTCAGCGTGCACCGTGAACAGCTCGCTGGTACGCCTATCTTTGCCCCCTCTCACGGTCTTACGCACCCGCGCTCAGTTCTGTGCAGGAATGCTGAGTGGGAGCGCCAGCCTCACTTCTGGACTCTAAAGCCTTCCACCCCCTAATGGCAGGTTGTGTGTGTCTCTCACGTGGGGGGAGGAATGAGGTCGCCCACAGTGGTTCTGCCATGAACGATCTAAAGACGCATGCTGCTGAGGAGCTTGTTCCTCATGGAGCGTCCCCGAAAGCCAGAAGAATGCCGACGGTCTCCTCCAAAGCTGCCGGACGCTCTGCCATTCTAGGCCTGAGATACGGACCTTGTGACGGCACTGTAACCCCGCGAGATTCAGGAGACATCGCCAGTGTGAGTGGCAATCCAGAAGGAAGAACCTTCAAGGCGGAGTGTCCTTTCCTGTACAAAATGGCGCCCAAGGTGCTGAGGCAGGGAGCATTTTCCTTCACAGAACCAGCATCCTCGTATGCCTGTGGGTTACTCTAAAGAAACGACACTGTGAGCAACCTCTTCGAAAAGGCCTTCGCAAGCGACTTGGAGACAACAGCAGCGCAGTGGAGGCACAGACCATTATCCTAGAGAGCAGCACAGTGTCTCTAGCAGCGATCGCTTCCCGGAGGATACTTAAGCCACACCGAGATTCCAGCAGGGAGTTTTGCCTTATAGCAGTACAACTCACTCAAGAAAGAGGGATGAGGTGTAGGGCTAATCTACGTGCGCTCACGCTCTGTGTCCCCGAGAAGGTTTCACGGAGCAGAATGCATCACCGACCGCTACCACGTGTGTGCACCAAAGAAGCCCTGTGCCGTGGGTGTTCTCAGGCCGACAGCGAAGACCTAGGTGTGTGCTGCACCTGCGCTCGGTGGTTCACACGTTGTGTGACCCCTGTGCCTTTGGAAGATATTCAGAGCGGGTGGCACCTGCGTGCTGCGAGCGCAAGAGGTGTAGAGTGTAGAGGCCTTTCACACTGGAGGAAGGGCTTGCGTCTCATGGAGAGAACGTGTACGTCACCCGGGAGATGGAGGCGCGCTCCTGACACCATTTCCTCTGCCCGTTTAAAACACTAGTGTTTGTACTCGATCTGGGCTGCCTGGTGAAATGCTTGGCAGTCCGCATCACCCTGAGCACCTTTCCTGAAGTTTGATTCTTAGCTGGGTAAACTCGGGCTTCAGAGGCTTAGATGAGACCAAACGTGTTCAGCTTGTGGCGAAAGCCTTTGACCAGAGGCATATACGCTTGTGCTTGGGGCGAGGGCTAGGCAAGAACGTTTACACCCTGTGTTTTTATCTTTACCCTAAGCTGTCCCTTTTGGCTGCAGCAGGCGGAGAGAACCCGCGCAGAGAGAACAGCTGCGAAGTGGATGCACAGAACAGTCACCTCGATACCAGCCCCGGGGTCCCAAGCAACGATCCTTCCCCGGAGGGTACTTAACCCACCCCGGGATTCAAGCAGGGAGTTCACCTTGTCCAACTCGCACCGGAGACTGGCATGAGATGTAGGGCTCATCTACTTGCGTTCACACTACATGGACAGGAGAAGTTCTCACGGAACCGAATCCAGCACCCTTCCTCCACCACGTCTGTACACAAAGGAGCACTGGGCAGTGGGTGTTCTCAAGGCCAAGAGAGAAGCCCTTGTTCTGTGCTGCACCTGCTGGGTGCTTCAAAGGTTTTCTGACCTTCCTGCTCTGGAAGCTTTTCAGAGATGAGGCTAAGCCTGGGCTGCGAAAGCAGAGAGGCGTAGAGGCCTTTCACACTGAAGGCGTGGGCCTGTTTCCCATGGAGAAAGTGTACGTCGCCCAACCCCCACCCCCATCCCACCCCACCCCACCCCACCACACCCCACCCCAAACCACCCCCAGCTGGAGGCGTGCGGGTTGACACCATTTTGTCCTGCCCATGGAAAATACAAAGAGGCGTACACGATTTGGGCTGTCTGGTGAGAGAATTTTGAATCGGCGGCACCGAGTACCTTTCCCGAAGTTTGCTTCCTAGCTGGTTAAACTCGGCATTCAGAGGCGAGATGAGAACAAACTTGCTCCGCGTGCGGCGAAGTGCCCTGATGCCCTGCCCTAAATGTTTGAGCTTCTGGCCAGCGTCACGCAAGTGCTTTGACACGTAGGAGTCTCCCTTTTACTCCAAGCTGTCCCTGTTGGCTGAAGCAGTCGGCGTGTCTGTATCGCAACCTGGGAGGCCGGGCGTTGGGGGAGTCTGCCAAGTGACTGGCCTCCATTTATAGCTAACTGAGAAACTGCGTCGAAGCTTTCGGGAGCCTCTTACAGGGAATGGTTGCAGTTCGGAATTGGAGACTGTGCTGGCAAACGTCAGCAGCTCCTCTCCGTCGGAGGGCTCTTGGTGTGCCGACTCCTAACAGCCAGCACGGTCCCCAGCTCGTGAACGGTCCCATTGCGAGCCGGTCTCGTCCGTGAAAGAGCCACGTGAGGCTGAGCTCCAACAGTCGGGCTCCACACCTGGAACCTTTGGGACAGGGCAGTCCTGAGCCGATGTGCCCACCAGGGGACGCAACCAAAGTTTACGTACCACAGGAAAGCGCATCAAGGCCTCGTGTTCTCTCCATGAAATGAACGTGAGCTTGAAGGGTGATGCGTCAGCGTGCACCGTGAACAGCTCGCTGCTATGCCTGTCTTTGCCCCCTCTCACGGTCTCACGCACCCGGGCTCAGTTCCGTGCAGGAATGCTGAGTGGGAGCGCCAGCCTCGCTTCTGGACTCTAAAGCCTTCCACCCCCTAATGGCAGGTTGTGTGTGTCTCTCACGTGGGGGGAGGAATGAGGTCGCCCACAGAGGTTCTGCCATGAAAGATCTAAAGACGCACGCTGCTGAGGAGCTTGTTCCTCATGGAGCGTCCCCGAAGGCCAGAAGAATGCCGACGGTCTCTTTCAAAGCTGCCGGACGCTCTGCCATTCTACGCCTGAGATACGGACCTTGTGACGGCACTGTAACCCCGCGAGATTCAGGAGACATTGCCAGTGCGAGTGGCAATCCGGAAGGAAGAAACTCCAATGCGGAGTGTCATTTCCTGTACAAAACGGCACCCAAGTGGCTGAGGCAGGGAGCATTTTCCTTCACAACACCGGCATCCTCGTATGCCTGTGGGTTACTCTAAAGAAACGACACTGTGAGCAACCTCTTTGAAAAGGCCTTCGCAAGTGACTTGGAGACAACAGCAGCGCAGTGGAGGCACAGACCATTATCCTAGAGAGCAGCACAGTGTCTCTAGCAGCGATCGCTTCCCGGAGGATACTTAAGCCACACCGAGATTCCAGCAGGGAGTTTTGCCTTATAGCAGTACAACTCACTCAAGAAAGAGGGATTAGGTGTAGGGCTAATCTACGTGCACTCACGCTCTGTGTCCCCGAGAAGGTTTCACGGAGCAGAATGCATCACCGACCGCTACCACGTGTGTGCACCAAAGAAGCCCTGTGCCGTGGGTGTTCTCAGGCCGACAGCAAAGACCTAGGTGTGTGCTGCACCCGCGCTCGGTGGTTCACACGTTGTGTGACCCCTGTGCCTTTGGAAGATGTTCAGAGCGGGTGGCACCTGCGTGCTGCTAGCGCAAGAGATGTAGAGTGTAGAGGCCTTTCACACTGGAGGAAGGGCTTGCGTCTCGTGGAGAGAACGTGTACGTCGCCCGGGAGATGGAGGCGCGCTCTTGATACCATTTCCTCTGCCCGTTTAAAACACAAGTGTTTGTACTCGATCTGGGCTCCCTGGTGAAACGCTTGGCAGTCTGCATCACCCTGAGCACCTTTCCTGAAGTTTGATTCGTAGCTGGGTAAACTCGGGCTTCAGAGGCTTAGATGAGACCAAACGTGTTCAGCTTGTGGCGAAAGCCTTTGACCAGAGGCATATACGCTTGTGCTTGGGGCGAGGGCTAGGCAAGAACGTTTACACCCTGGGTTTTTATCTTTACCCTAAGCTGTCCCTTTTGGCTGCAGCAGGCGGAGAGAACCCGCAGGGAGAGAACAGCTGCGAAGTGCATGCACAGAACAGTCACCTCGATACCAGCCCCGGGGTCCCAAGCAACGATCCTTCCCCGGAGGGTACTTAACCCACCCCGGGATTCAAGCAGGGAGTTCGCCTTGTCCAACTCGCACAGGAGACTGGCATGAGATGTAGGGCTCATCTACTTGCATTCACACTACGTGGCCCGGAGAAGTTCTCACGGAGCCGAATCCAGCACCCTTTCTCCACCACGTGTGTACACAAAGGAGCACTGGGCAGTGGGTGTTCTCAAGGCCAAGAGAGAAGCCCTTGTTCGGTGCTGCACCTGCTGGGTGGTTCAAAGGTTTTCTGACCTTCCTGCTCTGGAAGCTTTTCAGAGCTGAGGCTACGCATGGGCTGCGAAAGCAGAGAGACGTAGAGGCCTTTCACACTGAAGGCGTGGGCCTGTTTCCCATGGAGAAAGTGTACGTCGCCCAACCGCCACCCCCACCCCACACCACACCACCCCACCCCACCCCGCCCCAACCCACCCGCAGCTGGAGACGTGCGGGTTGACACCATTTTGTCCTGGCCATGGAAAATACAAAGAGGCGTACACGATTTGGGCTGTCTGGTGAGAGAATTTTGAATCGGCGGCAACCTGAGTACCTTTCCCGAAGTTTGCTTCCTAGCTGGTTAAACTCGGCATTCAGAGACGAGATGAGAAGAAACTTGCTCCGCGTGCGGCGAAGTGCCCTGATGCCCTGCCCTAAATGTTTGAGCTTCTGGCCAGCGTCACGCAAGTACTTTGACACGTAGGAGTCTCACTTTTACTCCAAGCTGTCCCTGTTGGCTGAAGCACTCGGCGTGTCTGTATCGCAGCCTGGGAGGCCGGGCGTTGGGGGAGTCTGCCAAGTGACTGGCCTCCATTTATAGCTAACTGAGAAACTGCGTCGAAGCTTTTGGGAGCCTCTTACAGGGAATGGTTGCAGTTCGGAATTGGAGACTGTGCTGGCAAACGTCAGCAGCTCCTCTCCCTCGGAGGGCTCTTGGTGTGCCGACTCCTAACAGCCACCACGGTCCCCAGCTCGTGAACCGTCCCATTGCGAGCCGGTCTCGTCCGTGAAAGAGCCACGTGAGGCTGAGCTCCAACAGTCGGGCTCCACACCTGGAGCCTTTGGGACAGGGCAGTCCTGAGCCGATGTGCCCACCAGGGGACGCGACCAAAGTTTACGTACCACAGGAAAGCACATCAAGGCCTCGTGTTCTGTCCATGAAATGAACGTGAGCTTGAAGGGTGATGCGTCAGCGTGCACCGTGAACAGCTGACTGGTACACCTGTCTTTGCCCCCTCTCATGGTCTCACGCACCCGGGCTCAGTTCCGTGCAGGAATGCTGAGTGGGAGCGCCAGCCTCGCTTCTGGACTCTAAAGCCTTCCACCCCCTAATGGCAGGTTGTGTGTGTCTCTCACGTGGGGGGAGGAATGAGGTCACCCACAGAGGTTCTGCCATGAAAGATCTAAAGACGCACGCTGCTGAGGAGCTTGTTCCTCATGGAGCGTCCCCGAAGGCCAGAAGAATGCCGACGGTCTCTTTCAAAGCTGCCGGATGCTCTGCCGTTCTAGGCCTGAGATACGGACCTTGTGACGGCACTGTAACCCCGCGAGATTCAGGAGACATCGCCAGTGCGAGTGGCAATCCGGAAGGAAGAACCTCCAAGGCGGAGTGTCCTTTCCTGTACAAAAGGGCGCCCAAGTGGCTGAGGCAGGGAGCATTTTCCTTCACAGAACCGGCATCCTCGTATGCCTGTGGGTTACTCAAAAGAAACGACACTGTGAGCAACCTCTTCGAAAAGGCCTTCGCAAGCGACTTGGAGACAACAGCAGCGCAGTGGAGGCACAGACCATTATCCTAGAGAGCAGCACAGTGTCTCTAGCAGCGATTGCTTCCCGGAGGATACTTAAGCCACACCGAGATTCCAGCAGGGAGTTTTGCCTTATAGCAGTACAACTCACTCAAGAAAGAGGGATGAGGTGTAGGGCTAATCTACGTGCGCTCACGCTCTCTGTCCCCGAGAAGGTTTCACGGAGCAGAATGCATCACCGACCGCTACCACGTTTGTGCACCAAAGAAGCCCTGTGCCATGGGTGTTCTCAGGCCGACAGCGAAGACCTAGGTGTGTGCTGCACCCGCGCTCGGTGGTTCACACATTGCGTGACCCCTGTGCCTTTGGAAGATGTTCAGAGCGGGTGGCACCTGCGTGCTGCGAGGGCAAGAGGTGGAGAGTGTAGAGGCCTTTCACACTGGAGGAAGCGCTTGCGTCTCGTTGAGAGAACGTGTACGTCGCCCGGGAGATGAAGGTGCGCTCTTGACACCATTTCCTCTGCCCGTTTAAAACACAAGTGTTTGTACTCGATCTGGGCTGCCTGGTGAAACGCTTGGCAGTCCGCATCACCCTGAGCACCTTTCCTGAAGTTTGATTCGTAGCTGGGTAAACTCGGGCTTCAGAGGCTTAGATGAGACCAAACGTGTTCAGCTTGTGGCGAAAGCCTTTGACCAGAGGCATATCCGCTTGTGCTTAGGGCGAGGGATAGGCAAGAACGTTTACACCCTGGGTTTTTATCTTTACCCTAAGCTGTCCCTTTTGGCTGCAGCAGGCGGAGAGAATCCACGGAGAGAGAACAGCTGCGAAGTGGATGCACAGAAGAGTCACCTCAATACCAGCCCCGGGGTCCCAAGCAACGATCCTTCCCCGGAGGGTACTTAACCCACCCCGGGATTCAAGCAGGGAGTTCGCCTTGTCCAACTCGCACAGGAGACTGGCATGAGATGTAGGGCTCATCTACTTGCGTTCACACTACGTGGCCCGGAGAAGTTCTCACGGAGCCGAATGCAGCACCCTTCCTCCACCACGTGTGTACACAAAGGAGCGCTGGGCAGTGGGTGTTCTCAAGGCCAAGAGAGAAGCCCTTGTTCTGTGCTGAACCTGCTGGGTGGTTCAAAGGTTTTCTGACCTTCCTGCTCTGGAAGCTTTTCAGAGCTGAGGCTACGCCTGGGCTGCGAAAGCAGAGAGGCGTAGAGGCCTTTCACACTGAAGGCGTGGGCCTGTTTCCCATGGAGAATGTGTACATCGCCCAACCGCCACCCCCACCCCACCCCACCCCACCCCACCCCACCCCAACCCACCCCCAGCTGGAGGCGTGCGTGTTGACACCATTTTGTCCTGCCCATGGAAAATACAAAGAGGCGTACACGATTTGGGCTGTCTGGTGAGAGAATTTTGAATCGGCGGCACCCTGAGTACCTTTCCCGAAGTTTGCTTCCTAGCTGGTTAAACTCGGCATTCAGAGGCGAGATGAGAACAAACTTGCTCCGCGTGCGGCGAAGTGCCCTGATGCCCTGCCCTAAATGTTTGAGCTTCTGGCCAGCGTCACACAAGTACTTTGACACGTAGGAGTCTCACTTTTACTCCAAGCTGTCCCTGTTGGCTGAAGCAGTCGGCGTGTCTGTATCGCAGCCTGGGAGGCCGGGCGTTGGGGGAGTCTGCCAAGTGACTGGCCTCCATTTATAGCTAACTGAGAAACTGCGTCGAAGCTTTTGGGAGCCTCTTACAGGGAATGGTTGCAGTTGGGAATTGGAGACTGGGCTGGCAAACGTCAGCAGCTCCTCTCCCTCGGAGGGCTCTTGGTGTGCCGACTCCTAACAGCCAGCACGGTCCCCAGCTCGCGAACGGTCCCATTGCGAGCCGGTCTCGTCCGTGAAAGAGCCACGTGAGGCTGAGCTCCAACAGTCGGGCTCCACACCTGGAGCCTTTGGGACAGGGCAGTCCTGAGCCGATGTGCCCACCAGGGGACGCGACCAAAGTTTACGTACCACAGGAAAGCACATCAAGGCCTCGTGTTCTCTCCATGAAATGAACGTGAGCTTGAAGGGTGATGCGTCAGCGTGCACCGTGAACAGCTCGCTGGTACGCCTGTCTTTGCACCTCTCACGGTCTCACGCACCCGGGCTCAGTTCCGTGCAGGAATGATGAGTGGGAGCGCCAGCCTCGCTTCTGGACTCTAAAGCCTTCCACCCCCTAATGGCAGGTTGTGTGTGTCTCTCACGTGGGGGGAGGAATGAGGTCGCCCACAGAGGTTCTGCCATGAAAGATCTAAAGACGCACGCTGCTGAGGAGCTTGTTCCTCATGGAGCGTCCCCGAAGGCCAGAAGAATGCCGACGGTCTCTTTCAAAGCTGCCGGACGCTCTGCCATTCTAGGCCTGATACGGACCTTTTGATGGCACTGTAACCCCGCGAGATTCAGGAGACATCGCCAGTGCGAGTGGCAATCCGTAATGAAGAACCTCCAAGGCGGAGTGTCCTTTCCTGTACAAAATGGCGCCCAAGTGGCTGAGGCAGGGAGCATTTTCCTTCACAGAACTGGCATCCTCGTATGCCTGTGGGTTACTCTAAAGAAACGACACTGTGAGCAACCTCTTCGAAAAGGCCTTCGCAAGCGACTTGGAGACAACAGCAGCGCAGTGGAGGCACAGACCATTATCCTAGAGAGCAGCACAGTGTCTCTAGCAGCGATTGCTTCCCGGAGGATACTTAAGCCACACCGAGATTCCAGCAGGGAGTTTTGCCTTATAGCAGTACAACTCACTCAAGAAAGAGGGATGAGGTGTAGGGCTAATCTACGTGCGCTCACGCTCTGTGTCCCCGAGAAGGTTTCACAGAGCAGAATGCATCACCGACCGCTACCACGTGTGTGCACCAAAGATGCCCTGTGCCGTGGGTGTTCTCAGGCCAACAGCGAAGACCTAGGTGTGTGCTGCACCCGCGCTCGGTGGTTCACACGTTGCGTGACCCCTGTGCCTTTGGAAGATGTTCAGAGCGGGTGGCACCTGCGTCCTGAGAGCGCAAGAGGTGTAGAGTGTAGAGGCCTTTCACACTGGAGAAGGGCTTGCGTCTCGTGGAGAGAACGTGTACGTCGCCCGGGAGATGGAGGCGCGCTCTTGACACCATTTCCTCTGCCCGTTTAAAACACAAGTGTTTGTACTCGATCTGGGCTGCCTGGTGAAACGCTTGGCAGTCCGCATCACCCTGAGCACCTTTCCTGAAGTTTGATTCGTAGCTGGGTAAACTCGGGCTTCAGAGCCTTAGATGAGACCAAACGTGTTCAGCTTGTGGCGAAAGCCTTTGACCAGAGGCATATACGCTTGTGCTTGGGGCGAGGGTTAGGCAAGAACGTTTACACCCTGGGTTTTTATCTTTAGCCTAAGCTGTCCCTTTTGGCTGCAGCAGGCGGAGAGAACCCGCGGAGAGAGAACAGCTGCGAAGTGGATGCACAGAACAGTCACCTCGATACCAGCCCCGGGGTCCCAAGCAGCGATCCTTCCCCGGAGGGTACTTAACCCACCCCGGGATTCAAGCAGGGAGTTCGCCTTGTCCAACTTGCACAGGAGACTGGCATGAGATGTAGGGCTCATCTACTTGCGTTCACACTACGTGGCCCGGAGAAGTTCTCACGGAGCCGAATGCAGCACCCTTCCTCCACCACGTGTGTACACAAAGGAGCGCTGGGCAGTGGGTGTTCTCAAGGCCAAGAGAGAAGCCCTTGTTCTGTGCTGCACCTGCTGGTTGGTTCAAAGGATTTCTGACCTTCCTGCTCTGGAAGCTTTTCAGAGCTGAGGCTACGCCTGGGCTGCGAAATAGAGAGGTGTAGAGGCCTTTCACACTGAAGGCGTGGGCCTGTTTCCCATGGAGAAAGTGTACGTCGCCCATCCCCCACCCCCACCCCACGCCACCCCACCCCACCCCAACCCACCCCCAGCTGGAGGCGAGCGGGTTGACACCATTTTGTCCTGCCCATGGAAAATACAAAGAGGCGTACACGATTTGGGCTGTCTGGTGAGAGAATTTTGAATCGGCGGCAACCTGAGTACCTTTCCCGAAGTTTGCTTCCTAGCTGGTTAAACTCGGCATTCAGAGGCGAGATGAGAACAAACTTGCTCCGCGTGTGGCGAAGTGCCCTGATGCCCTGCCCTAAATGTTTGAGCTTCTGGCCAGCGTCACGCAAGTACTTTGACACGTAGGAGTCTCACTTTTACTCCAAGCTGTCCCTGTTGGCTGAAGCAGTCGGCGTGTCTGTATCGCAGCCTGGGAGGCCGGGCGTTGGGGGAGTCTGCCAAGTGACTGGCCTCCATTTATAGCTAACTGAGAAACTGCGTCGAAGCTTTCGGGAGCCTCTTACAGGGAATGGTTGCAGTTCGGAATTGGAGACTGTGCTGGCAAACGTCAGCGGCTCCTCTCCCTCGGAGGGCTCTTGGTGTGCCGACTACTAACAGCCAGCACGGTCTCCAGCTCGTGAACGGTCCCATTGCGAGCCGGTCTCGTCGGTGAAAGAGCCACGTGAGGCTGAGCTCCAACAGTCGGGCTCCACACCTGGAGCCTTTGGGACAGGGCAGTCCTGAGCCGATGTGCCCATCAGGGGACGCGACCAAAGTTTACAAACCACAGGAAAGCGTATCAAGGCCTCGTGTTCTCTCCATGAAATGAACGCGAGCTTGAAGGGTGATGCGTCAGCGTGCACCGTGAACAGCTCGCTTGTACGCCTGTCTTTGCCCCCTCTCATGGTCTCACGCACCCGGGCTCAGTTCCGTGCAGGAATGCTGAGTGGGAGCACCAGCCTCGCTTCTGTACTCTAAAGCCTTCCACCCCCTAATGGCAGGTTGTGTGTGTCTCTCACGTGGGGGGAGGAATGAGGTCGCCCACAGAGGTTCTGCCATGAAAGATCTAAAGACGCACGCTGCTGAGGAGCTTGTTCCTCATGGAGCGTCCCCGAAGGCCAGAAGAATGCCGACGGTCTCTTTCAAAGCTGCCGGACGCTCTGCCATTCTAGGCCTGAGATACGGACCTTGGGACGGCACTGTAACCCCGCGAGATTCAGGAGACATTGCCAGTGTGAGTGGCAATCCGGAAGGAAGAACCTTCAAGGCGGAGTGTCCTTTCCTGTACAAAACGGCACCCAAGTGGTTGAGGCAGGGAGCATTTTCCTTCACAGAACCGGCATCCTCGTATGCCTGTGGGTTACTCTAAAGAAACGACACTGTGAGCAACCTCTTCGAAAAGGCCTTCACAAGCGACTTGGAGACAACAGCAGCGCAGTGGAGGCACAGACCATTATCCTAGAGAGCAGCACAGTGTCTCTAGCAGCGATCGCCTTCCGGAGGATACTTAAGCCACACCGAGATTCTAGCAGGGAGTTTTGCCTTATAGCAGTACAACTCACTCAAGAAAGAGGGATGAGGTGTAGGGCTAATCTACGTGCGCTCACGCACTGTGTCCCCGAGAAGGTTTCACGGAGCAGAATGCATCACCGACCGCTACCACGTGTGTGCACCAAAGAAGCCCTGTGCCGTGGGTGTTCTCAGGCCGACAGCGAAGACCTAGGTGTGTGCTGCACCCGCGCTCGGTGGTTCACACGTTGCGTGACCCCTGTGCCTTTGGAAGATGTTCAGAGCGGGTGGCACCTGCGTCCTGTGAGCGCAAGAGGTGTAGAGTGTAGAGGCCTTTCACACTGAAGGAAGGGCTTGCGTCTCGTGGAGAGAACGTGTACGTCGCCCGGGAGATGGAGGCGCGCTCTTGACACCATTTCCTCTGCCCGTTTAAAACACACGTGTTTGTACTCGATCTGGGCTGCCTGGTGAAACGCTTGGCAGTCCGCATCACCCTGAGCACCTTTCCTGAAGTTTGATTCGTAGCTGGGTAAAATCGGGCTTCAGAGGCTTAGATGAGACCAAGCGTGTTCAGCTTGTGGCGAAAGCCTTTGACCAGAGGCATATACGCTTGTGTTTGGGGCGAGGGCTAGGCAAGAACGTTTACACCCTGGGTTTTTATCTTTACCCTAAGCTGTCCCTTTTGGCTGCAGCAGACGGAGAGAACCCGCGGAGAGAGAACAGCTGCAAAGTGGATGCACAGAACAGTCACCTCGATACCAGCCCCGGGCTCCCAAGCAACGATCCTTCCCCGCAGGGTACTTAACCCACCCAGGGATTCAAGCAGGGAGTTCGCCTTGTCCAACTCGCACAGGAGACTGGCATGAGACGTAGGGCTCATCTACTTGCGTTCACACTACGTGGCCCGGAGAAGTTCTCACGGAGCCGAATGCAGCACCCTTCCTCCACCACGTGTGTACACAAAGGAGCGCTGGGCAGTGGGTGTTCTCAGGCCAAGAGAGAAGCCCTTGTTCTGTGCTGCACCTGCTGGGTGGTTCAAAGATTTTCTGACCTTCCTGCTCTGGAAGCTTTTCAGAGCTGAGGCTACGCCTGGGCTGCGAAAGCAGAGAGGCGTAGAGGCCTTTCACACGGAAGTTGTGGGCCAGTTTCCCATGGAGAAAGTGTACGTCGCCCAACCCCCACCCCCACCCCACCCCACCCCACCCCAACCCACCCCCAGCTGGAGGCGTGCGGGTTGACACCATTTTGTCCTGCCCATGGAAAATACAAAGAGGTGTACACGATTTGGGCTGTCTGGTGAGAGAATTTTGAATCGGCGGCACCCTGAGTACCTTTCCCGAAGTTTGCTTCCTAGCTGGTTAAACTCGGCATTCAGAGGTGAGATGAGAACAAACTTGCTCCGCGTGCGGCGAAGTGCCCTGATGCCCTGCCCTAAATGTTTGAGCTTCTGGCCAGCGTCACGCAAGTACTTTGACACGTAGGAGTCTCACTTTTACCCCAAGCTATCCCTGTTGGCTGAAGCAGTCGGCGTGTCTGTATCACAGCCTGGGAGGCCAGGAGTTGGGGGAGTCTGCCAAGTGACTGGCCTCCATTTATAGCTAACTGAGAAACTGCGTCGAAGCTTTCAGGAGCCTCTTACAGGGAATGGTTGCAGTTCGGAATTGGAGACTGTGCTGGGAAACGTCAGCAGCTCCTCTCCCTCGGAGGGCTCTTGGTGTGCCGACTCCTAACAGCCAGCACGGTCCCCATCTCGTGAACGGTCCCATTGCGAGCTGGTCTCGTCCGTGAAAGAGCCACGTGAGGCTGAGCTCCAACAGTCGGGCTCTACACCTGGCGCCTTTGGGACAGGGCAGTACTGAGCCGATGTGCCCACCAGGGGATGCGACCAAAGTTTACGTACCACAGGAAAGCGCATCAAGGCCTCGTGTTCTCTCCATGAAATGAACGTGAGCTTGAAGGGTGATGCGTCAGCGTGCACCGTGAACAGCTGGCTGGTACGCCTGTCTTTGCCCCCTCTCATGGTCTCACGCACCCGGGCTCAGTTCCGTGCAGGAATGCTGAGTGGGAGCGCCAGCCTCGCTTCTGGACTCTAAAGCCTTCCACCCCCTAATGGCAGGTTGTGTGTGTCTCTCACATGGGGGGAGGAATGAGGTCGCCCACAGAGGTTCTGCCATGAAAGATCTAATGACGCACGCTGCTGAGGAGCTTGTTCCTCATGGAGCATCCCCGAAGGCCAGAAGAATGCCGACGGTCTCTTTCAAAGCTGCCGGACGCTCTGCCATTCTAGGCCTGAGATACGGACCTTGTGACGGCACTGTAACCCCGCGAGATTCAGGAGACATCGCCAGTGCGAGTGGCAACCCGGAAGGAAGAACCTCCAAGGCGGAGTGTCCTTTCCTGTACAAAACGGCGCCCAAGTGGCTGAGGCAGGGAGCATTTTCCTTCACAGAACCGGCATCCTCGTATGCCTGTGGGTTACTCTAAAGAAACGACACTGTGAGCAACCTCTTCGAAAAGGCCTTCGCAAGCGACTTGGAGACAACAGCAGCGCAGTGGAGGCACAGACCATTATCCTAGAGAGCAGCACAGTGTCTCTAGCAGCGATCGCTTCCCGGAGGATACTTAAGGCACACCGAGATTCCAGCAGGGAGTTTTGCCTTATAGCAGTACAACTCACTCAAGAAAGAGGGATGAGGTGTAGGGCTAATCTACGTGCGCTCACGCTCTGTGTCCCCGAGAAGGTTTCACGGAGCAGAATGCATCACCGACCGATACCACGTGTGTGCACCAAAGAAGCCCTGTGCCATGGGTGTTCTCAGGCTGACAGCAAAGACCTAGGTGTGTGCTGCACCCGCGCTCGGTGGTTCACACGTTGCGTGACCCCTGTGCCTTTGGAAGATTTTCAGAGCGGGTGGCACCTGCGTGCTGCGAGCGCAAGAGGTATAGAGTGTAGAGGACTTTCACACTGGAGGAAGGGCTTGCGTCTCGTGGAGAGAACGTGTACGTCGCCCGGGAGATGGAGGCGCGCTCTTGACACCATTTCCTCTGCCCGTTTAAAACACAAGTGTTTGTACTCGATCTGGGCTGCCTGGTGAAACGCTTGGCAGTCCGCATCACCCTGAGCACCTTTCCTGAAGTTTGATTCGTACCTGGGTAAACTCGGGCTTCAGAGGCTTAGATGAGACCAAGCGTGTTCAGCTTGTGGCGAAAGCCTTTGACCAGAGGCATATACGCTTGTGTTTGGGGCGAGGGCTAGGCAAGAACGTTTACACCCTGGGTTTTTATCTTTACCCTAAGCTGTCCCTTTTGGCTGCAGCAGGCGGAGAGAACCCGCGGAGAGAGAACAGCTGCGAAGTGGATGCACAGAACAGTCACCTCGATACCAGCCCCGGGGTCCCAAGCAACGATCCTTCCCCGGAGGGTACTTAACCCACCCCGGGATTCAAGCAGGGAGTTCGCCTTGTCCAACTCGCACAGGAGACTGGCATGAGATGTAGGGCTCATCTACTTGCATTCACACTACGTGGCCCAGAGAAGTTCTCACGGAGCCGAATGCAGCACCCTTCCTCCACCACGTGTGTACACAAAGGAGCGCTGGGCAGTGGGTGTTCTCAAGGCCAAGAGAGAAGCCCTTGCTCTGTGCTGCTGGGTGGTTCAAAGGTTTTCTGGGTGGTTCAAAGGTTTTCTGACCTTCCTGCTCTGGAAGCTTTTCAGAGCTGAGGCTACGCCTGGGCTGCGAAATAGAGAGGTGTAGAGGCCTTTCACACTGAAGGCGTGGGCCTGTTTCCCATGGAGAAAGTGTACGTCGCCTATCCCCCACCCCCACCCCACCCCACCCCAACCCACCCCCAGCTGGAGGCGTGCGGGTTGACACCATTTTGTCCTGCCCATGGAAAATACAAAGAGGCGTACACGATTTGGGCTGTCTGGTGAGAGAATTTTGAATCGGCGGCACCCTGAGTACCTTTCCCGAAGTTTGCTTCCTAGCTGGTTAAACTCGGCATTCAGAGGCGAGATGAGAACAAACTTGCTCTGCGTGCGGCGAAGTGCCCTGATGCCCTGCCCTAAATGTTTGAGCTTCTGGCCAGCGTCACGCAAGTACTTTGACACTTAGGAGTCTCCCTTTTACTCCAAGCTGTCCCTGTTGGCTGAAGCAGTCGGCGTGTCTGTATCGCAGCCTGGGAGGCCGGGCGTTGGGGGAGTCTGCCAAGTGACTGGCCTCCATTTATAGCTAACTGAGAAACTGCGTCGAAGCTTTCGGGAGCCTCTTACAGGGAATGGTTGCAGTTGGGAATTGGAGACTGTGCTGGCAAACGTCAGCAGCTCCTCTCCCTCGGAGGGCTCTTGGTGTGCCGACTCCTAACAGGCAGCACGGTCCCCAGCTCGTGAACGGTCCCATTGTGAGCCGGTCTCGTCCGTGAAAGAGCCACGTGAGGCTGAGCTCCAACAGTCGCGCTCCACACCTGGAGCCTTTGGGACAGGGCAGTCCTGAGCCGATGTGCCCACCAGGGGATGTGACCAAAGTTTACGTACCACAGGAAAGCGCATCAAGGCCTCATGTTCTCTCCATGAAATGAACGTGAGCTTGAAGGGTGATGCGTCAGCGTGCACCGTGAACAGCTCGCTGGTACGCCTGTCTTTGCCCCCTCTCACGGTCTCACGCAACCGGGCTCAGTTCCGTGCAGGAATGCTGAGTGGGAGCGCCAGCCTCGCTTCTGGACTCTAAAGCCTTCCACCCCCTAATGGCAGGTTGTGTGTGTCTCTCACGTGGGGGGAGGAATGAGGTCGCCCACAGAGGTTCTGCCATGAAAGATCTAAAGACGCACGCTGCTGAGGAGCTTGTTCTTCATGGAGCGTCCCCGAAGGCCAGAAGAATGCCGAAGGTCTCTTTCAAAGCTGCCGGACGCTCTGCCGTTGTAGGCCCGAGATACAGACCTTGTGACGGCACTGTAAACCCGCGATATTCAGGAGACATCGCAAGTGCGAGTGGCAATCTGGAAGGAAGAACCTCCAAGGCGGAGTGTCCTTTCCTGTACAAAACGGCGCCCAAGTGGCTGAGGCAGGGAGCATTTTCCTTCACAGAACCGGCATCCTCGTATGCCTGTGGGTTACTCTAAAGAAACGACACTGTGAGCAATGTCTTTGAAAAGGCCTTCACAAGCGACTTGGAGACAACAGCAGCGCAGTGGAGGCACAGACCATTATCCTAGAGAGCAGCACAGTGTCTCTAGCAGCGATCGCTTCCCGGAGGATACTTAAGCCACACCGAGATTCCAGCAGGGAGTTTTGCCTTATAGCAGTACAACTCACTCAAGAAAGCGGGATGAGGTGTAGGGCTAATCTAAGTGCGCTCACGCTCTGTGTCCCCGAGAAGGTTTCACGGAGCAGAATGCATCACCGACCGCTACCACGTGTGTGCACCAAAGAAGCCCTGTGCCGTGGGTGTTCTCAGGCCGACAGCGAAGACCTAGGTGTGTGCTGCACCCGCGCTCGGTGGTTCACACATCGCGTGGCCCCTGTGCCTTTGGAAGATGTTCAGAGCGGGTGGCACCTGCGTGCTGCGAGCACAAGAGGTGTAGAGTGTAGAGGCCTTTCACACTGGAGGAAGGGCTTGCGTCTCGTGGAGAGAACGTGTACGTCGCCCGGGAGATGGAGGCGCGCTCTTGACACCATTTCCTCTGCCCGTTTAAAACACAGGTGTTTGTACTCGATCTGGGCTGCCTGGTGAAACGCTTGGCAGTCCGCATCACCCTGAGCACCTTTCCTGAAGTTTGATTCGTAGCTGGGTAAACTCGGGCTTCAGAGGCTTAGATGAGACCAAACGTGTTCAGCTTGTGGGGAAAGCCTTTGACCAGAGGCATATATGCTTGTGCTTGGGGCGAGGGCTAGGCAAGAACGTTTACACCCTGGGTTTTTATCTTTACCCTAAGCTGTCCCTTTTGGCTGCAGCAGGCGGAGAGAACCCGCGGAGAGAGAACAGCTGCGAAGTGCATGCAAAGAACAGTCACCTCGATACCAGTGCCGGGGTCCCAAGCAACGATCCTTCCCCGGAGGGTACTTAACCCACCCCAGGATTCAAGCTGGGAGTTCGCCTTGTCCAACTCGCACAGGAGACTGGCATGAGATGTAGGGCTCATCTACTTGCGTTCACACTACGTGGCCCGGAGAAGTTCTCACGGAGCCGAATGCAGCAACCTTCCTCCACCACGTGTGTACACAAAGGAGCGCTGGGCAGTGGGTGTTCTCAAGGCCAAGAGAGAAGCCCTTGTTCTGTGCTGCACCTGCTGGGTGGTTCAAAGGTTTTCTGACCTTCCTGCTCTGGAAGCTTTTCAGAGCTGAGGCTACGCCTGGGCTGTGAAAGCAGAGAGGCGTAGAGGCCTTTCACACTGAAAGCGTGCGCCTGTTTCCCATGGAGAAAGTGTACGTCGCCCAACCCCCACCCCCACCCCACCCCACCCCACCCCACCCCACCCCAACCCACCCCCAGCTGGAGGCGTGCGGGTTGACACCATTTTGTCCTGCCCATGGAAAATACACAGAGGCGTACACGATTTGGGCTGTCTGGTGAGAGAATTTTGAATCGGCGGCACCCTGAGTACCTTTCCCGAAGTTTGCTTCCTAGCTGGTTAAACTCGGCATTCAGAGGCGAGATGAGAACAAACTTGCTCCGCGTGCGGCGAAGTGCCCTGATGCCCTGCCCTAAATGTTTGAGCTTCTGGCCAGCGTCACGCAAGTACTTTGACACGTAGGAGTCTCACTTTTACTCCAAGCTGTCCCTGTTGGCTGAAGCAGTCGGCGTGTCTGTATCGCAGCCTGGGATGCCGGGCGTTGGGGGAGTCTGCCAAGTGACTGGCCTCCATTTATAGCTAACTGAGAAACTGCGTCGAAGCTTTCGGGAGCCTCTTACAGGGAATGGTTGCAGTTGGGAATTGGAGACTGTGCTGGCAAACGTCAGCAGCTCCTCTCCCTCGGAGGGCTCTTGGTGTGCCGACTCCTAACAGCCAGCACGGTCCCCAGGTCGTGAACGGTCCCATTGCGAGCCGGTCTCGTCCGTGAAAGAGCCACGTGAGGCTGAGCTCCAACAGTCGGGCTCCACACCTGGAGCTTTTGGGACAGGGCAGTCCTGAGCCGATGTGCCCACCAGGGGATGCGACCAAATTTTACGTACCACAGGAAAGCGCATCAAGGCCTCGTGTTCTCTCCATGAAATGAACGTGAGCTTGAAGGGGGATGCATTAGCGTGCACCGTGAACAGCTCGCTGCTACGCCTGTCTTTGCCCCCTCTCACGGTCTCACGCACCCGGGCTCAGTTCCGTGCAGGAATGCTGAGTGGGAGCGCCAGCCTCGCTTCTGGACTCTAAAGCCTTCCACCCCCTAATGGCAGGTTGTGTGTGTCTCTCACGTGGGGGGAGGAATGAGGTCGCCCACAGAGGTTCTGCCATGAAAGATCTAAAGACGCACGCTGCTGAGGAGCTTGTTCCTCATGGAGCGTCCCCGAAGGCCAGAAGAATGCCGACGGTCTCTTTCAAAGCTGCCGGACGCTCTACCATTCTAGGCCCGAGATACAGACCTTGTGACGGCACTGTAACCCCGCGAGATTCAGGAGACATCGCCAGTACGAGTGGCAATCCGGAAGGAAGAACCTTCAAGGCGGAGTGTCCTTTCCTGTACAAAACGGCGCCCAAGTGGCTGAGGCAGGGAGCATTTTCCTTCACAGAACCGGCATCCTCGTATGCCTGTGGGTTACTCTAAAGAAACGACACTGTGAGCAACCTCTTCCAAAAGGCCTTCGCAAGCGACTTGGAGACAACAGCAGCGCAGTGGAGGCACAGACCATTATCCTAGAGAGCAGCACAGTGTCTCTAGCAGCGATCGCTTCCCGGAGGATACTTAAGCCACACCGAGATTCCAGCAGGGAGTTTTGCCTTATAGCAGTACAACTCACTCAAGAAAGAGGGATGAGGTGTAGGGCTAATCTACGTGCGCTCACGCTCTGTGTCCCCGAGAAGGTTTCACGGAGCAGAATGCATCACCGACTGCTACCACGTGTGTGCACCAAAGAAGCCCTGTGCCGTGGGTGTTCTCAGGCTGACAGCGAAGACGTAGGTGTGTGCTGCACCCACGCTCGGTGGTTCACACGTTGCGTGACCCCTGTGCCTTTGGAAGATGTTCAGAGCGGGTGGCACCTGCGTGTTGCGAGCGCAAGAGGTGTAGAGTGTAGAGGCCTTTCACACTGGAGGAAGGGCTTGCGTCTCGTGGAGAGAACGTGTACCTCACCCGGGAGATGGAGGCGCGCTATTGACACCATTTCCGCTGCCCGTTTAAAACACAAGTGTTTGTACTCGATCTGGGCTGCCTGGTGAAACGCTTGGCAGTCCGCATCACCCTGAGCACCTTTCCTGAAGTTTGATTCGTAGCTGGGTAAACTCGGGTTTCAGAGGCTTAGATGAGACCAAACGTGTTCAGCTTGTGGCGAAAGCCTTTGACCAGAGGCATATACGCTTGTGCTTGGGGCGAGGGCTAGGCAACAACGTTTACACCCTGGGTTTTTATCTTTACCCTAAGCTGTCCCTTTTGGCTGCAGCAGGCGGAGAGAACCCGCGGAGAGAGAACAGCTGCGAAGTGGATGCACAGAACAGTCACCTCGATACCAGCCCTGGGGTCCCAAGCAACGATCCTTCCCCGGAGGGTAATTAACCCACCCCTGGATTCAAGCAGGGAGTTCGCCTTGTCCAACTCACACAGGAGACTGGCATGAGATGTAGGGCTCATCTACTTGCGTTCACAGTACGTGGCCCGCAGAAGTTCTCACGGAGCCGAATCCAGCACCCTTCCTCCACCACGTGTGTACACAAAGGAGCGCTGGGCAGTGGGTGTTCTCAAGGCCAAGAGAGAAGCCCTTGTTCTGTGCTGCACCTGCTGGGTGGTTCAAAGATTTTCTGACCTTCCTGCTCTGGAAGCTTTTCAGAGCTGAGGCTACGCCTGGGCTGCGAAAGCAGAGAGGCGTAGAGGCCTTTCACACTGAAGGCGTGGGCCTGTTTCCCATGGAGAAAGTGTACGTCACCCAACCCCACCCCCACCCCACCCCACCCCACCCCACCCCACCCCAACCCACTCCCAGCTGGAGGCGTGCGGGTTGACACCATTTTGTCCTGCCCATGGAAAATACAAAGAGGCGTACACGATTTGGGCTGTCTGGTGAGAGAATTTTGAATCGGTGGCACCCTGAGTACCTTTCACGAAGTTTGCTTCGTAGCTGGTTAAACTCGGCATTCAGAGGCGAGATGAGAACAAACTTGCTCCGCGTGCGGCGAAGTGCCCTGATGCCCTGCCCTAAATGTTTGAGCTTCTAGCCAGTGTCACGCAAGTACTTTGACACGTAGCAGTGTCACTTTTACTCCAAGCTGTCCCTGTTGGCTGAAGCAGTCGGCGTGTCTGTATCGCAGCCTGGGAGGCCGGGCGTTGGGGGAGTCTGCCAAGTGACTGGCCTCCATTTATAGCTAACTGAGAAACTGCGTCGAAGCTTTCGGGAGCCTCTTACAGGGAATGGTTGCAGTTCGGAATTGGAGACTGTGCTGGCAAACGTCAGTAGCTCCTCTCCCTCGGAGGGCTCTTGGTGTGCCGACTCCTAACAGCCAGCACGGTCCCCAGCTCGTGAACGGTCCCATTGCGAGCCGGTCTCATCCGTGAAAGAGCCACGTGAGGCTGAGCTCCAACAGTCGGGCTCCACACCTGGAGCCTTTGGGACAGGGCAGTCCTGAGCCGATGTGCCCACCAGGGGATGCGACCAAATTTTACGTACCACAGGAAAGCGCATCAAGGCCTCGTGTTCTCTCCATGAAATGAACGTGAGCTTGAAGGGGGATGCATCAGCGTGCACCGTGAACAGCTCGATGGTACGCCTGTCTTTGCCCCCTCTCACAGTCTCACGCACCCGGGCTCAGTTCAGTGCAGGAATGCTGAGTGGGAGCGCCAGCCTCGCTTCTGGACTCTAAAGCCTTCCACCCCCTAATGGCAGGTTGTGTGTGTCTCTCACGTGGGGGGAGGAATGAGGTCGCCCACAGAGGTTCTGCCATGAAAGATCTAAAGACGCACGCTGCTGAGGAGCTTGTTCCTCATGGAGCGTCCCCGAAGGCCAGAAGAATGCCGATGGTCTCTTTCAAAGCTGCCGGACGCTCTGCCATTCTAGGCCCGAGATACAGACCTTGTGACGGCACTGTAACCCCGCGAGATTCAGGAGACATCGCCAGTACGAGTGACAATCCGGAAGGAAGAACCTTCAAGGCGGAGTGTCCTTTCCTGTACAAAACGGAGCCCAATGGCTGAGGCAGGGAGCATTTTCCTTCACAGAACTGGCATCCTCGTATGCCTGTGGATTACTCTGAAAAACGACACTGTGAGCAACCTCTTCGAAAAGGCCTTCGCAAGCGACTTGGAGACAACAGCAGCGCAGTGGAGGCACAGACCATTATCCTAGAGAGCAGCACAGTGTCTCTAGCAGCGATCACTTCCCGGAGGATACTTAAGCCACACCGAGATTCCAGCAGGGAGTTTTGCCTTATAGCAGTACAACTCACTCAAGAAAGAGGGATGAGGTGTAGGGCTAATCTACGTGCGCTCACGCCCTGTGTCCCCGAGAAGGTTTCACGGAGCAGAATGCATCACCGACCGCTACCACGTGTGTGCACCAAAGAAGCCCTGTGCCGTGGGTGTTCTCAGGCCGACAGCGAAGACCTAGGTGTGTGCTGCACCCGCGCTCGGTGGTTCACACGTTGCGTGACCTCTGTGCCTTTGGGAGATGTTCAGAGCGGGTGGCACCTGCGTCCTGCGAGCGCAAGAGGTGTAGAGTGTAGAGGCCTTTCACACTGGAGGAAGGGCTTGCGTCTCGTGGAGAGAACGTGTACGTCACCCGGGAGATGGAGGCGCGCTCTTGACACCATTTCCTCTGCCCGTTTAAAACACAAGTGTTTGTACTCGATCTGGGCTGCCTGGTGAAACGCTTGGCAGTCCGCATCACCCTGAGCACCTTTCCTGAAGTTTGATTCGTAGCTGGGTAAACTCGGGTTTCAGAGGCTTAGATGAGACCAAACGTGTTCAGCTTGTGGCGAAAGCCTTTGACCAGAGGCATATACGCTTGTGCTTGGGGCGAGGGCTAGGCAAGAACGTTTACACCCTGGGTTTTTATCTTTACCCTAAGCTGTCCCTTTTGGCTGCAGCAGGCGGAGAGAACCCGCGGAGAGAGAACAGCGGCGAAGTGGATGCACAGAAGAGTCACCTCGATACCAGCCCCGGAGTCCCAAGCAACGATCCTTCCCCGGAGGGTAATTAACCCACCCCTGGATTCAAGCAGGGAGTTCGCCTTGTCCAACTCACACAGGAGACTGGCATGAGATGTAGGGCTCATCTACTTGCGTTCACAGTACGTGGCCCGCAGAAGTTCTCACGGAGCCGAATGCAGCACCCTTCCTCCACCACGTGTGTACACAAAGGAGCGCTGGGCAGTGGGTGTTCTCAAGGCCAAGAGAGAAGCCCTTGTTCTGTGCTGCACCTGCTGGGTGGTTCAAAGGTTTTCTGACCTTCCTGCTCTGGAAGCTTTTCAGAGCTGAGGCTACGCCTGGGCTGCGAAAGCAGAGAGGCGTAGAGGCCTTTCACACGGAAGTTGTGGGCCAGTTTCCCATGGAGAAAGTGTACGTCGCCCAACCCCCACCCCCACCCCACCCCACCCCACCCCAACCCACCCCCAGCTGGAGGCGTGCGGGTTGACACCATTTTGTCCTGCCCATGGAAAATACAAAGAGGTGTACACGATTTGGGCTGTCTGGTGAGAGAATTTTGAATCGGCGGCACCCTGAGTACCTTTCCCGAAGTTTGCTTCCTAGCTGGTTAAACTCGGCATTCAGAGGTGAGATGAGAACAAACTTGCTCCGCGTGCGGCGAAGTGCCCTGATGCCCTGCCCTAAATGTTTGAGCTTCTGGCCAGCGTCACGCAAGTACTTTGACACGTAGGAGTCTCACTTTTACCCCAAGCTATCCCTGTTGGCTGAAGCAGTCGGCGTGTCTGTATCACAGCCTGGGAGGCCAGGAGTTGGGGGAGTCTGCCAAGTGACTGGCCTCCATTTATAGCTAACTGAGAAACTGCGTCGAAGCTTTCAGGAGCCTCTTACAGGGAATGGTTGCAGTTCGGAATTGGAGACTGTGCTGGGAAACGTCAGCAGCTCCTCTCCCTCGGAGGGCTCTTGGTGTGCCGACTCCTAACAGCCAGCACGGTCCCCATCTCGTGAACGGTCCCATTGCGAGCTGGTCTCGTCCGTGAAAGAGCCACGTGAGGCTGAGCTCCAACAGTCGGGCTCTACACCTGGCGCCTTTGGGACAGGGCAGTACTGAGCCGATGTGCCCACCAGGGGATGCGACCAAAGTTTACGTACCACAGGAAAGCGCATCAAGGCCTCGTGTTCTCTCCATGAAATGAACGTGAGCTTGAAGGGTGATGCGTCAGCGTGCACCGTGAACAGCTGGCTGGTACGCCTGTCTTTGCCCCCTCTCATGGTCTCACGCACCCGGGCTCAGTTCCGTGCAGGAATGCTGAGTGGGAGCGCCAGCCTCGCTTCTGGACTCTAAAGCCTTCCACCCCCTAATGGCAGGTTGTGTGTGTCTCTCACATGGGGGGAGGAATGAGGTCGCCCACAGAGGTTCTGCCATGAAAGATCTAATGACGCACGCTGCTGAGGAGCTTGTTCCTCATGGAGCATCCCCGAAGGCCAGAAGAATGCCGACGGTCTCTTTCAAAGCTGCCGGACGCTCTGCCATTCTAGGCCTGAGATACGGACCTTGTGACGGCACTGTAACCCCACGAGATTCAGGAGACATCGCCAGTGCGAGTGGCAACCCGGAAGGAAGAACCTCCAAGGCGGAGTGTCCTTTCCTGTACAAAACGGCGCCCAAGTGGCTGAGGCAGGGAGCATTTTCCTTCACAGAACCGGCATCCTCGTATGCCTGTGGGTTACTCTAAAGAAACGACACTGTGAGCAACCTCTTCGAAAAGGCCTTCGCAAGCGACTTGGAGACAACAGCAGCGCAGTGGAGGCACAGACCATTATCCTAGAGAGCAGCACAGTGTCTCTAGCAGCGATCGCTTCCCGGAGGATACTTAAGGCACACCGAGATTCCAGCAGGGAGTTTTGCCTTATAGCAGTACAACTCACTCAAGAAAGAGGGATGAGGTGTAGGGCTAATCTACGTGCGCTCACGCTCTGTGTCCCCGAGAAGGTTTCACGGAGCAGAATGCATCACCGACCGATACCACGTGTGTGCACCAAAGAAGCCCTGTGCCATGGGTGTTCTCAGGCTGACAGCAAAGACCTAGGTGTGTGCTGCACCCGCGCTCGGTGGTTCACACGTTGCGTGACCCCTGTGCCTTTGGAAGATTTTCAGAGCGGGTGGCACCTGCGTGCTGCGAGCGCAAGAGGTATAGAGTGTAGAGGACTTTCACACTGGAGGAAGGGCTTGCGTCTCGTGGAGAGAACGTGTACGTCGCCCGGGAGATGGAGGCGCGCTCTTGACACCATTTCCTCTGCCCGTTTAAAACACAAGTGTTTGTACTCGATCTGGGCTGCCTGGTGAAACGCTTGGCAGTCCGCATCACCCTGAGCACCTTTCCTGAAGTTTGATTCGTACCTGGGTAAACTCGGGCTTCAGAGGCTTAGATGAGACCAAGCGTGTTCAGCTTGTGGCGAAAGCCTTTGACCAGAGGCATATACGCTTGTGTTTGGGGCGAGGGCTAGGCAAGAACGTTTACACCCTGGGTTTTTATCTTTACCCTAAGCTGTCCCTTTTGGCTGCAGCAGGCGGAGAGAACCCGCGGAGAGAGAACAGCTGCGAAGTGGATGCACAGAACAGTCACCTCGATACCAGCCCCGGGGTCCCAAGCAACGATCCTTCCCCGGAGGGTACTTAACCCACCCCGGGATTCAAGCAGGGAGTTCGCCTTGTCCAACTCGCACAGGAGACTGGCATGAGATGTAGGGCTCATCTACTTGCATTCACACTACGTGGCCCAGAGAAGTTCTCACGGAGCCGAATGCAGCACCCTTCCTCCACCACGTGTGTACACAAAGGAGCGCTGGGCAGTGGGTGTTCTCAAGGCCAAGAGAGAAGCCCTTGCTCTGTGCTGCTGGGTGGTTCAAAGGTTTTCTGGGTGGTTCAAAGGTTTTCTGACCTTCCTGCTCTGGAAGCTTTTCAGAGCTGAGGCTACGCCTGGGCTGCGAAATAGAGAGGTGTAGAGGCCTTTCACACTGAAGGCGTGGGCCTGTTTCCCATGGAGAAAGTGTACGTCGCCTATCCCCCACCCCCACCCCACCCCACCCCAACCCACCCCCAGCTGGAGGCGTGCGGGTTGACACCATTTTGTCCTGCCCATGGAAAATACAAAGAGGCGTACACGATTTGGGCTGTCTGGTGAGAGAATTTTGAATCGGCGGCACCCTGAGTACCTTTCCCGAAGTTTGCTTCCTAGCTGGTTAAACTCGGCATTCAGAGGCGAGATGAGAACAAACTTGCTCTGCGTGCGGCGAAGTGCCCTGATGCCCTGCCCTAAATGTTTGAGCTTCTGGCCAGCGTCACGCAAGTACTTTGACACTTAGGAGTCTCCCTTTTACTCCAAGCTGTCCCTGTTGGCTGAAGCAGTCGGCGTGTCTGTATCGCAGCCTGGGAGGCCGGGCGTTGGGGGAGTCTGCCAAGTGACTGGCCTCCATTTATAGCTAACTGAGAAACTGCGTCGAAGCTTTCGGGAGCCTCTTACAGGGAATGGTTGCAGTTGGGAATTGGAGACTGTGCTGGCAAACGTCAGCAGCTCCTCTCCCTCGGAGGGCTCTTGGTGTGCCGACTCCTAACAGGCAGCACGGTCCCCAGCTCGTGAACGGTCCCATTGTGAGCCGGTCTCGTCCGTGAAAGAGCCACGTGAGGCTGAGCTCCAACAGTCGCGCTCCACACCTGGAGCCTTTGGGACAGGGCAGTCCTGAGCCGATGTGCCCACCAGGGGATGTGACCAAAGTTTACGTACCACAGGAAAGCGCATCAAGGCCTCATGTTCTCTCCATGAAATGAACGTGAGCTTGAAGGGTGATGCGTCAGCGTGCACCGTGAACAGCTCGCTGGTACGCCTGTCTTTGCCCCCTCTCACGGTCTCACGCAACCGGGCTCAGTTCCGTGCAGGAATGCTGAGTGGGAGCGCCAGCCTCGCTTCTGGACTCTAAAGCCTTCCACCCCCTAATGGCAGGTTGTGTGTGTCTCTCACGTGGGGGGAGGAATGAGGTCGCCCACAGAGGTTCTGCCATGAAAGATCTAAAGACGCACGCTGCTGAGGAGCTTGTTCTTCATGGAGCGTCCCCGAAGGCCAGAAGAATGCCGAAGGTCTCTTTCAAAGCTGCCGGACGCTCTGCCGTTGTAGGCCCGAGATACAGACCTTGTGACGGCACTGTAAACCCGCGATATTCAGGAGACATCGCAAGTGCGAGTGGCAATCTGGAAGGAAGAACCTCCAAGGCGGAGTGTCCTTTCCTGTACAAAACGGCGCCCAAGTGGCTGAGGCAGGGAGCATTTTCCTTCACAGAACCGGCATCCTCGTATGCCTGTGGGTTACTCTAAAGAAACGACACTGTGAGCAATGTCTTTGAAAAGGCCTTCACAAGCGACTTGGAGACAACAGCAGCGCAGTGGAGGCACAGACCATTATCCTAGAGAGCAGCACAGTGTCTCTAGCAGCGATCGCTTCCCGGAGGATACTTAAGCCACACCGAGATTCCAGCAGGGAGTTTTGCCTTATAGCAGTACAACTCACTCAAGAAAGCGGGATGAGGTGTAGGGCTAATCTAAGTGCGCTCACGCTCTGTGTCCCCGAGAAGGTTTCACGGAGCAGAATGCATCACCGACCGCTACCACGTGTGTGCACCAAAGAAGCCCTGTGCCGTGGGTGTTCTCAGGCCGACAGCGAAGACCTAGGTGTGTGCTGCACCCGCGCTCGGTGGTTCACACGTCGCGTGGCCCCTGTGCCTTTGGAAGATGTTCAGAGCGGGTGGCACCTGCGTGCTGCGAGCACAAGAGGTGTAGAGTGTAGAGGCCTTTCACACTGGAGGAAGGGCTTGCGTCTCGTGGAGAGAACGTGTACGTCGCCCGGGAGATGGAGGCGCGCTCTTGACACCATTTCCTCTGCCCGTTTAAAACACAGGTGTTTGTACTCGATCTGGGCTGCCTGGTGAAACGCTTGGCAGTCCGCATCACCCTGAGCACCTTTCCTGAAGTTTGATTCGTAGCTGGGTAAACTCGGGCTTCAGAGGCTTAGATGAGACCAAACGTGTTCAGCTTGTGGGGAAAGCCTTTGACCAGAGGCATATATGCTTGTGCTTGGGGCGAGGGCTAGGCAAGAACGTTTACACCCTGGGTTTTTATCTTTACCCTAAGCTGTCCCTTTTGGCTGCAGCAGGCGGAGAGAACCCGCGGAGAGAGAACAGCTGCGAAGTGCATGCAAAGAACAGTCACCTCGATACCAGTGCCGGGGTCCCAAGCAACGATCCTTCCCCGGAGGGTACTTAACCCACCCCAGGATTCAAGCTGGGAGTTCGCCTTGTCCAACTCGCACAGGAGACTGGCATGAGATGTAGGGCTCATCTACTTGCGTTCACACTACGTGGCCCGGAGAAGTTCTCACGGAGCCGAATGCAGCAACCTTCCTCCACCACGTGTGTACACAAAGGAGCGCTGGGCAGTGGGTGTTCTCAAGGCCAAGAGAGAAGCCCTTGTTCTGTGCTGCACCTGCTGGGTGGTTCAAAGGTTTTCTGACCTTCCTGCTCTGGAAGCTTTTCAGAGCTGAGGCTACGCCTGGGCTGTGAAAGCAGAGAGGCGTAGAGGCCTTTCACACTGAAAGCGTGCGCCTGTTTCCCATGGAGAAAGTGTACGTCGCCCAACCCCCACCCCCACCCCACCCCACCCCACCCCACCCCACCCCAACCCACCCCCAGCTGGAGGCGTGCGGGTTGACACCATTTTGTCCTGCCCATGGAAAATACACAGAGGCGTACACGATTTGGGCTGTCTGGTGAGAGAATTTTGAATCGGCGGCACCCTGAGTACCTTTCCCGAAGTTTGCTTCCTAGCTGGTTAAACTCGGCATTCAGAGGCGAGATGAGAACAAACTTGCTCCGCGTGCGGCGAAGTGCCCTGATGCCCTGCCCTAAATGTTTGAGCTTCTGGCCAGCGTCACGCAAGTACTTTGACACGTAGGAGTCTCACTTTTACTCCAAGCTGTCCCTGTTGGCTGAAGCAGTCGGCGTGTCTGTATCGCAGCCTGGGATGCCGGGCGTTGGGGGAGTCTGCCAAGTGACTGGCCTCCATTTATAGCTAACTGAGAAACTGCGTCGAAGCTTTCGGGAGCCTCTTACAGGGAATGGTTGCAGTTGGGAATTGGAGACTGTGCTGGCAAACGTCAGCAGCTCCTCTCCCTCGGAGGGCTCTTGGTGTGCCGACTCCTAACAGCCAGCACGGTCCCCAGGTCGTGAACGGTCCCATTGCGAGCCGGTCTCGTCCGTGAAAGAGCCACGTGAGGCTGAGCTCCAACAGTCGGGCTCCACACCTGGAGCTTTTGGGACAGGGCAGTCCTGAGCCGATGTGCCCACCAGGGGATGCGACCAAATTTTACGTACCACAGGAAAGCGCATCAAGGCCTCGTGTTCTCTCCATGAAATGAACGTGAGCTTGAAGGGGGATGCATTAGCGTGCACCGTGAACAGCTCGCTGCTACGCCTGTCTTTGCCCCCTCTCACGGTCTCACGCACCCGGGCTCAGTTCGGTGCAGGAATGCTGAGTGGGAGCGCCAGCCTCGCTTCTGGACTCTAAAGCCTTCCACCCCCTAATGGCAGGTTGTGTGTGTCTCTCACGTGGGGGGAGGAATGAGGTCGCCCACAGAGGTTCTGCCATGAAAGATCTAAAGACGCACGCTGCTGAGGAGCTTGTTCCTCATGGAGCGTCCCCGAAGGCCAGAAGAATGCCGACGGTCTCTTTCAAAGCTGCCGGACGCTCTACCATTCTAGGCCCGAGATACAGACCTTGTGACGGCACTGTAACCCCGCGAGATTCAGGAGACATCGCCAGTACGAGTGGCAATCCGGAAGGAAGAACCTTCAAGGCGGAGTGTCCTTTCCTGTACAAAACGGCGCCCAAGTGGCTGAGGCAGGGAGCATTTTCCTTCACAGAACCGGCATCCTCGTATGCCTGTGGGTTACTCTAAAGAAACGACACTGTGAGCAACCTCTTCCAAAAGGCCTTCGCAAGCGACTTGGAGACAACAGCAGCGCAGTGGAGGCACAGACCATTATCCTAGAGAGCAGCACAGTGTCTCTAGCAGCGATCGCTTCCCGGAGGATACTTAAGCCACACCGAGATTCCAGCAGGGAGTTTTGCCTTATAGCAGTACAACTCACTCAAGAAAGAGGGATGAGGTGTAGGGCTAATCTACGTGCGCTCACGCTCTGTGTCCCCGAGAAGGTTTCACGGAGCAGAATGCATCACCGACTGCTACCACGTGTGTGCACCAAAGAAGCCCTGTGCCGTGGGTGTTCTCAGGCTGACAGCGAAGACGTAGGTGTGTGCTGCACCCACGCTCGGTGGTTCACACGTTGCGTGACCCCTGTGCCTTTGGAAGATGTTCAGAGCGGGTGGCACCTGCGTGTTGCGAGCGCAAGAGGTGTAGAGTGTAGAGGCCTTTCACACTGGAGGAAGGGCTTGCGTCTCGTGGAGAGAACGTGTACCTCACCCGGGAGATGGAGGCGCGCTATTGACACCATTTCCGCTGCCCGTTTAAAACACAAGTGTTTGTACTCGATCTGGGCTGCCTGGTGAAACGCTTGGCAGTCCGCATCACCCTGAGCACCTTTCCTGAAGTTTGATTCGTAGCTGGGTAAACTCGGGTTTCAGAGGCTTAGATGAGACCAAACGTGTTCAGCTTGTGGCGAAAGCCTTTGACCAGAGGCATATACGCTTGTGCTTGGGGCGAGGGCTAGGCAACAACGTTTACACCCTGGGTTTTTATCTTTACCCTAAGCTGTCCCTTTTGGCTGCAGCAGGCGGAGAGAACCCGCGGAGAGAGAACAGCTGCGAAGTGGATGCACAGAACAGTCACCTCGATACCAGCCCTGGGGTCCCAAGCAACGATCCTTCCCCGGAGGGTAATTAACCCACCCCTGGATTCAAGCAGGGAGTTCGCCTTGTCCAACTCACACAGGAGACTGGCATGAGATGTAGGGCTCATCTACTTGCGTTCACAGTACGTGGCCCGCAGAAGTTCTCACGGAGCCGAATCCAGCACCCTTCCTCCACCACGTGTGTACACAAAGGAGCGCTGGGCAGTGGGTGTTCTCAAGGCCAAGAGAGAAGCCCTTGTTCTGTGCTGCACCTGCTGGGTGGTTCAAAGATTTTCTGACCTTCCTGCTCTGGAAGCTTTTCAGAGCTGAGGCTACGCCTGGGCTGCGAAAGCAGAGAGGCGTAGAGGCCTTTCACACTGAAGGCGTGGGCCTGTTTCCCATGGAGAAAGTGTACGTCACCCAACCCCACCCCCACCCCACCCCACCCCACCCCACCCCACCCCAACCCACTCCCAGCTGGAGGCGTGCGGGTTGACACCATTTTGTCCTGCCCATGGAAAATACAAAGAGGCGTACACGATTTGGGCTGTCTGGTGAGAGAATTTTGAATCGGTGGCACCCTGAGTACCTTTCACGAAGTTTGCTTCGTAGCTGGTTAAACTCGGCATTCAGAGGCGAGATGAGAACAAACTTGCTCCGCGTGCGGCGAAGTGCCCTGATGCCCTGCCCTAAATGTTTGAGCTTCTAGCCAGTGTCACGCAAGTACTTTGACACGTAGCAGTGTCACTTTTACTCCAAGCTGTCCCTGTTGGCTGAAGCAGTCGGCGTGTCTGTATCGCAGCCTGGGAGGCCGGGCGTTGGGGGAGTCTGCCAAGTGACTGGCCTCCATTTATAGCTAACTGAGAAACTGTGTCGAAGCTTTCGGGAGCCTCTTACAGGGAATGGTTGCAGTTCGGAATTGGAGACTGTGCTGGCAAACGTCAGTAGCTCCTCTCCCTCGGAGGGCTCTTGGTGTGCCGACTCCTAACAGCCAGCACGGTCCCCAGCTCGTGAACGGTCCCATTGCGAGCCGGTCTCATCCGTGAAAGAGCCACGTGAGGCTGAGCTCCAACAGTCGGGCTCCACACCTGGAGCCTTTGGGACAGGGCAGTCCTGAGCCGATGTGCCCACCAGGGGATGCGACCAAATTTTACGTACCACAGGAAAGCGCATCAAGGCCTCGTGTTCTCTCCATGAAATGAACGTGAGCTTGAAGGGGGATGCATCAGCGTGCACCGTGAACAGCTCGATGGTACGCCTGTCTTTGCCCCCTCTCACAGTCTCACGCACCCGGGCTCAGTTCAGTGCAGGAATGCTGAGTGGGAGCGCCAGCCTCGCTTCTGGACTCTAAAGCCTTCCACCCCCTAATGGCAGGTTGTGTGTGTCTCTCACGTGGGGGGAGGAATGAGGTCGCCCACAGAGGTTCTGCCATGAAAGATCTAAAGACGCACGCTGCTGAGGAGCTTGTTCCTCATGGAGCGTCCCCGAAGGCCAGAAGAATGCCGATGGTCTCTTTCAAAGCTGCCGGACGCTCTGCCATTCTAGGCCCGAGATACAGACCTTGTGACGGCACTGTAACCCCGCGAGATTCAGGAGACATCGCCAGTACGAGTGACAATCCGGAAGGAAGAACCTTCAAGGCGGAGTGTCCTTTCCTGTACAAAACGGAGCCCAATGGCTGAGGCAGGGAGCATTTTCCTTCACAGAACTGGCATCCTCGTATGCCTGTGGATTACTCTGAAAAACGACACTGTGAGCAACCTCTTCGAAAAGGCCTTCGCAAGCGACTTGGAGACAACAGCAGCGCAGTGGAGGCACAGACCATTATCCTAGAGAGCAGCACAGTGTCTCTAGCAGCGATCACTTCCCGGAGGATACTTAAGCCACACCGAGATTCCAGCAGGGAGTTTTGCCTTATAGCAGTACAACTCACTCAAGAAAGAGGGATGAGGTGTAGGGCTAATCTACGTGCGCTCACGCCCTGTGTCCCCGAGAAGGTTTCACGGAGCAGAATGCATCACCGACCGCTACCACGTGTGTGCACCAAAGAAGCCCTGTGCCGTGGGTGTTCTCAGGCCGACAGCGAAGACCTAGGTGTGTGCTGCACCCGCGCTCGGTGGTTCACACGTTGCGTGACCTCTGTGCCTTTGGGAGATGTTCAGAGCGGGTGGCACCTGCGTCCTGCGAGCGCAAGAGGTGTAGAGTGTAGAGGCCTTTCACACTGGAGGAAGGGCTTGCGTCTCGTGGAGAGAACGTGTACGTCACCCGGGAGATGGAGGCGCGCTCTTGACACCATTTCCTCTGCCCGTTTAAAACACAAGTGTTTGTACTCGATCTGGGCTGCCTGGTGAAACGCTTGGCAGTCCGCATCACCCTGAGCACCTTTCCTGAAGTTTGATTCGTAGCTGGGTAAACTCGGGTTTCAGAGGCTTAGATGAGACCAAACGTGTTCAGCTTGTGGCGAAAGCCTTTGACCAGAGGCATATACGCTTGTGCTTGGGGCGAGGGCTAGGCAAGAACGTTTACACCCTGGGTTTTTATCTTTACCCTAAGCTGTCCCTTTTGGCTGCAGCAGGCGGAGAGAACCCGCGGAGAGAGAACAGCGGCGAAGTGGATGCACAGAAGAGTCACCTCGATACCAGCCCCGGAGTCCCAAGCAACGATCCTTCCCCGGAGGGTAATTAACCCACCCCTGGATTCAAGCAGGGAGTTCGCCTTGTCCAACTCACACAGGAGACTGGCATGAGATGTAGGGCTCATCTACTTGCGTTCACAGTACGTGGCCCGCAGAAGTTCTCACGGAGCCGAATGCAGCACCCTTCCTCCACCACGTGTGTACACAAAGGAGCGCTGGGCAGTGGGTGTTCTCAAGGCCAAGAGAGAAGCCCTTGTTCTGTGCTGCACCTGCTGGGTGGTTCAAAGGTTTTCTGACCTTCCTGCTCTGGAAGCTTTTCAGAGCTGAGGCTACGCCTGGGCTGCGAAAGCAGAGAGGCGTAGAGGCCTTTCACACTGAAGGCGTGGGCCTGTTTCCCATGGAGAAAGTGTACGTCACCCAACCCCACCCCCACCACACCCCACCCACCCCACACCACCCCACCCCACCCCCAGCTGGAGGCGTGCGGGTTGACACCATTTTGTCCTGCCCATGGAAAATACAAAGAGGCGTACACGATTTGGGCTGTCTGGTGAGAGAATTTTGAATCAGCGGCACCCTGAGTACCTTTCCCGAAGTTTGCTTCCTAGCTGGTTAAACTCGGCATTCAGAGGCGAGATGAGAACAAACTTGCTCCGCGTGCGGCGAAGTGCCCTGATGCCCTGCCCTAAATGTTTGAGCTTCTGGCCAGCGTCACGCAAGTACTTTGACACGTAGCAGTCTCACTTTGACTCCAAGCTGTCCCTGTTGGCTGAAGCAGTCGGCGTGTCTGTATCGCAGCCTGGGAGGCCGGGCGTTGGGGGAGTCTGCCAAGTGACTGGCCTCCATTTATAGCTAACTGAGAAACTGCGTCGAAGCTTTCGGGAACCTCTTACAGGGAATGGTTGCAGTTTGGAATTGGAGACTGTGCTGGCAAACGTCAGCAGCTCCTCTCCCTCGGAGGGCTCTTGGTGTGCCGACTCCTAACAGCCAGCACGGTCCCCAGCTCGTGAACGGTCCCATTGCGAGCCGGTCTCGTCCGTGAAAGAGCCACGTGAGGCTGAGCTCCAACAGTCGGGCTCCACACCTGGAGCCTTTGGGACAGGGCAGTCCTGAGCCGATGTGCCCCACACTGGACGCGACCAAAGATTACGTACCACAGGAAAGCGTATCAAGGCCTCGTGTTCTCTCCATGAAATGAACGTGAGCTTGAAGTGTGATGCGTCAGCGTGCACCGTGAACAGCTGGCTGGTACACCTGTCTTTGCCCCCTCTCACGGTCTCACGCACCCGGGCTCAGTTCCGTGCAGGAATGCTGAGTGGGAGCGCCAGCCTCGCTTCTGGACTCTAAAGCCTTCCACCTCCTAATTGCAGGTTGTGTGTGTCTCTCACGTGGGGGGAGGAATGAGGTCGCCCACAGAGGTTCTGCCATGAAAGATCTAAAGACGCACGCTGCTGAGGAGCTTGTTCCTCATGGAGCGTCCCCGAAGGCCAGAAGAATGCCGACGGTCTCTTTCAAAGCTGCCGGACGCTCTGCCGTTCTAGGCCTGAGATACGGACCTTGTGACGGCACTGTAACCCCGCGAGATTCAGGAGACATCGCCAGTGCGAGTGGCAATCCGGAAGGAAGAACCTTCAAGGCGGAGTGTCCTTTCCTGTACAAAACGGCGCCCAAGTGGCTGAGGCAGGGAGCATTTTCCTTCACAGAACCGGCATCCTCGTATGCCTGTGGGTTACTCTAAAGAAACGACACTGTGAGCAACCTCTTTGAAAAGGCCTTCGCAAGCGACTTGGAGACAACAGCAGCGCAGTGGAGGCACAGACCATTATCCTAGAGAGCAGCACAGTGTCTCTAGCAGCGATCGCTTCCCGGAGGATACTTAAGCCACACCGAGATTCCAGCAGGGAGTTTTGCCTTATAGCAGTACAACTCACTCAAGAAAGAGGGATGAGGTGTAGGGCTAATCTACGTGCGCTCACGCTCTGTGTCCCCGAGAAGGTTTCACGGAGCAGAATGCATCACCGACCGCTACCACGTGTGTGCACCAAAGAAGCCCTGTGCCGTGGGTGTTCTCAGGCCGACAGCGAAGACCTAGGTGTGTGCTGCACCCGCGCTCGGTGGTTCACACGTCGCGTGGCCCCTGTGCCTTTGGAAGATGTTCAGAGCGGGTGGCACCTGCGTGCTGCGAGCACAAGAGGTGTAGATTGTAGAGGCCTTTCACACTGGAGGAAGGGCTTGCGTCTCGTGGAGAGAACGTGTACGTCGCCCGGGAGATGGAGGCGCGCTCTTGACACCATTTCCTCTGCCCGTTTAAAACACAAGTGTTTGTACTCGATCTGGGCTGCCTGGTGAAACGCTTGGCAGTCCGCATCACCCTGAGCACCTTTCCTGAAGTTTGATTCGTAGCTGGGTAAACTCGGGCTTCAGAGGCTTAGATGAGACCAAACGTGTTCAGCTTGTGGCGAAAGCCTTTGACCAGAGGCATATACGCTTGTGCTTGGGGCGAGGGCTAGGCAAGAACGTTTACACCCTGGGTTTTTATCTTTACCCTAAGCTGTCCCTTTTGGCTGCAGCAGGCGGAGAGAACCCGTGGAGTGAGAACAGCTGCGAAGTGGATGCACAGAACAGTCACCTCGATACCAGCCCCGGGGTCCCAAGCAACGATCCTTCCCCGGAGGGTACTTAACCCACCCCGGGATTCAAGCAGGGAGTTCGCCTTGTCCAACTCACACAGGAGACTGGCATGAGATGTAGGGCTCATCTACTTGCGTTCACACTACGTGGCCCGGAGAAGTTCTCACGGAGCCGAATGCAGCACCCTTCATCCACCACGTGTGTACACAAAGGAGCGCTGGGCAGTGGGTGTTCTCAAGGCCAAGAGAGAAGCCCTTGTTCTGTGCTGCACCTGCTGGGTGGTTCAAAGGTTTTCTGACCTTCCTGCTCTGGAAGCTTTTCAGAGCTGAGGCTACGCCTGGGCTGCGAAAGCAGAGAGGCGTAGAGGCCTTTCACACTGAAGGCGTGGGCCTGTTTCCCATGGAGAAAGTGTACGTCGCCCATCCCCCACCCCCACCCCACCCCACCCCAACCCACCCCCAGCTGGAGGCGTACGGGTTGACATCATTTTGTCCTGCCCATGGAAAATACAAAGAGGCGTACACGATTTGGGCTGTCTGGTGAGAGAATTTTGAATCGGCGGCACCCTGAGTACCTTTCCCGAAGTTAGCTTCCTAGCTGGTTAAACTCAGCATTCAGAGGCGAGATGAGAACAAACTTGCTCCGCGTGCGGCGAAGTGCCCTGATGCCCTGCCCTAAATGTTTGAGCTTCTGGCCAGCGTCACGCAAGTACTTTGACACGTAGGAGTCTCACTTTTACTCCAAGCTGTCCGTGTTGGCTGAAGCAGTCGGCGTGTCTGTATCGCAGCCTGGGAGGCCGGGCGTTGGGGGAGTCTGCCAAGTGACTGGCCTCCATTTATAGCTAACTGAGAAACTGCGTCGAAGCTTTCGGGAGCCTCTTACAGGGAATGGTTGCAGTTGGGAATTGGAGACTGTGCTGGCAAACGTCAGCAGCTCCTCTCCCTCGGAGGGCTCTTGGTGTGCCGACTCCTAACAGGCAGCACGGTCCCCAGCTCGTGAACGGTCCCATTGTAAGCCGGTCTCGTCCATGAAAGAGCCACGTGAGGCTGAGCTCCAACAGTCGGGCTCCACACCTGGAGCCTTTGGGACAGGGCAGTCCTGAGCCGATGTGCCCACCAGGGGACGCGACCAAAGTTTACGTACCACAGGAAAGCGCATCAAGGCCTCGTGTTCTCTCCATGAAATGAACGTGAGCTTGAAGGGTGATGCGTCAGCGTGCACCGTGAACAGCTTGCTGGTCCGCCTGTCTTTGCCCCCTCTCACGGTCTCACGTACCCGGGCTCAGTTCCGTGCAGGAATGCTGAGCGGGAGCGCCAGCCTCGCTTCTGGACTCTAAAGCCTTCCACCCCCTAATGGCAGGTTGTGTGTGTCTCTCACGTGGGGGGAGGAATGAGGTCGCCCACAGAGGTTCTGCCATGAAAGATCTAAAGACGCACGCTGCTGAGGAGCTTGTTCCTCATGGAGCGTCCCCAAAGGCCAGAAGAATGCCAACGGTCTCTTTCAAAGCTGCCGGACGCTCTGCCATTCTAGGCCTGAGATACGGACCTTGTGATGGCACTGTAACCCCACGTGATTCAGGAGACATCGCCAGTGCGAGTGGCAATCCGGAAGGAAGAACCTCCAAGGCGGAGTGTCCTTTCCTGTACAAAACGGCGCCCAAGTGGCTGAGGCAGGGAGCATTTTCCTTCACAGAACCGGCATCCTCGTATGCCTGTGGGTTACTCTAAAGAAACGACACTGTGAGCAACGTCTTTGAAAAGGCCTTCGCAAGCGACTTGGAGACAACAGCAGCACAGTGGAGGCACAGACCATTATCCTAGAGAGCAGCACAGTGTCTCTAGCAGCGATCGCTTCCCGGAGGATACTTAAGCCACACCGAGATTCCAGCAGGGAGTTTTGCCTTATAGCAGTACAACTCACTCAAGAAAGAGGGATGAGGTGTAGGGCTAATCTACGTGCGCGCACGCTCTGTGTCCCCGAGAAGGTTTCACGGAGCAGAATGCATCACCGACCGCTACCACGTGTGTGCACCAAAGAAGCCCTGTGCCGTGGGTGTTCTCAGGCCGACAGCGAAGACCTAGGTGTGTGCTGCACCCGCGCTCGGTGGTTCACACGTCGCGTGGCCCCTGTGCCTTTGGAAGATGTTCAGAGCGGGTGGCACCTGCGTGCTGCGAGCACAAGAGGTGTAGATTGTAGAGGCCTTTCACACTGGAGGAAGGGCTTGCGTCTCGTGGAGAGAACGTGTACGTCGCCCGGGAGATGGAGGCGCGCTCTTGACACCATTTCCTCTGCCCGTTTAAAACACAAGTGTTTGTACTCGATCTGGGCTGCCTGGTGAAACGCTTGGCAGTCCGCATCACCCTGAGCACCTTTCCTGAAGTTTGATTCGTAGCTGGGTAAACTCGGGCTTCAGAGGCTTAGATGAGACCAAACGTGTTCAGCTTGTGGCGAAAGCCTTTGACCAGAGGCATATACGCTTGTGCTTGGGGCGAGGGCTAGGCAAGAACGTTTACACCCTGGGTTTTTATCTTTACCCTAAGCTGTCCCTTTTGGCTGCAGCAGGCGGAGAGAACCCGCGGAGAGAGAACAGCTGCGAAGTGGATGCAAAGAACAGTCACCTCGATACCAGTGCCGGGGTCCCAAGCAACGATCCTTCCCCGGAGGGTACTTAACCCACCCCAGGATTCAAGCTGGGAGTTCGCCTTGTCCAACTCGCACAGGAGACTGGCATGAGATGTAGGGCTCATCTACTTGCGTTCACACTACGTGGCCCGGAGAAGTTCTCACGGAGCCGAATGCAGCAACCTTCCTCCACCACGTGTGTACACAAAGGAGCGCTGGGCAGTGGGTGTTCTCAAGGCCAAGAGAGAAGCCCTTTTTCTGTGCTGCACCTGCTGGGTGGTTCAAAGGTTTTCTGACCTTCCTGCTCTGGAAGCTTTTCAGAGCTGAGGCTACGCCTGGGCTGTGAAAGCAGAGAGGCGTAGAGGCCTTTCACACTGAAGGCGTGCGCCTGTTTCCCATGGAGAAAGTGTACGTCGCCCAACCCCCACCCCCACCCCACCCCACCCCACCCCACCCCACCCCAACCCACCCCCAGCTGGAGGCGTGCGGGTTGACACCATTTTGTCCTGCCCATGGAAAATACACAGAGGCGTACACGATTTGGGCTGTCTGGTGAGAGAATTTTGAATCGGTGGCACCCTGAGTACCTTTCCCGAAGTTTGCTTCCTAGCTGGTTAAACTCGGCATTCAGAGGCGAGATGAGAACAAACTTGCTCCGCGTGCGGCGAAGTGCCCTGATGCCCTGCCCTAAATATTTGAGCTTCTAGCCAGCGTCACGCAAGTACTTTGACACGTAGCAGTGTCACTTTTACTCCAAGCTGTCCCTGTTGGCTGAAGCAGTCGGCGTGTCTGTATCGCAGCCTGGGAGGCCGGGCGTTGGGGGAGTCTGCCAAGTGACTGGCCTCCATTTATAGCTAACTGAGAAACTGCGTCGAAGCTTTCGGGAGCCTCTTACAGGGAATGGTTGCAGTTGGGAATTGGAGACTGTGCTGGCAAACGTCAGCAGCTCCTCTCCCTCGGAGGGCTCTTGGTGTGCCGACTCCTAACAGCCAGCACGGTCCCCAGCTCGTGAACGGTCCCATTGCGAGCCGGTCTCATCCGTGAAAGAGCCACGTGAGGCTGAGCTCCAACAGTCGGGCTCCACACCTGGAGCCTTTGGGACAGGGCAGTCCTGAGCCGATGTGCCCACCAGGGGATGCGACCAAATTTTACGTACCACAGGAAAGCGCATCAAGGCCTCGTGTTCTCTCCATGAAATGAACGTGAGCTTGAAGGGGGATGCGTCAGCGTGCACCGTGAACAGCTCGCTGGTACGCCTGTCTTTGCCCCCTCTCACGGTCTCACGCACCCGGGCTCAGTTCAGTGCAGGAATGCTGAGTGGGAGCGCCAGCCTCGCTTCTGGACTCTAAAGCCTTCCACCCCCTAATGGCAGGTTGTGTGTGTCTCTCACGTGGGGGGAGGAATGAGGTCGCCCACAGAGGTTCTGCCATGAAAGATCTAAAGACGCACGCTGCTGAGGAGCTTGTTCCTCATGGAGCGTCCCCGAAGGCCAGAAGAATGCCGATGGTCTCTTTCAAAGCTGCCGGACGCTCTGCCATTCTAGGCCCGAGATACAGACCTTGTGACGGCACTGTAACCCCGCGAGATTCAGGAGACATCGCCAGTACGAGTGACAATCCGGAAGGAAGAACCTTCAAGGCGGAGTGTCCTTTCCTGTACAAAACGGAGCCCAATGGCTGAGGCAGGGAGCATTTTCCTTCACAGAACTGGCATCCTCGTATGCCTGTGGATTACTCTGAAAAACGACACTGTGAGCAACCTCTTCGAAAAGGCCTTCGCAAGCGACTTGGAGACAACAGCAGCGCAGTGGAGGCACAGACCATTATCCTAGAGAGCAGCACAGTGTCTCTAGCAGCGATCGCTTCCCGGAGGATACTTAAGCCACACCGAGATTCCAGCAGGGAGTTTTGCCTTATAGCAGTACAACTCACTCAAGAAAGAGGGATGAGGTGTAGGGCTAATCTACGTGCGCTCACGCCCTGTGTCCCCGAGAAGGTTTCACGGAGCAGAATGCATCACCGACCGCTACCACGTGTGTGCACCAAAGAAGCCCTGTGCCGTGGGTGTTCTCAGGCCGACAGCGAAGACCTAGGTGTGTGCTGCACCCGCGCTCGGTGGTTCACACGTTGCGTGACCTCTGTGCCTTTGGGAGATGTTCAGAGCGGGTGGCACCTGCGTCCTGCGAGCGCAAGAGGTGTAGAGTGTAGAGGCCTTTCACACTGGAGGAAGGGCTTGCGTCTCGTGGAGAGAACGTGTACGTCACCCGGGAGATGGAGGCGCGCTCTTGACACCATTTCCTCTGCCCGTTTAAAACACAAGTGTTTGTACTCGATCTGGGCTGCCTGGTGAAACGCTTGGCAGTCCGCATCACCCTGAGCACCTTTCCTGAAGTTTGATTCGTAGCTGGGTAAACTCGGGTTTCAGAGGCTTAGATGAGCCCAAACGTGTTCAGCTTGTGGCGAAAGCCTTTGACCAGAGGCATATACGCTTGTGCTTGGGGCGAGGGCTAGGCAACAACGTTTACACCCTGGGTTTTTATCTTTACCCTAAGCTGTCCCTTTTGGCTGCAGCAGGCGGAGAGAACCCGCGGAGAGAGAACAGCGGCGAAGTGGATGCACAGAACAGTCACCTCGATACCAGCCCCGGAGTCCCAAGCAACGATCCTTCCCCGGAGGGTAATTAACCCACCCCTGGATTCAAGCAGGGAGTTCGCCTTGTCCAACTCACACAGGAGACTGGCATGAGATGTAGGGCTCATCTACTTGCGTTCACAGTACGTGGCCCGCAGAAGTTCTCACGGAGCCGAATGCAGCACCCTTCCTCCACCACGTGTGTACACAAAGGAGCGCTGGGCAGTGGGTGTTCTCAAGGCCAAGAGAGAAGCCCTTGTTCTGTGCTGCACCTGCTGGGTGGTTCAAAGGTTTTCTGACCTTCCTGCTCTGGAAGCTTTTCAGAGCTGAGGCTACGCCTGGGCTGCGAAAGCAGAGAGGCGTAGAGGCCTTTCACACTGAAGGCGTGGGCCTGTTTCCCATGGAGAAAGTGTACGTCACCCAACCCCACCCCCACCACACCCCACCCCACCCCACACCACCCCACCCCACCCCCAGCTGGAGGCGTGCGGGTTGACACCATTTTGTCCTGCCCATGGAAAATACAAAGAGGCGTACACGATTTGGGCTGTCTGGTGAGAGAATTTTGAATCGGCGGCACCCTGAGTACCTTTCCCGAAGTTTGCTTCCTAGCTGGTTAAACTCGGCATTCAGAGGCGAGATGAGAACAAACTTGCTCCGCGTGCGGCGAAGTGCCCTGATGCCCTGCCCTAAATGTTTGAGCTTCTGGCCAGCGTCACGCAAGTACTTTGACACGTAGCAGTCTCACTTTGACTCCAAGCTGTCCCTGTTGGCTGAAGCAGTCGGCGTGTCTGTATCGCAGCCTGGGAGGCCGGGCGTTGGGGGAGTCTGCCAAGTGACTGGCCTCCATTTATAGCTAACTGAGAAACTGTGTCGAAGCTTTCGGGAACCTCTTACAGGGAATGGTTGCAGTTTGGAATTGGAGACTGTGCTGGCAAACGTCAGCAGCTCCTCTCCCTCGGAGGGCTCTTGGTGTGCCGACTCCTAACAGCCAGCACGGTCCCCAGCTCGTGAACGGTCCCATTGCGAGCCGGTCTCGTCCGTGAAAGAGCCACGTGAGGCTGAGCTCCAACAGTCGGGCTCCACACCTGGAGCCTTTGGGACAGGGCAGTCCTGAGCCGATGTGCCCCACACTGGACGCGACCAAAGATTACGTACCACAGGAAAGCGCATCAAGGCCTCGTGTTCTCTCCATGAAATGAACGTGAGCTTGAAGTGTGATGCGTCAGCGTGCACCGTGAACAGCTGGCTGGTACACCTGTCTTTGCCCCCTCTCACGGTCTCACGCACCCGGGCTCAGTTCCGTGCAGGAATGCTGAGTGGGAGCGCCAGCCTCGCTTCTGGACTCTAAAGCCTTCCACCTCCTAATTGCAGGTTGTGTGTGTCTCTCACGTGGGGGGAGGAATGAGGTCGCCCACAGAGGTTCTGCCATGAAAGATCTAAAGACGCACGCTGCTGAGGAGCTTGTTCCTCATGGAGCGTCCCCGAAGGCCAGAAGAATGCCGACGGTCTCTTTCAAAGCTGCCGGACGCTCTGCCGTTCTAGGCCTGAGATACGGACCTTGTGACGGCACTGTAACCCCGCGAGATTCAGGAGACATCGCCAGTGCGAGTGGCAATCCGGAAGGAAGAACCTTCAAGGCGGAGTGTCCTTTCCTGTACAAAACGGCGCCCAAGTGGCTGAGGCAGGGAGCATTTTCCTTCACAGAACCGGCATCCTCGTATGCCTGTGGGTTACTCTAAAGAAACGACACTGTGAGCAACCTCTTCGAAAAGGCCTTCGCAAGCGACTTGGAGACAACAGCAGCGCAGTGGAGGCACAGACCATTATCCTAGAGAGCAGCACAGTGTCTCTAGCAGCGATCGCTTCCCGGAGGATACTTAAGGCACACCGAGATTCCAGCAGGGAGTTTTGCCTTATAGCAGTACAACTCACTCAAGAAAGAGGGATGAGGTGTAGGGCTAATCTACGTGCGCTCACGCTCTGTGTCCCCGAGAAGGTTTCACGGAGCAGAATGCATCACCGACCGCTACCACGTGTGTGCACCAAAGAAGCCCTGTGCCGTGGGTGTTCTCAGGCCGACAGCGAAGACCTAGGTGTGTGCTGCAACCGCGCTCGGTGGTTCACACGTCGCGTGGCCCCTGTGCCTTTGGAAGATGTTCAGAGCGGGTGGCACCTGCGTGCTGCGAGCACAAGAGGTGTAGAGTGTAGAGGCCTTTCACACTGGAGGAAGGGCTTGCGTCTCATGGAGAAAACGTGTACGTCGCCCGGGAGATGGAGGCGCACTCTTGACACCATTTCCTCTGCCCGTTTAAAACACAAGTGTTTGTACTCGATCTGGGCTGCCTGGTGAAACGCTTGGCAGTCCGCATCACCCTGAGCACCTTTCCTGAAGTTTCATTCGTAGCTGGGTAAACTCGGGCTTCAGAGGCTTAGATGAGACCAAACGTGTTCAGCTTGTGGCGAAAGCCTTTGACCAGAGGCATATACGCTTGTGCTTGGGGCGAGGGCTAGGCAAGAACGTTTACACCCTGGGTTTTTATCTTTACCCTAAGCTGTCCCTTTTGGCTGCAGCAGGCGGAGAGAACCCACAGAGAGAGAACAGCTGCGAAGTGGATGCACAGAACAGTCACCTCGATACCAGCCCCGGGGTCCCAAGCAATGATCCTTCCCCGGAGGGTACTTAACCCACCCCGGGATTCAAGCAGGAAGTTCGCCTTGTCCAACTCGCACAGGAGACTGGCATGAGATGTAGGGCTCATCTACTTGCGTTCACACTACGTGGCCCGGAGAAGTTCTCACGGAGCCGAATGCAGCACCCTTCCTCCACCACGTGTGTACACAAAGGAGCGCTGGGCAGTGGGTGTTCTCAAGGCCAAGAGAGAAGCCCTTTGTCTGTGCTGCACCTGCTGGGTGGTTCAAAGGTTTTCTGACCTTCCTGCTCTGGAAGCTTTTCAGAGCTGAGGCTACGCCTGGGCTGCGAAAGCAGAGAGGCATAGAGGCCTTTCACACTGAAGGCGTGGGCCTGTTTCCCATGGAGAAAGTGTACGTCGCCCAACCCCCCCCCAGCTGGAGGCGTGCGGGTTGACACCATTTTGTCCTCCCCATGGAAAATACAAAGAGGCGTACACGATTTGGGCTGTCTGGTGAGAGAATTTTGAATCGGCGGCACCCTGAGTACCTTTCCCGAAGTTTGCTTCCTAGCTGGTTAAACTCGGCATTCAGAGGCGAGATGAGAACAAACTTGTTCCGCGTGCGGCGAAGTGCCCTGATGCCCTGCCCTAAATGTTTGAGATTCTGGCCAGCGTCACGCAAGTACTTTGACACGTAGGAGTCTCACTTTTACTCCAAGCTGTCCCTGTTGGCTGAAGCAGTCAGCGTGTCTGTATCGCAGCCTGGGAGGCCAGGCGTTGGGGGAGTCTGCCAAGTGACTGGCCTCCATTTATAGCTAACTGAGAAACTGCGTCGAAGCTTTCGGGAGCCTCTTACAGGGAATGGTTGCAGTTGGGAATTGGAGACTGTGCTGGCAAACGTCAGCAGCTCCTCTCCCTCGGAGGGCTCTTGGTGTGCCGACTCCTAACAGCCAGCACGGTCCCCAGCTCGTGAACGGTCCCATTGCGAGCCGGTCTCTTCCGTGAAAGAGTCACGTGAGGCTGAGCTCCAACAGTCGGACTCCACACCTGGAGCCTTTGGGACAGGGCAGTCCTGAGCCGATGTGCCCACCAGGGGACGCGACCAAAGTTTACGTACCACAGGAAAGCGCATCAAGGCCTCGTGTTCTCTCCATGAAATGAACGTGAGCTTGAAGGGTGATGCGTCAGCGTGCACCGTGAACAGCTCGCTGGTACGCCTGTCTTTACCCCCTCTCAAGGTCTCATGCACCCGGGCTCAGTTCCGTGCAGGAATGCTGAGTGGGAGCGCCAGCCTCGCTTCTGGACTCTAAAGCCTTCCACCCCCTAATGGCAGGTTGTGTGTGTCTCTCACGTGGGGGAGGAATGAGGTCGCCCACAGAGGTTCTGCCATGAAAGATCTAAAGACGCACGCTGCTGAGGAGCTTGTTCCTCATGGAGCGTCCCCGAAGGCCAGAAGAATGCCGAAGGTCTCTTTCAAAGCTGCCGGACGCTCTGCCTTTCTAGGCCTGAGATACGGACCTTGTGACGGCACTGTAACCCCGCGAGATTCAGGAGACATCGCCAGTGCGATTGGCAATCCGGAAGGAAGAACCTTCAAGGCGGAGTGTCCTTTCCTGTACAAAACGGCGCCCAAGTGGCTGAGGCAGGGAGCATTTTCCTTCACAGAACCGGCATCCTCTTATGCCTGTGGGTTACTCTAAAGAAACGACACTGTGAGCAACCTCTTCGAAAAGGCCTTGGCAAGCGACTTGGAGACATCAGCAGTGCAGTGGAGGCACAGACCATTATCCTAGAGAGCAGCACAGTGTCTCTAGCAGCGATCGCTTCCCGGAGGATACTTAAGCCACACCGAGATTCCAGCACGGAGTTTTGCCTTATAGCAGTACAACTCACTCAAGAAAGAGGGATGAGGTGTAGGGCTAATCTACGTGCGCTCACGCTCTGTGTCCCCGAGAAGGTTTCACGGAGCAGAATGCATCACTGACCGCTACCACGTGTGTGCACCAAAGAAGCCCTGTGCCGTGGGTGTTCTCAGGCCGACAGCGAAGACCTAGGTGTGTGCTGCACCCGCGCTCGGTGGTTCACACGTTGCGTGACCCCTGTGCCTTTGGAAGATGTTCAGAGCCGGTGGCACCTGCGTGCTGCGAGCGCAAGAGGTGTAGAGTGTAGAGGCCTTTCACACTGGAGGAAGGGCTTGCGTCTCGTGGAGAGAACGTGTACGTCGCCCGGGAGATGGAGGCGCGCTCTTGACACCATTTCCTCTGCCCGTTTAAAACACAAGTGTTTGTACTCGATCTGGGCTGCCTGGTGAAACGCTTGGCAGTCCGCATCACCCTGAGCACCTTTCCTGAAGTTTGATTCGTAGCTGGGTAAACTCGGGCTTCAGAGGCTTAGATGAGACCAAACGTGTTCAGCTTGTGGCGAAAGCCTTTGACCAGAGGCATATACGCTTGTGCTTGGGGCGAGGGCTAGGCGAGAACGTTTACAGCCTGGGTTTTTATCTTTACCCTAAGCTGTCCCTTTTGGCTGCAGCAGGCGGAGAGAACCCGCGGAGAGAGAACAGCTGCGAAGTGGATGCACAGAACAGTCACCTCGATACCAGCCCCGGGGTCCCAAGCAATGATCCTTCCCCGGAGGGTACTTAACCCACCCCGGGATTCAAGCAGGGAGTTCACCTTGTCCAACTCGCACAGGAGACTGGCATGAGATGTAGGGCTCATCTACTTCCGTTCACACTACGTGGCCCGGAGAAGTTCTCACGGAGCCGAATGCAGCACCCTTCCTCCACCACGTGTGTACACAAAGGAGCGCTGGGCAGTGGGTGTTCTCAAGGCCAAGAGAGAAGCCCTTGTTCTGTGCTGCACCTGCTGGGTGGTTCAAAGGTTTTCTGACCTTCCTGCTCTGGAAGCTTTTCAGAGCTGAGGCTACGCCTGGGCTGCGAAAGCAGAGAGGCATAGAGGTCTTTCACACTGAAGTCGTGAGCCTGTTTCCCATGGAGAAAGGGTACGTCGCCCAACCCCCACCCCCAACCCACCCCACCCCACCCCAACCCACCCCCAGCTGGAGGCGTGCGGGTTGACACCATTTTGTCCTGCCCATGGAAAATACAAAGAGGCGTACACGATTTGGGCTGTCTGGTGAGAGAATTTTGAATCAGCGGCACCCTGAGTACCTTTCCGGAAGTTTGCTTCCTAGCTGGTTAAACTCGGCATTCAGAGGCGAGATGAGAACAAACTTGCTCCGCGTGCGGCGAAGTGCCCTGATGCCCTGCCCTAAATGTTTGAGCTTCTGGCCAGCGTCACGCAAGTACTTTGACACGTAGGAGTCTCACTTTTACTCCAAGCTGTCCCTGTTGGCTGAAGCAGTCGGCGTGTCTGTATCGCAGCCTGGGAGGCCTGGCGTTGGGGGAGTCTGCCAAGTGACTGGCCTCCATTTATAGCTAACTGAGAAACTGCGTCGAAGCTTTCGGGAGCCTCTTACAGGGAATGGTTGCAGTTCGAAATTGGAGACGTGCTGGCAAACGTCAGCAGCTCCTCTCCCTCGGAGGGCTCTTGGTATGCCGACTCCTAACAGCCAGCATGGTCCCCAGCTCGTGAACGGTCCCATTGCGAGCCGGTGTCGTCCGTGAAAGAGCCACGTGAGGCTGAGCTCCAACAGTCGGGCTCCACACCTGGAGCCTTTGGGACAGGGCAGTCCTGAGCCGATGTGCCCACCAGGGGACGCGACCAAAGTTTACGTACCACTGGAAAGCGCATCAAGGCCTCATGTTCTCTCCATGAAATGAACGTGAGCTTGAAGGGTGATGCGTCAGCGTGCACCGTGAACAGCTCGCTGGTACGCCTGTCTTTGCCCCCTCTCACGGTCTCACGCACCCGGGCTCAGTTCTGTGCAGGAATGCTGAGTGGGAGCGCCAGCCTCGCTTCTGGACTCTAAAGCCTTCCACCCCCTAATGGCAGGTTGTGTGTGTCTCTCACGTGGGGGAGGAATGAGGTCGCCCACAGAGGTTCTGCCATGAAAGATCTAAAGACGCACGCTGCTGAGGAGCTTGTTCCTCATGGAGCGTCCCCGAAGGCCAGAAGAATGCCGACGGTCTCTTTCAAAGCTGCCGGACGCTCTGCCGTTCTAGGCCTGAGATACGGACCTTGTGACGGCACTGTAACCCCGCGAGATTCAGGAGACATCGCCAGTGCGAGTGGCAATCCGGAAGGAAGAACCTCCAAGGCGGAGTGTCCTTTCCTATACAAAATGGCGCCCAAGTGGCTGAGGCAGGGAGCATTTTCCTTCACAGAACCGGCATCCTCGTATGCCTGTGGGTTACTCTAAAGAAACGACACTGTGAGCAACCTCTTCGAAAAGGCCTTCGCAAGCGACTTGGAGACAACAGCAGCGCAGTGGAGGCACAGACCATTATCCTAGAGAGCAGCACAGTGTCTCTAGCAGCGATCGCTTCCCGGAGGATACTTAAGCCACACCGAGATTCCAGCAGGGAGTTTTGCCTTATAGCAGTACAACTCACTCAAGAAAGAGGGATGAGGTGTAGGGCTAATCTACGTGCGCTCACGCTCTGTGTCCCCGAGAAGGTTTCACGGAGCAGAATGCATCACCGACCGCTACCACGTGTGTGCACCAAAGAAGCCCTGTGCCGTGGGTGTTCTCAGGCCGACAGCGAAGACCTAGGTGTGTGCTGCACCCGCGCTCGGTGGTTCACACGTCGCGTGGCCCCCGTGCCTTTGGAAGATGTTCAGAGCGGGTGGCACCTGCGTGCTGCGAGCGCAAGAGGTGTAGAGTTTAGAGGCCTTTCACACTGGAGGAAGGGCTTGCGTCTCGTGGAGAGAACGTGTACGTCGCCCGGGAGATGGAGGCGCGCTCTTGACACCATTTCCTCTGCCCGTTTAAAACACAAGTGTTTGTACTCGATCTGGGCTGCCTGGTGAAACGTTTGGCAGTCCGCATCACCCTGAGCACCTCTCCTGAAGTTTGATTCGTAGCTGTGTAAACTCGGGCTTCAGAGGCTTAGATGAGACCAAACGTGTTCAGCTTGTGGCGAAAGCCTTTGACCAGAGGCATATATGCTTGTGCTTGGGGCGAGGGTTAGGCAAGAACGTTTACACACTGCGTTTTTATCTTTACCCTAAGCTGTCCCTTTTGGCTGCAGCAGGCGGAGAGAACCCGCGGAGAGAGAACAGCTGCGAAGTGGATGCACAGAACAGTCACCTCGATACCAACCCCGGGGTGCCAATCAACGATCCTTCCCCGGAGGGTACTTAACCCACCCCGGGATTCAAGCAGGGAGTTCGCCTTGTCCAACTCGCACAGGAGACTGGCATGAGATGTAGGGCTCATCTAGTTGCGTTCACACTACGTGGCCCGGAGAAGTTCTCACAGAGCCGAATCCAGCACCCTTCCTCCACCACGTGTGTACACAAAGGAGCGCTGGGCAGTGGGTGTTCTCAAGGCCAAGAGAGAAGCCCTTGTTCTGTGCTGCACCTGCTGGGTGGTTCAAAGGTTTTCTGACCTTCCTGCTCTGGAAGCTTTTCAGAGCTGAGGCTACGCCTGGGCTGCGAAAGCAGAGAGGCGTAGAGGCCTTTCACACTGAAGGCGTGGGCCTGTTTCCCATGGAGAAAGTGTACGTTGCCCACCCCCACCCCCACCCCACCCCAACCCACCCCACCCCACCCCAACCCACCCCCAGCTGGAGGCGTGCGGGTTGACACCATTTTGTCCTGCCCATGGAAAATACAAAGAGGCGTACACGATTTGGGCTGTCTGGTGAGAGAATTTTGAATCGGCGGCACCCTGAGTACCTTTCCCGAAGTTTGCTTCCTAGCTGGTTAAACTCGGCATTCAGAGGCGAGATGAGAACAAACTTGCTCTGCGTGCGGCGAAGTGCCCTGATGCCCTGCCCTAAATGTTTGAGCTTCTGGCCAGCGTCACGCAAGTACTTTGACACGTAGGAGTCTCACTTTTACTCCAAGCTGTCCCTGTTGGCTAAAGTAGTCGGCGTGTCTGTATCGCAGCCTGGGAGGCCGGGCGTTGGGGGAGTCTGCCAAGTGACTGGCCTCCATTTATAGCTAACTGAGAAACTGCGTCGAAGCTTTCGGGAGCCTCTTACAGGGAATGGTTGCAGTTGGGAATTGGAGACTGTGCTGGCAAACGTCAGCAGCTCCTCTCCCTCGGAGGGCTCTTGGTGTGCCGACTCCTAACAGCCAGCACGGTCCCCAGCTCGTGAACGGTCCCATTGCGAGCCGGTCTCGTCCGTGAAAGAGCCACGTGAGGCTGAGCTCCAACAGTCGGGCTCCACACCTGGAGCCTTTGGGACAGGGCAGTCCTGAGCCGATGTGCCCACCAGGGGACGCGACCAAAGTTTACGTACCACAGGAAAGCCCATCAAGGCCTCGTGTTCTCTCCATGAAATGAACGTGAGCTTGAAGGGTGATGCGTCAGCGTGCACCGTGAACAGCTCGCTGGTACGCCTGTCTTTGCCGCCTCTCACGGTCTCACGCACCCGGGCTCAGTTCCGTGCAGGAATGCTGAGTGGGAGCGCCAGCCTCGCTTCTGGACTCTAAAGCCTTCCACCCCCTAATGGCAGGTTGTGTGTGTCTCTCACGTGGGGGGAGGAATGAGGTCGCCCACAGAGGTTCTGCCATGAAAGATCTAAAGACGCACGCTGCTGAGGAGCTTGTTCCTCATGGAGCGTCCCCGAAGGCCAGAAGAATGCCGACGGTCTCTTTCAAAGCTGCCGGACGCTCTGCCATTCTAGGCCTGAGATAGGGACCTTGTGACGGCACTGTAACCCCGCGAGATTCAGGAGACATCGCCAGTGCGAGTGGCAATCCGGAAGGAAGAACCTGCAAGGCGGAGTGTCCTTTCCTGTACAAAATGGCACCCAAGTGGCTTAGGCAGGGAGCATTTACCTTCACAGAACCGGCATCCTCGTATGCCTGTGGGTTACTCTAAAGAAACGACACTGTGAGCAACCTCTTCGAAAAGGCCTTCGCAAGCGACTTGGAGACAACAGCAGCGCAGTGGAGGCACAGACCATTATCCTAGAGAGCAGCACAGTGTCTCTAGCAGCGATCGCTTCCCGGAGGATACTTAAGCCACACCGAGATTCCAGCAGGGAGTTTTGCCTTATAGCAGTACAACTCACTCAAGAAAGAGGGATGAGGTGTAGGGCTAATCTACGTGCGCTCACGCTCTGTGTCCCCGAGAAGGTTTCACGGAGCAGAATGCATCACCGACCGCTACCACGTGTGTGCACCAAAGAAGCCCTGTGCCGTGGGTGTTCTCAGGCCGACAGCGAAGACCTAGGTGTGTGCTGCACCCGCGCTCGGTGGTTCACACGTTGCGTGACCCCTGTGCCTTTGGAAGATGTTCAGAGCGGGTGGCACCTGCGTGCTGGGAGCGCAAGAGTTGTAGAGTGTAGAGGGCTTTCACACTGGAGGAAGGGCTTGCGTCTCGTGGAGAGAACGTGTACGTCGCCCGGGAGATGGAGGCACGCTCTTGACACCATTTCCTCTGCCCGTTTAAAACACATGTGTTTGTACTCGATCTGGGCTGCCTGGTGAAACGCTTGGCAGTCCGCATCAGCCTAAGCACCTTTCCTGAAGTTTGATTCGTAGCTGGGTAAACTCGGGCTTCAGAGGCTTAGATGAGACCAAACGTGTTCAGCTTGTGGCGAAAGCCTTTGACCAGAGGCATATACGCTTGTGCTTGGGGCGAGGGCTAGGCGAGAACGTTTACAGCCTGGGTTTTTATCTTTACACTAAGCTGTCCCTTTTGGCTGCAGCAGGCGGAGAGAACCCGCGGAGAGAGAACAGCTGCGAAGTGGATGCACAGAACAGTCACCTCGATACCAGCCCCGGGGTCCCAAGCAACGATCCTTCCCCGGAGGGTACTTAACCCACCCCGGGATTCAAGCAGGGAGTTCGCCTTGTCCAACTCGCACAGGAGACTGGCATGAGATGTAGGGCTCATCTACTCGCGTTCACACTACGTGGCCCGGAGAAGTTCTCACGGAGCCGAATCCAGCACCCTTCCTCCACCACGTGTGTACACAAAGGAGCGCTGGGCAGTGGGTGTTCTCAAGGCCAAGAGAGAAGCCCTTGTTCTGTGCTGCACCTGCTGGGTGGTTCAAAGGTTTTCTGACCTTCCTGCTCTGGAAGATTTTCAGAGCTGAGGCTACGCCTGGGGTGCGAAAGCAGAGAGGCATAGAGGCCTTTCACACTGAAGGCGTGGGCCTGTTTCCCATGGAAAAAGTGTACGTCAGCCAACCCCCACCCCCCACCCCACCCCACCCCACCCCACTCCACCCCAACCCACGCCCAGCTGGAGGCGTGCGGGTTGACACAATTTTGACTTACCCATGGAAAATACAGAGAGGCGTACACGATTTGGGCTGTCTGGTGAGAGAATTTTGAATCGGCGGCACCCTGAGTACCTTTCCAGAAGTTTGCTTCCTAGCTGGTTAAACTCGGCATTCAGAGGCGAGATGAGAACAAATTTGCTCCGCGTGCGGCGAAGTGCCCTGATGCCCTGCCCTAAATGATTGAGCTTCTGGCCAGCGTCACGCAAGTACTTTGACACGTAGGAGTCTCACTTTTACTCCAAGCTGTCCCTGTTGGCTGAAGCAGTCGGCGTGTCTGTATCAGAGCCTGGGAGGCCGGGCGTTCGGGGAGTCTGCCAAGTGACTGGCCTCCATTTATAGCTAACTGAGAAACTGCGTCGAAGCTTTCGGGAGCCTCTTACAGGGAATGGTTGCAGTTCGGAATTGGAGACTGTGCTGGCAAACGTCAGCAGCTCCTCTCCCTCAGAGGGCTCTTGGTGTGCCGACTCCTAACAGCCAGCACGGTCCCCAGCTCGTGAACGGTCCCATTTGCGAGCCGGTCTCGTCCGTGAAAGAGCCACGTGAGGCTGAGCTCCAACAGTCGGGCTCCACACCTGGAGCCTTTGGGACAGGGCAGCCCTGAGCCGATGTGCCCACCAGGGGACGCGACCGAAGTTTACGTACCACAGGAAAGCGCATCAAGGCCTCGTGTTCTCTCCATGAAATGAACGTGAGCTTGAAGGGTGATGCGTCAGCGTGCACTGTGAACAGCTCGCTGGTACGCCTGTCTTTGCCCCCTCTCACGGTCTCACGCACCCGGGCTCAGTTCCGTGCAGGAATGCTGAGTGGGAGCGCCAGCCTCGCTTCTGGACTCTAAAGCCTTCCACCCCCTAATGGCAGGTTGTGTGTGTCTCTCACGTGGTGGGAGGAATGAGGTCGCCCACAGAGGTTCTGCCATGAAAGATCTAATGACGCACGCTGCTGAGGAGCTTGTTCCTCATGGAGCGTCCCCGAAGGCCAGAAGAATGCCGACGGTCTCTTTCAAAGCTGCCGGACGCTCTGCCGTTCTAGGCCTGAGATACGGACCTTGTGACGGCACTGTAACCCCGCGAGATTCAGGAGACATCGCCAGTGCGAGTGGCAATCCGGAAGGAAGAACCTGCAAGGTGGAGTGTCCTTTCCTGTACAAAACGTCGCCCAAGTGGCTGAGGCAGGGAGCATTTTCCTTCACAGAACCGGCATCCTCGTATGCCTGTGGGTTACTCTAAAGAAACGACACTGTGAGCAACCTCTTTGAAAAGGCCTTCGCAAGCGACTTGGAGACAACAGCAGTGCAGTGGAGGCACAGACCATTATCCTAGAGAGCAGCACAGTGTCTCTAGCAGCGATCGCTTCCCGGAGGATACTTAAGCCACACCGAGATTCCAGCAGGGAGTTTTGCCTTATAGCAGTACAACTCACTCAAGAAAGAGGGATGAGGTGTAGGGCTAATCTACGTGCGCTCACGCTCTGTGTCCCCGAGAAGGTTTCACGGAGCAGAATGCATCACCGACCGCTACCACGTGTGTGCACCAAAGAAGCCCTGTGCCGTGGGTGTTCTCAGGCCGACAGCGAAGACCTAGGTGTGTGCTGCACCCGCGCTCGGTGGTTCACACGTCGCGTGGCCCCCGTGCCTTTGGAAGATGTTCAGAGCGGGTGGCACCTGCGTGCTGCGAGCGCAAGAGGTGTAGAGTTTAGAGGCCTTTCACACTGGAGGAAGGGCTTGCGTCTCGTGGAGAGAACGTGTACGTCGCCCGTGAGATGGAGGCGCGCTCTTGACACCATTTCCTCTGCCCGTTTAAAACACAAGTGTTTGTACTCGATCTGGGCTGCCTGGTGAAACGTTTGGCAGTCCGCATCACCCTGAGCACCTCTCCTGAAGTTTGATTCGTAGCTGTGTAAACTCGGGCTTCAGAGGCTTAGATGAGACCAAACGTGTTCAGCTTGTGGCGAAAGCCTTTGACCAGAGGCATATATGCTTGTGCTTGGGGCGAGGGTTAGGCAAGAACGTTTACACACTGCGTTTTTATCTTTACCCTAAGCTGTCCCTTTTGGCTGCAGCAGGCGGAGAGAACCCGCGGAGAGAGAACAGCTGCGAAGTGGATGCACAGAACAGTCACCTCGATACCAACCCCGGGGTGCCAATCAACGATCCTTCCCCGGAGGGTACTTAACCCACCCCGGGATTCAAGCAGGGAGTTCGCCTTGTCCAACTCGCACAGGAGACTGGCATGAGATGTAGGGCTCATCTAGTTGCGTTCACACTACGTGGCCCGGAGAAGTTCTCACAGAGCCGAATCCAGCACCCTTCCTCCACCACGTGTGTACACAAAGGAGCGCTGGGCAGTGGGTGTTCTCAAGGCCAAGAGAGAAGCCCTTGTTCTGTGCTGCACCTGCTGGGTGGTTCAAAGGTTTTCTGACCTTCCTGCTCTGGAAGCTTTTCAGAGCTGAGGCTACGCCTGGGCTGCGAAAGCAGAGAGGCGTAGAGGCCTTTCACACTGAAGGCGTGGGCCTGTTTCCCATGGAGAAAGTGTACGTTGCCCACCCCCACCCCCACCCCACCCCAACCCACCCCACCCCACCCCAACCCACCCCCAGCTGGAGGCGTGCGGGTTGACACCATTTTGTCCTGCCCATGGAAAATACAAAGAGGCGTACACGATTTGGGCTGTCTGGTGAGAGAATTTTGAATCGGCGGCACCCTGAGTACCTTTCCCGAAGTTTGCTTCCTAGCTGGTTAAACTCGACATTCAGAGGCGAGATGAGAACAAACTTGCTCTGCGTGCGGCGAAGTGCCCTGATGCCCTGCCCTAAATGTTTGAGCTTCTGGCCAGCGTCACGCAAGTACTTTGACACGTAGGAGTCTCACTTTTACTCCAAGCTGTCCCTGTTGGCTAAAGTAGTCGGCGTGTCTGTATCGCAGCCTGGGAGGCCGGGCGTTGGGGGAGTCTGCCAAGTGACTGGCCTCCATTTATAGCTAACTGAGAAACTGCGTCGAAGCTTTCGGGAGCCTCTTACAGGGAATGGTTGCAGTTGGGAATTGGAGACTGTGCTGGCAAACGTCAGCAGCTCCTCTCCCTCGGAGGGCTCTTGGTGTGCCGACTCCTAACAGCCAGCACGGTCCCCAGCTCGTGAACGGTCCCATTGCGAGCCGGTCTCGTCCGTGAAAGAGCCACGTGAGGCTGAGCTCCAACAGTCGGGCTCCACACCTGGAGCCTTTGGGACAGGGCAGTCCTGAGCCGATGTGCCCACCAGGGGACGCGACCAAAGTTTACGTACCACAGGAAAGCCCATCAAGGCCTCGTGTTCTCTCCATGAAATGAACGTGAGCTTGAAGGGTGATGCGTCAGCGTGCACCGTGAACAGCTCGCTGGTACGCCTGTCTTTGCCGCCTCTCACGGTCTCACGCACCCGGGCTCAGTTCCGTGCAGGAATGCTGAGTGGGAGCGCCAGCCTCGCTTCTGGACTCTAAAGCCTTCCACCCCCTAATGGCAGGTTGTGTGTGTCTCTCACGTGGGGGGAGGAATGAGGTCGCCCACAGAGGTTCTGCCATGAAAGATCTAAAGACGCACGCTGCTGAGGAGCTTGTTCCTCATGGAGCGTCCCCGAAGGCCAGAAGAATGCCGACGGTCTCTTTCAAAGCTGCCGGACGCTCTGCCATTCTAGGCCTGAGATAGGGACCTTGTGACGGCACTGTAACCCCGCGAGATTCAGGAGACATCGCCAGTGCGAGTGGCAATCCGGAAGGAAGAACCTGCAAGGCGGAGTGTCCTTTCCTGTACAAAATGGCGCCCAAGTGGCTTAGGCAGGGAGCATTTACCTTCACAGAACCGGCATCCTCGTATGCCTGTGGGTTACTCTAAAGAAACGACACTGTGAGCAACCTCTTCGAAAAGGCCTTCGCAAGCGACTTGGAGACAACAGCAGCGCAGTGGAGGCACAGACCATTATCCTAGAGAGCAGCACAGTGTCTCTAGCAGCGATCGCTTCCCGGAGGATACTTAAGCCACACCGAGATTCCAGCAGGGAGTTTTGCCTTATAGCAGTACAACTCACTCAAGAAAGAGGGATGAGGTGAAGGGCTAATCTACGTGCGCTCACGCTCTGTGTCCCCGAGAAGGTTTCACGGAGCAGAATGCATCACCGACCGCTACCACGTGTGTGCACCAAAGAAGCCCTGTGCCGTGGGTGTTCTCAGGCCGACAGCGAAGACCTAGGTGTGTGCTGCACCCGCGCTCGGTGGTTCACACGTTGCGTGACCCCTGTGCCTTTGGAAGATGTTCAGAGCGGGTGGCACCTGCGTGCTGGGAGCGCAAGAGTTGTAGAGTGTAGAGGGCTTTCACACTGGAGGAAGGGCTTGCGTCTCGTGGAGAGAACGTGTACGTCGCCCGGGAGATGGAGGCACGCTCTTGACACCATTTCCTCTGCCCGTTTAAAACACATGTGTTTGTACTCGATCTGGGCTGCCTGGTGAAACGCTTGGCAGTCCGCATCAGCCTAAGCACCTTTCCTGAAGTTTGATTCGTAGCTGGGTAAACTCGGGCTTCAGAGGCTTAGATGAGACCAAACGTGTTCAGCTTGTGGCGAAAGCCTTTGACCAGAGGCATATACGCTTGTGCTTGGGGCGAGGGCTAGGCGAGAACGTTTACAGCCTGGGTTTTTATCTTTACACTAAGCTGTCCCTTTTGGCTGCAGCAGGCGGAGAGAACCCGCGGAGAGAGAACAGCTGCGAAGTGGATGCACAGAACAGTCACCTCGATACCAGCCCCGGGGTCCCAAGCAACGATCCTTCCCCGGAGGGTACTTAACCCACCCCGGGATTCAAGCAGGGAGTTCGCCTTGTCCAACTCGCACAGGAGACTGGCATGAGATGTAGGGCTCATCTACTCGCGTTCACACTACGTGGCCCGGAGAAGTTCTCACGGAGCCGAATCCAGCACCCTTCCTCCACCACGTGTGTACACAAAGGAGCGCTGGGCAGTGGGTGTTCTCAAGGCCAAGAGAGAAGCCCTTGTTCTGTGCTGCACCTGCTGGGTGGTTCAAAGGTTTTCTGACCTTCCTGCTCTGGAAGATTTTCAGAGCTGAGGCTACGCCTGGGGTGCGAAAGCAGAGAGGCATAGAGGCCTTTCACACTGAAGGCGTGGGCCTGTTTCCCATGGAAAAAGTGTACGTCAGCCAACCCCCACCCCCCACCCCACCCCACCCCACCCCACTCCACCCCAACCCACGCCCAGCTGGAGGCGTGCGGGTTGACACAATTTTGACCTACCCATGGAAAATACAGAGAGGCGTACACGATTTGGGCTGTCTGGTGAGAGAATTTTGAATCGGCGGCACCCTGAGTACCTTTCCAGAAGTTTGCTTCCTAGCTGGTTAAACTCGGCATTCAGAGGCGAGATGAGAACAAACTTGCTCTGCGTGCGGCGAATTGCCCTGATGCCCTGCCCTAAATGTTTGAGCTTCTGGCCAGCGTCACGCAAGTACTTTGACACGTAGGAGTCTCACTTTTACTCCAAGCTGTCCCTCTTGGCTGAAGCAGTCGGTGTGTCTGTATCACAGCCTGGGAGGCCGGGCGTTAGGGGAGTCTGCCAAGTGACCGGCCTCCATTTATAGCTAACTGAGAAACTGCGTCGAAGCTTTCGGGAGCCTCTTACAGGGAATGGTTGCAGTTGGGAATTGGAGACTGTGCTGGCAAACGTCAGCAGCTCCTCTCCCTCGGAGGGCCCTTGTTGTGCCGACTCCTAACAGCCAGCACTGTCCCCAGCTCGTGAACGGTCCCATTGCGAGCCGGTCTCGTCCGTGAAAGAGCCACGTGAGGCTGAGCTCCAACAGTCGGGCTCCACACCTGGAGCCTTTGGGACAGGGCAGTCCTGAGCCGATGTGCCCACCAGGGGACGCGACCAAAGTTTACGTACCACAGGAAAGCGCATCAAGGCCTCGTGTTCTCTCCATGAAATGAACGTGAGCTTGAAGGGTGATGCGTCACCGTGCACCATGAACAGATCGCTGGTATGCCTGTCTTTGCCCCCTCTCACGGTCTCACGCACCCGGGCTCAGTTCCATGAAGGAATGCTGAGTGGGAGTGCCAGCCTCGCTTCTGGACTCTAAAGCCTTCCACGCCCTAATGGCAGGTTGTGTGTGTCTCTCACGTGGGGGGAGGAATGAGGTCACCCACAGAGGTTCTGCCATGAAAGATCTAATGACGCACGCTGCTGAGGAGCTTGTTCCTCATGGGGCGTCCCCGAAGGCCAGAAGAATGCCGAAGTTCTCTTTCAAAGCTGCCGGACGCTCTGCCGTTCTAGGCCTGAGATACGGACCTTGTGACGGCACTGTAACCCCGCGAGATTCAGGAGACATCGCCAGTGCGAGTGGCAATCCGGAAGGAAGAACCTGCAAGGCGGAGTGTCCTTTCCTGTACAAAACGGCGCCCAAGTGGCTGAGGCAGGGAGCATTTTCCTTCACAGAACCGGCATCCTCGTATGCCTGTGGGTTACTCTAAAGAAACGACACTGTGAGCAACCTCTTCGAAAAGGCCTTCGCAAGCGACTTGGAGACAACAGCAGCGCAGTGGAGGCACAGACCATTATCCTAGAGAGCAGCACAGTGTCTCTAGCAGCGATCGCTTCCCGGAGGATACTTAAGCCACACCGAGATTCCAGCAGGGAGTTTTTCCTTATAGCAGTACAACTCACTCAAGAAAGAGGGATGAGGTGTAGGGCTAATCTACGTGCGCTCACGCTCTGTGTCCCCGAGAAGGTTTCACGGAGCAGAATGCATCACCGACCGCTACCACGTGTGTGCACCAAAGAAGCCCTGTGCCGTGGGTGTTCTCAGGCTGACAGCGAAGACCTAGGTGTGTGCTGCACCCGCGCTCAGTGGTTCACACGTTGCGTGACCCCTGTGCCTTTGGAAGATATTCAGAGCGGGTGGCACCTGTGTGCTGCGAGCGCAAGAGGTGTAGAGTGTAGTGGCCTTTCACACTGGAGGAAGGGCTTGCGTCTCGTGGAGAGAACGTGTACGTCGCCCGGGAGATGGAGGCGTGCTCTTGACACCATTTCCTCTGCCTGTTTAAAACACAAGTGTTTGTACTCGATCTGGGCTGCCTGGTGAAACGCTTGGCAGTCCGCATCACCCTGAGCACCTTTCCTGAAGTTTGATTCATAGCTGGGCAAACTCGGGCTTCAGAGGCTTAGATGAGACCAAACGTGTTCAGCTTGTGGCGAAAGCCTTTGACCAGAGGCATATGCGCTTGTGCTTGCGGCGAGGGCTAGGCAAGAACGTTTACACCCTGGGTTTTTATCTTTACCCTAAGCTGTCCCTTTTGGCTGCAGCAGGCGGAGAGAACCCGCGGAGAGAGAACAGCTGAGAAGTGCATGCACAGAACAGTCACCTCGATACCAGCCCCGGGGTCCCAAGCAATGATCCTTCCCCGGAGGGTACTTAACCCACCCCGGGATTCAAGCAGGGAGTTCGCCTTGTCCAACTCGCACAGGAGACTGGCATGAGATGTAGGGTTCATCTACTTGCGTTCACACTACGTGGCCCGGAGAAGTTCTCACGGAGCCGAATCCAGCACCCTTCCTCCACCACGTGTGTACACAAAGGAGCGCTGGGCAGTGGGTGTTCTCAAGGCCAAGAGAGAAGCCCTTGTTCTGTGCTGCACCTGCTGGGTGGTTCAAAGGTTTTCTGACCTTCCTGCTGTGGAAGATTTTCAGAGCTGAGGCTACGCCTGGGCTGCGAAAGCAGAGAGGCGTAGAGGCCTTCCACACTGAAGGCGTGGGCCTGTTTCCCATGGAGAAAGTGTACGTCGCCCAACCCCCAACCCCACCCCACTCCACCCCACCCCACCTCACCCCAACCCACCCCCAGCTGGAGGCGTGCGGGTTGACACCATTTTGTCCTGCCCATGGAAAATACAAAGAGGCGTACACGATTTGGGCTGTCTGGTGAGAGAATTTTGAATCGGCGTCACCCTGAGTACCTTTCCCGAAGTTTGCTTCCTAGCTGGTTAAACTCGGCATTCAGAGGCGAGATGAGAACAAACTTGCTCCGCGTGCGGCGAACTGCCCTGATGCCCTGCCCTAAATGTTTGAGCTTCTGGCCAGCGTCACGCAAGTACTTTGACACGTAGGAGTCTCACTTTTACTCCAAGCTGTCCCTGTTGGCTGAAGCAGTCGGCGTGTCTGTATCGCAGCCTGGGAGGCCGGGCATTGGGGGAGTCTGCCAAGTGACTGGCCTCCATTTATAGCTAACTGGGAAACTGCGTCGAAGCTTTCGGGAGCCTCTTACAGGGAATGGTTGCAGTTCGGAATTGGAGACTGTGCTGGCAAACGTCAGCAGCTCCTCTCCCTCGGAGGGCTCTTGGTGTGCCGACTCCTAACAGCCAGCACGGTCCCCAGCTCGTGAACGGTCCCATTGCGAGCCGGTGTCATCCGTGAAAGAGCCACGTGAGGCTGAGCTCCAACAGTAGGGCTCCACACCTGGAGCTTTTGGGACAGGGCAGTCCTGAGCCGATGTGCCCACCAGGGGATGCGACCAAAGTTTACGTACCACAGGAAAGCGCATCAAGGCCTCGTGTTCTCTCCATGAAATGAACGTGAGCTTGAAGGGTGATGCGTCAGCGTGCACCGTGAACAGCTCGCTGGTACCCCTGTCTTTGCCCCGTCTCATGGTCTCACGCACCCGGGCTCAGTTCCATGCAGGAATGCTGAGTGGGAGCGCCAGCCTCGCTTCTGGACTCTAAATACTTCCACCCCCTAATGGCAGGTTGTATGTGTCTCTCACGTGGGGGGAGGAATGAGGTCGCCCAAAGAGGTTCTGCCATGAAAGATCTAAAGACGCACACTGCTGAGGAGCTTGTTGCTCATGGAGCGTCCCCGAAGGCCAGAAGAATGCCGAAGGTCTCTTTCAAAGCTGCCGGACGCTCTGCCGTTCTAGGCCTGAGATACGGACCTTGTGATGGCACTGTAACCCCGCAAGATTCAGGAGACATCGCCAGTGCGAGTGGCAATCCGGAAGGAAGAACCTCCAAGGCGGAGTGTCCTTTCCTGTACAAAACGGCGCCCAAGTGGCTGAGGCAGGGAGCATTTTCCTTCACAGAACCGGCATCCTCGTATGCCTGTGGGTTACTCTAAAGAAACGACACTGTGAGCAACCTCTTCGAAAAGGCCTTCGCAAGCGACTTGGAGACAACAGCAGCGCAGTGGAGGCACAGACCATTATCCTAGAGAGCAGCACAGTGTCTCTAGCAGCGATCGCTTCCCGGAGGATACTTAAGCCACACCGAGATTCCAGCAGGGAGTTTTGCCTTATAGCAGTACAACTCACTCAAGAAAGAGGGATGAGGTGTAGGGCTAATCTACGTGCGCTCACGCTCTGTGTCCCCGAGAAGGTTTCACGGAACAGAATGCATCACCGACCGCTACCACGTGTGTGCACCAAAGAAGCCCTGTGCCGTGGGTGTTCTCAGGCTGACAGCGAAGACCTAGGTGTGTGCTGCACCCGCGCTCGGTGGTTCACACGTTGCGTGACCCCTGTGCCTTTGGAAGATGTTCAGAGTGGGTGGCACCTGCGTGCTGTGAGCGCAAGAGGTGTAGAGTGTAGAGGCCTTTCACACTGGAGGAAGGGCTTGCGTCTCATGGAGAAAACGTGTACGTCGCCCGGGAGATGGAGGCGCGCTCTTGACACCATTTCCTCTGCCCGTTTAAAACACAAGTGTTTGTACTCGATCTGGGCTGCCTGGTGAAACGCTTGGCAGTCCGCATCACCCTGAGCAGCTTTCCTGAAGTTTGATTCGTAGCTGGGTAAACTCGGGCTTCAGAGGCTTAGATGAGACCAAACGTGTTCAGCTTGTGGCGAAAGCCTTTGACCAGAGGCATATACGCTTGTGCTTGGGGCGAGGGCTAGGCAAGAACGTTTACACACTGGGTTTTTATCTTTACCCTAAGCTGTCCCTTTTGGCTGCAGCAGACGGAGAGAACCCGCGGAGAGAGAACAGCTGCGAAGTGCATGCACAGAACAGTCACCTCGATACCAGCCCCGGGGTCCCAAGCAATGATCCTTCCCCGGAGGGTACTTAACCCACCCCGGGATTCAAGCAGGGAGTTCGCCTTGTCCAACTCGCACAGGAGACTGGCATGAGATGTAGGGTTCATCTACTTGCGTTCACACTACGTGGCCCGGAGAAGTTCTCACGGAGCCGAATCCAGCACCCTTCCTCCACCACGTGTGTACACAAAGGAGCGCTGGGCAGTGGGTGTTCTCAAGGCCAAGAGAGAAGCCCTTGTTCTGTGCTGCACCTGCTGGGTGGTTCAAAGGTTTTCTGACCTTCCTGCTCTGGAAGCTTTTCAGAGCTGAGTCTACGCCTGGGCTGCGAAAGCAGAGAGGCGTAGAGTCCTTCCACACTGAAGGCGTGGGCCTGTTTCCCATGGAGAAAGTGTACGTCACCCAACCCCCACCCCCACCCCACCCCACCCCACCCCACCCCACCCCAAACCACCCCCAGCTGGAGGCGTGCGGGTTGACACCATTTTGTCCTGCCCATGGAAAATACAAAGAGGCGTACACGATTTGGGCTGTCTGATGAGAGAATTCTGAATCGGCGGCACCCTGAGTACCTTTCCCGAAGTTTGCTTCCTAGCTGGTTAAACTCGGCATTCAGAGGCGAGATGAGAACAAACTTGCTCCACGTGCGGCGAAGTGCCCTGATGCCCTGCCCTAAATGTTTGAGCTTCTGGCCAGCGTCACGCAAGTACTTTGACACGTAGGGGTCTCACTTTTACTCCAAGCTGTCCCTGTTGGCTGAAGCAGTCGGCGTGTCTGTATCGCAGCCTGGGAGGCCGGGCGTTGGGGGTGTCTGCCAAATGACTGGCCTCCATTTATAGCTAACTGAGAAACTGCGTCAAAGATTTTGGGAGCCTCTTACAGGGAATGGTTGCAGTTGGGAATTGGAGACTGTGCTGGCAAATGACAGCAGCTCCTCTCCCTCGGAGGGCTCTTGGTGTGCCGACTCCTAACAGCCAGCACGGTCCCCAGCTCGTGAACGGTCCCATTGCGAGCCGGTCTCGTCCGAGAAAGAGCCACGTGAGGCTGAGCTCCAACAGTCGGGCTCCACACCTGGAGCCTTTGGGACAGGGCAGTCCTGAGCCGATGTGCCCACCAGGGGACGCGACCAAAGTTTACGTACCACAGGAAAGCGCATCAAGGCCTCGTGTTCTCTCCATGAAATGAACGTGAGCTTGAAGGGTGATGCGTCAGCGTGCACCGTGAACAGCTCACTGGTACGCCTGTCTTTGCCCCCTCTCACGGTCTCACGCACTCGGGCTCAGTTCCGTGCAGGAATGCTGAGTGGGGCGCCAGCCTCGCTTCTGGACTCTAAAGCCTTCCACCCCCTAATGGCAGGTTGTGTGTGTCTCTCACGTGGGGGGAGGAATGAGGTCGCCCAAAGAGGTTCTGCCATGAAAGATCTAATGACGCACGCTGCTGAGGAGCTTGTTGCTCATGGAGCGTCCCCGAAGGCCAGAAGAATGCCGACGGTCTCTTTCAAAGCTGCCGGATGCTCTGCCATTCTAGGCCTGAGATACGGACCTTGTGACGGCACTGTAACCCCGCGAGATTCAGGAGACATCGCCAGTGTGAGTGGCAATCCGGAAGGAAGAACCTCCAAGGCGGTGTGTCCTTTCCTGTACAAAACGGCGCCCAAGTGGCTGAGGCAGGGAGCATTTTCCTTCACAGAACCGGCATCCTCGTATGCCTGTGGGTTACTCTAAAGAAACGACACTGTGAGCAACCTCTTTGAAAAGGCCTTCGCAAGCGACTTGGAGACAACAGCAGCGCAGTGGAGGCACCGACCATTATCCTAGAGAGCAGCACAGTGTCTCTAGCAGCGATCGCTTCCCGGAGGATACTTAAGCCACACCGAGATTCCAGCAGGGAGTTTTGCCTTATAGCAGTACAACTCACTCAAGAAAGAGGGATGAGGTGTAGGGCTAATCTACGTGCGCTCACGCTCTGTGTCCCCGAGAAGGTTTCACGGAGCAGAATGCATCACCGACCGCTACCACGTGTGTGCACCAAAGAAGCCCTGTGCCGTGGGTGTTCTCAGGCCGACAGCGAAGACCTAGGTGTGTGCTGCACCCGCGCTCGGTGGTTCACACGTCGCGTGACCCCTGTGCCTTTGGAAGATGTTCAGAGCGGGTGGCACCTGCGTGCTGCGAGCGCAAGAGGTGTAGAGTGTAGAGGCCTTTCACACTGGAGGAATGGCTTGCGTCTCATGGAGAGAACGTGTACGTCGCCCGGGAGATGGAGGCGCACTGTTGACACCATTTCCTCTGCCCGTTTAAAACACAAGTGTTTGTACTCGATCTGGGCTGCCTGGTGAAACGCTTGGCAGTCCGCATCACCCTGAGCACCTTTCCTGAGGTTTGATTCGTAGCTGGGTAAACTCGGGCTTCAGAGGCTTAGATGAGACCAAACGTGTTCAGCTTGTGGCGAAAGCCTTTGACCAGAGGCATATACGCTTGTGCTTGGGGCGAGGGCTAGGCAAGAACGTTTACACCCTGGGTTTTTATCTTTACCCTAAGCTGTCCCTTTTGGCTGCAGCAGGAGGAGTGAACCCGCGGAGAGAGAACAGCTGCGAAGTGGATGCACAGAACAGTCACCTCGATACCAGCCCCGGGGTCCCAAGCAACGATCCTTCCCCGGAGGGTACTTAACCCACCCCGGGATTCAAGCAGGGAGTTCGCCTTGTCCAACTCACACAGGAGACTGGCATGAGATGTAGGGCTCATCTACTTGCGTTCACACTACGTGGCCCGGAGAAGTTCTCACGGAGTCGAATGCAGCACCCTTCCTCCACCACGTGTGTACACAAAGGAGCGCTGGGCAGTGGGTGTTGTCAAGGCCAAGAGAGAAGCCCTTGTTCTGTGCTGCACCTGCTGGGTGGTTCAAAGGTTTTCTGACCTTCCTGCTCTGGAAGCTTTTCAGAGCTGAGGCTACGCCTGGGCTGCGAAAGCAGAGAGGCGTAGAGGCCTTCCACACTGAAGGCGTGGGCCTGTTTCCCATGGAGAAAGTGTACGTCGCCCAACCCCCACCCCCACCCCACCCAACCCCACCCCACCCCACCCCACCCCAACCCACCCCCAGCTGGAGGCGTGCGGGTTGACACCATTTTGTCCTGCCTATGGAAAATACAAAGAGGCGTACACGATTTGGGCTGTCTGGTGAGAGAATTTTGCATCGGCGGCACCATGAGTACATTTCCCCAAGTTTGCTTCCTAGCTGTTTAAACTCGGCATTCAGAGGCGAGATGAGAACAAACTTGCTCCACGTGCGGCGAAGTGCCCTGATGCCCTGCCCTAAATGTTTGAGCTTCTGGCCAGCGTCACACAATTACTTTGACACGTAGGAGTATCACTTTTACTCCAAGCTGTCCCTGTTGGCTGAAGCAGTCGGCGTGTCTGTATCGCAGCCTGGGAGGCCGGGCGTTGGGGGAGTCTGCCAAGTGACTGGCCTCCATTTATAGCTAACTGAGAAACTGCGTCGAAGATTTTGGGAGCCTCTTACAGGGAATGGTTGCAGTTGGGAATTGGAGACTGTGCTGGCAAACGTCAGCAGCTCCTCTCCTTCGGAGGGCTCTTGGTGTGCCGACTCCTAACAGCCAGCATGGTCCCCAGCTCGTGAACGGTCCCATTGCGAGCCGGTCTCGTCCGTGAAAGAGCCACGTGAGGCTGAGCTCCAACAGTCGGGCTCCACACCTGGAGCCTTTGGGACAGGGCAGTCCTGAGCCGATGTGCCCACCAGGGGACGCGACCAAAGTTTACCTACCACAGGAAAGCGCATCAAGGCCTCGTGTTCTCTCCATGAAATGAACGTGAGCTTGAAGTGTGATGCGTCAGCGTGCACCGTGAACAGCTCGCTGGTACGCCTGTCTTTGCCCCCTCTCACGGTCTCACGCACCCGGGCTCAGTTCCGTGCAGGAATGCTGAGTGGGAGCGCCAGCCTCGCTTCTGGACTCTAAAGCCTTCCACCCCCTAATGGCAGGTTGTGTGTGTCTCTCACGTCGGGGGAGGAATGAGGTCGCCCACAGAGGTTCTGCCATGAAAGATCTAAAGACGCACGCTGCTGAGGAGCTTGTTCCTCATGGAGCGTCCCGGAAGGCCAGAAGAATGCCAAAGGTCTCTTTCAAAGCTGCCGGACGCTCTGCCATTCTAGGCCTGAGATACGGACCTTGTGACGGCACTGTAACCCCGCGAGATTCAGGAGACATCGCCAGTGCGAGTGGCAATCCGGAAGGAAGAACCTTCAAGGCGGAGTGTCCTTTCCTGTACAAAACGGCGCCCAAGTGGCTGAGGCAGGGAGCATTTTCTTTCACAGAACCGGCATCCTTGTATGCCTGTGGGTTACTCTAAAGAAACGACACTGTGAGCAACCTCTTCGAAAAGGCCTTCGCAAGCGACTTGGAGACAACAGCAGCGCAGTGGAGGCACAGACCATTATCCTAGAGAGCAGCACAGTGTCTCTAGCAGCGATCACTTCCCGGAGGATACTTAAGCCTCACCGAGATTCCAGCAGGGAGTTTTGCCTTATAGCAGTACAACTCACTCAAGAAAGAGGGATGAGGTGTAGGGTTAATCTACGTGCGCTCACGCTCTGTGTCCCCGAGAAGGTTTCACGGAGCAGAATGCATCACCGACCGCTACCACGTGTGTGCACCAAAGAAGCCCTGTGCCGTGGGTGTTCTCAGGCCGACAGCGAAGACCTAGGTGTGTGCTGCACCCGCGCTCGGTGGTTCACACGTTGCGTGACCCCTGTGCCTTTGGAAGATGTTCAGAGCGGGTGGCACCTGCGTGCTGCGAGCGCAAGAGGTGTAGAGTGTAGAGGCCTTTCACACTGGAGGAAGGGCTTGCGTGTCGTGGAGAGAACGTGTACGTCGCCCGGGAGATGGAGGCGCACTCTTGACACCATTTCCTCTGCCCGTTTAAAACACAAGTGTTTGTACTCGATCTGGGCTGCCTGGTGAAACGCTTGGCAGTCCGCATCACCCTGAGCACCTTTCCTGAAGTTTGATTCGTAGCTGGGTAAACTCGGGCTTCAGAGTCTTAGATGAGACCAAACGTGTTCAGCTTGTGGCGAAAGCCTTTGACCAGAGGCATATACGCTTGTGCTTGGGGCGAGGGCTAGGCAAGAACGTTTACACCCTGGGTTTTTATCTTTACCCTAAGCTGTCCCTTTTGGCTGCAGCAGGTGGAGAGAATCCGCGGAGAGAGAACAGCTGCGAAGTGGATGCACAGAACAGTCACCTCGATACCAGCCCCGGGGTCCCAAGCAACGATCCTTCCCCGGAGGGTACTTAACCCACCCCGGGATTCAAGCAGGGAGTTCGCCTTGTCCAACTCGCACAGGAGACTGGCATGAGATGTAGGGCTCATCTACTTGCGTTCACACTACGTGGCCCGGAGAAGTTCTCACGGAGCAGAATCCAGCACCCTTCCTCCACCACGTGTGTACACAAAGGAGCGCTGGGCAGTGGGTGTTCTCAAGGCCAAGAGAGAAGCCCTTGTTCTGTGCTGCACCTGCTGGGTGGTTCAAAGGTTTTCTGACCTTCCTGCTCTGGAAGCTTTTCAGAGCTGAGGCTACGCCTGGGCTGCGAAAGCAGAGAGGCGTAGAGGCCTTTCACACTGAAGGCGTGGGCCTGTTTCCCATGGAGAAAGTGCACGTCGCCCAACCCCCAACCCACCCCACCCCACCCCACCCCACCCCACCCCAAACCACCCCCAGCTGGAGGCGTGCGGGTTGACACCATTTTGTCCTGCCCATGGAAAATACAAAGAGGCGTACACGATTTGGGCTGTCTGGTGAGAGAATTTTGAATCGGCGGCACCCTGAGTACCTTTCCCGAAGTTTGCTTCCTAGCTGGTTAAACTCGGCATTCAGAGGCGAGATGAGAACAAACTTGCTCCGCGTGCGGCGAAGTGCCCTGATGCCCTGCACTAAATGTTTGAGCTTCTGGTCAGCGTCACACAAGTACTTTGACACGTAGGAGTCTCACTTTTACTCCAAGCTGTCCCTGTTGGCTGAAGCAGTCGGCGTGTCTGTATCGCAGCCTGGGAGGCCGGGTGTTGGGGGAGTCTGCCAAGTGACTGGCCTCCATTTATAGCTAACTGAGAAACTGCGTCGAAGCTTTCGGGAGCCTCTTACAGGGAATGGTTGCAGTTGGGAATTGGAGACTGTGCTGGCAAACGTCAGCAGCTCCTCTCCCTCGGAGGGCTCTTGGTGTGCCGACTCCTAACAGCCAGCACGGTCCCCAGCTCGTGAACGGTCCCATTGCGAGCCGGTCTCGTCCGTGAAAGAGCCATGTGAGGCTGAGCTCCAACAGTCGGGCTCCACACCTGGAGCCTTTGGGACAGGGCAGTCCTGAGCCGATGTGCCCACCAGGGGACGTGACCAAAGTTTACGTACCACAGGAAAGCGCATCAAGGCCTCGTGTTCTCTCCATGAAATGAACGAGAGCTTGAAGGGTGATGCGTCAGCGTGCACCGTGAACAGCTCACTGGTACGCCTGTCTTTGCCCCCTCTCACGGTCTCACGCACCCGGGCTCAGTTCGGTGCAGGAATGCTGAGGGGGAGCGTCAGCCTCGCTTCTGGACTCTAAAGCCTTCCACCCCCTAATGGCAGGTTGTGTGTGTCTCTCACGTGGGGGGAGGAATGAGGTCGCCCACAGAGGTTCTGCCATGAAAGATCTAAAGACGCACGCTGCTGAGGAGCTTGTTCCTCATGGAGCGTGCCCGAAGGCCAGAAGAATGCTGACGGTCTCTTTCAAAGCTGCCGGACGCTCTGCCATTCTAGGACTGAGATACGGACCTTGTGACGGCACTGTAACCCTGCGAGATTCAGGAGACATCGCCAGTGCGAGTGGCAATCCGGAAGGAAGAACCTCCAAGGCGGAGTGTCCTTTCCTGTACAAAACGGCGCCCAAGTGGCTGAGGCAGGGAGCATTTTCCTTCACAGAACCGGCATCCTCGTATGCCTGTGGGTTACTCTAAAGAAACGACACTGTGAGCAACCTCTTCGAAAAGGCCTTCACAAGCGACTTGGAGACAACAGCAGCGCAGTGGAGGCACAGACCATTATCCTAGAGAGCAGCACAGTGTCTCTAGCAGCGATCGCTTCCCGGAGGATACTTAAGCCACACCGAGATTCCAGCAGGGAGTTTTGCCTTATAGCACTACAACTCACTCAAGAAAGAGGGATGAGGTGTAGGGCTAATCTACGTGCGCTCACGCTCTGTGTCCCCGAGAAGGTTTCACGGAGCAGAATGCATCACCGACCGCTACCACGTGTGTGCACTAAAGAAGCCCTGTGCCGTGGGTGTTCTCAGGCCAACAGTGAAGACCTAGGTGTGTGCTGCACCCACGCTCGGTGGTTCACACGTTGCGTGACCCCTGTGCCTTTGGAAGATGTTCAGAGCGGGTGGCACCTGCGTGCTGCGAGCGCAAGAGGTGTAGAGTGTAGAAGCCTTTCACACTGGAGGAAGGGCTTGCGTCTCGTGGAGAGACCGTGTACGTCGCCCGGGAGATGGAGGCGCGCTCTTGACACCATTTCCTCTGCCCGTTTAAAACACAAGTGTTTGTACTCGATCTGGGCTGCCTGGTGAAACGCTTGGCAGTCCGCATCATCCTGAGCACCTTTCCTGAAGTTTGATTCATAGCTGGGTAAACTCGGGCTTCAGAGGTTTATATGAGACCAAACGTGTTCAGCTTGCGGCGAAAGCCTTTGACCAGAGGCATATACGCTTGTGCTTGGGGCGAGGGCTAGGCAAGAACGTTTACACACTGGGTTTTTATCTTTACCCTAAGCTGTCCCTTTTGGCTGCAGCAGGAGGAGAGAACCCGCGGAGAGAGAACAGCTGCGAAGTGGATGCACAGAACAGTCACCTCGATACCAGCCCCGGGGTCCCAAGCAACGATCCTTCCCCGGAGGGTACTTAACCCACCCCGGGATTCAAGCAGGGAGTTCGCCTTGTCCAACTCGCACAGAAGACTGGCATGAGATGTAGGGCTCATCAACTTGCGTTCACACTACGTGGCCCGGAGAAGTTCTCACGGAGCCGAATCCAGCACCCTTCCTTCACCACGTGTGTACACAAAGGAGCGCTGGGCAGTGGGTGTTCTCAAGGCCAAGAGAGAAGCCCTTGTTCTGTGCTGCACCTGCTGGGTGGTTCAAAGTTTTTCTGACCTTCCTGCTCTGGAAGCTTTTCAGAGCTGAGGCTACGCCTGGGCTGCGAAAGCAGAGAGGCGTAGAGGCCTTTCACACTGAAGGCGTGGGCCTGTTTCCCATGGAGAAAGTGTACGTCGCCCAACCGCCACACCCGCCCCACCCCACCCCAACCAACCCCACCCCAACCCACCCCCAGCTGGAGGCGTGCGGGTTGACACCATTATGTCCTGCCCATGGAAAATACAAAGAGGCGTACACGATTTGGGCTGACTGGTGAGAGAATTTTGAATCGGCGGCACCCTGAGTACCTTTCCCGAAGTTTGCTTCCTAGCTGGTTAAACTCGGCATTCAGAGGCAAGATGAGAACAAACTTGCTCCGCGTGCGGCGAAGTGCCCTGATGCCCTGCCCTAAATGTTTGAGCTTCTGGCCAGCGTCACGCAAGTACTTTGACACGTAGGATTCTCACTTTTACTCCAAGCTGTCCCAGTTGGCTGAAGCAGTCGGCGTGTCTGTATCGCAACCTGGGAGGCCGGGCGTTGCGTGAGTCTGCCAAGTGACTGGCCTCCATTTATAGCTAACTGAGAAACTGCGTCGAAGCTTTCGGGAGCCTCTTACAGGGAATGGTTGCAGTTGGGAATTGGAGACTGTGCTGGCAAACGTCAGCAGCTCCTCTCCCTCGGAGGGCTCTTGGTGTGCCGACTCCTAACAGCCAGCACGGTCCCCAGCTCGTGAACGGTCCCATTGCGAGCCGGTCTCGTCCGTGAAAGAGCCATGTGAGGCTGAGCTCCAACAGTCGGGCTCCACACCTGGAGCCTTTGGGACAGGGCAGTCCTGAGCCGATGTGCCCAACAGGGGACGCGACCAAAGTTTACGTACCACAGGAAAGCGCATCAAGGCCTCGTGTTCTCTCCATGAAATGAACGTGAGCTTGAAGGGTGATGCGTCAGCGTGCACCGTGAACAGCTCGCTGGTACGCCTGTCTTTGCCCCCTCTCACGGTCTCACGCACCCGGGCTCAGTTCTGTGCAGGAATGCTGAGTGGGAGGGCCAGCCTCGCTTCTCGACTCTAAAGACTTCCACGCCCTAATGGCAGGTTGTGTGTGTCTCTCACGTGGGGGGAGGAATGAGGTCGCCCACAGAGGTTCTGCCATGAAAGATCTAAAGACGCATGCTGCTGAGGAGCTTGTTCCACATGGAGCGTCCCCGAAGGCCAGAAGAATGCCGATGGTCTCTTTCAAAGCTGCCAGATGCTCTGCCGTTCTAGGCCTGAGATACGGACCTTGTGACGGCACTGTAACCTCGCAAGATTCAGGAGACATCGCCAGTTCGAGTTGCAATCCGGAAGGAAGAACCTCCAAGGCGGAGTGTCCTTTCCTGTACAAAACGGCGCCCAAGTGGCTGAGGCAGGGAGCATTTTCCTTCACAGAACCGGCATCCTCATATGCCTGTGGGTTACTCTAAAGAAACGACACTGTGAGCAACCTCTTCGAAAAGGCCTTCGCAAGCGACTTGGAGACAACAGCAGCGCAGTGGAGGCACAGACCATTATCCTAGAGAGCAGCACAGTGTCTCTAGCAGCGATCGCTTCCCGGAGGATACTTAAGCCACACCGAGATTCCAGCAGGGAGTTTTGCCTTGTAGCAGTACAACTGACTCAAGAAAGAGGGATGAGGTGTAGGGCTAATCTACGTGTGCTCACGCTCTGTGTCCCCCAGAAGGTTTCACGGAGCAGAATGCATCACCGACCGCTACCACGTGTGTGCACAAAAGAAGCCCTGTGCCGTGGGTGTTCTCAGGCCGACAGCGAAGAACTAGGTGTGTGTTGCACCAGCGCTCGGTGGTTCACACGTTGCGTGACCCCTGTGCTTTTGGAAGGTGTTCAGAGCGGGTGGCACCTGCGTGCTGCGAGCGCAAGAGGTGTAGAGTGTAGAGGCCTTTCACACTGGAGGAAGGGCTTGCATCTCATGGAGAGAATGTGTACGTCACCCGGGAGATGGAGGCGCGCTCTTGACACCATTTCCTCTGCCCGTTTAAAACAAAAGTGTTTGTACTCGATCTGGGCTGCCTGGTGAAACGCTTGGCAGTCCGCATCACCCTGAGCACCTTTCCTGAAGTTTGATTCGTAGCTGGGTAAACTCGGGCTTCAGAGGCTTAGATGAGACCAAACGTGTTCAGCTTGTGGCGAAAGCCTTTGACCAGAGGCATATACGCTTGTGCTTGGGGCGAGGGCTAGGCAAGAACGTTTACACACTGGGTTTTTATCTTTACCCTAAGCTGTCCCTTTTGGCTGCAGCAGGAGGAGAAAACCCGCGGAGAGAGAACAGCTGCGAAGTGGATGCACAGAACAGTCAGCTCAATACCAGCCACGGGGTCCCAAGCAACGATCCTTCCCCGGAGGGTACTTAACCCACCCCGGGATTCAAGCAGGGAGTTCGCCTTGTCCAACTCGCACAGGAGACTGGCATGAGATGTAGGGCTCATCTACTTGCATTCACACTACGTGGCCCGGAGAAGTTCTCACGGAGCCGAATCCAGCACCCTTCCTCCACCACGTGTGTACACAAAGGAGCGCTGGGCAGTGGGTGTTCTCAAGGCCAAGAGAGAAGCCCTTGTTCTGTGCTGCACCTGCTGGGTGGTTCAAAGGTTTTCTGACCTTCCTGCTCTGGAAGCTTTTCAGAGCTGAGGCTACGCCTGGGCTGCGAAAGCAGAGAGGAGTAGAGGCCTTTCACACTGAAGGCGTGGGCCTGTTTCCCATGGAGAAAGTGTACGTCGCCCAACACCCACCCCCACCCCACCCCACCCCACCCCACCCCACCCCAACCCAACCCACCCCCAGCTGGAGGCGTGCGGGTTGACACCATTTTGTCCTGCCCATGGAAAATACAAAGAGGTGTACACGATTTGGGCTGTCTGGTGAGAGAATTTTGAATCGGCGGCACCCTGAGTACCTTTCCCGAAGTTTGCTTCCTAGCTGGTTAAACTTGGCATTCAGAGGCGAGATGAGAACAAACTTGCTCCGCGTGCGGCGAAGTGCCCTGATGCCCTGCCCTAAATGTTTGAGCTTCTGGTCAGCGTCACGCAAGTACTTTGACACGTAGGAGTCTCACTTTTACTCCAAGCTGTCCCTGTTGGCTGAAGCAGTCGGCGTGTCTGTATCGCAGCCTGGGAGGCCGGGCGTTGGGGGAGTCTGCCAAGTGACTGAACTCAATTTATAGCTAACTGAGAAACTGCGTCGAAGCTTTCGGGAGCCTCTTACAGGGAATGGTTGCAGTTAGGAATTGGAGACTGTGCTGGCAAACGTCAGCAGCTCCTCTCCCTCGGAGGGCTCTTGGTGTGCCGACTCCTAACAGCCAGCACGGTCCCCAGCTCGTGAACGGTCCCATTGTGAGCCGGTGTCATCCATGAAAGAGCCACGTGAGGCTGAGCTCCAACAGTCGGGCTCCACACCTGGAGCCTTTGGGACAGGGCAGTCCTGAGCCGATGTGCCCACCAGGGGACGCGACCAAAGTTTACGTACCACAGGACAGCGCATCAAGGCCTCGTGTTCTCTCCATGAAATGAACGTGAGCTTGAAGGGTGATGCGTCAGCGTGCACCGTGAACAGCTCGCTGGTACGCCTGTCTTTGCCCCCTCTCACGGTCTCACGCACCCGGGCTCAGTTCTGTGCAGGAATGCTGAGTGGGAGCGCCAGCCTCGCTTCTGGACTCTAAAGACTTCCACGCCCTAATGGCAGGTTGTGTGTGTCTCTCACGTGGGGGGAGGAATGAGGTCGCCCACAGAGGTTCTGCCATGAAAGATCTAAAGACGCACGCTGCTGAGGAGCTTGTTCCTCATGGAGCGTCCCCGAAGGCCAGAAGAATGCCGATGGTCTCTTTCAAAGCTGCCAGATGCTCTGCCGTTCTAGGCCTGAGATACGGACCTTGTGGTGGCAATGTAACCACGCAAGATTCAGGAGACATCGCCAGTGCGAGTTGCAATCCGGAAGGAAGAACCTCCAAGGCGGAGTGTCCTTTCCTATACAAAACGGCGCCCAAGTGGCTGAGGCAGGGAGCATTTTCCTTCACAGAACCGGCATCCTCATATGCCTGTGGGTTACTCTAAAGAAACGACACTGTGAGCAACCTCTTCGAAAAGGCCTTCGCAAGCGACTTGGAGACAACAGCAGCGCAGTGGAGGCACAGACCATTATCCTAGAGAGCAGCACAGTGTCTCTAGCAGCGATCGCTTCCCGGAGGATACTTAAGCCACACCGAGATTCCAGCAGGGAGTTTTGCCTTGTAGCAGTACAACTCACTCAAGAAAGAGGGATGAGGTGTAGGGCTAATCTACGTGCGCTCACGCCATGTGTCCCCCAGAAGGTTTCACGGAGCAGAATGCATCACCGACCGCTACCACGTGTGTGCACCAAAGAAGCCCTGTGCCGTGGGTGTTCTCAGGCCGACAGCGAAGACCTAGGTGTGTGCTGCACCCGCGCTCGGTGGTTCACACGTTGCATGACCCCTGTGCCTTTGGAAGATGTTCAGAGCGGGTGGCACCTGCGTGCTGCGAGCGCAAGAGGTGTAGAGTGTAGAGGCCTTTCACACTGGAGGAAGGGCTTGCGTCTCGTGGAGAGAACGTGTACGTCGCCCGGGAGATGGAGGCGCGCTCTTGACACCATTTCCTCTGCCTGTTTAAAACACAAGTGTTTGTACTCGGTCTGGGCTGCCTGGTGAAACGCTTGGCAGTCCGCATCACCCTGAGCACCTTTCCTGAAGTTTGATTCGTAGCTGGGTAAACTCGGGCTTCAGAGGCTTAGATGAGACCAAACGTGTTCAGCTTGTGGCGAAAGCCTTTGACCAGAGGCATATATGCTTGTGCTTGGGGCGAGGGCTAGGCAAGAACGTTTACACCCTGGGTTTTTATCTTTACCCTAAGCTGTCCCTTTTGGCTGCAGCAGGCGGAGAGAACCCGCGGAGAGAGAACAGCTGCGAAGTGGATGCACAGAACAGTCACCTCGATACCAGCCCCGGGGTCCCAAGCAACGATCCTTCCCCGGAGGGTACTTAACCCACCCCGGGATTCAAGCAGGGAGTTCGCCTTGTCCAACTCGCACAGGAGACTGGCATGAGATGTAGGGCTCATCTACTTGCGTTCACACTACGTGGCCCGGAGAAGTTCTCACGGAGCCGAATCCAGCACCCTTCCTCCACCACGTGTGTACACAAAGGAGCGCTGGGCAGTGGGTGTTTTCAAGGCCAAGAGAGAAGCCCTTGTTCTGTGCTGCACCTGCTGGGTGGTTCAAAGGTTTTCTGACCTTCCTACTCTGGAAACTTTTCAGAGCTGAGGCTACGCCTGGGCTGCGAAAGCAGAGAGGCATAGAGGCCTTTCACACTGAAGGCGTGGGCCTGTTTCCCATGGAGAAAGTGTACGTCGCCCAACCCCCACCCCCACCCCACCCCACCCCACCCCACCCCACCCCAACCCACCCCCAGCTGGTGGCGTGCGGGTTGACACCATTTTGTCCTGCCCATGGAAAATACAAAGAGGCGTACATGATTTGGGCTGTCTGGTGAGAGAATTTTGAATCGGCGGCACCCTGAGTACCTTTCCCGAAGTTTGCTTCCTAGCTGGTTAAACTCGGCATTCAGAGGCGAGATGAGAACAAACTTGCTCTGCGTGCGGCGAAGTGCCCTGATGCCCTGCCCTAAATGTTTGAGCTTCTGGCCAGCGTCACGCAAGTACTTTGACACGTAGGAGTCTCACGTTTACTCCAAGCTGTCCCTGTTGGCTGAAGCAGTTGGCGTGTCTGTATCGCAGCCTGGGAGGCCGGGCGTTGGGGGAGTCTGCCAAGTGACTGGCCTCCATTTATAGCTAACTGAGAAACTGCGTCGAAGCTTTCGGGAGCCTCTTACAGGGAATGGTTGCAGTTGGGAATTGGAGACTGTGCTGGCAAACGTCAGCAGCTCCTCTCCCTCGGAGGGCTCTTGGTGTGCCGACTCCTAACAGCCAGCACGGTCCCCAGCTCGTGAACGGTCCCATTGCGAGCCGGTCTCGTCCGTGAAAGAGCCACGTGAGGCTGAGCTCCAACAGTCGGGCTCCACACCTGGAGCCTTTGGGACAGGGCAGTCCTGAGCCGATGTGCCCACCAGGGGACGTGACCAAAGTTTATGTACCACAGGAAAGCGCATCAAGGCCTCGTGTTCTCTCCATGAAATGAACGTGAGCTTGAAGGGTGATGCATCAGCGGGCACCGTGAACAGCCCGCTGGTACGCCTGTCTTTGCCCCCTCTCACGGTCTCACGCACCCGGGCTCAGTTCCGTGCAGGAATGCTGAGTGGGAGCGCCAGCCTCGCTTCTGGACTCTAAAGCCTTCCACCCCCTAATGGCAGGTTGTGTGTGTCTCTCACGTGGGGGGAGGAATGAGGTCGCCCACAGAGGTTCTGCCATGAAAAATCTAAAGACGCACGCTGCTGAGGAGCTTGTTCCTCATGGAGCGTCCCCGAAGGCCAGAAGAATGCCGAAGGTCTCTTTCAAAGCTGCCGGACGCTCTGCCTTTCTAGGCCTGAGATACGGACCTTGTGACGGCACTGTAACCCCGTGAGATTCAGGAGACATCGCCAGTGCGAGTGGCAAGCCGGAAGGAAGAACCTCCAAGGCGGAGTGTCCTTTCCTGTAAAAAACGGCGCCCAAGTGGCTGAGGCAGGGAGCATTTTCCTTCACAGAACCGGCATCCTCGTATGCCTGTGGGTTACTCTAAAGAAACGACACTGTGAGCAACCTCTTCGAAAAGGCCTTCGCAAGCGACTTGGAGACAACAGCAGCGCAGTGGAGGCACAGACCATTATCCTAGAGAGCAGCACAGTGTCTCTAGCAGCGATCGCTTCCCGGAGGATACTTAAGCCACACCGAGATTCCAGCAGGGAGTTTTGCCTTATAGCAGTACAACTCACTCAAGAAAGAGGGATGAGGTGTAGGGCTAATCTACGTGCGCTCACGCTCTGTGTCCCCGAGAAGGTTTCACGTAGCAGAATGCATCACCGACCGCTACCACGTGTGTGCACCAAAGAAGCCCTGTGCCGTGGGTGTTCTCAGGCCGACAGCGAAGACCTAGGTGTGTGCTGCACCCGCGCTCGGTGGTTCACACATTGCGTGACCCCTGTGCCTTTGGAAGATGTTCAGAGCGGGTGGCACCTGCGTGCTGCGAGCGCAAGAGGTGTAGAGTGTAGAGGCCTTTCACACTGGAGGAAGGGCTTGCGTCTCGTGGAGAGAACGTGTACGTCGCCCGGGAGATGGAGGCGCGCTCTTGACACTATTTCCTCTGCCCGTTTGAAACACAAGTGTTTGTACTCGATCTGGGCTGCCTGGTGAAACGCTTGGCAGTCCGCATCACCCTGAGCACCTTTCCTGAAGTTTGATTCGTAGCTGGGTAAACTCGGGCTTCAGAGGCTTAGATGAGACCAAACGTGTTCAGCTTGTGGCGAAAGCCTTTGACCAGAGGCATATACGCTTGTGCTTGGGGCAAGGGCTAGGCAAGAACGTTTACACCCTGGGTTTTTATCTTTACCCTAAGCTGTCCCTTTTGGCTGCAGCAGGGGGAGAGAACCCGCGGAGAGAGAACAGCTGCGAAGTGGATGCACAGAACACTCACCTCGATACCAGCCCCGGGGTCCCAAGCAACGATCCTTCCCCGGAGGGTACTTAACCCACCCCGGGATTCAAGCAGGGAGTTCGCCTTGTCCAACTCGCACAGGAGACTGGCATGAGATGTAGGGCTCATCTACTTGCGTTCACACTACGTGGACCGGAGAAGTTCTCACGGAGCCGAATCCAGCACCCTTCCTCCACCACGTGTGTACACAAAGGAGCGCTGGGAAGTGGGTGTTCTCAAGGCCAAGAGAGAAGCCGTTGTACTGTGCTGCACCTGCTGGGTGGTTCAAAGGTTTTCTGACCTTCCTGCTCTGGCAGCTTTTCAGAGCTGAGGCTACGCCTGGGCTGCGAAAGCAGAGAGGCGTAGAGGCCTTTCACACTGAAGGTGTGGGCCTGTTTCCCATGGAGAAAGTGTACGTCGCCCAACCCTCACGCCCACCTCAACCCACCCCACCTCACCCCCACCCCACCCCACCCCACCCCACCCCACCAAACCCACCCCCAGCTGGAGGCGTGCGTGTTGACACCATTTTGTCCTGCCCATGGAAAATACAAAGAGGCGTACACGATTTGGGCTGTCTGGTGAGAGAATTTTGAATCGGCGGCACCCTGAGTACCTTTCCCGAAGTTTGCTTCCTAGCTGGTTAAACTCGGCATTCAGAGGCGAGATGAGAACAAACTTGCTCTGCGTGCGGCGAAGTGCCCTGATGCCCTGCCCTAAATGTTTGAGCTTCTGGCCAGCGTCACGCAAGTACTTTGACACGTAGGAGTCTCACGTTTACTCCAAGCTGTCCCTGTTGGCTGAAGCAGTCGGCGTGTCTGTATCGCAGCCTGGGAGGCCGGGCATTGGGGGAGTCTGCCAAGTGACTGGCCTCCATTTATAGCTAACTGAGAAACTGTGTCGAAGCTTTCGGGAGCCTCTTACAGGGAATGGTTGCAGTTCGGAATTGGAGACTGTGCTGGCAAACGTCAGCAGCTCCTCTCCCTCAGAGGGCTCTTGGTGTGCCAACTCCTAACAGCCAGCACGGTCCCCAGCTCGTGAACGGTCCCATTGCGAGCCGGTCTCATCCGTGAAAGAGCCACGTGAGGCTGAGCTCCAACACTTGGGCTCCACACCTGGAGACTTTGGGACAGGGCAGTCCTGAGCCGATGTGCCCACCAGGGGACGCGACCAAAGTTTACGTACCACAGGAAAGCGCATCAAGGCCTCGTGTTCTCTCCATGAAATGAACGTGAGCTTGAAGGGTGATGCGTCAGCGTGCACCGTGAACAGCTCGCTGGTACGCCTGTCTTTGCCCCCTCTCACGGTCTCACGCACCCGGGCTCAGTTCCGTGCAGGAATGCTGCGTGGGAGCGCCAGCCTCGCTTCTGGACTCTAAAGCCTTCCACCCCCTAATGGCAGGTTGTGTGTGTCTCTCACGTGGGGGGAGGAATGAGGTCGCCCACAGAGGTTCTGCCATGAAAGATCTAAAGACGCACGCTGCTGAGGAGCTTGTTCCTCATGGAGCGTCCCCGAAGGCCAGAAGAATGCCGACGGTCTCTTTCAAAGCTGCCGGACGCTCTGCCGTTCTAGGCCTGAGATACGGACCTTGTGACGGCAGTGTAACCCCGCGAGATTCAGGAGACATCGCCAGTGCGAGTGGCAATCCGGAAGGAAGAACCTCCAAGGCGGAGTGTCCTTTCCTGTACAAAACGGCGCCCAAGTGGCTGAGGCAGGGAGCATTTTCCTTCACAGAACCGGCATCCTCGTATGCCTGTGGGTTACTCTAAAGAAACGACACTGTGAGCAACCTCTTCGAAAAGGCCTTCGCAAGTGACTTGGGGACAACAGCAGCGCAGTGGAGGCACAGACCATTATCCTAGAGAGCAGCACAGTGTCTCTAGCAGCGATCGCTTCCCGGAGGATACTTAAGCCACACCGAGATTCCAGCAGGGAGTTTTGCCTTATAGCAGTACAACTCACTCAAGAAAGAGGGATGAGGTGTAGCGCTAATCTACGTGCGCTCACGCTCTGTGTCCCCGAGAAGGTTTCACAGAGCAGAATGAATCACCGACCGCTACCACGTGTGTGCACCAAAGAAGCCCTGTGCCGTGGGTGTTCTCAGGCCGACAGCGAAGACCTAGGTGTGTGCTGCACCCGCGCTCGGTGGTTCACACGTTGCGTGACCCCTGTGCCTTTGGAAGATGCTCAGAGCGGGTGGCACCTGCGTGCTGCGAGCGCAAGAGGTGTAGAGTGTAGAGGCCTTTCACACTGGAGGAAGGGCTTGCGTCTCGTGGAGAGAACGTGTACGTCGCCCGGGAGATGGAGGCGCGCTCTTGACACCATTTCCTCTGCCCGTTTAAAACACAAGTGTTTGTACTCGATCTGGGCTGCCTGGTGAAACGCTTGGCAGTCCGCATCACCCTGAGCACCTTTCCTGAAGTTTGATTCGTAGCTGGGTAAACTCGGGCTTCAGAGGCTTAGATGAGACCAAACGTGTTCAGCTTGTGGCGTAAGCCTTTGACCAGAGGCATATACGCTTGTGCTTGGGGCGAGGGCTAGGCAAGAACGTTTACACCCTGGGTTTTTATCTTTACACTAAGCTGTCCCTTTTGGCTGCAGCAGGCGGAGAGAACCCGCGGAGAGAGAACAGCTGCGAAGTGCATGCGCAGAACAGTCACCTCGATACCAGCCCCGGGGTCCCAAGCAACAATCCTTCCCCGGAGGGTACTTAACCCACCCCGGGATTCAAGCAGGGAGTTCGCCTTGTCCAACTCGCACAGGAGACTGGCATGAGATGTAGGGCTCATCTACTTGCGTTCACACTACGTGGCCCGGGGAAGTTCTCACGGAGCCGAATCCAGCACCCTTCCTCCACCACGTGTGTACACAAAGGAGCGCTGGGCAGTGGGTGTTCTCAAGGCCAAGAGAGAAGCCGTTGTTCTGTGCTGCAACTGCTGGGTGGTTCAAAGGTTTTCTGACCTTCCTGCTCTGGAAGCTTTTCAGAGCTGTGGCTACGCCTGGGCTCCGAAAGCAGAGAGGCATAGAGGCCTTTCACACTGAAGGCGTCGGCCTGTTTCCCATGGAGAAAGTGTACGTCACCCAACCCCAACCCCCACCCCAACCCACCCCACCCCACCCCACCCCAACCCACCCCCAGCTGGAGGCGTGCGGGTTGACACCATTTTGTCCTGCCCATGGAAAATACAAAGAGGCGTACACGATTTGGGCTGTCTGGTGAGAGAATTTTGAATCGGCGGCACCCTGAGTACCTTTCCCGAAGTTTGCTTCCTAGCTGGTTAAACTCGGCATTCAGAGGCGAGATGAGAACAAACTTGCTCCACGTACGGCGAAGTGCCCTGATGCCCTGCCCTAAATGTTTGAGCTTCTGGCCAGCGTCACGCAAGTACTTTGACACGTAGGAGTCTCACTTTTACTCCAAGCTGTCCCTGTTGGCTGAAGCCGTCGGCGTGTCTGTATCGCAGCCTGGGAGGCCGGGCATTGGGGGAGTCTGCCAAGTGACTGGCCTCCATTTATAGCTAACTGAGAAACTGTGTCGAAGCTTTCAGGAGCCTCTTACAGGGAATGGTTGCAGTTCGGAATTGGAGACTGTGCTGGCAAACGTCAGCAGCTCCTCTCCCTCAGAGGGCTCTTGGTGTGCCGACACCTAACAGCCAGCATGGTCCCCAGCTCGTGAACGGTCCCATTGCGAGCCGGTCTCATCCGTGAAAGAGCCGCGTGAGGCTGAGCTCCAACACTTGGGCTCCACACCTGGAGACTTTGGGACAGGGCAGTCCTGAGCCGATTTGCCCACCAGGGGACGTGACCAAAGTTTACGTACCACAGGAAAGCGCATCAAGGCCTCGTGTTCTCTCCATGAAATGAACGTGAGCTTGAAGGGTGATGCGTCAGCGTGCACCGTGAACAGCTCGCTGGTACGCCTGTCTTTGCCCCCTCTCACGGTCTCACGCACCCGGGCTCAGTTCCGTGCAGGAATGCTGCGTGGGAGCGCCAGCCTCGCTTCTGGACTCTAAAGCCTTCCACCCCCTAATGGCAGGTTGTGTGTGTCTCTCACGTGGGGGGAGGAATGAGGTCGCCCACAGAGGTTCTGCCATGAAAGATCTAAAGACACACGCTGCTGAGGAGCTTGTTCCTCATGGAGCGTCCCCGAAGACCAGAAGAATGCCGACGGTCTCTTTCAAAGCTGCCGGACGGTCTGCCGTTCTAGGCCTGAGATACGGACCTTGTGACGGCAGTGTAACCCCGCGAGATTCACGAGACATCGCCAGTGTGAGTGGCAATCCGGAAGGAAGAACCTCCAAGGCGGAGTGTCCTTTCCTGTACAAAACGGCACCCAAGTGGCTGAGGCAGGGAGCATTTTCCTTCACAGAACCGGCATCCTCGTATGCCTGTGGGTTACTCTAAAGAAACGACACTGTGAGCAACCTCTTCGAAAAGGCCTTCGCAAGCGACTTGGAGACAACAGCAGCGCAGTGGAGGCACAGACCATTATCCTAGAGAGCAGCACAGTGTCTCTAGCAGCGATCGCTTCCCGGAGGATACTTAAGCCACACCGAGATTCCAGCAGGGAGTTTTGCCTTATAGCAGTACAACTCACTCAAGAAAGAGGGATGAGGTGTAGGGCTAATCTACGTGCGCTCACGCTCTGTGTCCCCGAGAAGGTTTCACGGAGCAGAATGCATCACCGACCGCTACCACGTGTGTGCACCAAAGAAGCCCTGTGCCGTGGGTGTTCTCAGGCCGACAGCGAAGACCTAGGTGTGTGCTGCACCGGCGCTCGGTGGTTCACCCGTTGCGTGACCCCTGTGCCTTTGGAAGATGTTCAGAGCAGGTGGCACCTGCGTGCTGCGAGCGCAAGAGGTGTAGAGTGTAGAGGCCTTTCACACTGGAGGAAGGGCTTGCGTCTCGTGGAGAGAACGTGTACGTCGCCCGGGAGATGGAGGCGCGCTCTTGACACCATTTCTTCTGCCCGTTTAAAACACAAGTGTTTGTACTCGATCTGGGCTGCCTGGTGAAACGCTTGGCAGTCCGCATCACCCTGAGCACCTTTCCTGAAGTTTGATTCGTAGCTGGGTAAACTCGGGCTTCAGAGGCTTAGATGAGACCAAACGTGTTCAGCTTGTGGCGAAAGCCTTTGACCAGAGGCATATATGCTTGTGCTTGGGGCGAGGGCTAGGCAAGAACGTTTACACCCTGGGTTTTTATCTTTACCCTAAGCTGTCCCTTTTGGCTGCAGCAGGCGGAGAGAACCCGCGGAGAGAGAACAGCTGCGAAGTGGATGCACAGAACAGTCACCTCGATACCAGCCCCGGGGTCCCAAGCAACGATCCTTCCCCGGAGGGTACTTAACCCACCCCGGGATTCAAGCAGGGAGTTCGCCTTGTCCAACTCGCACAGGAGACTGGCATGAGATGTAGGGCTCATCTACTTGCGTTCACACTACGTGGCCCGGAGAAGTTCTCACGGAGCCGAATCCAGCACCCTTCCTCCACCACGTGTGTACACAAAGGAGCGCTGGGCAGTGGGTGTTTTCAAGGCCAAGAGAGAAGCCCTTGTTCTGTGCTGCACCTGCTGGGTGGTTCAAAGGTTTTCTGACCTTCCTACTCTGGAAACTTTTCAGAGCTGAGGCTACGCCTGGGCTGCGAAAGCAGAGAGGCATAGAGGCCTTTCACACTGAAGGCGTGGGCCTGTTTCCCATGGAGAAAGTGTACGTCGCCCAACCCCCACCCCCACCCCACCCCACCCCACCCCACCCCACCCCAACCCACCCCCAGCTGGTGGCGTGCGGGTTGACACCATTTTGTCCTGCCCATGGAAAATACAAAGAGGCGTACATGATTTGGGCTGTCTGGTGAGAGAATTTTGAATCGGCGGCACCCTGAGTACCTTTCCCGAAGTTTGCTTCCTAGCTGGTTAAACTCGGCATTCAGAGGCGAGATGAGAACAAACTTGCTCTGCGTGCGGCGAAGTGCCCTGATGCCCTGCCCTAAATGTTTGAGCTTCTGGCCAGCGTCACGCAAGTACTTTGACACGTAGGAGTCTCACGTTTACTCCAAGCTGTCCCTGTTGGCTGAAGCAGTTGGCGTGTCTGTATCGCAGCCTGGGAGGCCGGGCGTTGGGGGAGTCTGCCAAGTGACTGGCCTCCATTTATAGCTAACTGAGAAACTGCGTCGAAGCTTTCGGGAGCCTCTTACAGGGAATGGTTGCAGTTGGGAATTGGAGACTGTGCTGGCAAACGTCAGCAGCTCCTCTCCCTCGGAGGGCTCTTGGTGTGCCGACTCCTAACAGCCAGCACGGTCCCCAGCTCGTGAACGGTCCCATTGCGAGCCGGTCTCGTCCGTGAAAGAGCCACGTGAGGCTGAGCTCCAACAGTCGGGCTCCACACCTGGAGCCTTTGGGACAGGGCAGTCCTGAGCCGATGTGCCCACCAGGGGACGTGACCAAAGTTTATGTACCACAGGAAAGCGCATCAAGGCCTCGTGTTCTCTCCATGAAATGAACGTGAGCTTGAAGGGTGATGCATCAGCGGGCACCGTGAACAGCCCGCTGGTACGCCTGTCTTTGCCCCCTCTCACGGTCTCACGCACCCGGGCTCAGTTCCGTGCAGGAATGCTGAGTGGGAGCGCCAGCCTCGCTTCTGGACTCTAAAGCCTTCCACCCCCTAATGGCAGGTTGTGTGTGTCTCTCACGTGGGGGGAGGAATGAGGTCGCCCACAGAGGTTCTGCCATGAAAAATCTAAAGACGCACGCTGCTGAGGAGCTTGTTCCTCATGGAGCGTCCCCGAAGGCCAGAAGAATGCCGAAGGTCTCTTTCAAAGCTGCCGGACGCTCTGCCTTTCTAGGCCTGAGATACGGACCTTGTGACGGCACTGTAACCCCGTGAGATTCAGGAGACATCGCCAGTGCGAGTGGCAAGCCGGAAGGAAGAACCTCCAAGGCGGAGTGTCCTTTCCTGTAAAAAACGGCGCCCAAGTGGCTGAGGCAGGGAGCATTTTCCTTCACAGAACCGGCATCCTCGTATGCCTGTGGGTTACTCTAAAGAAACGACACTGTGAGCAACCTCTTCGAAAAGGCCTTCGCAAGCGACTTGGAGACAACAGCAGCGCAGTGGAGGCACAGACCATTATCCTAGAGAGCAGCACAGTGTCTCTAGCAGCGATCGCTTCCCGGAGGATACTTAAGCCACACCGAGATTCCAGCAGGGAGTTTTGCCTTATAGCAGTACAACTCACTCAAGAAAGAGGGATGAGGTGTAGGGCTAATCTACGTGCGCTCACGCTCTGTGTCCCCGAGAAGGTTTCACGTAGCAGAATGCATCACCGACCGCTACCACGTGTGTGCACCAAAGAAGCCCTGTGCCGTGGGTGTTCTCAGGCCGACAGCGAAGACCTAGGTGTGTGCTGCACCCGCGCTCGGTGGTTCACACATTGCGTGACCCCTGTGCCTTTGGAAGATGTTCAGAGCGGGTGGCACCTGCGTGCTGCGAGCGCAAGAGGTGTAGAGTGTAGAGGCCTTTCACACTGGAGGAAGGGCTTGCGTCTCGTGGAGAGAACGTGTACGTCGCCCGGGAGATGGAGGCGCGCTCTTGACACTATTTCCTCTGCCCGTTTGAAACACAAGTGTTTGTACTCGATCTGGGCTGCCTGGTGAAACGCTTGGCAGTCCGCATCACCCTGAGCACCTTTCCTGAAGTTTGATTCGTAGCTGGGTAAACTCGGGCTTCAGAGGCTTAGATGAGACCAAACGTGTTCAGCTTGTGGCGAAAGCCTTTGACCAGAGGCATATACGCTTGTGCTTGGGGCAAGGGCTAGGCAAGAACGTTTACACCCTGGGTTTTTATCTTTACCCTAAGCTGTCCCTTTTGGCTGCAGCAGGGGGAGAGAACCCGCGGAGAGAGAACAGCTGCGAAGTGGATGCACAGAACACTCACCTCGATACCAGCCCCGGGGTCCCAAGCAACGATCCTTCCCCGGAGGGTACTTAACCCACCCCGGGATTCAAGCAGGGAGTTCGCCTTGTCCAACTCGCACAGGAGACTGGCATGAGATGTAGGGCTCATCTACTTGCGTTCACACTACGTGGACCGGAGAAGTTCTCACGGAGCCGAATCCAGCACCCTTCCTCCACCACGTGTGTACACAAAGGAGCGCTGGGAAGTGGGTGTTCTCAAGGCCAAGAGAGAAGCCGTTGTACTGTGCTGCACCTGCTGGGTGGTTCAAAGGTTTTCTGACCTTCCTGCTCTGGCAGCTTTTCAGAGCTGAGGCTACGCCTGGGCTGCGAAAGCAGAGAGGCGTAGAGGCCTTTCACACTGAAGGTGTGGGCCTGTTTCCCATGGAGAAAGTGTACGTCGCCCAACCCTCACGCCCACCTCAACCCACCCCACCTCACCCCCACCCCACCCCACCCCACCCCACCCCACCAAACCCACCCCCAGCTGGAGGCGTGCGTGTTGACACCATTTTGTCCTGCCCATGGAAAATACAAAGAGGCGTACACGATTTGGGCTGTCTGGTGAGAGAATTTTGAATCGGCGGCACCCTGAGTACCTTTCCCGAAGTTTGCTTCCTAGCTGGTTAAACTCGGCATTCAGAGGCGAGATGAGAACAAACTTGCTCTGCGTGCGGCGAAGTGCCCTGATGCCCTGCCCTAAATGTTTGAGCTTCTGGCCAGCGTCACGCAAGTACTTTGACACGTAGGAGTCTCACGTTTACTCCAAGCTGTCCCTGTTGGCTGAAGCAGTCGGCGTGTCTGTATCGCAGCCTGGGAGGCCGGGCATTGGGGGAGTCTGCCAAGTGACTGGCCTCCATTTATAGCTAACTGAGAAACTGTGTCGAAGCTTTCGGGAGCCTCTTACAGGGAATGGTTGCAGTTCGGAATTGGAGACTGTGCTGGCAAACGTCAGCAGCTCCTCTCCCTCAGAGGGCTCTTGGTGTGCCAACTCCTAACAGCCAGCACGGTCCCCAGCTCGTGAACGGTCCCATTGCGAGCCGGTCTCATCCGTGAAAGAGCCACGTGAGGCTGAGCTCCAACACTTGGGCTCCACACCTGGAGACTTTGGGACAGGGCAGTCCTGAGCCGATGTGCCCACCAGGGGACGCGACCAAAGTTTACGTACCACAGGAAAGCGCATCAAGGCCTCGTGTTCTCTCCATGAAATGAACGTGAGCTTGAAGGGTGATGCGTCAGCGTGCACCGTGAACAGCTCGCTGGTACGCCTGTCTTTGCCCCCTCTCACGGTCTCACGCACCCGGGCTCAGTTCCGTGCAGGAATGCTGCGTGGGAGCGCCAGCCTCGCTTCTGGACTCTAAAGCCTTCCACCCCCTAATGGCAGGTTGTGTGTGTCTCTCACGTGGGGGGAGGAATGAGGTCGCCCACAGAGGTTCTGCCATGAAAGATCTAAAGACGCACGCTGCTGAGGAGCTTGTTCCTCATGGAGCGTCCCCGAAGGCCAGAAGAATGCCGACGGTCTCTTTCAAAGCTGCCGGACGCTCTGCCGTTCTAGGCCTGAGATACGGACCTTGTGACGGCAGTGTAACCCCGCGAGATTCAGGAGACATCGCCAGTGCGAGTGGCAATCCGGAAGGAAGAACCTCCAAGGCGGAGTGTCCTTTCCTGTACAAAACGGCGCCCAAGTGGCTGAGGCAGGGAGCATTTTCCTTCACAGAACCGGCATCCTCGTATGCCTGTGGGTTACTCTAAAGAAACGACACTGTGAGCAACCTCTTCGAAAAGGCCTTCGCAAGTGACTTGGGGACAACAGCAGCGCAGTGGAGGCACAGACCATTATCCTAGAGAGCAGCACAGTGTCTCTAGCAGCGATCGCTTCCCGGAGGATACTTAAGCCACACCGAGATTCCAGCAGGGAGTTTTGCCTTATAGCAGTACAACTCACTCAAGAAAGAGGGATGAGGTGTAGCGCTAATCTACGTGCGCTCACGCTCTGTGTCCCCGAGAAGGTTTCACAGAGCAGAATGAATCACCGACCGCTACCACGTGTGTGCACCAAAGAAGCCCTGTGCCGTGGGTGTTCTCAGGCCGACAGCGAAGACCTAGGTGTGTGCTGCACCCGCGCTCGGTGGTTCACACGTTGCGTGACCCCTGTGCCTTTGGAAGATGCTCAGAGCGGGTGGCACCTGCGTGCTGCGAGCGCAAGAGGTGTAGAGTGTAGAGGCCTTTCACACTGGAGGAAGGGCTTGCGTCTCGTGGAGAGAACGTGTACGTCGCCCGGGAGATGGAGGCGCGCTCTTGACACCATTTCCTCTGCCCGTTTAAAACACAAGTGTTTGTACTCGATCTGGGCTGCCTGGTGAAACGCTTGGCAGTCCGCATCACCCTGAGCACCTTTCCTGAAGTTTGATTCGTAGCTGGGTAAACTCGGGCTTCAGAGGCTTAGATGAGACCAAACGTGTTCAGCTTGTGGCGTAAGCCTTTGACCAGAGGCATATACGCTTGTGCTTGGGGCGAGGGCTAGGCAAGAACGTTTACACCCTGGGTTTTTATCTTTACACTAAGCTGTCCCTTTTGGCTGCAGCAGGCGGAGAGAACCCGCGGAGAGAGAACAGCTGCGAAGTGCATGCGCAGAACAGTCACCTCGATACCAGCCCCGGGGTCCCAAGCAACAATCCTTCCCCGGAGGGTACTTAACCCACCCCGGGATTCAAGCAGGGAGTTCGCCTTGTCCAACTCGCACAGGAGACTGGCATGAGATGTAGGGCTCATCTACTTGCGTTCACACTACGTGGCCCGGGGAAGTTCTCACGGAGCCGAATCCAGCACCCTTCCTCCACCACGTGTGTACACAAAGGAGCGCTGGGCAGTGGGTGTTCTCAAGGCCAAGAGAGAAGCCGTTGTTCTGTGCTGCAACTGCTGGGTGGTTCAAAGGTTTTCTGACCTTCCTGCTCTGGAAGCTTTTCAGAGCTGTGGCTACGCCTGGGCTCCGAAAGCAGAGAGGCATAGAGGCCTTTCACACTGAAGGCGTCGGCCTGTTTCCCATGGAGAAAGTGTACGTCACCCAACCCCAACCCCCACCCCAACCCACCCCACCCCACCCCACCCCAACCCACCCCCAGCTGGAGGCGTGCGGGTTGACACCATTTTGTCCTGCCCATGGAAAATACAAAGAGGCGTACACGATTTGGGCTGTCTGGTGAGAGAATTTTGAATCGGCGGCACCCTGAGTACCTTTCCCGAAGTTTGCTTCCTAGCTGGTTAAACTCGGCATTCAGAGGCGAGATGAGAACAAACTTGCTCCACGTACGGCGAAGTGCCCTGATGCCCTGCCCTAAATGTTTGAGCTTCTGGCCAGCGTCACGCAAGTACTTTGACACGTAGGAGTCTCACTTTTACTCCAAGCTGTCCCTGTTGGCTGAAGCCGTCGGCGTGTCTGTATCGCAGCCTGGGAGGCCGGGCATTGGGGGAGTCTGCCAAGTGACTGGCCTCCATTTATAGCTAACTGAGAAACTGTGTCGAAGCTTTCAGGAGCCTCTTACAGGGAATGGTTGCAGTTCGGAATTGGAGACTGTGCTGGCAAACGTCAGCAGCTCCTCTCCCTCAGAGGGCTCTTGGTGTGCCGACACCTAACAGCCAGCATGGTCCCCAGCTCGTGAACGGTCCCATTGCGAGCCGGTCTCATCCGTGAAAGAGCCGCGTGAGGCTGAGCTCCAACACTTGGGCTCCACACCTGGAGACTTTGGGACAGGGCAGTCCTGAGCCGATTTGCCCACCAGGGGACGTGACCAAAGTTTACGTACCACAGGAAAGCGCATCAAGGCCTCGTGTTCTCTCCATGAAATGAACGTGAGCTTGAAGGGTGATGCGTCAGCGTGCACCGTGAACAGCTCGCTGGTACGCCTGTCTTTGCCCCCTCTCACGGTCTCACGCACCCGGGCTCAGTTCCGTGCAGGAATGCTGCGTGGGAGCGCCAGCCTCGCTTCTGGACTCTAAAGCCTTCCACCCCCTAATGGCAGGTTGTGTGTGTCTCTCACGTGGGGGGAGGAATGAGGTCGCCCACAGAGGTTCTGCCATGAAAGATCTAAAGACACACGCTGCTGAGGAGCTTGTTCCTCATGGAGCGTCCCCGAAGACCAGAAGAATGCCGACGGTCTCTTTCAAAGCTGCCGGACGGTCTGCCGTTCTAGGCCTGAGATACGGACCTTGTGACGGCAGTGTAACCCCGCGAGATTCACGAGACATCGCCAGTGTGAGTGGCAATCCGGAAGGAAGAACCTCCAAGGCGGAGTGTCCTTTCCTGTACAAAACGGCACCCAAGTGGCTGAGGCAGGGAGCATTTTCCTTCACAGAACCGGCATCCTCGTATGCCTGTGGGTTACTCTAAAGAAACGACACTGTGAGCAACCTCTTCGAAAAGGCCTTCGCAAGCGACTTGGAGACAACAGCAGCGCAGTGGAGGCACAGACCATTATCCTAGAGAGCAGCACAGTGTCTCTAGCAGCGATCGCTTCCCGGAGGATACTTAAGCCACACCGAGATTCCAGCAGGGAGTTTTGCCTTATAGCAGTACAACTCACTCAAGAAAGAGGGATGAGGTGTAGGGCTAATCTACGTGCGCTCACGCTCTGTGTCCCCGAGAAGGTTTCACGGAGCAGAATGCATCACCGACCGCTACCACGTGTGTGCACCAAAGAAGCCCTGTGCCGTGGGTGTTCTCAGGCCGACAGCGAAGACCTAGGTGTGTGCTGCACCGGCGCTCGGTGGTTCACCCGTTGCGTGACCCCTGTGCCTTTGGAAGATGTTCAGAGCAGGTGGCACCTGCGTGCTGCGAGCGCAAGAGGTGTAGAGTGTAGAGGCCTTTCACACTGGAGGAAGGGCTTGCGTCTCGTGGAGAGAACGTGTACGTCGCCCGGGAGATGGAGGCGCGCTCTTGACACCATTTCTTCTGCCCGTTTAAAACACAAGTGTTTGTACTCGATCTGGGCTGCCTGGTGAAACGCTTGGCAGTCCGCATCACCCTGAGCACCTTTCCTGAAGTTTGATTCGTAGCTGGGTAAACTCGGGCTTCAGAGGCTTAGATGAGACCAAACATGTTCAGCTTGTGGCGAAAGCCTTTGACCAGAGGCATATATGCTTGTGCTTGGGGCGAGGGCTAGGCAAGAACGTTTACACACTGGGTTTTTATCTTTACCCTAAGCTGTCCCTTTTGGCTGCAGCAGGCGGAGAGAACCCGTGGAGAGAGAACAGCTGCAAAGTGGATGCACAGAACAGTCACCTCGATACCAGCCCCGGGGTCCCAAGCAACGATCCTTCCCCGGAGGGTACTTAACCCACCCCGGGATTCAAGCAGGGAGTTCGCCTTGTCCAACTCGCACAGGAGACTGGCATGAGATGTAGGGCTCATCTACTTGCGTTCACACTACGTGGCCCGGAGAAGTTCTCACGGAGCCGAATCCAGCACCCTTCCTCCACCACGTGTGTACACAAAGGTGCGCTGGGCAGTGGGTGTTCTCAAGGCCAAGAGAGAAGCCCTTGTTCTGTGCTGCACCTGCTGGGTGGTTCAAAGGTTTTCTGACCTTCCTGCTGTGGCAGCTTTTCAGAGCTGAGGCTACGCCTGGGCTGCGAAAGCAGAGAGGCGTAGAGGCCTTTCACACTGAAGGCGTGGGCCTGTTTCCCATGGAGAAAGTGTACGTCGCCCAACCCAGACCCCCACCCCACCCCACCCCACCCCAACCCACCCCCAGCTGGAGGCGTGCGGGTTGACACCATTTTGTCCTGCCCATGGAAAATACAAAGAGGCGTACACGATTTGGGGTGTCTGGTGAGAGAATTTTGAATCGGCGGCACCCTGAGTACCTTTCCCGAAGTTTGCTTCCTAGCTGGTTAAACTCGGCATTCAGAGGCGAGATGAGAACAAACTTGCTCCGTGTTCGACGAAGTGCCCTGATGCCCTGCCCTAAATGTTTGAGCTTCTGGCCAGCGTCACGCAAGTACTTTGACACGTAGGAGTCTCACTTTTACTCCAAGCTGTCCCTGTTGGCTGAAGCAGTCGGCATGTCTGTATCACAGCCTGGGAGGCCGGGCGTTGGGGGAGTCTGCCAAGTGACTGGCCTCCATTTATAGCTAACTGAGAAACTGCGTCGATGCTTTCGGGAGCCTCTTACAGGGAATGGTTGCAGTTGGGAATTGGAGACTGTGCTGGCAAACGTCAGCAGCTCCTCTCCCTCGGAGGGCTCTTGGTGTGCCGACTCCTAACAGCCAGCAAGGTCCCCAGCTCGTGAACGGTCCCATTGCGAGCCGGTCTCGTCCGTGAAAGAGCCACGTGAGGCTCAGCTCCAACAGTCGGGCTCCACACCTGGAGCCTTTGGGACAGGGCAGTCCTGAGCCGATGTGCCCACCAGGGGACGCTACCAAAGTTTCCGTACTACAGGAAAGCGAATCAAGGCCTCGTGTTCTCTCCATGAAATGAACGTGAGCTTGAAGGGTGATGCGTCAGCGTGCACCGTGAACAGCTCGCTGGTACGCCTGTCTTTGCCCCCTCTCATGGTCTCACGCACCCGGGCTCAGTTCCGTGCAGGAATGCTGCATGGGAGCGCCAGCCTCGCTTCTGGACTCTAAAGCCTTCCACCCCCTAATGGCAGGTTGTGTGTGTCTCTCACGTGGGGGGAGGAATGAGGTCGCCCACAGAGGTTCTGCCATGAAAGATCTAAAGACGCACGCTTCTGAGGAGCTTGTTCCTCATGGAGCGTCCTCGAAGGCCAGAAGAATGCCGACGGTCTCTTTCAAAGCTGCCGGACGCTCTGCCGTTCTAGGCCTGAGATACGGACCTTGTGACGGCACTGTAACCCCGCGAGATTCAGGAGACATCGCGAGTGCGAGTGGCAATCCGGAAGGAAGAACCTCCAAGGCGGAGTGTCCTTTCCTGTACAAAACGTTGCCCAACTGGCTGAGGCAGGGACCATTTTCCTTCACAGAACCGGCATCCTCGTATGCCTGTGGGTTACTCTAAAGAAACAACACTGTGAGCAACCTCTTCGTAAAGGCCTTCGCAAGCGACTTGGAGACAACAGCAGCGCAGTGGAGGCACAGACCGTTATCCTAGAGAGCAGCACAGTGTCTCTAGCAGCGATTGCTTCCCGGAGGATACTTAAGCCACACCGAGATTCCAGCAGGGAGTTTTGCCTTATAGCAGTACAACTCACTCAAGAAAGAGGGATGAGGTGTAGGGCTAATCTACGTGCGCTCACGCTCTGTGTCCCCGAGAAGGTTTCACGGAGCAGAATGCATCACCGACCGCTACCACGTGTGTGCACCAAAGAAGCCCTGTGCCGTGGGTGTTCTCAGGCCGACAGCGAAGACCTAGGTGTGTGCTGCACCCGCGCTCGGTGGTTCACACGTTGCGTGACCCCTGTGCCTTTGGAAGATGTTCAGAGCGGGTGGCACCTGCGTGCTGCGAGCGCAAGAGGTGTAGAGTGTAGAGGCCTTTCACACTGGAGGAAGGGCTTGCGTCTCATGGAGAGAACGTGTACGTCGCCCGGGAGATGGAGGCGCGCTCTTGACACCATTTCCTCTGCCCGTTTAAAACACAAGTGTTTGTACTCGATCTGGGCTGCCTGGTGAAACGCTTGGCAGTCCGCATCACCCTGAGCACCTTTCCTGAAGTTTGATTCGTAGCTGGGTAAACTCGGGCTTCAGAGGCTTAGATGAGACCAAACGTGTTCAGCTTGTAGCGAAAGCCTTTGACCAGAGGCATATATGCTTGTGCTTGGGGCGAGGGCTAGGCAAGAACATTTACACACTGGGTTTTTATCTTTACCCTAAGCTGTCTCTTTTGGCTGCAGCAGGCGGAGAGAACCCGCAGAGAGAGAACAGCTGCGAAGTGGATGCGCAGAACAGTCACCTCGATACCAGCCCCGGGGTCCCAAGCAACGATCCTTCCCCGGAGGGTACTTAACCCACCCCGGGATTCAAGCAGGGAGTTCGCCTTGTCCAACTCGCACAGGAGACTGGCATGCGATGTAGGGCTCATCTACTTGCTTTCACACTACGTGGCCCGGAGAAGTTCTCACGGAGCCGAATCCAGCACCCTTCCTCCACCACGTGTGTACACAAAGGAGCGCTGGGCAGTGGGTGTTCTCAAGGCCAAGAGAGAAGCCCTTGTTCTGTGCTGCACCTGCTGGGTGGTTCAAAGGTTTTCTGACCTTCCTGCTCTGGAAGCTTTTCAGAGCTGTGGCTACGCCTGGGCTCCGAAAGCAGAGAGGCGTAGAGGCCTTTCACACTGAAGGCGTGGGCCTGTTTCCCATGGAGAAAGTGTACGTCGCCCAACCCCCACCCCCACCCCCCCCAACCCACCCCACCGCACCCCAACCCACCCCCAGCTGGAGGCGTGCGCGTTGACACCATTTTGTCCTACCCATGGAAAATACAAAGAGGCGTACACGATTTGGGCTATCTGGTGAGAGAATTTTGAATCGGCGGCTCCCTGAGTATCTTTCCCGAAGTTTGCTTCCTAGCTGGTTAAACTCGGCATTCAGAGGCGAGATGAGAACAAAATTGCTCCGCGTACGGTGAAGTGCCCTGATGCCCTGCCTTAAATGTTTGAGCTTCTGGCCAGCGTCACGCAAGTACTTTGACACGTAGGAGTCTCACTTTTACTCCAAGCTGTCCCTGTTGGCTGAAGCAGTCGATGTGTCTGTATCGCAACCTGGGAGGCCGGGCATTGGGGGAGTCTGCCAAGTGACTGGCCTCCATTTATAGCTAACTGAGAAACTGCGTCGAAGCTTTCGGGAGCCTCTTACAGGGAATGGTTGCAGTTGGGAATTGGAGACTGTGCAGGCAAACGTCAGCAGCTCCTCTCCCTCGGAGGGCTCTTTGTGTGTCGACTCCTAACAGCCAGCACAGTCCCCAGCTCGTGAACGGTCCCATTGCGAGCCGGTCTCGTCCGTGAAAGAGCCACGTGAGGCTGAGCTCCAACAGTCGGGCTCCACACCTGGAGCCTTTGGGACAGGGCAGTCCTGAGCCGATGTGCCCACCAGGGGACGCGACCAAAGTTTACGTACCACAGGAAAGCGCATCAAGGCCTCGTGTTCTGTCCATGAAATGAACGTGAGCTTGAAGGGTGATGCGTCAGCGTGCACCGTGAACAGCTCGCTGGTACGCCTGTCTTTGCCCCCTCTCACGGTCTCACGCACCCGGGCTCAGTTCCGTGCAGGAATGCTGAGTGGGAGCGCCAGCCTCGCTTCTGGACTCTAAAGCCTTCCACCCCCTAATGGCAGGTTGTGTGTGTCTCTCACGTGGGGGGAGGAATGAGGTCGCCCACAGAGGTTCTGCCATGAAAGATCTAAAGACGCACGCTGCTGAGGAGCTTGTTCCTCATGGAGCATCCCCGAAGGCCAGAAGAATGCCGAAGGTCTCTTTCAAAGCTGCCGGACGCTCTGCCCTTCTAGGCCTGAGATACGGACCTTGTGACGGCACTGTAACCCCGCGGGATTCAGGAGACATCGCCAATGCGAGTGGCAATCCGGAAGGAAGAACCTTCAAGGCGGAGTGTCCTTTCCTGTACAAAACGGCGCCCAATGGCTGAGGCAGGGAGCATTTTCCTTTACAGAACCGGCATCCTCGTATGCCTGTGGGTTACTCTAAAGAAACGACACTGTGAGCAACCTCTTGAAAAGGCCTTCGCACGTGACTTGGAGACAACTGCAGCGCAGTGGAGGCACAGACCATTATCCTAGAGAGCAGCACAGTGTCTCTAGCAGTGATCGCTTCCCGGAGGATACTTAAGCCACACCGAGATTCCAGCAGGGAGTTTTGCCTTATAGCAGTACAACTCACTCAAGAAAGAGGGATGAGGTGTAGGGCTAATCTACGTGCGCTCACGCTCTGTGTCCCAGAGAAGGTTTCATGGAGCAGAATGCATCACCGACCGCTACCACGTGTTTGCAGCAAAGAAGCCCTGTGCCGTGGGTGTTCTCAGGCCGACAGTGAAGACCTAGGTGTGTGCTGCACCCGCGCTCAGTGGTTCACACGTTGCGTGACCCTGTGCCTTTGGGAGATGTTCAGAGCGGGTGGCACCTGCGTGCTGCGAGCGCAAGAGATGTAGAGTGTAGAGGCTTTTCACACTGGAGGAAGGGCTTGCGTCTCATGGAGAGAACGTGTACGTCGCCCGGGAGATGGAGGCGCGCTCTTGACACCATTTCCTCTGCCCGTTTAAAACACAAGTGTTTGTACTCGATCTAGGCTGCCTGGTGAAACGCTTGGCAGTCCGCATCACCCTGAGCACCTTTCCTGAAGTTTGATTCGTAGCTGGGTAAACTCGGGCTTCAGAGGCTTAGATGAGACCAAACGTGTTCAGCTTGTGGCGAAAGCCTTTGACCAGAGGCATATACGCTTGTGCTTGGGGCGAGGGCTAGGCAAGAACGTTTACACCCTGGGTTTTTATCTTTACCCTAAGCTGTCCCTTTTGGCTGCAGCAGGGGGAGAGAACCCGCGGAGAGAGAACAGCTGCGAAGTGGATGCACAGAACAGTCACCTCGATACCAGCCCCGGGGTCCCAAGCAACGATCCTTCCCCGCAGGGTACTTAACCCACCCCGAGATTCAAGCAGGGAGTTCGCCTTGTCCAACTCGCACAGGAGACTGGCATGAGATGTAGGGCTCATCTACTTGCGTTCACACTACGTGGCCCGGAGAAGTTCTCACGGAGCCGAATCCAGCACCCTTCCTCCACCACGTGTGTACACAAAGGAGCGCTGGGCAGTGGGTGTTCTCAAGGCCAAGAGAGAAGCCCTTGTTCTGTGCTGTACCTGCTGGGTGGTTCAAAGGTTTTCTGACCTTCCTGCTCTGGAAGATTTTCAGAGCTGAGGCTACGCATGGGCTGCGAAAGCAGAGAGGCGTAGAGGCCTTTCACACTGAAGGCGTGGGCCTGTTTCCCATGGAAAAAGTGTACGTCGCACAACCCCCACCCCCACCCCACCCCACCCCAACCCACCCCCAGCTGGAAGCGTGCGGGTTGACACCATTTTGTCCTGCCCATGGAAAATACAAAGAGGCGTACACGATTTGGGCTGTCTGGTGAAAGAATTTTGAATCGGTCGCACCCTGAGTACATTTCCCGAAGTTTGCTTCCTAGCTGGTTAAACTCGGCATTCAGAGGCGAGATGAGAACAAACTTGCTCCGCGTGCGGCGAAGTGCCCTGATGCCCTGCCCTAAATGTTTGAGCTTCTGGCCAGTGTCACGCAAGTACTTTGACACGTAGGAGTCTCACTTTTACTCCAAGCTGTCCCTGTTGGCTGAAGCAGTCGGCGTGTCTGTATCGCAGCCTGGGAGGCCGGGCGTTGGGGGAGTCTGCCAAGTGACTGGCCTCCATTTATAGCTAACTGAGAAACTGCGTCGAAGCTTTCGGGAGCCTCTTACAGGGAATGGTTGCAGTTCGGAATTGGAGACTGTGCTGGCAAACGTCAGCAGCTCCTCTCCCTTGGAGGGCTCTTCGTGTGCCGACTCCTAACAGCCAGCATGGTCCCCAGGTCGTGAACGGTCCCAGTGCGAGCCGGTCTCATCCGTGAAAGAGCCACGTGAGGCTGAGCTCCAACAGTCGGGTTCCACACCTGGAGACTTTAGGACAGTGAAGTCCTGAGCCGATGTGCCCACCAAGGGATTCGACCAAAGTTTACGTACCACAGGAAAGCGCATCAAGGCCTCGTGTTCTGTCCATGAAATGAACGTGAGCTTGAAGGGTGATGCGTCAGCGTGCACCGTGAACAGCTCGCTGGTACGCCTGTCTTTGCCCCCTCTCACGGTCTCACGCACCCGGGCTCAGTTGCGTGCAGGAATGCTGAGTGGGAGCGCCAGCCTCGCTTCTGGACTCTAAAGCCTTCCACCCCCTAATGGCAGGTTGTGTGTGTCTCTCACGTGGGGGGAGGAATGAGGTCGCCCACAGAGGTTCTGCCATGAAAGATCTAAAGACACAGGCTGCTGAGGAGCTTGTTCCTCATGGAGCGTCCCCGAAGGCCAGAAGAATGCCGACGGTCTCTTTCAAAGCTGCCGGACGCTCTGCCATTCTAGGCCTGAGATACGGACCTTGTGACGACACTGTAAACCCGCGAGATTCAGGAGACATCGCCAGTGCGAGTGGCAATCCGGAAGGAAGAACCTTCAAGGCGGAGTGTCCTTTCCTGTACAAAACGGCGCCCAAGTGGCTGAGGCAGGGAGCATTTTCCTTCACAGAACCGGCATCCTCGTATGCCTGTGGGTTACTCTAAAGAAACGACACTGTGAGCAACCTCTTCGAAAAGGCCTTCGCAAGCGACTTGGAGACAACAGCAGCACAGTGGAGGCACAGACCATTATCCTAGAGAGCAGCACAGTGTCTTTAGCAGCGATCGCTTCCCAGAGGATACTTAAGCCACACCGAGATTCCAGCAGGGAGTTTTGCCTTATAGCAGTACAACTCACTCAAGAAAGAGGGATGAGGTGTAGGGCTAATCTACGTGCGCTCACGCTCTGTGTCCCCAAGAAGGTTTCACAGAGCAGAATGCATCACCGACCGCTACCACGTGTGTGCACCAAAGAAGCCCTGTGCCGTGGGTGTTCTCAGGCCGAGAGCGAAGACCGAGGTGTGTGCTGCACCCGCGCTCGTTGGTTCACACGTTGCGTGACACCTGTGACTTTGGAAGATGTTCAGAGCGGGTGGCACCTGCATGCTGTGAGCGCAAGAGGTGTAGAGTGTAGAGGCGTTTCACACTGGAGGAAGGGCTTGCGTCTCATGGAGAGAACGTGTACGTTGCCCGGGAGATGGAGGCGCGCTCTTGACACCATTTCCTCTGCCCGTTTAAAACACAAGTGTTTGTACTCGATCTGGGCTGCCTGGTGAAACGCTTGGCAGTCCGCATCACCCTGAGGACCTTTCCTGAAATTTGATTCGTAGCTGGGTAAACTCGGACTTCAGAGGCTTAGATAAGACCAAACGTGTTCACGTTGTGGCGAAAGCCTTTGACAAGAGGCATATACACTTGTGCTTGGGGCGAGGGCTAGGCAAGAACGTTTACACCCTGGGTTTTTATCTTTACCCTAAGCTGTCCCTTTTGGCTGCAGCAGGCGGAGAGAACCCGCGGAGAGAGAACAGCTGCGAAGTGGATGCACAGAACAGTCACCTCGACACCAGCCTCGTGGTCCTTAAGCAACGATCCTTCCCCGGAGGGTACTTAACCCACACCAGGATTCAAGCAGGGAGTTCTCCTTGTCCAACTCGCACAGGAGACTGGCATGAGATGTAGGGCTCATCTACTTGCGTTCACAATACGTGGCCCGGTGAAGTTCTCACGGAGCCGAATCCAGCACCCTTCCTCCACCACGTGTGTACACAAATGAGCGCTGGGCAGTGGGTGTTCTCAAGGCCAAGAGAGAAGCCCTTGTTCTGTGCTGCACCTGCTGGGTGGTTCAAAGGTTTTCTGACCTTCCTGCTCTGGAAGGTTTTCAGAGCTGAGGCTACGCCTGGGCTGCGAAAGCAGAGAGGCATAGAGGCCTTTCACACTGAAGGCGTGGGCCTGTTTCCCATGGAGAAAGTGTACGTCGCCCAACCCCCACCCCCACCCCACCCCACCCCACCACACCCCTAGCTGGAGGCGTGTGGGTTGACACCATTTTGTCCTGCCCATGGAAAATACAAAGAGGCGTACACGATTTGGGCAGTCTGGTGTAAGAATTTTGAATCGGCGGCACCCTGAGTACCTTTCCCGAAGTTTGCTTCCTAGCTGGTTAAACTCGGCATTCAGAGGCGAGATGAGAACAAAGTTGCTCCGCGTGCGGCGAAGTGCCTTGATGCCCTGCCCTAAATGTTTGAGCTTTTGGCCAGCGTCACGCAAGTACTTTGACACGTAGGAGTCTCACTTTTACACCAAGCTGTCACTGTTGGCTGAAGCAGTCGGCGTGTCTGTATCACAGCCTGGGAGGCCGGGTGTCAGGGGAGTCTGCCAAGTGACTGGCCTCCATTTATAGCTAACTGAGAAACTGCGTCGAAGTTTTCGGGAGCCTCTTACAGGGAATGGTTGCAGTTCGGAATTGGAGACTGTGCTGGCAAGCGTCAGCAGGTCCTCTCCCTCGGAGGGCTCTTGGTGTGCCGACTCCTAACAGCCAGCTCGGTCCCCAGTTCGTGAACGGTCCCATTGCGAGCCGGTCTCGTCCGTGAAAGAGCCACATGAGGCTGATCTCCAACAGTCGGGCTCCACACCTGGAGCCTTTGGGACAGGGCAGTCCTGAGCCGATGTGCCCACCAGGGGACGCGACTAAAGTTTACGTACCACAGGAAAGCGCATCAAGGCCTCGTGTTCTCTCCATGAAATGAACGTGAGCTTGAAGGGTGATGCGTCAGCGTGCACCGTGAACAGCTCGCTGGTACGCCTGTCTTTGCCCCCTCTCACGGTCTCACGCACCCGGGCTCAGTTCCGTGCAGGAATGCTGAGTGGGAGCGCCAGTCTCGCTTCTGGACTCTAAAGCCTTCCACCCCCTAATGGCAGGTTGTGTGTGTCTCTCACGTGGGGGGAGGAATGAGGTCGCCCACAGAGGTTCTGCCATGAAAGATCTAAAGACGCACGCTGCTGAGGGGCTTGTTCCTCATGGAGCGTCCCCGAAGGCCAGAAGAATGCCGAAGGTCTCTTTCAAAGCTGCCGGACGCTCTGCCGTTCTAGGCCTGAGATACGGACCTTGTGAGGGCACTGTAACCCCGCGAGATTCAGGAGACATCGCCAGTGCGAGTGGCAATCCGGAAGGAAGAACCTTCAAGGCGGAGTGTCCTTTCCTGTACAAAACGGCGCCCAAGTGGCTGAGGCAGGGAGCATTTTCCTTCACAGAACCGGCATCCTCGTATGCCTGTGGGTTACTCTAAAGAAACGACACTGTGAGCAACCTCTTCGAAAAGGCCTTCGCAAGCGACTTGGAGACAACAGCAGCGCAGTGGAGGCACAGACCATTATCATAGAGAGCAGCACAGTGTCTCTAGCAGCGATCACTTCCCGGGGATACTTAAGCCACACCGAGATTCCAGCAGGGAGTTTTGCCTTATAGCAGTACAACTCACTCAAGAAAGAGGGATGAGGTGTAGGGCTAATCTACGTGTGCTCACGCTCTGTGTCACCGAGAAGGTTTCACGGAGCAGAATGCATCACTGACCGCTACCACGTGTGTGCACCAAAGAAGCCCTGTGCCATGGGTGTTCTTAGGCCGACAGTGAAGACCTAGGTGTGTGCTGCACCCGCTCTCGGTGGTTCGCACGTTGCGTGACCCCTGTGCCTTTGGAAGATTTTCAGAGCGGGTGGCACCTGCGTGCTGTGAGCGCAAGAGGTGTAGAGTGTAGAGGCCTTTCACACTGGAGGACGGTCTTGCGTCTCATGGAGAGAACGTGTACGTCGCCCGGGAGATGGAGGGGCGCTCTTGACACCATTTCCTCTGCCCGTTTAAAACACAAGTGTTTGTACTCGATCTGGGCTACCTGGTGAAACGCTTGGCAGTCCGCATCACCCTGAGCACCTTTCCTGAAGTTTGATTCGTAGCTGGGTAAACTCGGGCTTCAGAGGCTTAGATGAGACCAAACGTGTTCAGCTTGTGGCGAAAGCCTTTGACCAGAGGCATATATGCTTGTGCTTGGGGCGAGGGAGGGCTAGGCAAGAACGTTTACACACTGGGTTTTTATCTTTACCTTAAGCTGTCCCTTTTGGCTGCAGCAGGCGGAGAGAACCCGCGGAGAGAGAACAGCTGCAAAGTGGATGCACAGAACAGTCACCTCGATACCATCCCCGGGGTCCCAAGCAACGATCCTTCCCCGGAGGGTACTTAACCCACCCAGGGATTCAAGCAGGGAGTTCGCCTTGTCCAACTCGCACAGGAGACTGGCATGAGATGTAGGGCTCATCTACTTGCGTTCACACTACGTGGCCCGGAGAAGTTCTCACGGAGCCGAATCCAGCACCCTTCCTCCACCACGTGTGTACACAAAGGAGCGCTGGGCAGTGGGTGTTCTCAAGGCCAAGAGAGAAGCCCTTGTTCTGTGCTGCACCTGCTGGGTGGTTCAAATGTTTTCTGACCTTCCTGCTCTGGAAGCTTTTCAGAGCTGAGGCTATGCCTGGGCTGCGAAAGCAGAGAGGCGTAGAGGCCTTTCACACTGAAGGCGTGGGCCTGTTTCCCATGGAGAAAGTGTACGTCACCCAACCCCCACCCCCACCCCACCCCACCCCACCCCAACCCACCCCCAGCTGGAGGCGTGCGGGTTGACATCATTTTGTCCTGCCCATGGAAAATACAAAGAGGCGTACACGATTTGGGCTGTCTGGTGAAAGAATTTTGAATCGGCGGCACCCTGAGTACCTTTCCTGATGTTTGCTTCCTAGCTGGTGAAACTTGGCATTCAGAGGCGAGATGAGAACAAACTTGCTCCGCGTGCGGCGAAGTGCCCTGATGCCCTGCCCTAAATGTTTGAGCTTCTGGCCAGCGTCACGCAAGTACTTTGACACGTAGGAGTCTCACTTTTACTCCAAGCTGTCCCTGTTGGCTGAAGCAGTCGGCGTGTCTCTATCGCAGCCTGGGAGGGCGGGCGTTGGGGGAGTCTGCCAAGTGACTGGCCTCCATTTATAGCTAACTGAGAAACTGCGTCGACGTTTTCCCGAGCCTCTTAGAGGGAATGGTTGCAGTTCGGAATTGGAGACTGTGCTGGCAAACGTCAGCAGCTCCTCTCCCTCGGAGGGCTCTTGGTGTGCCGACTCCTAACAGCTGGCACGGTCCCCAGCTCGTGAACGGTCCCATTGCGTGCCGGTCTCATCCGTGAAAGAGCCACGTGAGGCTGAGCTCCAACAGTAGGGCTCCACAGCTGGATCCTTTGGGACAGGGCAGTCCTGAGCCGATGTGCCCACCAGGGGACGCGACCAAAGTTTACGTACCACAGGAAAGCGCATCAAGGCCTCGTGTTGTGTCAATGAAATGAACGTGAGCTTGAAGGGTGATGCGTCAGCGTGCACCGTGAACAGCTCACTGGTACGCCTGTCTTTGCCCCCTCTCATGGTCTCACGCACCCGGGCTCAGTTCCGTGCAGGAATGCTGAGTGGGAGCGCCAGCCTCGCTTCTGGACTCTAAAGCCTTCCACCCCCTAATGGCAGGTTGTGTGTGTCTCTCACGTGGGGGGAGGAATGAGGTCGCCCACAGAGGTTCTGCCATGAAAGATCTAAAGACGCACGCTGCTGAGGAGCTTGTTCCTCATGGAGCGTCCCCGAAGGCCAGAAGAATGCCGAAGGTCTCTTTCAAAGCTGCCGGACGCTCTGCCGTTCTAGGCCTGAGATACGGACCTTGTGACGGCACTGTAACCCTGCGAGATTCAGGAGACATCGCCAGTGCGAGTGGCAAGCCGGAAGGAAGAACCTTCAAGGCAGAGTGTCCTTTCCTGTACAAAACGCACCCAAGTGGCTGAGGCAGGGAGCATTTTCCTTCACAGAACCGGCATCCTCGTATGCCTGTGGGTTATTCTAAAGAAACGACACTGTGAGCAACCTCTTCGTAAAGGCCTTCGCAAGCGACTTGGAGACAACAGCAGCGCAGTGGAGGCACAGACCATTATCCTAGAGAGCAGCACAGTGTCTCTAGCAGCGATCGCTTCCCGGAGGATACTTAAGCCACACCGAGACTCCAGCAGGGAGTTTTGCCTTATAGAAGTACAACTCACTCAAGAAAGAGGGATGAGGTGTAGGGCTAATCTACGTGCGCTCACGCTCTGTGTCCCCGAGAAGGTTTCACGGAGCAGAATGCATCACCGACCGCTACCACGTGTGCGCACCAAAGAAGCCCTGTGCCGTGGGTGTTCTCAGGCCGACAGCGAAGACCTAGATGTGTGCTGCACCCGCGCTCGGTGGTTCAAACGTTGCGTGACCCTGTGCCTTTGGGAGATGTTCAGAGCGGGTGGCACCTGCGTGCTGCGAGCGCAAGAGGTGTAGAGTGTAGAGGCCTTTCACACTGGAGGAAGTGCTTGCGTCTCATGGAGAAAACGTGTACATCACCCGGGAGATGGAGGCGCGCTCTTGACACCATTTCCTCTGCCCGTTTAAAACACAAGTGTTTGTAATCGATCTGGGCTGCCTGGTGAAACGCTTGGCAGTCCGCATCACCCTGAGCACCTTTCCTGAAGTTTGATTCGTAGCTGGGTAAACTCGGGCTTCAGAGGCTTAGATGAGACCAAACGTGTTCAGCTTGTGGCGAAAGCCTTTGACCAGAGGCATATATGCTTGTGCTTGGGGCGAGGGAGGGCTAGGCAAGAACGTTTACACACTGGGTTTTTATCTTTACCTTAAGCTGTCCCTTTTGGCTGCAGCAGGCGGAGAGAACCCGCGGAGAGAGAACAGCTGCAAAGTGGATGCACAGAACAGTCACCTCGATACCATCCCCGGGGTCCCAAGCAACGATCCTTCCCCGGAGGGTACTTAACCCACCCAGGGATTCAAGCAGGGAGTTCGCCTTGTCCAACTTGCACAGGAGACTGGCATGAGATGTAGGGCTCATCTACTTGCGTTCACACTACGTGGCCCGGAGAAGTTCTCACGGAGCCGAATCCAGCACCCTTCCTCCACCACGTGTGTACACAAAGGAGCGCTGGGCATTGGGTGTTCTCAAGGCCAAGAGAGAAGCCCTTGTTCTGTGCTGCACCTGCTGGGTGGTTCAAATGTTTTCTGACCTTCCTGCTCTGGAAGCTTTTCAGAGCTGAGGCTATGCCTGGGCTGCGAAAGCAGAGAGGCGTAGAGGCCTTTCACACTGAAGGCGTGGGCCTGTTTCCCATGGAGAAAGTGTACGTCACCCAACCCCCACCCCCACCCCACCCCACCCCACCCCAACCCACCCCCAGCTGGAGGCGTGCGGGTTGACATCATTTTGTCCTGCCCATGGAAAATACAAAGAGGCGTACACGATTTGGGCTGTCTGGTGAAAGAATTTTGAATCGGCGGCACCCTGAGTACCTTTCCCGATGTTTGCTTCCTAGCTGGTGAAACTTGGCATTCAGAGGCGAGATGAGAACAAACTTGCTCCGCGTGCGGCGAAGTGCCCTGATGCCCTGCCCTAAATGTTTGAGCTTCTGGCCAGCGTCACGCAAGTACTTTGACACGTAGGAGTCTCACTTTTACTCCAAGCTGTCCCTGTTGGCTGAAGCAGTCGGCGTGTCTCTATCGCAGCCTGGGAGGGCGGGCGTTGGGGGAGTCTGCCAAGTGACTGGCCTCCATTTATAGCTAACTGAGAAACTGCGTCGACGTTTTCCCGAGCCTCTTAGAGGGAATGGTTGCAGTTCGGAATTGGAGACTGTGCTGGCAAACGTCAGCAGCTCCTCTCCCTCGGAGGGCTCTTGGTGTGCCGACTCCTAACAGCTGGCACGGTCCCCAGCTCGTGAACGGTCCCATTGCGTGCCGGTCTCATCCGTGAAAGAGCCACGTGAGGCTGAGCTCCAACAGTAGGGCTCCACAGCTGGATCCTTTGGGACAGGGCAGTCCTGAGCCGATGTGCCCACCAGGGGACGCGACCAAAGTTTACGTACCACAGGAAAGCGCATCAAGGCCTCGTGTTGTGTCAATGAAATGAACGTGAGCTTGAAGGGTGATGCGTCAGCGTGCACCGTGAACAGCTCACTGGTACGCCTGTCTTTGCCCCCTCTCACGGTCTCACGCACCCGGGCTCAGTTCCGTGCAGGAATGCTGAGTGGGAGCGCCAGCCTCGCTTCTGGACTCTAAAGCCTTCCACCCCCTAATGGCAGGTTGTGTGTGTCTCTCACGTGGGGGGAGGAATGAGGTCGCCCACAGAGGTTCTGCCATGAAAGATCTAAAGACGCACGCTGCTGAGGAGCTTGTTCCTCATGGAGCGTCCCCGAAGGCCAGAAGAATGCCGAAGGTCTCTTTCAAAGCTGCCGGACGCTCTGCCGTTCTAGGCCTGAGATACGGACCTTGTGACGGCAGTGTAACCCCGCGAGATTCAGGAGACATCGCCAGTGTGAGTGGCAAGCCGGAAGGAAGAACCTTCAAGGCAGAGTGTCCTTTCCTGTACAAAACGCACCCAAGTGGCTGAGGCAGGGAGCATTTTCCTTCACAGAACCGGCATCCTCGTATGCCTGTGGTTTATTCTAAAGAAACGACACTGTGAGCAACCTCTTCGTAAAGGCCTTCGCAAGCGACTTGGAGACAACAGCAGCGCAGTGGAGGCACAGACCATTATCCTAGAGAGCAGCACAGTGTCTCTAGCAGCGATTGCTTCCCGGAGGATACTTAAGCCACACCGAGACTCCAGCAGGGAGTTTTGCCTTATAGAAGTACAACTCACTCAAGAAAGAGGGATGAGGTGTAGGGCTAATCTACGTGCGCTCACGCTCTGTGTCCCCGAGAAGGTTTCACGGAGCAGAATGCATCACCGACCGCTACCACGTGTGCGCACCAAAGAAGCCCTGTGCCGTGGGTGTTCTCAGGCCGACAGCGAAGACCTAGATGTGTGCTGCACCCGCGCTCGGTGGTTCAAACGTTGCGTGACCCTGTGCCTTTGGGAGATGTTCAGAGCGGGTGGCACCTGCGTGCTGCGAGCGCAAGAGGTGTAGAGTGTAGAGGCCTTTCACACTGGAGGAAGTGCTTGCGTCTCATGGAGAAAACGTGTACATCACCCGGGAGATGGAGGCGCGCTCTTGACACCATTTCCTCTGCCCGTTTAAAACACAAGTGTTTGTAATCGATCTGGGCTGCCTGGTGAAACGCTTGGCAGTCCGCATCACCCTGAGCACCTTTCCTGAAGTTTGATTCGTAGCTGGGTAAACTCGGGCTTCAGAGGCTTAGATGAGACCAAACGTGTTCAGCTTGTGGCGAAAGCCTTTGACCAGAGGCATATACGCTTGTGCTTGGGGCGAGGGCTAGGCAAGAACGTTTACACCCTGGGTTTTTATCTTTACCCTAAGCTGTCCCTTTTGGCTGCAGCAGGCGGAGAGAACCCGCGGAGAGAGAACAGCTGCGAAGTGGATGCACAGAACAGTCACCTCGATACCAGCCCCGGGGTCCCAAGCAACGATCCTTCCCCGGAGGGTACTTAACCCACCCCGGGATTCAAGCAGGGAGTTCGCCTTGTCCAACTCGCACAGGAGACTGGCATGAGATGTAGGGCTCATCTACTTGCGTTCACACTACGTGGCCCGGAGAAGTTCTCACGGAGCCGAATCCAGCACCCTTCCTCCACCACGTGTGTACACAAAGGAGCGCTGGGCAGTGGGTGTTCTCAAGGCCAAGAGAGAAGCCCTTGTTCTGTGCTGCACCTGCTGGGTGGTTCAAAGCTTTTCTGACCTTCCTGCTCTGGAAGCTTTTCAGAGCTGAGGCTACGCCTGGGCTGCGAAAGCAGAGAGGCGTAGAGGCCTTTCACACTGAAGGCGTGGGCCTGTTTCCCATGGAGAAAGTGTACGTCGCCCAAACCCCACCCCCACCCCACCCCACCCCACCCCACCCCACCCCACCCCAACCCACCCCGAGCTGGAGGCGTGCGGGTTGACACCATTTTGTCCTGCCCATGGAAAATACAAAGAGGCGTACACGATTTGCGCTGTCTGGTGAGAGAAGTTTGAATCGGCGGCACCCTGAGTACCTTTCCCGAAGTTTGCTTCCTAGCTGGTTAAACTCGGCATTCAGAGGCGAGATGAGAACAAACTTGCTCCGTGTGCGGCGAAGTGCCCTGATGCCCTGCCCTAAATGTTTGAGCTTCTGGCCAGCGTCACGCAAGTACTTTGACACGTAGGAGTCTCACTTTTACTCCAAGCTGTCCCTGTTGGCTGAAGCAGTCGGCGTGTCTGTATCGCAGCCTGGGTGGCCAGGCGTTGGGGGAGTCTGCCAAGTGACTGGCCTCCATTTATAGCTAACTGAGAAACTGCGTCGAAGCTTTTGGGAGCCTCTTACAGGGAATGGTTGCAGTTCGGAACTGGAGACTGTGCTGGCAAACGTCAGCAGCTCCTCTCCCTCGGAGGGCTCTTGGTGTGCTGACTCCTATCAGCCAGCACGGTCACCAGCTCGTGAACGGTCCCATTGCGAGCCGGTCTCCTCCGTGAAAGAGCCACGTGAGGCTGAGCTCCAACAGTCGGGCTCCACACCTGGAGCCTTTGGGACAGTGCAGTCCTGAGCCGATATGCCCACCAGGGGACGTGACCAAAGTTTACGTACCACAGGAAAGCGCATCAAGGCCTCATGTTCTCTCCATGAAATGAACGTGAGCTTGAAGGGTGATGCGTCAGCGTGCACCGTGAACAGCTCGCTGGTACGCCTGTCTTTGCCCCCTCTCACGGTCTCACGCACCCGGGCTCAGTTCAGTGTAGGAATGCTGAGTGGGAGCGCCAGCCTCGCTTCTGGACTCTGAAGCCTTCCACCCCCTAAAGGCAGGTTGTGTGTGTCTCTCACGTGGGGGAAGGAATGAGGTCGCCCACAGAGGTTCTGCCATGAAAGATCTAAAGACGCACGCTGCTGAGGAGCTTGTTCCTCATGGAGCGTCCCCGAAGGTCAGAAGAATGCCGAAGGTCTCTTTCAAAGCTGCCGGACGCTCTGCCATTCTAGGCCTGAGATACGGACCTTGTGACGGCACTGTAAACCCGCGAGATTCAGGAGACATCGCCAATGCGAGTGGCAATCCGGAAGGGAGAACCTTCAAGGCGGAGTGTCCTTTCCTGTACAAAACGGCGCCCAAGTGGCTGAGGCAGGGAGCATTTTCCTTCACAGAACCGGCATCCTCGTATGCCTGTGGGTTACTCTAAAGAAACGACACTGTGAGCAACCTCTTTGAAAAGTCCTTCGCAAGTGACTTGGAGACAACAGCAGCGCAGTGGAGGCACAGACAATTATCCTAGAGAGCAGCACAGTGTCTCTAGCAGCGATCACTTCCCGGAGGATACTTAAGCCACACCGAGATTCCAGCAGGGAGTTTTGCCTTATAGCAGTACAACTCACTCAAGAAAGAGGGATGAGGTGTAGGGTTAATCTACGTGCGCTCACGCTCTGTGTCCCCGAGAAGGTTTCACGGAGCCGAATGCATCAGCGACCGCTACCACGTGAGTGCACCAAAGAAGCCCTGTGCCGTGGGTGTTCTCAGGCCGACAGCGAAGACCTAGGTGTGTGCTGCACCTGCGCTCGGTGGTTCACACTTTGTGTGACCCCTGTGCCTTTGGAAGATGTTCAGAGTGGGTGGCACCTGCGTGCTGCGAGCGCAAGAGGTGTAGAGTGCAGAGGCCTTTCACACTGGAGGAAGGGCTTGCGTCTCATGGAGAGAACGTGTACGTCGCCCGGGAGATGGAGGCGCGCTCTTGACACCATTTCCTCTGCCCGTTTAAAACACAAGTGTTTGTACTCGATCTGGGCTGCCTTGTGAAATGCTTGGCAGTCCGCATCACCCTGAGCACCTTTCCTGAAGTTTGATTCGTAGCTGGGTAAACTCGGGCTTCAGAGGCTTAGATGAGACCAAACGTGTTCAGCTTGTGGCGAAAGCCTTTGACCAGAGGCATATACGCTTGTGCTTGGGGCGAGGGCTAGGCAAGAACGTTTACACCCTGGGTTTTTATCTTTACCGTAAGCTGTCCCTTTTGGCTGCAGCAGGCGGAGAGAACCCGCGGAGAGAGAACAGCTGCGAAGTGGATGCACAGAACAGTCACCTCGATACCAGCCCCGGGGGCCCAAGCAACGATCCTTCCCCGCAGGGTACTTAACCCACCAAGGGATTCAAGCAGGGAGTTCGCCTTGTCCAACTCGCACAGGAGACTGGCATGAGAGGTAGGGCTCATCTACTTGCGTTCACACTACGTGGCCCGGAGAAGTTCTCACGGAGCCGAATCCAGCACCCTTCCTCCACCACGTGTGTACACAAAGTAGCGCTGGGCAGTGGGTGTTCTCAAGGCCAAGAGAGAAGCCCTTGTTCTGTGCTGCACCTGCTGGGTGGTTCAAAGGTTTTCTGACCTTCCTGCTCTGGAAGCTTTTCAGAGCTGAGGCTACGCCTGGGCTGCGAAAGCAGAGAGGCGTAGAGGCCTTTCACACAGAAGGCGTGGGCCTGTTTCCCATGGAGAAAGTGTACGTCGCCCAACCCCCACCCCCACCCCACCCCACCCCAGCCCAACCCCACCCCACCCCACCCCAACCCACCCCCAGCTGGAGGCGTGCGGGTTGACACCATTTTGTCCTGCCCATGGAAAATACAAAGAGGCGTACACGATTTGGGCTGTCTGGTGAGAGAATTTTGAATCGGCGGCACCCTGAGTACCTTTCCCGAAGTTTGCTTCCTAGCTGGTTAAACTCGGCATTCAGAGGCGAGATGAGAACAAACTTGCTCCGCGTGCGGCGAAGTGCCCTGATGCCCTGCCCTAAATGTTTGTGCTTCTGGCCAGCGTCACGCAAGTACTTTGACACGTAGGAGTCTCACTTTTACTCCAAGCTGTCCCTGTTGGCTGAAGCAGTCGGCGTGTCTGTATAGCAGCCTGGGAGGCCGGGCATTGGGGGAGTCTGCCAAGTGACTGGCCTCCATTTATAGCTAACTGAGAAACTGCGTCGAAGCTTTCGGGAGCCTCTTACAGGGAATGGTTGCAGTTCGGAATTGGAGACTGTGCTGGCAAACGTCAGCAGCTCCTCTCCCTCGGAGGGCTCTTGGTGTGCTGACTCCGAACACCCAGCACGGTCCCCAGCTCGTGAAAGGTCCCAGTGCGAGCCGATCTCGTCCGTGAAAGAGCCACGTGAGGCTGAGCTCCAACAGTCGGGCTCCACACCTGCAGCCTTTGGGACAGGGCAGTCCTGAGCCGATGTGCCCACCAGGGGATGCGACCAAAGTTTACGTACCACAGGAAAGCGCATCAAGGCCTCATGTTCTCTCCATGAAATGAACGTGAGCTTGAAGGGTGATGCGTCAGCGTGCACCGTGAACAGCTCGCTGGTACGCCTGCCTTTGCCCTCTCTCACGGTCTCACGCACCCGGGCTCAGTTCCGTGCAGGAATGCTGAGTGGGAGCGCCAGCCTCGCTTCTGGACTCGAAAGCCTTCCACCCCCTAATGGCAGGTTGTGTGTGTCTCTCACGTGGGGGGAGGAATGAGGTCGCCCACAGAGGTTCTGCCATGAAAGTTCTAAAGACGCACGCTGCTGAGGAGCTTGTTCCTCATGGAGCGTCCCCGAAGGCCAGAAGAATGCCGACGGTCTCTTTCAAACCTGCCGGACGCTCTGCCGTTCTAGGCCTGAGATACGGACCTTGTGACTGCACTGTAACCCCGTGAGATTCAGGAGGCATCGCCAATGCGATGGCAATCCGGAAGGAAGAACCTTCAAGGTGGAGTGTCCTTTCCTGTACAAAACGGCGCCCAAGTGGCTGAGGCAGGGAGCATTTTCCTTCACAGAACCGGCATCCTCGTATGCCTGTGGGTTACTCTAAAAAACGACACTGTGAGCAACCTCTTCGAAAAGGCCTTCGCAAGCGACTTGGAGACAACAGCAGCGCAGTGGAGGCACAGACCATTATCCTAGAGAGCAGCACAGTGTCTCTAGCAGCGATCGCTTCCCGGAGGATACTTAAGCCACACCGAGATTCCAGCAGGGAGTTTTGCCTTATAGCAGTACAACTCACTCAAGAAAGAGGGATGAGGTGTAGGGCTAATCTACGTGCGCTCACGCTCTGTGTCCCCGAGAAGGTTTCACGGAGGAGAATGCATCACCGACCGCTACCACGTGTGTGCACCAAAGAAGCCCTGTGCCGTGGGTGTTCTCAGGCCGACAGCGAAGACCTAGGTGTGTGCTGCACCCGCGCTCGGTGGTTCACACGTCGCGTGGTCCCTGTGCCTTTGGAAGATGTTCAGAGCGGGTGGCACCTGCGTGCTGCGAGCGCAAGAGGTGTAGAGTGTAGAGGCCTTTCACACTGGAGGAAGGGCTTGCGTCTCATGGAGAGAACGTGTACATCACCAGGGAGACGGAGGCGCGCTCTTGACACCATTTCCTCTGCCCGTTTAAAACACAAGTGTTTGTACTCGATCTGGGCTGCCTGGTGAAACGCTTGGCAGTCCGCATCACCCTGAGCACCTTTCCTGAAGTTTGATTCATAGCTGGGTAAACTCGGGCTTCAGAGGCTTAGATGAGACCAAACGTGTTCAGCTTGTGGCGAAAGCCTTTGACCAGAGGCATATACGCTTGTGCTTGGGGCGAGGGCTAGGCAAGAACGTTTACACCCTGGGTTTTTATCTTTACCCTAAGCTGTCCCTTTTGGCTGCAGCAGGCGGAGAGAACCCGCGGAGAGAGAACAGCGGTGAAGTGGATGCACAGAACAGTCACCTCGATACCAGCCCTGGGGTCCCAAGCAACGATCCTTCCCCGGAGGGTACATAACCCACCCCGGGATTCAAGCAGGGAGTTCGCCTTGTCCAACTCGCACAGGAGACTGGCATGAGATGTAGGGCTCATCTACTTGCGTTCACACTACGTGGCCCGGAGAAGTTCTCACGGAGCCGAATCCAGCACCCTTCCTCCACCACGTGTGTACACAAAGGAGCGCTGGGCAGTGGGTGTTCTCAAGGCCAAATGAGAAGCCCTTGTTCTGTGCTGCACCTGCTGGGTGGTTCAAAGGTTTTAAGACCTTCCTGCTCTGGAAGCTTTTCAGAGCTGAGGCTGCGCCTGGGCTGCGAAAGCAGAGAGGCGTGGAGGCCTTTCACACTGAAGGCATGGGCCTGTTTCCCATGGAGAAAGTGTACGTCACCCAACCCCCACCTCCACCCCACCCCACCCCAACCCACCCCCAGCTGGAGGTGTGCGGGTTGACACCATTTTGTCCTGCCCATGGAAAATACAAAGAGGCGTACACAATTTGGGCTGTCTGGTGAGAGAAGTTTGAATCGGCGGCACCCTGAGTACCTTTCCCGAAGTTTGCTTCCTAGCTGGTTAAACTCGGCATTCAGAGGCGAGATGAGAACAAACTTGCTCCGCGTGCGGCGAAGTGCCCTGATGCCCTGCCCTAAATGTTTGAGCTTCTGGCCAGCGTCACGCAAGTACTTTGACACGTAGGAGCCTCACTTTTACTCCAAGCTGTCCCTGTTGGCTGAAGCAGTCGGTGTGTCTGTATCGCAGCCTGGGAGGCCGGGCATTGGGGGAGTCTGCCAAGTGACTGGCCTCCATTTATAGCTAACTGAGAAACTGCGTCGAAGCTTTTGGGAGCCTCTTACAGGGAATGGTTGCAGTTTGGAATTGGAGACTGTGCTGGCAAACGTCAGCAGCTCCTCTCCCTCGGAGGGCTCTTGGTGTGCCAACTTCTAACAGCCAGCACGGTCCCCAGCTCGTGAACGGTCCCATTGCGAGCCGGTCTCGTCCGTGAAAGAGCCACATGAGGCTGAGCTCCAACAGTCAGGCTCCACAACTGGAGCGTTTGGGACAGGGCAGTCCTGAGCTGATGTGCCCACCAGGGGACGCGACCAAAGTTTACGTACCACAGGAAAGCGCATCAAGGCCTCGTGTTCTCTCCATGAAATGAACGTGAGCTTGAAGGGTAATGCATCGGCGTGCACCGTGAACAGCTCGCTGGTATGCCTGTCTTTGCCCCCTCTCACGGTCTCACGCACCCGGGCTCAGTTCCGTGCAGGAATGCTGAGTGGGAGCGCCAGCCTCGCTTCTGGACTCTAAAGCCTTCCACCCCCTAATGGCAGGTTGTGTGTGTCTCTCACGTGGGGGGAGGAATGAGGTCGCCCACAGCGGTTCTGCCATGAAAGATCTAAAGACGCACGCTGCTGAGGAGCTTGTTCCTCATGGAGCGTCCCCGAAGGCCAGAAGAATGCCGACGGTCTCTTTCAAAGCTGCCGGACGCTCTGCCGTTCTAGGCCTGAGATACGGACCTTGTGACGGCACTGTAACCCCGCGAGATTCAGGAGACATCGCCAGTGCGAGTGGCAATCCGGAAGGAAGAACCTTCAAGGCGGAGTGTCCTTTCCTGTACAAAACGGCGGCCAAGTGGCTGAGGCAGGGAGCATTTTCCTTCACAGAACCGGCATCCTCGTATGCCTGTGGGTTACTCTAAAGAAATGACACTGTGAGCAACCTCTTCGAAAAGGCCTTCGCAAGCGACTTGGAGACAACAGCAGCGCAGTGGAGGCACAGACCATTATCCTAGAGAGCAGCACAGTGTCTCTAGCAGCGATTGCCTCCCAGAGGATACTTAAGCCACACCGAGATTCCAACAGGGAGTTTTGCCTTATAGCAGTACAACACACTCAAGAAAGAGGGATGAGGTGTAGGGCTAATCTACATGCGCTCACGCTCTGTAACCCCGAGAAGGTTTCACGGAGCAGAATGCATCACCGACCGCTACCACGTGTGTGCACAAAAGAAGCCCTGTGCCGTGGGTGTTCTCAGGCCGACAACGAAGACCTACGTGTGTGCTGCACCCGCGCTCACTGGTTCACACGTTGCGTGACCCCTGTGCCTTAGGAAGATGTTCAGAGCGGGTGGCACCTGCGTGCTGCGAGCGCAAGAGGTGTAGAGTGTAGAGGCCTTTCACACTGGAGGAAGGGCTTGCGTCTCGTGGAGAGAACGTGTACGTCGCCCGGGAGATGGAGGCGCGCTCTTGACACCATTTCCTCTGCCCGTTTAAAACACAAGTGTTTGTACTCGATCTGGGCTGCCTGGTGAAAGGCTTGGCAGTCCACATCACCCTGAGCACCTTTCCTGAAGTTTGATTCGTAGCTGGGTAAACTCGGGCTTCAGAGGCTTAGATGAGACCAAACGTGTTCAGCTTGTGGCGAAAGCCTTTGACCAGAGGCATATACGCTTGTGCTTGGGGTGAGGGCTAGGCAAGAACGTTTACACCCTGGGTTTTTATCTTTACCCTAAGCTGTCCCTTTTGGCTGCAGCAGGCGGAGAGAACCCGCGGAGAGAGAACAGCTGCGAAGTGGATGCACAGAACACTCACCTCGATACCAGGCCCGGGGTCCCAAGCAACGATCCTTCCCCGGAGGGTACTTAACCCACCCCGGGATTCAAGCAGGGAGTTCGCCTTGTCCAATTCGCACAGGAGACTGGCATGAGATGTAGGGCTCATCTACTTGCATTCACACTACGTGGCCCGGAGAAGTTCTCACGGAGCCGAATGCAGCACCCTTCCTCCACCACGTGTGTACACAAAGGAGCGCTGGGCAGTGGGTGTTCTCAAGGCCAACAGAGAAGCCCTTGTTCTGTGCTGCACCTGCTGGGTGGTTCAAAGGTTTTCTGACCTTCCTGCTCTGGAAACTTTTCAGAGCTGAGGCTATGCCTGGGCTGCAAAAGCAGAGAGGCGTAGAGGCCTTTCACACTGAAGGCGTGGGCCTGTTTCCCATGGAGAAAGTGTACGTCGCCCAACCCCCACCCCCACCCCACCCCACCCCACCCCACCCCACCCCAACCCAACCCCAGCTGGAGGCGTGCGGGTTGACACCATTTTGTCCTGCCCATGGAAAATACAAAGAGGCGTACACGATTTGGGCTGTCTGGTGAGAGAATTTTGAATCGGCGGCACCCTGAGTACCTTTCCCGAAGTTTGCTTCCTAGCTGGTTAAACTCGGCATTCAGAGGCGAGATGAGAACAAACTTGCTCCGCGTGCGGCGAACTGCCCTGATGCCCTGCCCTAAATGTTTGAGCTTCTGGCCAGCGTCACGCAAGTACTTTGACATGTAGGAGCCTCACTTTTACTCCAAGCTGTCCCTGTTGGCTGAGGCAGTCGGTGTGTCTGTATCGCAGCCTGGGAGGCCGGGCGTTGGGGGAGTCTGCCAAGTGACTGGCCTCCATTTATAGCTAACTGAGAAACTGCGTCGAAGCTTTCGGGAGCCTCTTACAGGGAATGGTTGCAGTTCGGAATTGGAGACTGTGCTGGCAAACGTCAGCAGCTCCTCTCCCTCGGAGGGCTCTTGGTGTGCCGACTCCTAACAGCCAGCACGGTCCCCAGCTAGTGAACGGTCCCATTGCGAGCCGGTCTCGTCCGTGAAAGAGCCACGTGAGGCTGAGCTCCAACAGTCGGGCTCCACACCTGGAGCCTTTGGGACAGGGCAGTCCTGAGCCGATGTGCCCACCAGGGGACGCGACCAAAGTTTACGTACCACAGGAAAGCGCATCAAGGCCTCGTGTTCTCTCCATGAAATGAACGTGAGCTTGAAGGGTGATGCGTCAGCGTGCACCGTGAACAGCTCGCTGGTACGCCTGTCTTTGCCCCCTCTCACGGTCTCACGCACCCGGGCTCAGTTCCGTGCAGGAATGCTGAGTGGCAGTGCCAGCCTCGCTTCTGGACTCTAAAGCCTTCCACCCCCTAATGGCAGGTTGTGTGTGTCTCTCACGTGGGGGGAGGAATGAGGTCGCCTACAGCGGTTCTGCCATGAAAGATCTAAAGACGCACGCTGCTGAGGAGCTTGTTCCTCATGGAGCGTCCCTGAAGGCCAGAAGAATGCCGACGGTCTCTTTCAAAGCTGCCGGACGCTCTGCCGTTCTAGGCCTGAGATACGGACCTTGTGACGGCACTGTAACCCCGCGAGATTCAGGAGACATCGCCAGTGCGAGTGGCAATCCGGAAGGAAGAACCTTCAAGGCGGAGTGTCCTTTCCTGTACAAAACGGCGCCCAAGTGGCTGAGGCAGGGAGCATTTTCCTTCACAGAAACGGCATCCTCGTATGCCTGTGGGTTACTCTAAAGAAACGACACTGTGAGCAACCTCTTCAAAAAGGCCTTCGCAAGTGACTTGGAGACAAGAGCAGCGCAGTGGAGGCACAGACCATTATCCTAGAGAGCAGCACAGTGTCTCTAGCAGCCATCGCTTCCCGGAGGATACTTAAGCCACACCGAGATTCCAGCAGGGAGTTTTGCCTTATAGCAGTACAACTCACTCAAGAAAGAGGGATGAGGTGTAGGGCTAATCTACGTGCGCTCACGCTCTGTGTCCCCGAGAAGGTTTCACGGAGCAGAATGCATCACCGACCGCTACCACGTGTGTGCACCAAAGAAGCCCTGTGCCGTGGGTGTTCTCAGGCCGACAGCGAAGACCTAGGTGTGTGCTGCACCCACGCTCGGTTGTTCACACGTTGCGTGACCCCTGTGCCTTTGGAAGATGTTCAGAGCGGGTGGCACCTGCGTGCTGCGAGTGCAAGAGGTGTAGAGTGTAGAGGCCTTTCACACTGGAGGAAGGGCTTACGTCTCATGGAGAGAACGTGTACGTCGCCCGGAAGACGGAGGCGCGCTCTTGACACCATTTCCTCTGCCCGTTTAAAACACAAGTGTTTGTACTCGATCTGGGCTGCCTGGTGAAACGCTTGGCAGTCCGCATCACCCTGAGCACCTTTCCTGAAGTTTGATTCATAGCTGGGTAAACTCGGGCTTCAGAGGCTTAGATGAGACCAAACGTGTTCAGCTTGTGGCGAAAGCCTTTGACCAGAGGCATATACGTTTGTGCTTGGGGCGAGGGCTAGGCAAGAACGTTTACACCCTGGGTTTTTATCTTTACCCTAAGCTGTCCCTTTTGGCTGCAGCAGGCGGAGAGAACCCGCGGAGAGAGAACAGCTGCGAAGTGGATGCACAGAACAGTCACCTCGATACCAGCCCCGGGGTCCCAAGCAACGATCCTTCCCCGGAGGGTACTTAACCCACCCCGGGATTCAAGCAGGGAGTTCGCCTTGTCCAACTCGCACAGGAGACTGGCATGAGATGTAGGGCTCATCTACTTGCGTTCACACTACGTGGCCCGGAGAAGTTCTCACGGAGCCGAATCCAGCACCCTTCCTCCACCACGTGTGTACACAAAGGAGCGCTGGGCAGTGGGTGTTCTCAGGCCAAGAGAGAAGCCCTTGTTCTGTGCTGCACCTGCTGGGTGGTTCAAAGGTTTTCTGACCTTCCTGCTCTGGAAGCTTTTCAGAGCTGAGGCTACGCCTGGGCTGCGAAAGCAGAGAGGTGTACAGGCCTTTCACACTGAAGGCGTGGGCCTGTTTCCCATGGAGAAAGTGTACGTCGCCCTACCCCCACCCCCACCTCACCCCACCCCACCCCACACCACCCCACCCCAACCCACCCCCAGCTGGAGGCGTGCGGGTTGACACCATTTTGTCCTGCATATGGAAAATACAAAGTGGCGTACACGATTTGGGCTGTCTGGTGAGAGAATTTTGAATCGGCGGCACCCTGAGTACCTTTCCCGAAGTTTGCTTCCTAGCTGGTTAAACTCGGCATTCAGAGGTGAGATGAGAACAAACTTGCTCCACGTGCGGCGAAGTGCCCTGATGCCCTGCCCTAAATGTTTGAGCTTCTGGCCAGCGTCACGCAAGTACTTTGACACGTAGGAGTCTCCCTTTTACTCCAAGCTGTCCCTGTTGGCTGAAGCAGTCGGCGTGTCTGTATCGCAGCCTGGGAGGCCGGGCGTTGGGGGAGTCTGCCAAGTGACTGGCCTCCATTTATAGATAACTGAGAAACTGCATCGAAGCTTTTGGGAGCCTCTTACAGGGAATGGTTTCAGTTCGGAATTGGAGACTGTGCTGGCAAACGTCAGCAGCTCCTCTCCGTCGGAGGGCTCTTGGTGTGCCGACTCCTAACAGCCAGCACGGTCCCCAGCTCGTGAACGGTCCCATTGCGAGCCGGTCTCGTCCGTGAAAGAGCCACGTGAGGCTGAGCTCCAACAGTCGGGCTCCACACCTGGAGCCTTTGGGACAGGGCAGTCCTGAGCCGATGTGGCCACCAGGGGATGCGACCAGTTTACGTACCACAGGAAAGCGCATCAAGGCCTCGTGTTCTCTCCATGAAATGAACGTGAGCTTGAAGGGTGATACGTCAGCGTGCACCGTGAACAGCTCGCTGGTACGCCTGTCTTTGCCCCCTCCCACGGTCTCACGCACCCGGGCTCAGTTCCGTGCAGGAATGCTGATTGGGAGCGCCAGCCTCGCTTCTGGACTCTAAAGGCTTCCACCCCCCAATTGGCAAGTTGTGTGTGTCTCTCACGTGGGGGGAGGAATGAGGTCGCCCACAGAGGTTCTGCCATGAAAGATCTAAAGACGCACGCTGCTGAGGAGCTTGTTCCTCATGGAGCGTCCCCGAAGGCCAGAAGAATGCCGACGGTCTCTTTCAAAGCTGCCGGACGCTCTGCCGTTCTAGGCCTGAGATACGGACCTTGTGACGGCACTGTAACCCCGCGAGATTCAGGAGACATCGCCAGTGCGAGTGGCAATCCGGAAGGAAGAACCTTCAAGGCGGAGTGTCCTTTCCTGTACAAAACGGCGCCCAAGTGGCTGAGGCAGGGAGCATTTTCCTTCACAGAACCGGCATCCTCGTATGCCTGTGGGTTACTCTAAAGAAACGACACTGTGAGCAACCTCTTCGAAAAGGCCTTCGCAAGCGACTTGGAGACAACAGCAGCGCAGTGGAGGCACAGACCATTATCCTAGAGAGCAGCACAGTGTCTCTAGCAGCGATCGCTTCCCGGAGGATACTTAAGCCACACCGAAATTCCAGCAGGGAATTTTGCCTTATAGCAGTACAAGTCACTCAAGAAAGAGGGATGAGGTGTAGGGCTAATCTACGTGCGCTCACGCTCTGTGTCCCCGAGAAGGTTTCACGGAGCAGAATGCATCACCGACCGCTACCACGTGTGTGCACCAAAGAAGCCCTGTGCCGTGGGTGTTCTCAGGCCGACAGTGAAGACCTAGGTGTGTGCTGCACCCGCGCTCGGTGGTTCACACGTTGCGTGACCCCTGTGCCTTTGGAAGATGTTCAGAGCGGGTGGCACCTGCGTGCTGCGAGCGCAAGAGGTGTAGAGTATAGAGGCCTTTCACACTGGAGGAAGGGCTTGCGTCTCATGGAGAGAACGTGTACGTCGCCCGGGAGATGGAGGCGTGCTCTTGACACCATTTCCTCTGCCCGTTTAAAACACAAGTGTTTGTACTCGATCTGGGCTGCCTGGTGAAACGCTTGGCAGTCCGCATCACCCTGAGCACCTTTCCTGAGGTTTGATTCGTAGCTGGGTAAACTCGGGCTTCAGAGGCTTAGATGAGACCAAACGTGTTCAGCTTGTGGCGAAAGCCTTTGACCAGAGGCATATACGCTTGTGCTTGGGGCGAGGGCTAGGCAAGAACGTTTACACACTGGGTTTTTATCTTTACCCTAAGCTGTCCCTTTTGGGTGCAGCAGGCGGAGAGAACCCGCGGAGAGAAAACAGCTGCGAAGTGGATGCACAGAACAGTCACCTCGATACAAGCCCCGGGGTCCCAAGCAATGATCCTTCCCCGGAGGGTACTTAACCCACCCCGGGATTCAAGCAGGGAGTTCGCCTGGTCCAACTCGCACAGGAGACTGGCATGAGATGTAGGGCTCATCTACTTGCGTTCACACTACGTGGCCCGGAGAAGTTCTCACAGAGCTGAATGCAGCACCCTTCCTCCACCACGTGTGTACACAAAGGAGCGCTGGGCAGTGGGTGTTCTCAAGGCCAAGAGAGAAGCCCTTGTTCTGTGCTGCACCTGCTGGGTGGTTCAAAGGTTTTCTGACCTTCCTGCTCTGGAAGGTTTTCAGAGCTGAGGCTACGCCTGGGCTGCGAAAGCAGAGAGGCGTAGAGGCCTTTCACACTGAAGGCGTGGGCCTGTTTCCCATGGAGAAAGTGTACGTCATCCAACCCCCACCCCCACCCCACCCCACCCCACCCCAGCCCACCCGAACCCACCCCCAGCTGGAGGCGTGCGTGTTGACACCATTTTGTCCTGCCCATGGAAAATACAAAGAGGCGTACACGATTTGGGCTTTCTGGTGAGAGAATTTTGAATCGGCGGCACCCTGAGTACCTTTCCCGAAGTTTGCTTCCTAGCTGGTTAAACTCGGCATTCAGAGGCGAGATGAGAACAAATTGCTCTGCGTGCGGCGAAGTGCCCTGATGCCCTGCCCTAAATGTTTGAGCTTCTGGCCAGCGTCACGCAAGTACTTTGACACGTAGGAGTCTCCCTTTTACTCCAAGCTGTCCCTGTTGGCTGAAGCAGTCGGCGTGTCTGTATCGCAGCCTGGGAGGCCGGGCGTTGGGGGAGTCTGCCAAGTGACTGGCCTCCATTTATAGCTAACTGAGAAACTGCGTCGAAGCTTTCGGGAGCCTCTTACAGGGAATGGTTGCAGTTCGGAATTGGAGACTGTGCTGGCAAACGTCAGCAGCTCCTCTACCTCGGAGGGCTCTTGGTGCGCCGACTCCTAACAGCCAGCACGGTCCCCAGCTCGTGAACGGTCCCATTGCGAGCCGGTCTCGTCCGTGAAAGAGCCACGTGAGGCTGATCTCCAACAGTCGGGCTCCACACCTGGAGCCTTTGGGACAGGGCAGTCCTGAGCCGATGTGCCCACCAGGGGACGCGACCAAAGTTTACGTACCACAGGAAAGCGCATCAAGGCCTCGTGTTCTCTCCATGAAATGAACGTGAGCTTGAATGGTGATGCGTTAGCGTGCACCGTGAACAGCTTGCTGGTACGCCTGCCTTTGCCCCCTCTCACGGTCTCACGCACACAGGCTCAGTTCCGTGCAGGAATGCTGAGTGGGAGCGCCAGCCTCGCTTCTGGACTCGAAAGCCTTCCACCCCCTAATGGCAGGTTGTGTGTGTCTCTCACGTGGGGGGAGGAATGAGGTCGCCCACAGAGGTTCTGCCATGAAAGATCTAAAGACGCACGCTGCTGAGGAGCTTGTTCCTCATGGAGCGTCCCCGAAGGCCAGAAGAATGCCGACGTTCTCTTTCAAAGCTGCCGGATGCTCTGCCATTCTAGGCCTGAGATACGGACCTTGTGACGGCACTGTAAACCCGCGAGATTCAGGAGACATCGCCAGTGCGAGTGGCAATCCGGAAGGAAGGACCTCCAAGGCGGAGTGTCCTTTCCTGTACAAAACGGCGCCCAAGTGGCTGAGGCAGGGAGCATTTTCCTTCACAGAACTGGCATCCTCGTATGCCTGTGGGTTACTCTAAAGAAACGACACTGTGAGCAACCTCTTTGAAAAGGCCTTCGCAAGCGACTTGGAGACAACAGCAGCGCAGTGGAGGCACAGACCATTATCCTACAGAGCAGCACAGTGTCTCTAGCAGCGATCGCTTCCCGGAGGATACTTAAGCCACACTGAGATTCCAGCAGGGACTTTTGCCTTATATCAGTACAACTCACTCAAGAAAGAGGGATGAGGTGTAGGGCTAATCTACGTGCGCTCACGCTCTGTGTCCCCGAGAAGGTTTCACGGAGCAGAATGCATCACCGACCACTACCACATGTGTGCACCAAAGAAGCCCTGTGCCGTGGGTGTCCTCAGGCCGACAGCGAAGACCTAGGTGTGTGCTGCACCCGCGCTCGGTGGTTCACACGTTGCGTGACCCCTGTGCCTCTGGAAGATGTTCAGAGCGGGTGGCACCTGCGTGCTGCGAGCGCAAGAGGTGTAGACTGTAGAGGCCTTTCACACTGGAGGAAGGGCTTGCGTCTCGTGGAGAGAACGTGTACGTCGCCCGGGAGATGGAGGCGCGCTCTTGACACCATTTCCTCTGCCCTTTTAAAACACAAGTGTTTGTACTCGATCTGGGCTGCCTGGTGAAACGCTTGGCAGTCCGCATCACCTTGAACACCTTTCCTGAAGTTTGATTCGTAGTTGGGTAAACTCCGGCTTCAGAGGCTTAGATGAGACCAAACGTGTTCAGCTTGTGGCGAAAGCCTTTCACCAGAGGCATACACGCTTGTGCTTGGGGCGAGGGCTAGGGAAGAACGTTTACACCCTGGGTTTTTATCTTTACCCTAAGCTGTCCCTTTTGGCTGCAGCAGGCGGAGAGAACCCGCGGAGAGAGAACAGCTGCGAAGTGGATGCACAGAACAGTCACCTCGATACCAGCCCCGGGGTCCCAAACAATGATCCTTCCACGGAGGGTACTTAACCCACCCCGGGATTCAAGCAGGGAGTTCGCCTTGTCCAACTCGCACAGGAGACTGGCATGAGATGTAGGGCTCATCTACTTGCGTTCACACTACGTGGCCGGGAGAAGTTCTCACGGAGCCGAATGCAGCACCCTTCCTCCACCACGTGTGTACACAAAGGAGCGCTGGGCATTGGGTGTTCTCAAGGTCAAGAGAGAAGCTCTTGTTCTGTGCTGCACCTGCTGGGTGGTTGAAAGGTTTTCTGACCTTCCTGCTCTGGAAGCTTTTCAGAGCTGAGGCTACGCCTGGGCTGCGAAAGCAGAGAGGCGTAGAGGCCTTTCACACTGAAGGCGTGGGCCTGTTTCCCATGGAGAAAGTGTACGTCGCCCAACCCCCACCCCCACCCCACCCCACCCCACCCCACCCCACCCCACCCCAACCCACCCCCAGCTGGAGGTGTGCGGGTTGACACCATTTTGTCCTGCCCATGGAAAATACAAAGAGGCGTACACGATTTGGGCTGTCTGGTGAGAGAATTTTGAATCGGCGGCACCCTGAGTACCTTTCCCGAAGTTTGCTTCCTAGCTGGTTAAACTCGTCATTCAGAGGCGAGATGAGAACAAAATTGCTCCGCGTGCGGCGAAGTGCCCTGATGCCCTGCCCTAAATGTTTGAGCTTCTGGCCAGCGTCACGCAAGTACTTTGACACGTAGGAGTCTCACTTTTACTCCAAGCTGTCCCTGTTGGCTGAAGCAGTCAGCGTGTCTGTATCGCAGCCTGGGAGGCCGGGCGTTGGGGGAGTCTGCCAAGTGACTGGCCTCCATTTATAGCTAACTGAGAAACTGCGTCGAAGCTTTCGGGAGCCTCTTACAGGGAATGGTTGCAGTTCGGAATTGGAGACTGTGCTGGCAAACGTCAGCAGCTCCTCTCCCTCGGAGGGCTCTTGGTGTGCCGATTCCTAACAGCCAGCACGGTCCCCAGCTCATGAACGGTCCCATTGCGAGCCGGTCTCGTCCGTGAAAGAGCCACGTGAGGCTGAGCTCCAACAGTCGGGCTCCACACCTGGAGCCTTTGGGACAGGGCAGTCCTGAGCCGATGTGCCCACCAGGGGACGCGACCAAAGTTTACGTACCACAGGAAAGCGCATCAAGGCCTCGTGTTCTCTCCATGAAATGAACGTGAGCTTGAAGGGGGATGCGTCAGCGTGCACCGTGAACAGCTCGCTGTTACGCCTATCTTTGCCCCCTCTCACGGTCTCACGCACCCGGGCTCAGTTCCGTGCAGGAATGCTGAGTGGGAGCGCCAGCCTCGCTTCTGGACTCTAAAGCCTTCCACCCCCTAATGGCAGGTTGTGTGTGTCTCTCACGTGGGGGGAGGAATGAGGTCGCCCACAGAGGTTCTGCCATGAACGATCTAAAGACGCACGCTGCTGAGGAGCTTGTTCCTCATGGAGCGTCCCCGAAGGCCAGAAGAATGCCGACGGTCTCTTTCAAAGCTGCCGGACGCTCTGCCGTTCTAGGCCTGAGATACGGACCTTGTGACGGCACTGTAACCCCGCGAGATTCAGGAGACATCGCCAGTGCGAGTGGCAATCCGGAAGGAAGAACCTTCAAGGCGGAGTGTCCTGTCCTGTACAAAACGGCGCCCAAGTGGCTGAGGCAGGGAGCATTTTCCTTCACAGAACCGGCATCCTCGTATGCCTGTGGGTTACTCTAAAGAAACGACACTGTGAGCAACCTCTTCGAAAAGGCCTTCGCAAGCGACTTGGAGACAACAGCAGCGCAGTGGAGGCACAGACCATTATCCTAGAGAGCAGCACAGTGTCTCTAGCAGCGATCGCTTCCCGGAAGATACTTAAGCCACCCCGAGATTCCAGCAGGGAGTTTTGCCTTATAGCAGTACAACTCACTCAAGAAAGAGGGATGAGGTGTAGGGCTAATCTACGTGCGCTCACGCTCTGTGTCCCCGAGAAGGTTTCACGGAGCAGAATGCATCACCGACCGCTACCACGTGTGTGCACCAAAGAAGCCCTGTGCCGTGGGTGTTCTCAGGCCGACAGCGAAGACCTAGGTGTGTGCTGCACCCGCGCTCGGTGGTTCACACATTGCGTGACCCCTGTGCCTTTGGAAGATGTTCAGAGCGGGTGGCACCTGCGTGCTGCGAGCGCAAGAGGTGTAGAGTGTAGAGGCCTTTCACACTGGAGGAAGGGCTTGCGTCTCGTGGAGAGAACGTGTACGTCGCCCGGGAGATGGAGGCGCGCTCTTGACACCATTTCCTCTGCCCGTTTAAAACACAAGTGTTTGTACTCGATCTGGGCTGCCTGGTGAAACGCTTGGCAGTCCGCATCACCCTGAGCACCTTTCCTGAAGTTTGATTCGTAGCTGGGTAACTCGGGCTTCAGAGGCTTAGATGAGACCAAACGTGTTCAGCTTGTGGCGAAAGCCTTTGACCAGAGGCATATACGCTTGTGCTTGGGGCGAGGGCTAGGCAAGAACGTTTACACCGTGGGTTTTTATCTTTACCCTAAGCTGTACCTTTTGGCTGCAGCAGGCAGAGAGGACCCGCGGAGAGAGAACCGCTGCGAAGTGGATGCACAGAACAGTCACCTCGATACCAGCCCCGGGGTCCCAAGCAACGATCCTTCCCCGGAGGGTACTTAACCCACCCCGGGATTGAAGCAGGGAGTTCGCCTTGTCCAACTCGCACAGGAGACTGGCATGAGATGTAGGGCTCATCTACTTGCGTTCACACTACGTGGCCCGGAGAAGTTCTCACGGAGCCGAATCCAGCACCCTTCCTCCACCACGTGTGTACACAAAGGAGCGCTGGGCAGTGGGTGTTCTCAACGCCAAGAGAGAAGCCCTTCTTCTGTGCTGCACCTGCTGGGTGGTTCAAAGGTTTTCTCACCTTCCTGCTCTGGAAGCTTTTCAGAGCTGAGGCTACGCCTGGGCTGCGAAAGCAGAGAGACGTAGAGGCCTTTCACACTGAAGGCGTGGGCCTGTTTCCCATGGAGAAAGTGTACGTCGCCCAACCCCCACCCCCACCCCACCCCACCCCACCCCAGCCCACCCCAACCCACCCCCAGCTGGAGGCGTGCAGGTTGACACCATTTTGTCCTGCCCATGGAAAATACAAAGAGGCGTACACGATTTGGGCTGTCTGGTGAGAGAATTTTGAATCGGCGGCACCCTGAGTACCTTTCCCGAAGTTTGCTTCCTAGATGGTTAAACTCGGCATTCAGAGGCGAGATGAGAACAAACTTGCTCCGCGTGCGGCGAAGTGCCCTGATGCCCTGCCCTAAATGTTTGAGCTTCTGGCCAGCGTCACGCAAGTACTTTGACACGTAGGAGTCTCACTTTTACTCCAAGCTGTCCCTGTTGGCTGAAGCAGTCGGCGTGTCTGTATCGCAGCCTGGGAGGCCGGGCGTTGGGGGAGTCTGCCAAGTGACTGGCCTCCATTTATAGCTAACTGAGAAACTACGTCGAAGCTTTCGGGAGCCTCTTACAGGGAATGGTTGCAGTTCGGAATTGGAGACTGTGCTGGCAAACGTCAGCAGCTCCTCTCCCTCGGAGGGCTCTTGGTGTGCCGACTCCTAACAGCCAGCACGGTCCCCAGCTCATGAACGGTCCCATTGCGAGCCGGTCTCGTCCGTGAAAGAGCCACGTGAGGCTGATCTCCAAGAGTCGGGCTCCACACCTGGAGCCTTTGGGACAGGGCAGTCCTGAGCCGATGTGCCCACCAGGGGACGTGACCAAAGTTTATGTACCACAGGAAAGCGCATGAAGGCCTCGTGTTCTCTCCATGAAATGAACGTGAGCTTGAAGGGTGATGCGTCAGCGTGTACCGTGAACAGCTCGCTGGTACGCCTGTCTTTGCCCCCTCTCACTGTCTCACACACCCGGGCTCAGTTCCGTGCAGGAATGCTGAGTGGGAGCGCCAGCCTCGCTTCTGGACTCTAAAGCCTTCCACCCCCTAATGGCAGGTTGTGTGTGTCTCTCACGTGGGGGGAGGAATGAGGTCGCCCACAGAGGTTCTGCCATGAAAGATCTAAAGACGCACGCTGCTGAGGAGCTTGTTCCTCATGGAGCGTCCACGAAGGCCAGAAGAATGCCGACGGTCTCTTTCAAAGCTGCCGGACGCTCTGCCATTCTAGGCCTGAGATACGGACATTGTGACGGCACTGTAACCCCGAGAGATTCAGGAGACATCTCCAGTGCGAGTGGCAAGCCGGAAGGAAGAACCTCCAAGGCGGATTGTCCTTTCCTGTACAAAACGGCGCCCAAGTGGCTGAGGCAGGGAGCATTTTCCTTCACAGAACCGGCATCCTCGTATGCCTGTGGGTTACTCTAAAGAAACGACACTGTGAGCAACCTCTTCGAAAAGGCCTTCGCAAGCGACTTGGAGACAAGAGCAGCGCAGTGGAGGCACAGACCATTATCCTATAGAGCAGCACAGTGTCTCTAGCAGCGATCGCTTCCCGGAGGATACTTAAGCCACACCGAGATTCCAGCAGGGAGTTTTGCCTTATAGCAGTACAACTCACTCAAGAAAGAGGGATGAGCAGTAGGGCTAATCTACATGCGCTCACGCTCTGTGTCCCCGAGAAGGTTTCACGGAGCAAAATGCATCACCGCCCGCTACCACGTGTGTGCACCAAAGAAGCCCTGTGCCGTGGGTGTTCTCAGGCCGACAGCGAAGACCTAGGTGTGTGCTGCACCCGCGCTCGGTGGTTCACACGTTGCGTGACCCCTGTGCCTTTGGAAGATGTTCAGAGCGGGTGGCACCTGCGTGCTGCGAGCGCAAGAGGTGTAGAGTGTAGAGGCCTTTCACACTGGAGGAAGGGCTTGCGTCTCGTGGAGAGAACGTGTACGTCGCCCGGGAGATGGAGGCGCGCTCTTGACACCATTTCCTCTGCCCGTTTAAAACACAAGTGTTTGTACTCGATCTGGGCTGCCTGGTGAAACGCTTGGCAGTCCGCATCACCCTGAGCACCTTTCCTGAAGTTTGATTCGTAGCTGGGTAAACTCGGGCTTCAGAGGCTTACATGAGACCAAACGTGTTCAGCTTGTGGCGAAAGCGTTTGACCAGAGGCATATACGCTTGTGCTTGGGGCGAGGGCTAGGCAAGAACGTTTACACCCTGGGTTTTTATCTTTACCCTAAGCTGTCCCTTTTGGCTGCAGCAGGGAGAGAGAACCCGCGGAGAGAGAACAGCTGCAAAGTGGATGCACAGAACAGTCACCTCGATACCAGCCCCGGGGTCCCAAGCAGCGATCCTTCCCCGGAGGGTACTTAACCCACCCCGGGATTCAAGCAGGGAGTTCGCCTTGTCCAACTCGCACAGGAGACTGGCATGAGATGTAGGGCTCATCTACTTGCATTCACACTGCGTGGCCCGGAGAAGTTCTCACGGAGCCGAATCCAGCACCCTTCCTCCACCACGTGTGTACACAAAGGAGCGCTGGGCAGTGGGTGTTCTCAAGGCCAAGAGAGAAGCCCTTGTTCTGTGCTGCACCTGCTGGGTGGTTCAAAGGTTTTCTGACCTTCCTGCTCTGGAATCTTTTCAGAGCTGAGGCTATGCCTGGGCTGCAAAAGCAGAGAGGCGTAGAGGCCTTTCACACTGAAGGCGTGGGCCTGTTTCCCATGGAGAAAGTGTACGTCGCCCAACCCCCACCCCCACCCCACCCCACCCCACCCCACCCCACCCCAACCCACCCCCAGCTGGAGGCGTGCGGGTTGACACCATTTTGTCCTGCCCATGGAAAATACAAAGAGGCGTACACGATTTGGGCTGTCTGGTGAGAGAATTTTGAATCGGCGGCACCCTGAGGACCTTTCCCAAAGTTTGCTTCCTAGCTGGTTAAACTCGGCATTCAGAGGCGAGATGAGAACAAACTTGCTCCGCGTGCGGCGAAGTACCCTGAAGCCCTGCCCTAAATGTTTGAGCTTCTGGCCAGCGTCACGCAAGTACTTTGACACGTAGGAGTCTCACTTTTACTCCAAGCTGTCCCTGTTGGCTGAAGCTGTCGGCGTGTCTGTATCGCAGCCTGGGAGGCCGGGCATTGGGGGAGTCTGCCAAGTGACTGGCCTCCATTTATAGCTAACTGAGAAACTGCGTCGAAGCTTTCGGGAGCCTCTTACAGGGAATGGTTGCAGTTCGGAATTGGAGACTGTGCTGGCAAACGTCAGCAGCTCCTCTCCCTCGGAGGGCTCTTGTTGTGCCGACTTCTAACAGCCAGCACGGTCCCCAGCTCCTGAACGGTCCCATTTCGAGCCGGTCTCGTCCATGAAAGAGCCACATGAGGCTGAGCTCCAAAAATCAGGCTCCACACCTGGAGCCTTTGGGACAGGGCGGTCCTGAGCTGATGTGCCCACCAGGGGATGCGACCAAAGTTTACGTACCACAGGAAAGCGCATCAAGGCCTCGTGTTCTCTCCATGAAATGAATGTGGGCTTGAAGGGTGATGCATCGGCGTGCACCGTGAACAGCTCGCTGGTACGCCTGTCTTTGCCCCCTCTCACGGTCTCACGCACCCGGGCTCAGTTCCGTGCAGGAATGCTGAGTGGGAGCGCCAGCCTCGCTTCTGGACTCGAAAGCCTTCCACCCCCTAATGGCAGGTTGTGTGTGTCTCTCACATGGGGGGAGGAATGAGGTCGCCCACAGAGGTTCTGCCATGAAAGATCTAAAGACGCACGCTGCTGAGGAGCTTGTTCCTCATGGAGCGTCCCCGAAGGCCAGAAGAATGCCGACGGTCTCTTTCAAAGCTGCCGGACGCTCTGCCATTCTAGGCCTGAGATACGGACCTTGTGACGGCACTGTAACCCCGCGAGATTCAGGAGACATCGCCAGTGCGAGTGGCAATCCGGAAGGAAGAACCTCCAAGGCGGAGTGTCCTTTCCTGTACAAAACGGCGCCCAAGTGGCTGAGGCAGAGAGCATTTTCCTTCACAGAACCGGCATCCTCGTATGCCTGTGGGTTACTCTAAAGAAACGACACTGTGAGCAACCTCTTCGAAAAGGCCTTCGCAAGCGACTTGGAGACAACAGCAGCGCAGTGGAGGCACAGACCATTATCCTAGAGAGCAGCACAGTGTCTCTAGCAGCGATCGCTTCCCGGAGGATACTTAAGCCACACCGAGATTCCAGCAGGGAGTTTTGCCTTATAGCAGTACAACTCACTCAAGAAAGAGGGATGAGGTGTAGGGCTAATCTACGTGCGCTCACGCTCTGTGTCCCCGAGAAGGTTTCACGGAGCAGAATTCATCACCGACCGCTACCACGTGTGTGCACCAAAGAAGCCCTGTGCCTTGGGTGTTCTCAGGCTGACAGCGAAGACCTAGGTGTGTGCTGCACCCGCGCTCGCTGGTTCACACGTTGCGTGACCCCTGTGCCTTTGGAAGATGTTCAGAGCGGGTGGCACCTGCTTGCTGCGAGCGCAAGAGGTGTAGAGTGTAGAGGCCTTTCACACTGAAGGAAGGGCTTGCGTCTCGTGGAGAGAACGTGTACGTCGCCCGGGAGATGGAGGCGCGCTCTTGACACCATTTCCTCTGCCCGTTTAAAACACAAGTGTTTGTACTCGATCAGGGCTGCCTGGTGAAACGCTTGGCAGTCCGCATCACCCTGAGCACCTTTCCTGAAGTTTGATTCGTAACTGGGTAAACTCGGGCTTCAGAGGCTTAGATGAGACCAAACGTGTTCAGCTTGTGGCGAAAGCCTTTGACCAGAGGCATATACGCTTGTGCTTGGGGCGAGGGCTAGGCAAGAACGTTTACACCCTGGGTTTTTATCTTTACCCTAAGCTGTCCCTTTTGGCTGCAGCAGGCGGAGAGAACCCGCGGAGAGAGAACAGCTGCGAAGTGGATGCACAGAACAGTCACCTCGATACCAGCCCCGGGGTCCCAAGCAACGATCCTTCCCCGGAGGGTACTTAACCCACCCCGGGATTCAAGCAGGGAGTTCACCTTGTCCAACTCGCACAGGAGACTGACATGAGATGTAGGGCTCATCTACTTCCGTTCACACTACGTGGCCCGGAGAAGTTCTCACGGAGCCGAATCCAGCACCCTTCCTCCACCACGTGTGTACACAAAGGAGCGCTGGGCAGTGGGTGTTCTCAATGCCAAGAGAGAAGCCCTTGTTCTGTGCTGCACCTGCTGGGTGGTTCAAAGGTTTTCTCACCTTCCTGCTCTGGAAGCTTTTCAGAGTTGAGGCTACGCTTGGGCTGCGAAATAGAGAGGCGTAGAGGCCTTTCACACTAAAGGCGTGGGCCTGTTTCCCATGGAGAAAGTGTACGTCGCCCTACCCCCACCCCCACCCCACCCCACCCCACCCCACCCCAACCCACCCCCAGCTGGAGGCGTGCGGGTTGACACCATTTTGTCCTGCCCATGGATAATACAAAGAGGCGTACACGATTTGGGCTGTCTGGTGAGAGAATTTTAAATCGGCGGCACCCTGAGTACCTTTCCCGAAGTTTGCTTCCTAGCTGGTTAAACTCAGCATTCAGAGGCGAGATGAGAACAAACTTGCTCCGCGTGCGGCGAAGTGCCCTGATGCCCTGCCCTAAATGTTTGAGCTTCTGGCCAGCGTCACGCAAGTACTTTGACACGTAGGAGCCTCACTTTTACTCCAAGCTGTCCCTGTTGGCTGAAGCAGTCGGCGTGTCTGTATCGCAGCCTGGGAGGCCGGGCGTTGGGGGAGTCTGCCAAGTGACTGGCCTCCATTTATAGCTAACTGAGAAACTGCGTCGAAGCTTTCGGGAGCCTCTTACAGGGAATGGTTGCAGTTCGGAATTGGAGACTGTGCTGGCAAACGTCAGCAGCTCCTCTCCCTCGGAGGGCTCTTGGTGTGCCGACTCCTAACAGCCAGCACGGTCCCCAGCTCGTGAACTGTCCCATTGCGAGCCGGTCTCGTCCGTGAAAGAGCCACGTGAGGCTGAGCTCCAACAGTCGGGCTCCACACCTGGAGCCTTTGGGACAGGGCAGTCCTGAGCCGATGTGCCCACCAGGGGACGCGACCAAAGTTTACGTACCACAGGAAAGCGCATCAAGGCCTCGTGTTCTCTCCATGAAATGAACGTGAGCTTGAAGGGTGATCCGTCATCGTGCACCGTGAACAGCTCGCTGGTACGCCTGTCTTTGCCCCCTCTCACGGTCTCACGCACCCGGGCTCAGTTCCGTGCAGGAATGCTGAGTGGGAGCGCCAGCCTCGCTTCTGGACTCTAAAGCCTTCCACCCCCTAATGGCAGGTTGTGTGTGTCTCTCACGTGGGGGGAGGAATGAGGTCGCCCACAGAGGTTCTGCCATGAAAGATCTAAAGACGCACGCTGCTGAGGAGCATGTTCCCCATGGAGCGTCCCCGAAGGCCAGAAGAATGCCGACGGTCTCTTTCAAAGCTGCCGAATGCTCTGCCATTCTAGGCCTGAGATACGGACCTTGTGACGGCACTGTAACCCCGCGAGATTCAGGAGACATCGCCAGTGCGAGTGGCAATCCGGAAGGAAGAACCTCCAAGGCGGAGTGTCCTTTCCTGTACAAAACGGCGCCCAAGTGGCTGAGGCAGAGAGCATTTTCCTTCACAGAACCGGCATCCTCGTATGCCTGTGGGTTACTCTAAAGAAACGACACTGTGAGCAACCTCTTCGAAAAGGCCTTCGCAAGCGACTTGGAGACAACAGCAGCGCAGTGGAGGCACAGACCATTATCCTAGAGAGCAGCACAGTGTCTCTAGCAGCGATCGCTTCCCGGAGGATACTTAAGCCACACCGAGATTCCAGCAGGGAGTTTTGCCTTATAGCAGTACAACTCACTCAAGAAAGAGGGATGAGGTGTAGGGCTAATCTACGTGCGCTCACGCTCTGTGTCCCCGAGAAGGTTTCACGGAGCAGAATGCATCACCGACCGCTACCACGTGTGTGCACCAAAGAAGCCCTGTGCCTTGGGTGTTCTCAGGCTGACAGCGAAGACCTAGGTGTGTGCTGCACCCGCGCTCGGTGGTTCACACGTTGCGTGACCCCTGTGCCTTTGGAAGATGTTCAGAGCGGGTGGCACCTGCGTGCTGCGAGCGCAAGAGGTGTAGAGTGTAGAGGCCTTTCACACTGAAGGAAGGGCTTGCGTCTCGTGGAGAGAACGTGTACGTCGCCCGGGAGATGGAGGCGCGCTCTTGACACCATTTCCTCTGCCCGTTTTAAACACAAGTGTTTGTACTCAATCTGGGCTGCCTGGTGAAACGCTTGGCAGTCCGCATCACCCTGAGCACCTTTCCTGAAGTTTGATTCGTAACTGGGTAAACTCGGGCTTCAGAGGCTTAGATGAGACCAAACGTGTTCAGCTTGTGGCGAAAGCCTTTGACCAGAGGCATATACGCTTGTGCTTGGGGCGAGGGCTAGGCAAGAACGTTTACACCCTGGGTTTTTATCTTTACCCTAAGCTGTCCCTTTTGGCTGCAGCAGGCGGAGAGAACCCGCGGAGAGAGAACAGCTGCGAAGTGGATGCACAGAACAGTCACCTCGATACCACCCCCGGGCTCCCAAGCAACGATCCTTCCCCGCAGGGTACTTAACCCACCCAGGGATTCAAGCAGGGAGTTCGCCTTGTCCAACTCGCACAGGAGACTGGCATGAGACGTAGGGCTCATCTACTTGCGTTCACACTACGTGGCCCGGAGAAGTTCTCACGGAGCCGAATCCAGCACCCTTCCTCCACCACGTGTGTACACAAAGGAGCGCTGGGCAGTGGGTGTTCTCAAGGCCAAGAGAGAAGCCCTTGTTCTGTGCTGCACCTGCTGGGTGGTTCAAAGGTTTTCTCACCTTCCTGCTCTGGAAGCTTTTCAGAGTTGAGGCTACGCCTGGGCTGCGAAATAGAGAGGCGTAGAGGCCTTTCACACTAAAGGCGTGGGCCTGTTTCCCATGGAGAAAGTGTACGTCGCCCTACCCCCACCCCCACCCCACCCCACCCCACCCCACCCCAACCCACCCCCAGCTGGAGGCGTGCGGGTTGACACCATTTTGACCTGCCCATGGATAATACAAAGAGGCGTACACGATTTGGGCTGTCTGGTGAGAGAATTTTAAATCAGCGGCACCCTGAGTACCTTTCCCAAAGTTTGCTTCCTAGCTGGTTAAACTCGGCATTCAGAGGCGAGATGAGAACAAACTTGCTCCGCGTGCGGCGAAGTGCCTTGATGCCCTGCCCTAAATGTTTGAGCTTCTGGCCAGCGTCACGCAAGTACTTTGACACGTAGGAGCCTCACTTTTACTCCAAGCTGTCCCTGTTGGCTGAAGCAGTCGGCGTGTCTGTATCGCAGCCTGGGAGGCCGGGCGTTGGGGGAGTCTGCCAAGTGACTGGCCTCCATTTATAGCTAACTGAGAAACTGCGTCGAAGCTTTCGGGAGCCTCTTACAGGGAATGGTTGCAGTTCGGAATTGGAGACTGTGCTGGCAAACGTCAGCAGCTCCTCTCCCTCGGAGGGCTCTTGGTGTGCCGACTCCTAACAGCCAGCACGGTCCCCAGCTCATGAACGGTCCCATTGCGAGCCGGTCTCGTCCGTGAAAGAGCCACGTGAGGCTGAGCTCCAACAGTCGGGCTCCACACCTGGAGCCTTTGGGACAGGGCAGTCCTGAACCGATGTGCCCACCAGGGGACGCGACCAAAGTTTACGTACCACAGGAAAGCGCATCAAGGCCTCGTGTTCTCTCCATGAAATGAACGTGAGCTTGAAGGGTGATCCGTCATCTTGCACCGTGAACAGCTCGCTGGTACGCCTGTCTTTGCCCCCTCTCACGGTCTCACGAACCCGGGCTCAGTTCCGTGCAGGAATGCTGAGTGGGAGCGCCAGCCTCGCTTCTGGACTCTAAAGCCTTCCACCCCCTAATGGCAGGTTGTGTGTGTCTCTCACGTGGGGGGAGGAATGAGGTCGCCCACAGAGGTTCTGCCATGAAAGATCTAAAGACGCACGCTGCTGAGGAGCTTGTTCCTCATGGAGCGTCCCCGAAGGCCAGAAGAATGCCGACGGTCTCTTTCAAAGCTGCCGGATGCTCTGCCATTCTAGGCCTGAGATACGGACCTTGTGACGGCACTGTAACCCCGTGAGATTCAGGAGACATCGCCAGTGCGAGTGGCAATCCGGAAGGAAGAACCTCCAAGGCGGAGTGTCATTTCCTATACAAAACGGCGCCCAAGTGGCTGAGGTAGAGAGCATTTTCCTTCACAGAACAGGCATCCTCGTATGCCTGTGGGTTACTCTAAAGAAATGACACTGTGAGCAACCTCTTCGAAAAGGCCTTCGCAAGCAACTTGGAGAAAACAGCAGTGCAGTGGAGGCACAGACCATTATCCTAGAGAGCAGCACAGTGTCTCTAGCAGCGATCGCTTCCCGGAGGATACTTAAGCCACACCGAGATTCCAGCAGGGAGTTTTGCCTTATAGCAGTACAACTCACTCAAGAAAGAGGGATGAGGTGTAGGGCTAATCTATGTGCGCTCAGGCTCTGTGTCCCTGAGAAGGTTTCACGGAGCAGAATGCATCACTGACCGCTACCACGTGTGTGCACCAAAGAAGCCCTGTGCCGTGGGTGTTCTCAGGCCGACAGCGAAGACCTAGGTGTGTGCTGCACCCGCGCTCGGTGGTTCACACGTTGTGTGACCCTGTGCCTTTGGAAGATGTTCAGAGCGGGTGGCACCTGCGTGCTGCGAGCGCAAGAGGTGTAGAGTGTAGACGCCTTTCACACTGGAGGAAGGGCTTGCATCTCATGGAGAAAATGTGTACGTCGCCCGGGAGATGGAGGCACGCTCTTGACACCATTTCCTCTGCCCGTTTAAAACACAAGTGTTTGTACTCGATCCGGGCTGCCTGGTGAAACGCTTGGCAGTCCGCATCACCCTGAGCACCTTTCCTGAAGTTTGATTCGTAGCTGGGTAAACTCGGGCTTCAGAGGCTTAGATGAGACCAAACGTGTTCAGCTTGTGGCGAAAGCCTTTGACCAGAGGCATATACGCTTGTGCTTGGGGCGAGGGCTAGGCAAGAACGTTTACACCCTGGGTTTTTATCTTTACCCTAAGCTGTCCCTTTTGGCTGCAGCAGGCGGAGAGAACCCGCGGAGAGAGAACAGCTGCGAAGTGGATGCACAGAACAGTCACCTCGATACCAGCCCCGGGGTCCCAAGCAACGATCCTTCCCCGGAGGGTACTTAACCCACCCCGGGATTCAAGCAGGGAGTTCACCTTGTCCAACTCGCACAGGAGACTGGCATGAGATGTAGGGCTCATCTACTTCCGTTCACACTACGTGGCCCGGAGAAGTTCTCACGGAGCCGAATCCAGCACCCTTCCTCCACCACGTGTGTACACAAAGGAGCGCTGGGCAGTGGGTGTTCTCAAGGCCAAGAGAGAAGCCCTTGTTCTGTGCTGCACCTGCTGGGTGGTTCAAAGGTTTTCTCACCTTCCTGCTCTGGAAGCTTTTCAGAGTTGAGGCTACGCCTGGGCTGCGAAATAGAGAGGCGTAGAGGCCTTTCACACTAAAGGCGTGGGCCTGTTTCCCAAGGAGAAAGTGTACGTCGCCCTACCCCCACCCCCACCCCACCCCACCCCACCCCACCCCAACCCACCCCCAGCTGGAGGCGTGCGGGTTGACACCATTTTGTCCTGCCCATGGATAATACAAAGAGGCGTACACGATTTGGGCTGTCTGGTGAAAGAATTTTGAATCGGCGGCACCCTGAGTACCTTTCCCGAAGTTTGCTTCCTAGCTGGTTAAACTCGGCATTCAGAGGCGAGATGAGAACAAACTTGCTCCGCGTGCGGCGAAGTGCCTTGATGCCCTGCCCTAAATGTTTGAGCTTCTGGCCAGCGTCACGCAAGTACTTTGACAAGTAGGATTCTCACTTTTACTCCAAGCTGTCCCTGTTGGCTGAAGCAGTCGGCGTGTCTGTATCGCAGCCTGGGAGGCCGGGCGTTGGGGGAGTCTGCCAAGTGACTGGCCTCCATTTATAGCTAACTGAGAAACTGCGTCGAAGCTTTCGGGAGCCTCTTACAGGGAATGGTTGCAGTTCAGAATTGGAGACTGTGCTGGCAAACGTCAGCAGCTCCTCTCCCTCAGAGGGCTCTTGGTGTGCCGACTCCTAACAGCCAGCACGGTCCCCAGCTCGCGAACGGTCCCATTGCGAGCCGGTCTCGTCCGTGAAAGAGCCACGTGAGGCTGATCTCCAACAGTCGGGCTCCACACCTGAAGCCTTTGGGACAGGGCAGTCCTGAGCCGATGTGCCCACCAGGGGACGCGACCAAAGTTTACGTACCACAGGAAAGCGCATCAAGGCCTCGTGTTCTCTCCATGAAATGAACGTGAGCTTGAAGGGTGATGCGTCAGCGTGCACCGTGAACAGCTCGCTGGTACGCCTGTCTTTGCCCCCTCTCACTGTCTCACGCACCCGGGCTCAGTTCCGTGCAGGAATGCTGAGTGGGAGCGCCAGCCTCGCTTCTGGACTCTAAAGCCTTCCACCCCCTAATGGCAGGTTGTGTGTGTCTCTCACGTGGGGGGAGGAATGAGGTCGCCCACAGAGGTTCTGCCATGAAAGATCTATAGACGCATGCTGCTGAGGAGCTTGTTCCTCATGGAGCGTCCCCGAAGGCCAGAAGAATGCCGAAGGTCTCTTTCAAAGCTGCCGGATGCTCTGCCGTTCTAGGCCTGAGATACGGACCTTGTGACAGCACTGTAACCCCGCGAGATTCAGGAGACATCGCCAGTGCGAGTGGCAATCCGGAAGGAAGAACCTTCAAGGCGGAGTGTCCTTTCCTGTACAAAACGGCGCCCAAGTGGCTGAGGCAGGGAGCATTTTCCTTCACAGAACCGGCATCCTCGTATGCCTGTGGGTTACTCTAAAGAAACGACACTGTGAGCAACCTCTTCGAAAAGGCCTTCGCAAGCGACTTGGAGACAACAGCAGCGCAGTGGAGGCACAGACCATTGTCCTAGAGAGCAGCACAGTGTCTCTAGCAGCGATCGCTTCCGGGAGGATACTTAAGCCACACCGAGATTCCAGCAGGGAGGTTTGCCTTATAGCAGTACAACTCACTCAAGAAAGAGGGATGAGGTTTAGGGCTAATCTACGTGCGCTCAGGCTCTGTGTCCCCGAGAAGGTTTCACGGAGCAGAATGCATCACCGACCGCTACCACGTGTGTGCACCAAAGAAGCCCTGTGCCATGGGTGTTCTCAGGCCGACAGCGAAGACCTAGGTGTGTGCTGCACCCGCCCTCGGTGTTTCACACGTTGTGTGACCCTGTGCCTTTGGAAGATGTTCAGAGCGGGTGGCACCTGCGTGCTGCGAGCACAAGAGGTGTAGAGTGTAGAGGCCTTTCACACTGGAGGAAGGGCTTGCATCTCATGGAGAAAATGTGTACGTCGCCCGGGAGATGGAGGCACGCTCTTGACACCATTTCCTCTGCCCGTTTAAAACACAAGTGTTTGTACTCGATCTGGGCTGCCTGGTGAAACGCTTGGCAGTCCGCATCACCCTGAGCACCTTTCCTGAAGTTTGATTCGTAGCTGGGTAAACTCGGGCTTCAGAGGCTTAGATGAGACCAAACGTGTTCAGCTTGTGGCGAAAGCCTTTGACCAGAGGCATATATGCTTGTGCTTGGGGCGAGGGCTAGGCAAGAACGTTTACACACTGGGTTTTTATCTTTATCCTAAGCTGTCCCTTTTGGCTGCAGCAGGCGGAGAGAACCCGCGGAGAGAGAACAGCTGCGAAGTGGATGCACAGAACAGTCACCTCGATACCACCCCCGGGCTCCCAAGCAACGATCCTTCCCCGCAGGGTACTTAACCCACCCAGGGATTCAAGCAGGGAGTTCGCCTTGTCCAACTCGCACAGGAGACTGGCATGAGACGTAGGGCTCATCTACTTGCGTTCACACTACGTGGCCCGGAGAAGTTCTCACGGAGCCGAATCCAGCACCCTTCCTCCACCACGTGTGTACACAAAGGAGCGCTGGGCAGTGGGTGTTCTCAGGCCAAGAGAGAAGCCCTTGTTCTGTGCTGCACCTGCTGGGTGGTTGAAAGGTTTTCTGACCTTCCTGCTCTGGAAGCTTTTCAGAGCTGAGGCTACGCCTGGGCTGCGAAAGCAGAGAGGCGTAGAGGCCTTTCACACGGAAGGCGTGGGCCTGTTTCCCATGGGGAAAGTGTACGTCGCCCAACCCCCACTCCCACCCCACCCCACCCCACCCCACCCCACTCCAACCCACCCCCAGCTGGAGGCGTGCGGGTTGACACCATTTTGTCCTGCCCATGGAAAATACAAAGAGGCGTACACGATTTGGGCTGTCTGGTGAAAGAATTTTGAATCGGCGGCACCCTGAGTACCTTTCCCGAAGTTTGTTTCCTAGCTGGTTAAACTCGGCATTCAGAGGCGAGATGAGAACAAACTTGCTCCGCGTGCGGCGAAGTGCCTTGATGCCCTGCCCTAAATGTTTGAGCTTCTGGCCAGCGTCACGCAAGTACTTTGACACGTAGGATTCTCACTTTTACTCCAAGCTGTCCCTGTTGGCTGAAGCAGTCGGCGTGTCTGTATCGCAGCCTGGGAGGCCGGGCGTTGGGGGAGTCTGCCAAGTGACTGGCCTCCATTTATAGCTAACTGAGAAACTGCGTCGAAGCTTTCGGGAGCCTCTTACAGGGAATGGTTGCAGTTCGGAATTGGAGACTGTGCTGGCAAACGTCAGCAGCTCATCTCCCTCGGAGGGCTCTTGGTGTGCCGACTCCTAACAGCCAGCACGGTCCCCAGCTCGCGAACGGTCCCATTGCGAGCCGGTCTCGTCCGTGAAAGAGCCACGTGAGGCTGATCTCCAAGAGTCGGGCTCCACACCTGGAGCCTTTGGGACAGGGCAGTCCTGAGCCGATGTGCCCACCAAGGGACGCGACCAAAGTTTACGTACCACAGGAAAGCGCATCAAGGCCTCGTGTTCTCTCCATGAAATGAACGTGAGCTTGAAGGGTGATGCGTCAGCGTGCACCGTGAACAGCTCGCTGGTACGCCTGTCTTTGCCCCCTCTCACGGTCTCACGCACCGGGGCTCAGTTCCATGCAGGAATGCTGAGTGGGAGCGCCAGCCTCGCTTCTGGACTCGAAAGCCTTCCACCCCCTAATGGCAGGTTGTGTGTGTCTCTCACGTGGGGGGAGGAATGAGGTCGCCCACAGAGGTTCTGCCATGAAAGATCTAAAGACGCACGCTGCTGAGGAGCTTGTTCCTCATGGAGCGTCCCTGAAGGCCAGAAGAATGCCGAAGGTCTCTTTCAAAGCTGCCAGACGCTCTGCCGTTCTAGGCCTGAGATAAGGACCTTGTGACGGCACTGTAACCCCGCGAGATTCAGGAGACATCGCCAGTGCGAGTGGCAATCCGGAAGGAAGAACCTTCAAGGCGGAGTGTCCTTTCCTGTACAAAACGGCGCCCAAGTGGCTGAGGCAGGGAGCATTTTCCTTCACAGAACAGGCATCCTCGTATGCCTGTGGGTTACTCTAAAGAAACGACACTGTGAGCAACCTCTTCGAAAAGGCCTTCGCAAGCGACTTGGGGACAACAGCAGCGCAGTGGAGGCACAGACCATTGTCCTAGAGAGCAGAATAGTGTCTCTAGCAGCGATCGCTTCCCGGAGGATACTTAAGCCACACCGAGATTCCAGCAGGGAGTTTTGCCTTATAGCAGTACAACTCACTCAAGAAAGAGGGATGAGGTGTAGGGCTAATCTAAGTGCGCTCACGCTCTGTGTCCCCGAGAAGGTTTCACGGAGCAGAATGCATCACCGACCGCTACCACGTGTGTGCACCAAAGAAGCCCTGTGCCGTGGGTGTTCTCAGGCCGACAGCGAAGACCTAGGTGTGTGCTGCACCCGCGCTCGGTGGTTCACACGTTGCGTGACCCTGTGCCTTTTGAAGATATTCAGAGCCGGTGGCACCTGCGTGCTGCGAGCGCAAGAGGTGTAGAGTGTAGAGGCCTTTCACACTGGAGGAAGGGCTTGCATCTCATGGAGAAAATGTGTACGTCGCCCGGGAGATGGAGGCACGCTCTTGACACCATTTCCTCTGCCCGTTTAAAACACAAGTGTTTGTACTCGATCTGGGCTGCCTGGTGAAACGCTTGGCAGTCCGCATCACCCTGAGCACCTTTCCTGAAGTTTGATTCGTAGCTGGGTAAACTCGGCCTTCAGAGGCTTAGATGAGACCAAACGTGTTCAGCTTGTGGCGAAAGCCTTTGACCAGAGGCATATATGCTTGTGCTTGGGGCGAGGGCTAGGCAAGAACGTTTACACACTGGGTTTTTATCTTTACCCTAAGCTGTCCCTTTTGGCTGCAGCAGGCGGAGAGAACCCGCGGAGAGAGAACAGCTGCGAAGTGGATGCACAGAACAGTCACCTCGATACCAGCCCCGGGCTCCCAAGCAACGATCCTTCCCCACAGGGTACTTAACCCACCCAGGGATTCAAGCAGGGAGTTCGCCTTGTCCAACTCGCACAGGAGACTGGCATGAGACGTAGGGCTCATCTACTTGCGTTCACACTACGTGGCCCGGAGAAGTTCTCACGGAGCCGAATGCAGCACCCTTCCTCCACCACGTGTGTACACAAAGGAGCGCTGGGCAGTGGGTGTTCTCAGGCCAAGAGAGAAGCCCTTGTTCTGTGCTGCACCTGCTGGGTGGTTGAAAGGTTTTCTGACCTTCCTGCTCTGGAAGCTTTTCAGAGCTGAGGCTACGCCTGGGCTGCGAAAGCAGAGAGGCGTAGAGGCCTTTCACATGGAAGGCGTGGGCCTGTTTCCCATGGGGAAAGTGTACGTCGCCCAACCCCCACTCCCACCCCACCCCACCCCACCCCACCCCACTCCAACCCACCCCCAGCTGGAGGCGTGCGGGTTGACAGCATATTGTCCTGCCCATGGAAAATACAAAGAGGCGTACACGATTTGGGCTGTCTGGTGAAAGAATTTTGAATCGGCGGCACCCTGAGTACCTTTCCCGAAGTTTGCTTCCTAGCTGGTTAAACTCGGCATTCAGAGGCGAGATGAGAACAAACTTGCTCCGCGTGCGGCGAAGTGCCTTGATGCCCTGCCCTAAATGTTTGAGCTTCTGGACAGCGTCACGCAAGTACTTTGACACGTAGGAGTCTCACTTTTACTCCAAGCTGTCCCTGTTGGCTGAAGCAGTCGGCGTGTCTGTATCGCAGCCTGGGAGGCCGGGCGTTGGGGGAGTCTGCCAAGTGACTGGCCTCCATTTATAGCTAACTGAGAAACTGCGTCGAAGCTTTCGGGAGCCTCTTACAGGGAATGGTTGCAGTTCGGAATTGGAGACTGTGCTGGCAAACGTCAGCAGCTCCTCTCCCTCAGAGGGCTCTTGGTGTGCCGACTCCTAACAGCCAGCACGGTCCCCAGCTCGCGAACGGTCCCATTGCGAGCCGGTCTCGTCCGTGAAAGAGCCACGTGAGGCTGATCTCCAACAGTCGGGCTCCACACCTGGAGCCTTTGGGACAGGGCAGTCCTGAGCCGATGTGCCCACCAGGGGACGCGACCAAAGTTTACGTACCACAGGAAAGCGCATCAAGGCCTCGTGTTCTCTCCATGAAATGAACGTGAGCTTGTAGGGTGATGCGTCAGTGTGCACCGTGAACAGCTCGCTGGTACGCCTGTCTTTGCCCCCTCTCACGGTCTCACGCACCGGGGCTCAGTTCCGTGCAGGAATGCTGAGTGGGAGCACCAGCCTCGCTTCTAGACTCGAAAGCCTTCCACCCCCTAATGGCAGGTTGTGTGTGTCTCTCACGTGGGGGGAGGAATGAGGTCGCCCACAGAGGTTCTGCCATGAAAGATCTAAAGACGCACGCTGCTGAGGAGCTTGTTCCTCATGGAGCGTCCCCGAAGGCCAGAAGAATGCCGAAGGTCTCTTTCAAAGCTGCCGGACGCTCTGCCATTCTAGGCCTGAGATAAGGACCTTGTGACGGCACTGTAACCCCGCGAGATTCAGGAGACATCGCCAGTGCGAGTGGCAATCCGGAAGGAAGAACCTTCAAGGCGGAGTGTCCTTTCCTGTACAAAACGGCGCCCAAGTGGCTGAGGCAGGGAGCATTTTCCTTCACAGAACCGGCATCCTCGTATGCCTGTGGGTTACTCTAAAGAAACGACACTGTGAGCAACCTCTTCGAAAAGGCCTTCGCAAGCGACTTGGAGACAACAGCAGCGCAGTGGAGGCACAGACCATTGTCCTAGAGAGCAGCACAGTGTCTCTAGCAGCGATCGCTTCCCAGAGGATACTTAAGCCACACTGAGATTCCAGCAGGGAGTTTTGCCTTATAGCAGTACAACTCACTCAAGAAAGAGGGATGAGGTGTAGGGCTAATCTAAGTGCGCTCACGCTCTGTGTCCCCGAGAAGGTTTCACGGAGCAGAATGCATCACCGACCGCTACCACGTGTGTGCACCAAAGAAGCCCTGTGCCATGGGTGTTCTCAGGCCGACAGCGAAGACCTAGGTGTGTGCTGCACCCGCGCTCGGTGGTTCACACGTTGCGTGACCCTGTGCCTTTTGAAGATGTTCAGAGCCGGTGGCACCTGCGTGCTGCGAGCGCAAGAGGTGTAGAGTGTAGAGGCCTTTCACACTGGAGGAAGGGCTTGCATCTCATGGAGAAAATGTGTACGTCACCCGGGAGATGGAGGCACGCTCTTGACACCATTTCCTCTGCCCGTTTAAAACACAAGTGTTTGTACTCGATCTGGGCTGCCTGGTGAAACGCTTGGCAGTCCGCATCACCCTGAGCACCTTTCCTGAAGTTTGATTCGTAGCTGGGTAAACTCGGGCTTCAGAGGCTTAGATGAGACCAAACGTGTTCAGCTTGTGGCGAAAGCCTTTGACCAGAGGCATATATGCTTGTGCTTGGGGCGAGGGCTAGGCAAGAACGTTTACACACTGGGTTTTTATCTTTACCCTAAGCTGTCCCTTTTGGCTGCAGCAGGCGGAGAGAACCCGCGGAGAGAGAACAGCTGCAAAGTGGATGCACAGAACAGTCACCTCGATACCAGCCCCGGGCTCCCAAGCAACGATCCTTCCCCACAGGGTACTTAACCCACCCAGGGATTCAAGCAGGGAGTTCGCCTTGTCCAACTCGCACAGGAGACTGGCATGAGACGTAGGGCTCATCTACTTGCGTTCACACTACGTGGCCCGGAGAAGTTCTCACGGAGCCGAATCCAGCACCCTTCCTCCACCACGTGTGTACACAAAGGAGCGCTGGGCAGTGGGTGTTCTCAGGCCAAGAGAGAAGCCCTTGTTCTGTGCTGCACCTGCTGGGTGGTTGAAAGGTTTTCTGACCTTCCTGCTCTGGAAGCTTTTCAGAGCTGAGGCTACGCCTGGGCTGCGAAAGCAGAGAGGCGTAGAGGCCTTTCACACGGAAGGCGTGGGCCTGTTTCCCATGGGGAAAGTGTACGTCGCCCAAACCCCACTCCCACCCCACCCCACCCCACCCCACCCCACTCCAACCCACCCCCAGCTGGAGGCGTGCGGGTTGACACCATTTTGTCCTGCCCATGGAAAATACAAAGAGGCGTACACGATTTGGGCTGTCTGGTGAAAGAATTTTGAATCGGCGGCACCCTGAGTACCTTTCCCGAAGTTTGCTTCCTAGCTGGTTAAACTCGGCATTCAGAGGCGAGATGAGAACAAACTTGCTCCGCGTGCGGCGAAGTGCCTTGATGCCCTGCCCTAAATGTTTGAGCTTCTGGCCAGCCTCACGCAAGTACTTTGACACGTAGGATTCTCACTTTTACTCCAAGCTGTCCCTGTTGGCTGAAGCAGTCGGCGTGTCTGTATCGCAGCCTGGGAGGCCGGGCGTTGGGGGAGTCTGCCAAGTGACTGGCCTCCATTTATAGCTAACTGAGAAACTGCGTCGAAGCTTTCGGGAGCCTCTTACAGGGAATGGTTGCAGTTCGGAATTGGAGACTGTGCTGGCAAACGTCAGCAGCTCCTCTCCCTCAGAGGGCTCTTGGTGTGCCGACTCCTAACAGCCAGCACGGTCCCCAGCTCGCGAACGGTCCCATTGCGAGCCGGTCTCGTCCGTGAAAGAGCCACGTGAGGCTGATCTCCAACAGTCGGGCTCCACACCTGGAGCCTTTGGGACAGGGCAGTCCTGAGCCGATGTGCCCACCAGGGGACGCGACCAAAGTTTACGTACCACAGGAAAGCGCATCAAGGCCTCGTGTTCTCTCCATGAAATGAACGTGAGCTTGAAGGGTGATGCGTCAGCGTGCACCGTGAACAGCTCGCTGGTACGCCTGTCTTTGCCCCCTCTCACGGTCTCACGCACCGGGGCTCAGTTCCGTGCAGGAATGCTGAGTGGGAGCGCCAGCCTCGCTTCTGGACTCGAAAGCCTTCCACCCCCTAATGGCAGGTTGTGTGTGTCTCTCACGTGTGGGGAGGAATGAGGTCGCCCACAGAGGTTCTGCCATGAAAGATCTAAAGACGCACGCTGCTGAGGAGCTTGTTCCTCATGGAGCGTCCCCGAAGGCCAGAAGAATGCCGAAGGTCTCTTTCAAAGCTGCCGGACGCTCTGCCGTTCTAGGCCTGAGATAAGGACCTTGTGACGGCACTGTAACCCCGCGAGATTCAGGAGACATCGCCAGTGCGAGTGGCAATCCGGAAGGAAGAACCTTCAAGGCGGAGTGTCCTTTCCTGTACAAAACGGCGCCCAAGTGGCTGAGGCAGGGAGCATTTTCCTTCACAGAACCGGCATCCTCGTATGCCTGTGGGTTACTCTAAAGAAACGACACTGTGAGCAACCTCTTCGAAAAGGCCTTCGCAAGCGACTTGGAGACAACAGCAGCGCAGTGGAGGCACAGACCATTGTCCTAGAGAGCAGCACAGTGTCTCTAGCAGCGATCGCTTCCCAGAGGATACTTAAGCCACACCGAGATTCCAGCAGGGAGTTTTGCCTTATAGCAGTACAACTCACTCAAGAAAGAGGGATGAGGTGTAGGGCTAATCTACGTGCGCTCACGCTCTGTGTCCCCGAGAAGGTTTCACGGAGCAGAATGCATCACCGACCGCTACCACGTGTGTGCACCAAAGAAGCCCTGTGCCATGGGTGTTCTCAGGCCGACAGCGAAGACCTAGGTGTGTGCTGCACCCGCGCTCGGTGGTTCACACGTTGCGTGACCCTGTGCCTTTTGAAGATGTTCAGAGCCGGTGGCACCTGCGTGCTGCGAGCGCAAGAGGTGTAGAGTGTAGAGGCCTTTCACACTGGAGGAAGGGCTTGCATCTCATGGAGAAAATGTGTACGTCACCCGGGAGATGGAGGCACGCTCTTGACACCATTTCCTCTGCCCGTTTAAAACACAAGTGTTTGTACTCGATCTGGGCTGCCTGGTGAAACGCTTGGCAGTCCGCATCACCCTGAGCACCTTTCCTGAAGTTTGATTCGTAGCTGGGTAAACTCGGGCTTCAGAGGCTTAGATGAGACCAAACGTGTTCAGCTTGTGGCGAAAGCCTTTGACCAGAGGCATATATGCTTGTGCTTGGGGCGAGGGCTAGGCAAGAACGTTTACACACTGGGTTTTTATCTTTACCCTAAGCTGTCCCTTTTGGCTGCAGCAGGCGGAGAGAACCCGCGGAGAGAGAACAGCTGCAAAGTGGATGCACAGAACAGTCACCTCGATACCAGCCCCGGGCTCCCAAGCAACGATCCTTCCCCACAGGGTACTTAACCCACCCAGGGATTCAAGCAGGGAGTTCGCCTTGTCCAACTCGCACAGGAGACTGGCATGAGACGTAGGGCTCATCTACTTGCGTTCACACTACGTGGCCCGGAGAAGTTCTCACGGAGCCGAATCCAGCACCCTTCCTCCACCACGTGTGTACACAAAGGAGCGCTGGGCAGTGGGTGTTCTCAGGCCAAGAGAGAAGCCCTTGTTCTGTGCTGCACCTGCTGGGTGGTTGAAAGGTTTTCTGACCTTCCTGCTCTGGAAGCTTTTCAGAGCTGAGGCTACGCCTGGGCTGCGAAAGCAGAGAGGCGTAGAGGCCTTTCACACGGAAGGCGTGGGCCTGTTTCCCATGGGGAAAGTGTACGTCGCCCAAACCCCACTCCCACCCCACCCCACCCCACCCCACCCCACTCCAACCCACCCCCAGCTGGAGGCGTGCGGGTTGACACCATTTTGTCCTGCCCATGGAAAATACAAAGAGGCGTACACGATTTGGGCTGTCTGGTGAAAGAATTTTGAATCGGCGGCACCCTGAGTACCTTTCCCGAAGTTTGCTTCCTAGCTGGTTAAACTCGGCATTCAGAGGCGAGATGAGAACAAACTTGCTCCGCGTGCGGCGAAGTGCCTTGATGCCCTGCCCTAAATGTTTGAGCTTCTGGCCAGCCTCACGCAAGTACTTTGACACGTAGGAGTCTCACTTTTACTCCAAGCTGTCCCTGTTGGCTGAAGCAGTCGGCGTGTCTGTATCGCAGCCTGGGAGGCCGGGCGTTGGGGGAGTCTGCCAAGTGACTGGCCTCCATTTATAGCTAACTGAGAAACTGCGTCGAAGCTTTCGGGAGCCTCTTACAGGGAATGGTTGCAGTTCGGAATTGGAGACTGTGCTGGCAAACGTCAGCAGCTCCTCTCCCTCAGAGGGCTCTTGGTGTGCCGACTCCTAACAGCCAGCACGGTCCCCAGCTCGCGAACGGTCCCATTGCGAGCCGGTCTCGTCCGTGAAAGAGCCACGTGAGGCTGATCTCCAACAGTCGGGCTCCACACCTGGAGCCTTTGGGACAGGGCAGTCCTGAGCCGATGTGCCCACCAGGGGACGCGACCAAAGTTTACGTACCACAGGAAAGCGCATCAAGGCCTCGTGTTCTCTCCATGAAATGAACGTGAGCTTGAAGGGTGATGCGTCAGCGTGCACCGTGAACAGCTCGCTGGTACGCCTGTCTTTGCCCCCTCTCACGGTCTCACGCACCGGGGCTCAGTTCCGTGCAGGAATGCTGAGTGGGAGCGCCAGCCTCGCTTCTGGACTCGAAAGCCTTCCACCCCCTAATGGCAGGTTGTGTGTGTCTCTCACGTGTGGGGAGGAATGAGGTCGCCCACAGAGGTTCTGCCATGAAAGATCTAAAGACGCACGCTGCTGAGGAGCTTGTTCCTCATGGAGCGTCCCCGAAGGCCAGAAGAATGCCGAAGGTCTCTTTCAAAGCTGCCGGACGCTCTGCCGTTCTAGGCCTGAGATAAGGACCTTGTGACGGCACTGTAACCCCGCGAGATTCAGGAGACATCGCCAGTGCGAGTGGCAATCCGGAAGGAAGAACCTTCAAGGCGGAGTGTCCTTTCCTGTACAAAACGGCGCCCAAGTGGCTGAGGCAGGGAGCATTTTCCTTCACAGAACCGGCATCCTCGTATGCCTGTGGGTTACTCTAAAGAAACGACACTGTGAGCAACCTCTTCGAAAAGGCCTTCGCAAGCGACTTGGAGACAACAGCAGCGCAGTGGAGGCACAGACCATTGTCCTAGAGAGCAGCACAGTGTCTCTAGCAGCGATCGCTTCCCGGAGGATACTTAAGCCACACCGAGATTCCAGCAGGGAGTTTTGCCTTATAGCAGTACAACTCACTCAAGAAAGAGGGATGAGGTGTAGGGCTAATCTACGTGCGCTCACGCTCTGTGTCCCCGAGAAGGTTTCACGGAGCAGAATGCATCACCGACCTCTACCACGTGTGTGCACCAAAGAAGCCCTGTGCCATGGGTGTTCTCAGGCCGACAGCGAAGACCTAGGTGTGTGCTGCACCCGCGCTCGGTGGTTCACACGTTGCGTGACCCTGTGCCTTTTGAAGATGTTCAGAGCCGGTGGCACCTGCGTGCTGCGAGCGCAAGAGGTGTAGAGTGTAGAGGCCTTTCACACTGGAGGAAGGGCTTGCATCTCATGGAGAAAATGTGTACGTCGCCCGGGAGATGGAGGCACGCTCTTGACACCATTTCCTCTGCCCGTTTAAAACACAAGTGTTTGTACTCGATCTGGGCTGCCTGGTGAAACGCTTGGCAGTCCGCATCACCCTGAGCACCTTTCCTGAAGTTTGATTCGTAGCTGGGTAAACTCGGGCTTCAGAGGCTTAGATGAGACCAAACGTGTTCAGCTTGTGGCGAAAGCCTTTGACCAGAGGCATATATGCTTGTGCTTGGGGCGAGGGCTAGGCAAGAACGTTTACACACTGGGTTTTTATCTTTACCCTAAGCTGTCCCTTTTGGCTGCAGCAGGCGGAGAGAACCCGCGGAGAGAGAACAGCTGCGAAGTGGATGCACAGAACAGTCACCTCGATACCAGCCCCGGGCTCCCAAGAAGCGATCCTTCCCCGCAGGGTACTTAACCCACCCAGGGATTCAAGCAGGGAGTTCGCCTTGTCCAACTCGCACAGGAGACTGGCATGAGACGTAGGGCTCATCTACTTGCGTTCACACTACGTGGCCCGGAGAAGTTCTCACGGAGCCGAATCCAGCACCCTTCCTCCACCACGTGTGTACACAAAGGAGCGCTGGGCAGTGGGTGTTCTCAGGCCAAGAGAGAAGCCCTTGTTCTGTGCTGCACCTGCTGGGTGGTTCAAAGGTTTTCTGACCTTCCTGCTCTGGAAGCTTTTCAGAGCTGAGGCTACGCCTGGGCTGCGAAAGCAGAGAGGCGTAGAGGCCTTTCACATGGAAGGCGTGGGCCTGTTTCCCATGGGGAAAGTTTACGTCGCCCAACCCCCACTCATACCCCAACCAACCCCACCCCACCCCACTCCAACCCACCCCCAGCTGGAGGCGTGCGGGTTGACAGCATTTTGTCCTGCCCATGGAAAATACAAAGAGGCGTACACGATTTGGGCTGTCTGGTGAAAGAATTTTGAATCGGCGGCACCCTGAGTACCTTTCCCGAAGTTTGCTTCCTAGCTGGTTAAACTCGGCATTCAGAGGCGAGATGAGAACAAACTTGCTCCGCGTGCGGCGAAGTGCCTTGATGCCCTGCCCTAAATGTTTGAGCTTCTGGCCAGCGTCACACAAGTACTTTGACACGTAGGATTCTCACTTTTACTCCAAGCTGTCCCTGTTGGCTGAAGCAGTTGGCGTGTCTGTATCGCAGCCTGGGAGGCCGGGCGTTGGGGGAGTCTGCCAAGTGACTGGCCTCCATTTATAGCTAACTGAGAAACTGCGTCGAAGCTTTCGGGAGCCTCTTACAGGGAATGGTTGCAGTTCGGAATTGGAGACTGTGCTGGCAAACGTCAGCAGCTCCTCTCCCTCAGAGGGCTCTTGGTGTGCCGACTCCTAACAGCCAGCACGGTCCCCAGCTCGCGAACGGTCACATTGCGAGCCGGTCTCGTCCGTGAAAGAGCCACGTGAGGCTGATCTCCAAGAGTCGGGCTCCACACCTGGAGCCTTTGGGACAGGGCAGTCCTGAGCCGATGTGCCCACCAGGGGACGCGACCAAAGTTTACGTACCACAGGAAAGCGCATCAAGGCCTCGTGTTCTCTCCATGAAATGAACGTGAGCTTGAAGGGTGATGTGTCAGCATGCACCGTGAACAGCTCGCTGGTACGCCTGTCTTTGCCCCCTCTCACGGTCTCACGCACCGGGGCTCAGTTCCGTGCAGGAATGCTGAGTGGGAGCGCCAGCCTCGCTTCTGGACTCGAAAGCCTTCCACCCCCTAATGGCAGGTTGTGTGTGTCTCTCACGTGGGGGGAGGAATGAGGTCGCCCACAGAGGTTCTGCCATGAAAGATCTAAAGACTCACGCTGCTGAGGAGCTTGTTCCTCATGGAGCGTCCCCGAAGGCCAGAAGAATGCCGAAGGTCTCTTTCAAAGCTGCCGGATGCTCTGCCGTTCTAGGCCTGAGATAAGGACCTTGTGACGGCACTGTAACCCCGCGAGATTCAGGAGACATCGCCAGTGCGAGTGGCAATCCGGAAGGAAGAACCTTCAAGGCGGAGTGTCCTTTCCTGTACAAAACGGCGCCCAAGTGGCTGAGGCAGGGAGCATTTTCCTTCACAGAACCGGCATCCTCGTATGCCTGTGGGTTACTCTAAAGAAATGACACTGTGAGCAACCTCTTCGAAAAGGCCTTCGCAAGCGACTTGGAGACAACAGCAGCGCAGTGGAGGCACAGACCATTGTCCTAGAGAGCAGCACAGTGTCTCTAGCAGTGATCGCTTCCCGGAGGATACTTAAGCCACACCGAGATTCCAGCAGGGAGGTTTGCCTTATAGCAGTACAACTCACTCAAGAAAGAGGGATGAGGTGTAGGGCTAATCTACGTGCGCTCACGCTCTGTGTCCCCGAGAAGGTTTCAGGGAGCAGAATGCATCACCGACCGCTACCACGTGTGTGCACCAAAGAAGCCCTGTGGCGTGGGTGTTCTCAGGCCGACAGCGAAGACCTAGGTGTGTGCTGCACCCGCGCTCGGTGGTTCACACATTGCGTGACCCTGTGCCTTTGGAAGATGTTCAGAGCGGGTGGCACCTGCGTGCTGCGAGCGCAAGAGGTGTAGAGTGTAGAGGCCTTTCACACTGGAGGAAGGGCTTGCATCTCATGGAGAAAATGTGTACGTCGCCCGGGAGATGGAGGCACGCTCTTGACACCATTTCCTCTGCCCGTTTAAAACACAAGTGTTTGTACTCGATCTGGGCTGCCTGGTGAAACGCTTGGCAGTCCGCATTACCCTGAGCACCTTTCCTGAAGTTTGATTCGTAGCTGGGTAAACTCGGGCTTCAGAGGCTTAGATGAGACCAAACGTGTTCAGCTTGTGGCGAAAGCCTTTGACCAGAGGCATATATGCTTGTGCTTGGGGCGAGGGCTAGGCAAGAAGGTTTACACCCTGGGTTTTTATCTTTACCCTAAGCTGTCCCTTTTGGCTGCAGCAGGTGGAGAGAACCCGCGGAGAGAGAACAGCTGCGAAGTGGATGCACAGAACAGTCACCTCGATACCAGCCCCGGGCTCCCAAGCAACGATCCTTCCCCGCAGGGTACTTAACCCACCCAGGGATTCAAGCAGGGAGTTCGCCTTGTCCAACTCGCACAGGAGACTGGCATGAGACGTAGGGCTCATCTACTTGCGTTCACACTACGTGGCCCGGAGAAGTTCTCACGGAGCCGAATCCAGCACCCTTCCTCCACCACGTGTGTACACAAAGGAGCGCTGGGCAGTGGGTGTTCTCAGGCCAAGAGAGAAGCCCTTGTTCTGTGCTGCACCTGCTGGGTGGTTGAAAGGTTTTCTGACCTTCCTGCTCTGGAAGCTTTTCAGAGCTGAGGCTACGCCTGGGCTGCGAAAGCAGAGAGGCGTAGAGGCCTTTAACACGGAAGGCGTGGGCCTGTTTCCCATGGGGAAAGTGTACGTCACCCAACCCCCACTCCCACCCCACCCCACCCCACCCCACCCCACTCCAACCCACCCCCAGCTGGAGGCGTGCGGGTTGACACCATTTTGTCCTGCCCATGGAAAATACAAAGAGGCGTACACGATTTGGGCTGTCTGGTGAAAGAATTTTGAATCGGCCGCACCCTGAGTACCTTTCCCGAAGTTTGCTTCCTAGCTGGTTAAACTCGGCATTCAGAGGCGAGATGAGAACAAACTTGCTCCGCGTGCGGCGAAGTGCCTTGATGCCCTGCCCTAAATGTTTGAGCTTCTGGCCAGCCTCACGCAAGTACTTTGACACGTAGGATTCTCACTTTTACTCCAAGCTGTCCCTGTTGGCTGAAGCAGTCGGCGTGTCTGTATCGCAGCCTGGGAGGCCGGGCGTTGGGGGAGTCTGCCAAGTGACTGGCCTCCATTTATAGCTAACTGAGAAACTGCGTCGAAGCTTTCGGGAGCCTCTTACAGGGAATGGTTGCAGTTCGGAATTGGAGACTGTGCTGGCAAACGTCAGCAGCTCCTCTCCCTCAGAGGGCTCTTGGTGTGCCGACTCCTAACAGCCAGCACGGTCCCCAGCTCACGAACGGTCCCATTGCGAGCCGGTCTCGTCCGTGAAAGAGCCACGTGAGGCTGATCTCCAAGAGTCGGGCTCCACACCTGGAGCCTTTGGGACAGGGCAGTCCTGAGCCGATGTGCCCACCAGGGGACGCGACCAAAGTTTACGTACCACAGGAAAGCGCATCAAGGCCTCGTGTTCTCTCCATGAAATGAACGTGAGCTTGAAGGGTGATGCGTCAGCGTGCACCGTGAACAGCTCGCTGGTACGCCTGTCTTTGCCCCCTCTCACGGTCTCACGCACCCGGGCTCAGTTCCGTGCAGGAATGCTGAGTGGGAGCGCCAGCCTCGCTTCTGGACTCGAAAGCCTTCCACCCCCTAATGGCAGGTTGTGTGTGTCTCTCACGTGGGGGGAGGAATGAGGTCGCCCACAGAGGATCTGCCATGAAAGATCTAAAGACGCACGCTGCTGAGGAGCTTGTTCCTCATGGAGCGTCCCCGAAGGCCAGAAGAATGCAAAAGGTCTCTTTCAAAGCTGCCGGATGCTCTGCCGTTCTAGGCCTGAGATAAGGACCTTGTGACGGCACTGTAACCCCGCGAGATTCAGGAGACATCGCCAGTGCGAGTGGCAATCCGGAAGGAAGAACCTTCAAGGCGGAGGGTCCTTTCCTGTACAAAACGGCACCCAAGTGGCTGAGGCAGGGAGCATTTTCCTTCACAGAACCGGCATCCTCGTATGCCTGTGGGTTACTCTAAAGAAACGACACTGTGAGCAACCTCTTCGAAAAGGCCTTCGCAAGCGACTTGGAGACAACAGCAGCGCAGTGGAGGCACAGACCATTGTCCTAGAAAGCAGCACAGTGTCTCTAGCAGCGATCGCTTCCCGGAGGATACTTAAGCCACACCGAGATTCCAGCAGGGAGGTTTGCCTTATAGCAGTACAACTCACTCAAGAAAGAGGGATGAGGTGTAGGGCTAATCTACGTGCGCTCATGCTCTGTGTCCCCGAGAAGGTTTCACGGAGCAGAATGCATCACCGACCGCTACCACGTGTGTGCACCAAAGAAGCCCTGTGCCGTGGGTGTTCTCAGGCCGACAGCGAAGACCTAGGTGTGTGCTGCACCCGCGCTCGGTGGTTCACACGTTGCGTGACCCTGTGCCTTTTGAAGATGCTCAGAGCGGGTGGCACCTGCGGGCTGCGAGCGCAAGAGGTGTAGAGTGTAAAGGCCTTTCACACTGGAGGAAAGGCTTGCATCTCATGGAGAAAACGTGTACATCGCCCGGGAGATGGTGGCGCGCTCTTGACACCATTTCCTCTGCCCGTTTAAAACACAAGTGTTTGTACTCGATCTGGGCTGCCTGGTGAAACGCTTGGCAGTCCGCATCACCCTGAGCACCTTTCCTGAAGTTTGATTCGTAGCTGGGTAAACTCGGGCTTCAGAGGCTTAGATGAGACCAAACGTGTTCAGCTTGTGGCGAAAGCCTTTGACCAGAGGCATATAAGCTTGTGCTTGGGGCGAGGGCTAGGCAAGAAAGTTTACACACTGGGTTTTTATCTTTACCCTAAGCTGTCCCTTTTGGCTGCAGCAGGCGGAGAGAACCCGCGGAGAGAGAACAGCTGCGAAGTGGATGCACAGAACAGTCACCTCGATACCAGCCCCGGGCTCCCAAGCAACGATCCTTCCCCGCAGGGTACTTAACCCACCCAGGGATTCAAGCAGGGAGTTCGCCTTGTCCAACTCGCACAGGAGACTGGCATGAGACGTAGGGCTCATCTACTTGCGTTCACACTACGTGGCCCGGAGAAGTTCTCACGGAGCCGAATCCAGCACCCTTCCTCCACCACGTGTGTACACAAAGGAGCGCTGGGCAGTGGGTGTTCTCAGGCCAAGAGAGAAGCCCTTGTTCTGTGCTGCACCTGCTGGGTGGTTCAAAGGTTTTCTGACCTTCCTGCTCTGGAAGCTTTTCAGAGCTGAGGCTACGCCTGGGCTGCGAAAGCAGAGAGGCGTAGAGGCCTTTCACACGGAAGGCGTGGGCCTGTTTCCCATGGGGAAAGTGTACGTCGCCCAACCCCCACTCCCACCCCACCCCACCCCACCCCACCCCACTCCAACCCACCCCCAGCTGGAGGCGTGCGGGTTGACACCATTTTGTCCTGCCCATGGAAAATACAAAGAGGCGTACACGATTTGGGCTGTCTGGTGAAAGAATTTTGAATCGGCGGCACCCTGAGTACCTTTCCCGAAGTTTGCTTCCTAGCTGGTTAAACTCGGCATTCAGAGGCGAGATGAGAACAAACTTGCTCCGCGTGCGGCGAAGTGCCTTGATGCCCTGCCCTAAATGTTTGAGCTTCTGGCCAGCCTCACGCAAGTACTTTGACACGTAGGATTCTCACTTTTACTCCAAGCTGTCCCTGTTGGCTGAAGCAGTCGGCGTGTCTGTATCGCAGCCTGGGAGGCCGGGCGTTGGGGGAGTCTGCCAAGTGACTGGCCTCCATTTATAGCTAACTGAGAAACTGCGTCGAAGCTTTCGGGAGCCTCTTACAGGGAATGGTTGCAGTTCGGAATTGGAGACTGTGCTGGCAAACGTCAGCAGCTCCTCTCCCTCAGAGGGCTCTTGGTGTGCCGACTCCTAACAGCCAGCACGGTCCCCAGCTCGCGAACGGTCACATTGCGAGCCGGTCTCGTCCGTGAAAGAGCCACGTGAGGCTGATCTCCAAGAGTCGGGCTCCACACCTGGAGCCTTTGGGACAGGGCAGTCCTGAGCCGATGTGCCCACCAGGGGACGCGACCAAAGTTTACGTACCACAGGAAAGCGCATCAAGGCCTCGTGTTCTCTCCATGAAATGAACGTGAGCTTGAAGGGTGATGCGTCAGCGTGCACCGTGAACAGCTCGCTGGTACGCCTGTCTTTGCCCCCTCTCACGGTCTCACGCACCCGGGCTCAGTTCCGTGCAGGAATGCTGAGTGGGAGCGCCAGCCTCGCTTCTGGACTCGAAAGCCTTCCACCCCCTAATGGCAGGTTGTGTGTGTCTCTCACGTGGGGGGAGGAATGAGGTCGCCCACAGAGGATCTGCCATGAAAGATCTAAAGACGCACGCTGCTGAGGAGCTTGTTCCTCATGGAGCGTCCCCGAAGGCCAGAAGAATGCCGAAGGTCTCTTTCAAAGCTGCCGGACGCTCTGCCGTTCTAGGCCTGAGATACGGACCTTGTGATGGCACTGTAACCCCGCGAGATTCAGGAGACATCGCCAGTGCGAGTGGCAATCCGGAAGGAAGAACCTTCAAGGCGGAGTGTTCTTTCCTGTACAAAACGGCGCCCAAGTGGCTGAGGCAGGGAGCATTTTCCTTCACAGAACCGGCATCCTCGTATGCCTGTGGGTTACTCTAAAGAAACGACACTGTGAGCAACCTCTTCGAAAAGGCCTTCGCAAGCGACTTGGAGACAACAGCAGCGCAGTGGAGGCACAGACCATTGTCCTAGAGAGCAGCACAGTGTCTCTAGCAGCGATCGCTTCCGGGAGGATACTTAAGCCACACCGAGATTCCAGCAGGGAGGTTTGCCTTATAGCAGTACAACTCACTCAAGAAAGAGGGATGAGGTGTAGGGCTAATCTACGTACGCTCACGCACTGTGTCCCCGAGAAGGTTTCACGGAGCAGAATGCATCACCGACCGCTACCACGTGTGTGCACCAAAGAAGCCCTGTGCCGTGGGTGTTCTCAGGCCGACAGCGAAGACCTAGGTGTGTGGTGCACCCGCGCTCGGTGGTTCACACGTTGCGTGACCCTGTGCCTTTGGAAGATGTTCAGAGCGGGTGGCACCTGCGTGCTGCGAGCGCAAGAGGTGTAGAGTGTAGAGGCCTTTCACACTGGAGGAAGGGCTTGTATCTCATGGAGAAAATGTGTACGTCGCCCGGGAGATGGAGGCACGCTCTTGACACCATTTCCTCTGCCCGTTTAAAACACAAGTGTTTGTACTCGATCTGGGCTGCCTGGTGAAACGCTTGGCAGTCCGCATTACCCTGAGCACCTTTCCTGAAGTTTGATTCGTAGCTGGGTAAACTCGGGCTTCAGAGGCTTAGATGAGACCAAACGTGTTCAGCTTGTGGCGAAAGCCTTTGACCAGAGGCATATATGCTTGTGCTTGGGGCGAGGGCTAGGCAAGAAGGTTTACACCCTGGGTTTTTATCTTTACCCTAAGCTGTCCCTTTTGGCTGCAGCAGGCGGAGAGAACCCGCGGAGAGAGAACAGCTGCGAAGTGGATGCACAGAACAGTCACCTCGATACCAGCCCCGGGCTCCCAAGCAACGATACTTCCCCACAGGGTACTTAACCCACCCAGGGATTCAAGCAGGGAGTTCGCCTTGTCCAACTCGCACAGGAGACTGGCATGACACGTAGGGCTCATCTACTTGCGTTCACACTACGTGGCCCGGAGAAGTTCTCACGGAGCCGAATCCAGCACCCTTCCTCCACCACGTGTGTACACAAAGGAGCGCTGGGCAGTGGGTGTTCTCAGGCCAAGAGAGAAGCCCTTGTTCTGTGCTGCACCTGCTGGGTGGTTCAAAGGTTTTCTGACCTTCCTGCTCTGGAAGCTTTTCAGAGCTGAGGCTACGCCTGGGCTGCGAAAGCAGAGAGGCGTAGAGGCCTTTCACACGGAAGGCGTGGGCCTGTTTCCCATGGGGAAAGTGTACGTCGCCCAACCCCCACTCCCACCCCACCCCACCCCACCCCACCCCACTCCAACCCACCCCCAGCTGGAGGCGTGCGGGTTGACACCATTTTGTCCTGCCCATGGAAAATACAAAGAGGCGTACACGATTTGGGCTGTCTGGTGAAAGAATTTTGAATCGGCGGCACCCTGAGTACCTTTCCCGAAGTTTGCTTCCTAGCTGGTTAATCTCGGCATTCAGAGATGAGATGAGAACAAACTTGCTCCGCGTGCGGCGAAGTGCCTTGATGCCCTGCCCTAAATGTTTGAGCTTCTGGCCAGCGTCACGCAAGTACTTTGACACGTAGGATTCTCACTTTTACTCCAAGCTGTCCCTGTTGGCTGAAGCAGTCGGCGTGTCTGTATCGCAGCCTGGGAGGCCGGGCGTTGGGGGAGTCTGCCAAGTGACTGGCCTCCATTTATAGCTAACTGAGAAACTGCGTCGAAGCTTTCGGGAGCCTCTTACAGGGAATGGTTGCAGTTCGGAATTGGAGACTGTGCTGGCAAACGTCAGCAGCTCCTCTCCCTCAGAGGGCTCTTGGTGTGCCGACTCCTAACAGCCAGCACGGTCCCCAGCTCGCGAACGGTCCCATTGCGAGCCGGTCTCGTCCGTGAAAGAGCCACGTGAGGCTGATCTCCAAGAGTCGGGCTCCACACCTGGAGCCTTTGGGACAGGGCAGTCCTGAGCCGATGTGCCCACCAGGGGACGCGACCAAAGTTTACGTACCACAGGAAAGCGCATCAAGGCCTCGTGTTCTCTCCATGAAATGAACGTGAGCTTGAAGGGTGATGCGTCAGCGTGCACCGTGAACAGCTCGCTGGTACGCCTGTCTTTGCCCCCTCTCACGGTCTCACGCACCGGGGCTCAGTTCCGTGCAGGAATGCTGAGTGGGAGCGCCAGCCTCGCTTCTGGACTCGAAAGCCTTCCACCCCCTAATGGCAGGTTGTGTGTGTCTCTCACGTGTGGGGAGGAATGAGGTCGCCCACAGAGGTTCTGCCATGAAAGATCTAAAGACGCACGCTGCTGAGGAGCTTGTTCCTCATGGAGCGTCCCCGAAGGCCAGAAGAATGCCGAAGGTCTCTTTCAAAGCTGCCGGACGCTCTGCCGTTCTAGGCCTGAGATAAGGACCTTGTGACGGCACTGTAACCCCGCGAGATTCAGGAGACATCGCCAGTGCGAGTGGCAATCCGGAAGGAAGAACCTTCAAGGCGGAGTGTCCTTTCCTGTACAAAACGGCGCCCAAGTGGCTGAGGCAGGGAGCATTTTCCTTCACAGAACCGGCATCCTCGTATGCCTGTGGGTTACTCTAAAGAAACGACACTGTGAGCAACCTCTTCGAAAAGGCCTTCGCAAGCGACTTGGAGACAACAGCAGCGCAGTGGAGGCACAGACCATTGTCCTAGAGAGCAGCACAGTGTCTCTAGCAGCGATCGCTTCCCGGAGGATACTTAAGCCACACCGAGATTCCAGCAGGGAGTTTTGCCTTATAGCAGTACAACTCACTCAAGAAAGAGGGATGAGGTGTAGGGCTAATCTACGTGCGCTCACGCTCTGTGTCCCCGAGAAGGTTTCACGGAGCAGAATGCATCACCGACCTCTACCACGTGTGTGCACCAAAGAAGCCCTGTGCCATGGGTGTTCTCAGGCCGACAGCGAAGACCTAGGTGTGTGCTGCACCCGCGCTCGGTGGTTCACACGTTGCGTGACCCTGTGCCTTTTGAAGATGTTCAGAGCCGGTGGCACCTGCGTGCTGCGAGCGCAAGAGGTGTAGAGTGTAGAGGCCTTTCACACTGGAGGAAGGGCTTGCATCTCATGGAGAAAATGTGTACGTCGCCCGGGAGATGGAGGCACGCTCTTGACACCATTTCCTCTGCCCGTTTAAAACACAAGTGTTTGTACTCGATCTGGGCTGCCTGGTGAAACGCTTGGCAGTCCGCATCACCCTGAGCACCTTTCCTGAAGTTTGATTCGTAGCTGGGTAAACTCGGGCTTCAGAGGCTTAGATGAGACCAAACGTGTTCAGCTTGTGGCGAAAGCCTTTGACCAGAGGCATATATGCTTGTGCTTGGGGCGAGGGCTAGGCAAGAACGTTTACACACTGGGTTTTTATCTTTACCCTAAGCTGTCCCTTTTGGCTGCAGCAGGCGGAGAGAACCCGCGGAGAGAGAACAGCTGCGAAGTGGATGCACAGAACAGTCACCTCGATACCAGCCCCGGGCTCCCAAGAAGCGATCCTTCCCCGCAGGGTACTTAACCCACCCAGGGATTCAAGCAGGGAGTTCGCCTTGTCCAACTCGCACAGGAGACTGGCATGAGACGTAGGGCTCATCTACTTGCGTTCACACTACGTGGCCCGGAGAAGTTCTCACGGAGCCGAATCCAGCACCCTTCCTCCACCACGTGTGTACACAAAGGAGCGCTGGGCAGTGGGTGTTCTCAGGCCAAGAGAGAAGCCCTTGTTCTGTGCTGCACCTGCTGGGTGGTTCAAAGGTTTTCTGACCTTCCTGCTCTGGAAGCTTTTCAGAGCTGAGGCTACGCCTGGGCTGCGAAAGCAGAGAGGCGTAGAGGCCTTTCACATGGAAGGCGTGGGCCTGTTTCCCATGGGGAAAGTTTACGTCGCCCAACCCCCACTCATACCCCAACCAACCCCACCCCACCCCACTCCAACCCACCCCCAGCTGGAGGCGTGCGGGTTGACAGCATTTTGTCCTGCCCATGGAAAATACAAAGAGGCGTACACGATTTGGGCTGTCTGGTGAAAGAATTTTGAATCGGCGGCACCCTGAGTACCTTTCCCGAAGTTTGCTTCCTAGCTGGTTAAACTCGGCATTCAGAGGCGAGATGAGAACAAACTTGCTCCGCGTGCGGCGAAGTGCCTTGATGCCCTGCCCTAAATGTTTGAGCTTCTGGCCAGCGTCACACAAGTACTTTGACACGTAGGATTCTCACTTTTACTCCAAGCTGTCCCTGTTGGCTGAAGCAGTTGGCGTGTCTGTATCGCAGCCTGGGAGGCCGGGCGTTGGGGGAGTCTGCCAAGTGACTGGCCTCCATTTATAGCTAACTGAGAAACTGCGTCGAAGCTTTCGGGAGCCTCTTACAGGGAATGGTTGCAGTTCGGAATTGGAGACTGTGCTGGCAAACGTCAGCAGCTCCTCTCCCTCAGAGGGCTCTTGGTGTGCCGACTCCTAACAGCCAGCACGGTCCCCAGCTCGCGAACGGTCACATTGCGAGCCGGTCTCGTCCGTGAAAGAGCCACGTGAGGCTGATCTCCAAGAGTCGGGCTCCACACCTGGAGCCTTTGGGACAGGGCAGTCCTGAGCCGATGTGCCCACCAGGGGACGCGACCAAAGTTTACGTACCACAGGAAAGCGCATCAAGGCCTCGTGTTCTCTCCATGAAATGAACGTGAGCTTGAAGGGTGATGTGTCAGCATGCACCGTGAACAGCTCGCTGGTACGCCTGTCTTTGCCCCCTCTCACGGTCTCACGCACCGGGGCTCAGTTCCGTGCAGGAATGCTGAGTGGGAGCGCCAGCCTCGCTTCTGGACTCGAAAGCCTTCCACCCCCTAATGGCAGGTTGTGTGTGTCTCTCACGTGGGGGGAGGAATGAGGTCGCCCACAGAGGTTCTGCCATGAAAGATCTAAAGACTCACGCTGCTGAGGAGCTTGTTCCTCATGGAGCGTCCCCGAAGGCCAGAAGAATGCCGAAGGTCTCTTTCAAAGCTGCCGGATGCTCTGCCGTTCTAGGCCTGAGATAAGGACCTTGTGACGGCACTGTAACCCCGCGAGATTCAGGAGACATCGCCAGTGCGAGTGGCAATCCGGAAGGAAGAACCTTCAAGGCGGAGTGTCCTTTCCTGTACAAAACGGCGCCCAAGTGGCTGAGGCAGGGAGCATTTTCCTTCACAGAACCGGCATCCTCGTATGCCTGTGGGTTACTCTAAAGAAATGACACTGTGAGCAACCTCTTCGAAAAGGCCTTCGCAAGCGACTTGGAGACAACAGCAGCGCAGTGGAGGCACAGACCATTGTCCTAGAGAGCAGCACAGTGTCTCTAGCAGTGATCGCTTCCCGGAGGATACTTAAGCCACACCGAGATTCCAGCAGGGAGGTTTGCCTTATAGCAGTACAACTCACTCAAGAAAGAGGGATGAGGTGTAGGGCTAATCTACGTGCGCTCACGCTCTGTGTCCCCGAGAAGGTTTCACGGAGCAGAATGCATCACCGACCGCTACCACGTGTGTGCACCAAAGAAGCCCTGTGGCGTGGGTGTTCTCAGGCCGACAGCGAAGACCTAGGTGTGTGCTGCACCCGCGCTCGGTGGTTCACACATTGCGTGACCCTGTGCCTTTGGAAGATGTTCAGAGCGGGTGGCACCTGCGTGCTGCGAGCGCAAGAGGTGTAGAGTGTAGAGGCCTTTCACACTGGAGGAAGGGCTTGCATCTCATGGAGAAAATGTGTACGTCGCCCGGGAGATGGAGGCACGCTCTTGACACCATTTCCTCTGCCCGTTTAAAACACAAGTGTTTGTACTCGATCTGGGCTGCCTGGTGAAACGCTTGGCAGTCCGCATTACCCTGAGCACCTTTCCTGAAGTTTGATTCGTAGCTGGGTAAACTCGGGCTTCAGAGGCTTAGATGAGACCAAACGTGTTCAGCTTGTGGCGAAAGCCTTTGACCAGAGGCATATATGCTTGTGCTTGGGGCGAGGGCTAGGCAAGAAGGTTTACACCCTGGGTTTTTATCTTTACCCTAAGCTGTCCCTTTTGGCTGCAGCAGGTGGAGAGAACCCGCGGAGAGAGAACAGCTGCGAAGTGGATGCACAGAACAGTCACCTCGATACCAGCCCCGGGCTCCCAAGCAACGATCCTTCCCCGCAGGGTACTTAACCCACCCAGGGATTCAAGCAGGGAGTTCGCCTTGTCCAACTCGCACAGGAGACTGGCATGAGACGTAGGGCTCATCTACTTGCGTTCACACTACGTGGCCCGGAGAAGTTCTCACGGAGCCGAATCCAGCACCCTTCCTCCACCACGTGTGTACACAAAGGAGCGCTGGGCAGTGGGTGTTCTCAGGCCAAGAGAGAAGCCCTTGTTCTGTGCTGCACCTGCTGGGTGGTTGAAAGGTTTTCTGACCTTCCTGCTCTGGAAGCTTTTCAGAGCTGAGGCTACGCCTGGGCTGCGAAAGCAGAGAGGCGTAGAGGCCTTTAACACGGAAGGCGTGGGCCTGTTTCCCATGGGGAAAGTGTACGTCACCCAACCCCCACTCCCACCCCACCCCACCCCACCCCACCCCACTCCAACCCACCCCCAGCTGGAGGCGTGCGGGTTGACACCATTTTGTCCTGCCCATGGAAAATACAAAGAGGCGTACACGATTTGGGCTGTCTGGTGAAAGAATTTTGAATCGGCCGCACCCTGAGTACCTTTCCCGAAGTTTGCTTCCTAGCTGGTTAAACTCGGCATTCAGAGGCGAGATGAGAACAAACTTGCTCCGCGTGCGGCGAAGTGCCTTGATGCCCTGCCCTAAATGTTTGAGCTTCTGGCCAGCCTCACGCAAGTACTTTGACACGTAGGATTCTCACTTTTACTCCAAGCTGTCCCTGTTGGCTGAAGCAGTCGGCGTGTCTGTATCGCAGCCTGGGAGGCCGGGCGTTGGGGGAGTCTGCCAAGTGACTGGCCTCCATTTATAGCTAACTGAGAAACTGCGTCGAAGCTTTCGGGAGCCTCTTACAGGGAATGGTTGCAGTTCGGAATTGGAGACTGTGCTGGCAAACGTCAGCAGCTCCTCTCCCTCAGAGGGCTCTTGGTGTGCCGACTCCTAACAGCCAGCACGGTCCCCAGCTCGCGAACGGTCCCATTGCGAGCCGGTCTCGTCCGTGAAAGAGCCACGTGAGGCTGATCTCCAAGAGTCGGGCTCCACACCTGGAGCTTTTGGGACAGGGCAGTCCTGAGCCGATGTGCCCACCAGGGGACGCGACCAAAGTTTACGTACCACAGGAAAGCGCATCAAGGCCTCGTGTTCTCTCCATGAAATGAACGTGAGCTTGAAGGGTGATGCGTCAGCGTGCACCGTGAACAGCTCGCTGGTACGCCTGTCTTTGCCCCCTCTCACGGTCTCACGCACCCGGGCTCAGTTCCGTGCAGGAATGCTGAGTGGGAGCGCCAGCCTCGCTTCTGGACTCGAAAGCCTTCCACCCCCTAATGGCAGGTTGTGTGTGTCTCTCACGTGGGGGGAGGAATGAGGTCGCCCACAGAGGATCTGCCATGAAAGATCTAAAGACGCACGCTGCTGAGGAGCTTGTTCCTCATGGAGCGTCCCCGAAGGCCAGAAGAATGCAGAAGGTCTCTTTCAAAGCTGCCGGATGCTCTGCCGTTCTAGGCCTGAGATAAGGACCTTGTGACGGCACTGTAACCCCGCGAGATTCAGGAGACATCGCCAGTGCGAGTGGCAATCCGGAAGGAAGAACCTTCAAGGCGGAGGGTCCTTTCCTGTACAAAACGGCACCCAAGTGGCTGAGGCAGGGAGCATTTTCCTTCACAGAACCGGCATCCTCGTATGCCTGTGGGTTACTCTAAAGAAACGACACTGTGAGCAACCTCTTCGAAAAGGCCTTCGCAAGCGACTTGGAGACAACAGCAGCGCAGTGGAGGCACAGACCATTGTCCTAGAAAGCAGCACAGTGTCTCTAGCAGCGATCGCTTCCCGGAGGATACTTAAGCCACACCGAGATTCCAGCAGGGAGGTTTGCCTTATAGCAGTACAACTCACTCAAGAAAGAGGGATGAGGTGTAGGGCTAATCTACGTGCGCTCATGCTCTGTGTCCCCGAGAAGGTTTCACGGAGCAGAATGCATCACCGACCGCTACCACGTGTGTGCACCAAAGAAGCCCTGTGCCGTGGGTGTTCTCAGGCCGACAGCGAAGACCTAGGTGTGTGCTGCACCCGCGCTCGGTGGTTCACACGTTGCGTGACCCTGTGCCTTTTGAAGATGCTCAGAGCGGGTGGCACCTGCGGGCTGCGAGTGCAAGAGGTGTAGAGTGTAAAGGCCTTTCACACTGGAGGAAAGGCTTGCATCTCATGGAGAAAACGTGTACATCGCCCGGGAGATGGTGGCGCGCTCTTGACACCATTTCCTCTGCCCGTTTAAAACACAAGTGTTTGTACTCGATCTGGGCTGCCTGGTGAAACGCTTGGCAGTCCGCATCACCCTGAGCACCTTTCCTGAAGTTTGATTCGTAGCTGGGTAAACTCGGGCTTCAGAGGCTTAGATGAGACCAAACGTGTTCAGCTTGTGGCGAAAGCCTTTGACCAGAGGCATATAAGCTTGTGCTTGGGGCGAGGGCTAGGCAAGAAAGTTTACACACTGGGTTTTTATCTTTACCCTAAGCTGTCCCTTTTGGCTGCAGCAGGCGGAGAGAACCCGCGGAGAGAGAACAGCTGCGAAGTGGATGCACAGAACAGTCACCTCGATACCAGCCCCGGGCTCCCAAGCAACGATCCTTCCCCGCAGGGTACTTAACCCACCCAGGGATTCAAGCAGGGAGTTCGCCTTGTCCAACTCGCACAGGAGACTGGCATGAGACGTAGGGCTCATCTACTTGCGTTCACACTACGTGGCCCGGAGAAGTTCTCACGGAGCCGAATCCAGCACCCTTCCTCCACCACGTGTGTACACAAAGGAGCGCTGGGCAGTGGGTGTTCTCAGGCCAAGAGAGAAGCCCTTGTTCTGTGCTGCACCTGCTGGGTGGTTCAAAGGTTTTCTGACCTTCCTGCTCTGGAAGCTTTTCAGAGCTGAGGCTACGCCTGGGCTGCGAAAGCAGAGAGGCGTAGAGGCCTTTCACACGGAAGGCGTGGGCCTGTTTCCCATGGGGAAAGTGTACGTCGCCCAACCCCCACTCCCACCCCACCCCACCCCACCCCACCCCACTCCAACCCACCCCCAGCTGGAGGCGTGCGGGTTGACACCATTTTGTCCTGCCCATGGAAAATACAAAGAGGCGTACACGATTTGGGCTGTCTGGTGAAAGAATTTTGAATCGGCGGCACCCTGAGTACCTTTCCCGAAGTTTGCTTCCTAGCTGGTTAAACTCGGCATTCAGAGGCGAGATGAGAACAAACTTGCTCCGCGTGCGGCGAAGTGCCTTGATGCCCTGCCCTAAATGTTTGAGCTTCTGGCCAGCCTCACGCAAGTACTTTGACACGTAGGATTCTCACTTTTACTCCAAGCTGTCCCTGTTGGCTGAAGCAGTCGGCGTGTCTGTATCGCAGCCTGGGAGGCCGGGCGTTGGGGGAGTCTGCCAAGTGACTGGCCTCCATTTATAGCTAACTGAGAAACTGCGTCGAAGCTTTCGGGAGCCTCTTACAGGGAATGGTTGCAGTTCGGAATTGGAGACTGTGCTGGCAAACGTCAGCAGCTCCTCTCCCTCAGAGGGCTCTTGGTGTGCCGACTCCTAACAGCCAGCACGGTCCCCAGCTCGCGAACGGTCACATTGCGAGCCGGTCTCGTCCGTGAAAGAGCCACGTGAGGCTGATCTCCAAGAGTCGGGCTCCACACCTGGAGCCTTTGGGACAGGGCAGTCCTGAGCCGATGTGCCCACCAGGGGACGCGACCAAAGTTTACGTACCACAGGAAAGCGCATCAAGGCCTCGTGTTCTCTCCATGAAATGAACGTGAGCTTGAAGGGTGATGCGTCAGCGTGCACCGTGAACAGCTCGCTGGTACGCCTGTCTTTGCCCCCTCTCACGGTCTCACGCACCCGGGCTCAGTTCCGTGCAGGAATGCTGAGTGGGAGCGCCAGCCTCGCTTCTGGACTCGAAAGCCTTCCACCCCCTAATGGCAGGTTGTGTGTGTCTCTCACGTGGGGGGAGGAATGAGGTCGCCCACAGAGGATCTGCCATGAAAGATCTAAAGACGCACGCTGCTGAGGAGCTTGTTCCTCATGGAGCGTCCCCGAAGGCCAGAAGAATGCCGAAGGTCTCTTTCAAAGCTGCCGGACGCTCTGCCGTTCTAGGCCTGAGATACGGACCTTGTGACGGCACTGTAACCCCGCGAGATTCAGGAGACATCGCCAGTGCGAGTGGCAATCCGGAAGGAAGAACCTTCAAGGCGGAGTGTTCTTTCCTGTACAAAACGGCGCCCAAGTGGCTGAGGCAGGGAGCATTTTCCTTCACAGAACCGGCATCCTCGTATGCCTGTGGGTTACTCTAAAGAAACGACACTGTGAGCAACCTCTTCGAAAAGGCCTTCGCAAGCGACTTGGAGACAACAGCAGCGCAGTGGAGGCACAGACCATTGTCCTAGAGAGCAGCACAGTGTCTCTAGCAGCGATCGCTTCCGGGAGGATACTTAAGCCACACCGAGATTCCAGCAGGGAGGTTTGCCTTATAGCAGTACAACTCACTCAAGAAAGAGGGATGAGGTGTAGGGCTAATCTACGTACGCTCACGCACTGTGTCCCCGAGAAGGTTTCACGGAGCAGAATGCATCACCGACCGCTACCACGTGTGTGCACCAAAGAAGCCCTGTGCCGTGGGTGTTCTCAGGCCGACAGCGAAGACCTAGGTGTGTGGTGCACCCGCGCTCGGTGGTTCACACGTTGCGTGACCCTGTGCCTTTGGAAGATGTTCAGAGCGGGTGGCACCTGCGTGCTGCGAGCGCAAGAGGTGTAGAGTGTAGAGGCCTTTCACACTGGAGGAAGGGCTTGCATCTCATGGAGAAAATGTGTACGTCGCCCGGGAGATGGAGGCACGCTCTTGACACCATTTCCTCTGCCCGTTTAAAACACAAGTGTTTGTACTCGATCTGGGCTGCCTGGTGAAACGCTTGGCAGTCCGCATTACCCTGAGCACCTTTCCTGAAGTTTGATTCGTAGCTGGGTAAACTCGGGCTTCAGAGGCTTAGATGAGACCAAACGTGTTCAGCTTGTGGCGAAAGCCTTTGACCAGAGGCATATATGCTTGTGCTTGGGGCGAGGGCTAGGCAAGAAGGTTTACACCCTGGGTTTTTATCTTTACCCTAAGCTGTCCCTTTTGGCTGCAGCAGGTGGAGAGAACCCGCGGAGAGAGAACAGCTGCGAAGTGGATGCACAGAACAGTCACCTCGATACCAGCCCCGGGCTCCCAAGCAACGATCCTTCCCCGCAGGGTACTTAACCCACCCAGGGATTCAAGCAGGGAGTTCGCCTTGTCCAACTCGCACAGGAGACTGGCATGAGACGTAGGGCTCATCTACTTGCGTTCACACTACGTGGCCCGGAGAAGTTCTCACGGAGCCGAATCCAGCACCCTTCCTCCACCACGTGTGTACACAAAGGAGCGCTGGGCAGTGGGTGTTCTCAGGCCAAGAGAGAAGCCCTTGTTCTGTGCTGCACCTGCTGGGTGGTTGAAAGGTTTTCTGACCTTCCTGCTCTGGAAGCTTTTCAGAGCTGAGGCTACGCCTGGGCTGCGAAAGCAGAGAGGCGTAGAGGCCTTTCACACGGAAGGCGTGGGCCTGTTTCCCATGGGGAAAGTGTACGTCGCCCAACCCCCACTCCCACCCCACCCCACCCCACCCCACCCCACTCCAACCCACCCCCAGCTGGAGGCGTGCGGGTTGACACCATTTTGTCCTGCCCATGGAAAATACAAAGAGGCGTACACGATTTGGGCTGTCTGGTGAAAGAATTTTGAATCGGCGGCACCCTGAGTACCTTTCCCGAAGTTTGCTTCCTAGCTGGTTAAACTCGGCATTCAGAGGCGAGATGAGAACAAACTTGCTCCGCGTGCGGCGAAGTGCCTTGACGCCCTGCCCTAAATGTTTGAGCTTCTGGCCAGCGTCACGCAAGTACTTTGACACGTAGGATTCTCACTTTTACTCCAAGCTGTCCCTGTTGGCTGAAGCAGTCGGCGTGTCTGTATCGCAGCCTGGGAGGCCGGGCGTTGGGGGAGTCTGCCAAGTGACTGGCCTCCATTTATAGCTAACTGAGAAACTGCGTCGAAGCTTTCGGGAGCCTCTTACAGGGAATGGTTGCAGTTCGGAATTGGAGACTGTGCTGGCAAACGTCAGCAGCTCCTCTCCCTCGGAGGGCTCTTGGTGTGCCGACTCCTAACAGCCAGCACGGTCCCCAGCTCGCGAACGGTCCCATTGCGAGCCGGTCTCGTCCGTGAAAGAGCCACGTGAGGCTGAGCTCCAACAGTCGGGCTCCACACCTGGAGCCTTTGGGACAGGGCAGTCCTGAGCCGATGTGCCCACCAGGGGACGCGACCAAAGTTTACGTACCACAGGAAAGCGCATCAAGGCCTCGTGTTCTCTCCATGAAATGAACGTGAGCTTGAAGGGTGATGCGTCAGCGTGCACCGTGAACAGCTCGCTGGTACGCCTGTCTTTGCCCCCTCTCACGGTCTCACGCACCCGGGCTCAGTTCCGTGCAGGAATGCTGAGTGGGAGCGCCAGCCTCGCTTCTGGACTCGAAAGCCTTCCACCCCCTAATGGCAGGTTGTGTGTGTCTCTCACGTGGGGGGAGGAATGAGGTCGCCCACAGAGGATCTGCCATGAAAGATCTAAAGACGCACGCTGCTGAGGAGCTTGTTCCTCATGGAGCGTCCCCGAAGGCCAGAAGAATGCCGAAGGTCTCTTTCAAAGCTGCCGGACGCTCTGCCGTTCTAGGCCTGAGATAAGGACCTTGTGACGGCACTGTAACCCCGCGAGATTCAGGAGACATCGCCAGTGCGAGTGGCAATCCGGAAGGAAGAACCTTCAAGGCGGAGTGTCCTTTCCTGTACAAAACGGCGCCCAAGTGGCTGAGGCAGGGAGCATTTTCCTTCACAGAACCGGCATCCTCGTATGCCTGTGGGTCACTCTAAAGAAACGACACTGTGAGCAACCTCTTCGAAAAGGCCTTCGCAAGCGACTTGGAGACAACAGCAGCGCAGTGGAGGCACAGACCATTGTCCTAGAAAGCAGCACAGTGTCTCTAGCAGCGATCGCTTCCCGGAGGATACTTAAGCCACACCGAGATTCCAGCAGGGAGGTTTGCCTTATAGCAGTACAACTCACTCAAGAAAGAGGGATGAGGTGTAGGGCTAATCTACGTGCGCTCATGCTCTGTGTCCCCGAGAAGGTTTCACGGAGCAGAATGCATCACCGACCGCTACCACGTGTGTGCACCAAAGAAGCCCTGTGCCGTGGGTGTTCTCAGGCCGACAGCGAAGACCTAGGTGTGTGCTGCACCCGCGCTCGGTGGTTCACACGTTGCGTGACCCTGTGCCTTTTGAAGATGCTCAGAGCGGGTGGCACCTGCGGGCTGCGAGCGCAAGAGGTGTAGAGTGTAAAGGCCTTTCACACTGGAGGAAAGGCTTGCATCTCATGGAGAAAACGTGTACATCGCCCGGGAGATGGTGGCGCGCTCTTGACACCATTTCCTCTGCCCGTTTAAAACACAAGTGTTTGTACTCGATCTGGGCTGCCTGGTGAAACGCTTGGCAGTCCGCATCACCCTGAGCACCTTTCCTGAAGTTTGATTCGTAGCTGGGTAAACTCGGGCTTCAGAGGCTTAGATGAGACCAAACGTGTTCAGCTTGTGGCGAAAGCCTTTGACCAGAGGCATATAAGCTTGTGCTTGGGGCGAGGGCTAGGCAAGAAAGTTTACACACTGGGTTTTTATCTTTACCCTAAGCTGTCCCTTTTGGCTGCAGCAGGCGGAGAGAACCCGCGGAGAGAGAACAGCTGCGAAGTGGATGCACAGAACAGTCACCTCGATACCAGCCCCGGGCTCCCAAGCAACGATCCTTCCCCGCAGGGTACTTAACCCACCCAGGGATTCAAGCAGGGAGTTCGCCTTGTCCAACTCGCACAGGAGACTGGCATGAGACGTAGGGCTCATCTACTTGCGTTCACACTACGTGGCCCGGAGAAGTTCTCACGGAGCCGAATCCAGCACCCTTCCTCCACCACGTGTGTACACAAAGGAGCGCTGGGCAGTGGGTGTTCTCAGGCCAAGAGAGAAGCCCTTGTTCTGTGCTGCACCTGCTGGGTGGTTCAAAGGTTTTCTGACCTTCCTGCTCTGGAAGCTTTTCAGAGCTGAGGCTACGCCTGGGCTGCGAAAGCAGAGAGGCGTAGAGGCCTTTCACACGGAAGGCGTGGGCCTGTTTCCCATGGGGAAAGTGTACGTCGCCCAACCCCCACTCCCACCCCACCCCACCCCACCCCACCCCACTCCAACCCACCCCCAGCTGGAGGCGTGCGGGTTGACACCATTTTGTCCTGCCCATGGAAAATACAAAGAGGCGTACACGATTTGGGCTGTCTGGTGAAAGAATTTTGAATCGGCGGCACCCTGAGTACCTTTCCCGAAGTTTGCTTCCTAGCTGGTTAAACTCGGCATTCAGAGGCGAGATGAGAACAAACTTGCTCCACGTGCGGCGAAGTGCCTTGATGCCCTGCCCAAAATGTTTGAGCTTCTGGCCAGCGTCACGCAAGTACTTTGACACGTAGGATTCTCACTTTTACTCCAAGCTGTCCCTGTTGGCTGAAGCAGTCGGCGTGTCTGTATCGCAGCCTGGGAGGCCGGGCGTTGGGGGAGTCTGCCAAGTGACTGGCCTCCATTTATAGCTAACTGAGAAACTGCGTCGAAGCTTTCGGGAGCCTCTTACAGGGAATGGTTGCAGTTCGGAATTGGAGACTGTGCTGGCAAACGTCAGCAGCTCCTCTCCCTCAGAGGGCTCTTGGTGTGCCGACTCCTAACAGCCAGCACGGTCCCCAGCTCGCGAACGGTCCCATTGCGAGCCGGTCTCGTCCGTGAAAGAGCCACGTGAGGCTGATCTCCAACAGTCGGGCTCCACACCTGGAGCCTTTGGGACACGGCAGTCCTGAGCCGATGTGCCCACCAGGGGACGTGACCAAAGTTTACGTACCACAGGAAAGCGCATCAAGGCCTCGTGTTCTCTCCATGAAATGAACGTGAGCTTGAAGGGTGATGCGTCAGCGTGCACCGTGAACAGCTCGCTGGTACGCCTGTCTTTGCCCCCTCTCACGGTCTCACGCACCCGGGCTCAGTTCCGTGTAGGAATGCTGAGTGGGAGCGCCAGCCTCGCTTCTGGACTCGAAAGCCTTCCACCCCCTAATGGCAGGTTGTGTGTGTCTCTCACGTGGGGGCAGGAATGAGGTCGCCCACAGAGGTTCTGCCATGAAAGATCTATAGACGCATGCTGCTGAGGAGCTTGTTCCTCATGGAGCGTCCCCGAAGGCCAGAAGAATGCCGAAGGTCTCTTTCAAAGCTGCCGGATGCTCTGCCGTTCTAGGCCTGAGATACGGACCTTGTGACGGCACTGTAACCCCGCGAGATTCAGGAGACATCGCCAGTGCGAGTGGCAATCCGGAAGGAAGAACCTTCAAGGCGGAGGGTCCTTTCCTGTACAAAACGGCGCCCAAGTGGCTGAGGCAGGGAGCATTTTCCTTCACAGAACCGGCATCCTCGTATGCCTGTGGGTTACTCTAAAGAAACGACACTGTGAGCAACCTCTTCGAAAAGGCCTTCGCAAGCGACTTGGAGACAACAGCAGCGCAGTGGAGGCACAGACCATTGTCCTAGAGAGCAGCACAGTGTCTCTAGCAGCGATCGCTTCCGGGAGGATACTTAAGCCACACCGAGATTCCAGCAGGGAGGTTTGCCTTATAGCAGTACAACTCACTCAAGAAAGAGGGATGAGGTGTAGGGCTAATCTACGTGCGCTCACGCACTGTGTCCCCGAGAAGGTTTCACGGAGCAGAATGCATCACCGACCGCTACCACGTGTGTGCACCAAAGAAGCCCTGTGCCGTGGGTGTTCTCAGGCCGACAGCGAAGACCTAGGTGTGTGCTGCACCCGCGCTCGGTGGTTCACACGTTGCGTGACCCTGTGCCTTTGGAAGATGTTCAGAGCGGGTGGCACCTGCGTGCTGCGAGCGCAAGAGGTGTAGAGTGTAGAGGCCTTTCACACTGGAGGAAGGGCTTGCATCTCATGGAGAAAATGTGTACGTCGCCCGGGAGATGGAGGCACGCTCTTGACACCATTTCCTCTGCCCGTTTAAAACACAAGTGTTTGTACTCGATCTGGGCTGCCTGGTGAAACGCTTGGCAGTCCGCATCACCCTGAGCACCTTTCCTGAAGTTTGATTCGTAGCTGGGTAAACTCGGGCTTCAGAGGCTTAGATGAGACCAAACGTGTTCAGCTTGTGGCGAAAGCCTTTGACCAGAGGCATATATGCTTGTGCTTGGGGCGAGGGCTAGGCAAGAACGTTTACACACTGGGTTTTTATCTTTACCCTAAGCTGTCCCTTTTGGCTGCAGCAGGCGGAGAGAACCCGCGGAGAGAGAAGAGCTGCGAAGTGGATGCACAGAACAGTCACCTCGATACCAGCCCCGGGCTCCCAAGCAACGATCCTTCCCCGCAGGGTACTTAACCCACCCAGGGATTCAAGCAGGGAGTTCGCCTTGTCCAACTCGCACAGGAGACTGGCATGAGACGTAGGGCTCATCTACTTGCGTTCACACTACGTGGCCCGGAGAAGTTCTCACGGAGCCGAATCCAGCACCCTTCCTCCACCACGTGTGTACACAAAGGAGCGCTGGGCAGTGGGTGTTCTCAGGCCAAGAGAGAAGCCCTTGTTCTGTGCTGCACCTGCTGGGTGGTTCAAAGGTTTTCTGACCTTCCTGCTCTGGAAGCTTTTCAGAGCTGAGGCTACGCCTGGGCTGCGAAAGCAGAGAGGCGTAGAGGCCTTTCACACGGAAGGCGTGGGCCTGTTTCCCATGGGGAAAGTGTACGTCGCCCAACCCCCACTCCCACCCCACCCCACCCCACCCCACCCCACTCCAACCCACCCCCAGCTGGAGGCGTGCGGGTTGACACCATTTTGTCCTGCCCATGGAAAATACAAAGAGGCGTACACGATTTGGGCTGTCTGGTGAAAGAATTTTGAATCGGCGGCACCCTGAGTACCTTTCCCGAAGTTTGCTTCCTAGCTGGTTAAACTCGGCATTCAGAGGCGAGATGAGAACAAACTTGCTCCGCGTGCGGCGAAGTGCCTTGATGCCCTGCCCTAAATGTTTGAGCTTCTGGCCAGCCTCACACAAGTACTTTGACACGTAGGATTCTCACTTTTACTCCAAGCTGTCCCTGTTGGCTGAAGCAGTCGGCGTGTCTGTATCGCAGCCTGGGAGGCCGGGCGTTGGGGGAGTCTGCCAAGTGACTGGCCTCCATTTATAGCTAACTGAGAAACTGCGTCGAAGCTTTCGGGAGCCTCTTACAGGGAATGGTTGCAGTTCGGAATTGGAGACTGTGCTGGCAAACGTCAGCAGCTCCTCTCCCTCGGAGGGCTCTTGGTGTGCCGACTCCTAACAGCCAGCACGGTCCCCAGCTCGCGAACGGTCCCATTGCGAGCCGGTCTCGTCCGTGAAAGAGCCACGTGAGGCTGATCTCCAACAGTCGGGCTCCACACCTGGAGCCTTTGGGACAGGGCAGTCCTGAGCCGATGTGCCCACCAGGGGACGCGACCAAAGTTTACGTACCACAGGAAAGCGCATCAAGGCCTCGTGTTCTCTCCATGAAATGAACGTGAGCTTGAAGGGTGATGCGTCAGCGTGCACCGTGAACAGCTCGCTGGTACGCCTGTCTTTGCCCCCTCTCACGGTCTCACGCACCCGGGCTCAGTTCCGTGCAGGAATGCTGAGTGGGAGCGCCAGCCTCGCTTCTGGACTCGAAAGCCTTCCACCCCCTAATGGCAGGTTGTGTGTGTCTCTCACGTGGGGGGAGGAATGAGGTCGCCCACAGAGGATCTGCCATGAAAGATCTAAAGACGCACGCTGCTGAGGAGCTTGTTCCTCATGGAGCGTCCCCGAAGGCCAGAAGAATGCCGAAGGTCTCTTTCAAAGCTGCCGGACGCTCTGCCGTTCTAGGCCTGAGATAAGGACCTTGTGACGGCACTGTAACCCCGCGAGATTCAGGAGACATCGCCAGTGCGAGTGGCAATCCGGAAGGAAGAACCTTCAAGGCGGAGTGTCCTTTCCTGTACAAAACGGCGCCCAAGTGGCTGAGGCAGGGAGCATTTTCCTTCACAGAACCGGCATCCTCGTATGCCTGTGGGTTACTCTAAAGAAACGACACTGTGAGCAACCTCTTCGAAAAGGCCTTCGCAAGCGACTTGGAGACAACAGCAGCGCAGTGGAGGCACAGACCATTGTCCTAGAGAGCAGCACAGTGTCTCTAGCAGCGATCACTTCCCGGAGGATACTTAAGCCACACCGAGATTCCAGCAGGGAGGTTTGCCTTATAGCAGTACAACTCACTCAAGAAAGAGGGATGAGGTGTAGGGCTAATCTACGTGCGCTCACGCTCTGTGTCCCCGAGAAGGTTTCACGGAGCAGAATGCATCACCGACCGCTACCACGTGTGTGCACCAAAGAAGCCCTGTGCCGTGGGTGTTCTCAGGCCGACAGCGAAGACCTAGGTGTGTGCTGCACCCACGCTCGGTGGTTCACACGTTGCGTGACCCTGTGCCTTTTGAAGATGCTCAGAGCGGGTGGCACCTGCGTGCTGCGAGCGCAAGAGGTGTAGAGTGTAAAGGCCTTTCACACTGGAGGAAAGGCTTGCATCTCATGGAGAAAACGTGTACATCGCCCGGGAGATGGTGGCGCGCTCTTGACACCATTTCCTCTGCCCGTTTAAAACACAAGTGTTTGTACTCGATCTGGGCTGCCTGGTGAAACGCTTGGCAGTCCGCATCACCCTGAGCACCTTTCCTGAAGTTTGATTCGTAGCTGGGTAAACTCGGGCTTCAGAGGCTTAGATGAGACCAAACGTGTTCAGCTTGTGGCGAAAGCCTTTGACTAGAGGCATATAAGCTTGTGCTTGGGGCGAGGGCTAGGCAAGAACGTTTACACACTGGGTTTTTATCTTTACCCTAAGCTGTCCCTTTTGGCTGCAGCAGGCGGAGAGAACCCGCGGAGAGAGAACAGCTGCGAAGTGGATGCACAGAACAGTCACCTCGATACCAGCCCCGGGCTCCCAAGCAACGATCCTTCCCCGCAGGGTACTTAACCCACCCAGGGATTCAAGCAGGGAGTTCGCCTTGTCCAACTCGCACAGGAGACTGGCATGAGACGTAGGGCTCATCTACTTGCGTTCACACTACGTGGCCCGGAGAAGTTCTCACGGAGCCGAATCCAGCACCCTTCCTCCACCACGTGTGTACACAAAGGAGCGCTGGGCAGTGGGTGTTCTCAGGCCAAGAGAGAAGCCCTTGTTCTGTGCTGCACCTGCTGGGTGGTTGAAAGGTTTTCTGACCTTCCTGCTCTGGAAGCTTTTCAGAGCTGAGGCTACGCCTGGGCTGCGAAAGCAGAGAGGCGTAGAGGCCTTTCACACGGAAGGCGTGGGCCTGTTTCCCATGGGGAAAGTGTACGTCGCCCAACCCCCACTCCCACCCCACCCCACCCCACCCCACCCCACTCCAACCCACCCCCAGCTGGAGGCGTGCGGGTTGACACCATTTTGTCCTGCCCATGGAAAATACAAAGAGGCGTACACGATTTGGGCTGTCTGGTGAAAGAATTTTGAATCGGCGGCACCCTGAGTACCTTTCCCGAAGTTTGCTTCCTAGCTGGTTAATCTCGGCATTCAGAGGCGAGATGAGAACAAACTTGCTCCGCGTGCGGCGAAGTGCCTTGATGCCCTGCCCTAAATGTTTGAGCTTCTGGCCAGCGTCACGCAAGTACTTTGACACGTAGGATTCTCACTTTTACTCCAAGCTGTCCCTGTTGGCTGAAGCAGTCGGCGTGTCTGTATCGCAGCCTGGGAGGCCGGGCGTTGGGGGAGTCTGCCAAGTGACTGGCCTCCATTTATAGCTAACTGAGAAACTGCGTCGAAGCTTTCGGGAGCCTCTTACAGGGAATGGTTGCAGTTCGGAATTGGAGACTGTGCTGGCAAACGTCAGCAGCTCCTCTCCCTCGGAGGGCTCTTGGTGTGCCGACTCCTAACAGCCAGCACGGTCCCCAGCTCGCGAACGGTCCCATTGCGAGTCGGTCTCGTCCATGAAAGAGCCACGTGAGGCTGATCTCCAACAGTCGGGCTCCACACCTGGAGCCTTTGGGACAGGGCAGTCCTGAGCCGATGTGCCCACCAGGGGACGCAACCAAAGTTTACGTACCACAGGAAAGCGCATCAAGGCCTCGTGTTCTCTCCATGAAATGAACGTGAGCTTGAAGGGTGATGCGTCAGCGTGCACCGTGAACAGCTCGCTGGTACGCCTGTCTTTGCCCCCTCTCACGGTCTCACGCACCCGGGCTCAGTTCCGTGTAGGAATGCTGAGTGGGAGCGCCAGCCTCGCTTCTGGACTCGAAAGCCTTCCACCCCCTAATGGCAGGTTGTGTGTGTCTCTCACGTGGGGGGAGGAATGAGGTCGCCCACAGAGGTTCTGCCATGAAAGATCTATAGACGCATGCTGCTGAGGAGCTTGTTCCTCATGGAGCGTCCCCGAAGGCCAGAAGAATGCCGAAGGTCTCTTTCAAAGCTGCCGGATGCTCTGCCATTCTAGGCCTGAGATACGGAACTTGTGACGGCACTGTAACCCCGCGAGATTCAGGAGACATCGCCAGTGCGAGTGGCAATCCGGAAGGAAGAACCTTCAAGGCGGAGGGTCCTTTCCTGTACAAAACGGCGCCCAAGTGGCTGAGGCAGGGAGCATTTTCCTTCACAGAACCGGCATCCTCGTATGCCTGTGGGTTACTCTAAAGAAACGACACTGTGAGCAACCTCTTCGAAAAGGCCTTCGCAAGCGACTTGGAGACAACAGCAGCGCAGTGGAGGCACAGACCATTGTCCTAGAGAGCAGCACAGTGTCTCTAGCAGCGATCGCTTCCGGGAGGATACTTAAGCCACACCGAGATTCCAGCAGGGAGGTTTGCCTTATAGCAGTACAACTCACTCAAGAAAGAGGGATGAGGTGTAGGGCTAATCTACGTGCGCTCACGCACTGTGTCCCCGAGAAGGTTTCACGGAGCAGAATGCATCACCGACCGCTACCACGTGTGTGCACCAAAGAAGCCCTGTGCCGTGGGTGTTCTCAGGCCGACAGCGAAGACCTAGGTGTGTGCTGCACCCGCGCTCGGTGGTTCACACGTTGCGTGACCCTGTGCCTTTGGAAGATGTTCAGAGCGGGTGGCACCTGCGTGCTGCGAGCGCAAGAGGTGTAGAGTGTAGAGGCCTTTCACACTGGAGGAAGGGCTTGCATCTCATGGAGAAAACGTGTACGTCGCCCGGGAGATGGAGGCACGCTCTTGACACCATTTCCTCTGCCCGTGTAAAACACAAGTGTTTGTACTCGATCTGGGCTGCCTGGTGAAACGCTTGGCAGTCCGCATCACCCTGAGCACCTTTCCTGAAGTTTGATTCATAGCTGGGTAAACTCGGGCTTCAGAGGCTTAGATGAGACCAAACGTGTTCAGCTTGTGGCGAAAGCCTTTGACCAGAGGCATATAAGCTTGTGCTTGGGGCGAGGGCTAGGCAAGAACGTTTACACACTGGGTTTTTATCTTTACCCTAAGCTGTCCCTTTTGGCTGCAGCAGGCGGAGAGAACCCGCGGAGAGAGAACAGCTGCAAAGTGGATGCACAGAACAGTCACCTCGATACCAGCCCTGGGCTCCCAAGCAACGATCCTTCCCCGCAGGGTACTTAACCCACCCAGGGATTCAAGCAGGGAGTTCGCCTTGTCCAACTCGCACAGGAGACTGGCATGAGACGTAGGGCTCATCTACTTGCGTTCACACTATGTGGCCCGGAGAAGTTCTCACGGAGCCGAATCCAGCACCCTTCCTCCACCACGTGTGTACACAAAGGAGCGCTGGGCAGTGGGTGTTCTCAGGCCAAGAGAGAAGCCCTTGTTCTGTGCTGCACCTGCTGGGTGGTTGAAATGTTTTCTGACCTTCCTGCTCTGGAAGCTTTTCAGAGCTGAGGCTACGCCTGGGCTGCGAAACCAGAGAGGCGTAGAGGCCTTTCACACGGAAGGCGTGGGCCTGTTTCCCATGGGGAAAGTGTACGTCGCCCAACCCCCACTCTCACCCCACCCCACCCCACCCCACCCCACTCCAACCCACCCCCAGCTGGAGGCGTGCGGGTTGACACCATTTTGTCCTGCCCATGGAAAATACAAAGAGGCGTACACGATTTGGGCTGTCTGGTGAAAGAATTTTGAATCGGTGGCACCCTGAGTACCTTTCCCGAAGTTTGCTTCCTAGCTGGTTAAACTCGGCATTCAGAGGCGAGATGAGAACAAACTTGCTCCGCGTGCGGCGAAGTGCCTTGATGCCCTGCCCTAAATGTTTGAGCTTCTGGCCAGCCTCACGCAAGTACTTTGACACGTAGGATTCTCACTTTTACTCCAAGCTGTCCCTGTTGGCTGAAGCAGTCGGCGTGTCTGTATCGCAGCCTGGGGGGCCGGGCGTTGGGGGAGTCTGCCAAGTGACTGGCCTCCATTTATAGCTAACTGAGAAACTTCGTCGAAGCTTTCGGGAGCCTCTTACAGGGAATGGTTGCAGTTCGGAATTGGAGACTGTGCTGGCAAACGTCAGCAGCTCCTCTCCCTCAGAGGGCTCTTGGTGTGCCGACTCCTAACAGCCAGCACGGTCCCCAGCTCGCGAACGGTCCCATTGCGAGCCGGTCTCGTCCGTGAAAGAGCCACGTGAGGCTGATCTCCAACAGTCGGGCTCCACACCTGGAGCCTTTGGGACAGGGCAGTCCTGAGCCGATGTGCCCACCAGGGGACGCGACCAAAGTTTACGTACCACAGGAAAGCGCATCAAGGCCTCGTGTTCTCTCCATGAAATGAACGTGAGCTTGGAGGGTGATTCGTCAGAGTAAACTGTGAACAGCTCGCTGGTACGCCTGTCTTTGCCCCCTCTCACGGTCTCACGCACCCGGGCTCAGTTCCGTGTAGGAATGCTGAGTGGGAGTGCCAGCCTCGCTTCTGGACTCGAAAGCCTTCCACCCCCTAATGGCAGGTTGTGTGTGTCTCTCACGTGGGGGGAGGAATGAGGTCGCCCACAGAGGTTCTGCCATGAAAGATCTATAGACGCATGCTGCTGAGGAGCTTGTTCCTCATGGAGCGTCCCTGAAGGCCAGAAGAATGCCGAAGGTCTCTTTCAAAGCTGCCGGATGCTCTGCCGTTCTAGGCCTGAGATACGGACCTTTTGACGGCACTGTAACCCCGCGAGATTCAGGAGACATCGCCAGTGCGAGTGGCAATCCGGAAGGAAGAACCTTCAAGGCGGAGGGTCCTTTCCTGTACAAAACGGCGCCCAAGTGGCTGAGGCAGGGAGCATTTTCCTTCACAGAACCGGCATCCTCGTATGCCTGTGGGTTACTCTAAAGAAACGACACTGTGAGCAACCTCTTCGAAAAGACCTTCGCAAGCGACTTGGAGACAACAGCAGCGCAGTGGAGGCACAGACCATTGTCCTAGAGAGCAGCACAGTGTCTCTAGCAGCGATCGCTTCCGGGAGGATACTTAAGCCACACCGAGATTCCAGCAGGGAGGTTTGCCTTATAGCAGTACAACTCACTCAAGAAAGAGGGATGAGGTGTAGGGCTAATCTACGTGCGCTCACGCACTGTGTCCCCGAGAAGGTTTCACGGAGCAGAATGCATCACCGACCGCTACCACGTGTGTGCACCAAAGAAGCCCTGTGCCGTGGGTGTTCTCAGGCCGACAGCGAAGACCTAGGTGTGTGCTGCACCCGCACTCGGTGGTTCACACGTTGCGTGACCCTGTGCCTTTGGAAGATGTTCAGAGCGGGTGGCACCTGCGTGCTGCGAGCGCAAGAGGTGTAGAGTGTAGAGGCCTTTCACACTGGAGGAAGGGCTTGCATCTCATGGAGAATATGTGTACATCGCCCGGGAGATGGAGGCACGCTCTTGACACCATTTCCTCTGCCCGTTTAAAACACAAGTGTTTGTACTCGATCTGGGCTGCCTGGTGAAACGCTTGGCAGTCCGCATCACCCTGAGCAACTTTCCTGAAGTTTGATTCGTAGCTGGGTAAACTCGGGCTTCAGAGGCTTAGATGAGACCAAACGTGTTCAGCTTGTGGCGAAAGCCTTTGACCAGAGGCATATATGCTTGTGCTTGGGGCGAGGGCTAGGCAAGAACGTTTACACACTGGGTTTTTATCTTTACCCTAAGCTGTCCCTTTTGGCTGCAGCAGGCGGAGAGAACCCGCGGAGAGAGAACAGCTGCGAAGTGGATGCACAGAACAGTCACCTCGATACCAGCCCCGGGCTCCCAAGCAACGATCCTTCCCCGCAGGGTACTTAACCCACCCAGGGATTCAAGCAGGGAGTTCGCCTTGTCCAACTCGCACAGGAGACTGGCATGAGACGTAGGGCTCATCTACTTGCGTTCACACTACGTGGCCCGGAGAAGTTCTCACGGAGCCGAATCCAGCACCCTTCCTCCACCACGTGTGTACACAAAGGAGCGCTGGGCAGTGGGTGTTCTCAGGCCAAGAGAGAAGCCCTTGTTCTGTGCTGCACCTGCTGGGTGGTTCAAAGGTTTTCTGACCTTCCTGCTCTGGAAGCTTTTCAGAGCTGAGGCTACGCCTGGGCTGCGAAAGCAGAGAGGCGTAGAGGCCTTTCACACGGAAGGCGTGGGCCTGTTTCCCATGGGGAAAGTGTACGTCGCCCAAACCCCACTCCCACCCCACCCCACCCCACCCCACCCCACTCCAACCCACCCCCAGCTGGAGGCGTGCGGGTTGACACCATTTTGTCCTGCCCATGGAAAATACAAAGAGGCGTACACGATTTGGGCTGTCTGGTGAAAGAATTTTGAATCGGCGGCACCCTGAGTACCTTTCCCGAAGTTTGCTTCCTAGCTGGTTAAACTCGGCATTCAGAGGCGAGATGAGAACAAACTTGCTCCGCGTGCGGCGAAGTGCCTTGATGCCCTGCCCTAAATGTTTGAGCTTCTGGCCAGCGTCACGCAAGTACTTTGACACGTAGGATTCTCACTTTTACTCCAAGCTGTCCCTGTTGGCTGAAGCAGTCGGCGTGTCTGTATCGCAGCCTGGGAGGCCGGGCGTTGGGGGAGTCTGCCAAGTGACTGGCCTCCATTTATAGCTAACTGAGAAACTGCGTCGAAGCTTTCGGGAGCCTCTTACAGGGAATGGTTGCAGTTCGGAATTGGAGACTGTGCTGGCAAACGTCAGCAGCTCCTCTCCCTCAGAGGGCTCTTGGTGTGCCGACTCCTAACAGCCAGCACGGTCCCCAGCTCGCGAACGGTCCCATTGCGAGCCGGTCTCGTCCGTGAAAGAGCCACGTGAGGCTGATCTCCAAGAGTCGGGCTCCACACCTGGAGCCTTTGGGACAGGGCAGTCCTGAGCCGATGTGCCCACCAGGGGACGTGACCAAAGTTTACGTACCACAGGAAAGCGCATCAAGGCCTCGTGTTCTCTCCATGAAATGAACGTGAGCTTGAAGGGTGATGCGTCAGCGTGCACCGTGAACAGCTCGCTGGTACGCCTGTCTTTGCCCCCTCTCACGGTCTCACGCACCGGGGCTCAGTTCCGTGCAGGAATGCTGAGTGGGAGCGCCAGCCTCGCTTCTGGACTCGAAAGCCTTCCACCCCCTAATGGCAGGTTGTGTGTGTCTCTCACGTGGGGGGAGGAATGAGGTCACCCACAGAGGATCTGCCATGAAAGATCTAAAGACGCACGCTGCTGAGGAGCTTGTTCCACATGGAGCGTCCCCGAAGGCCAGAAGAATGCAGAAGGTCTCTTTCAAAGCTGCCGGATGCTCTGCCATTCTAGGCCTGAGATAAGGACCTTGTGACGGCACTGTAACCCCGCGAGATTCAGGAGACATCGCCAGTGCGAGTGGCAATCCGGAAGGAAGAACCTTCAAGGCGGAGTGTCCTTTCCTGTACAAAACGGCGCCCAAGTGGCTGAGGCAGGGAGCATTTTCCTTCACAGAACCGGCATCCTCGTATGCCTGTGGGTTACTCTAAAGAAACGACACTGTGAGCAACCTCTTCGAAAAGGCCTTCGCAAGCGACTTGGAGACAACAGCAGCGCAGTGGAGGCAAAGACCATTGTCCTAGAGAGCAGCACAGTGTCTCTAGCAGCGATCGCTTCCCGGAGGATACTTAAGCCACACCGAGATTCCAGCAGGGAGGTTTGCCTTATAGCAGTACAACTCACTCAAGAAAGAGGGATGAGGTGTAGGGCTAATCTACGTGCGCTCATGCTCTGTGTCCCCGAGAAGGTTTCACGGAGCAGAATGCATCACCGACCGCTACCACGTGTGTGCACCAAAGAAGCCCTGTGCCGTGGGTGTTCTCAGGCCGACAGCGAAGACCTAGGTGTGTGCTGCACCCGCGCTCGGTGGTTCACACGTTGCGTGACCCTGTGCCTTTTGAAGATGCTCAGAGCGGGTGGCACCTGCGTGCTGCGAGCGCAAGAGGTGTAGAGTGTAAAGGCCTTTCACACTGGAGGAAAGGCTTGCATCTCATGGAGAAAACGTGTACATCGCCCGGGAGATGGTGGCGCGCTCTTGACACCATTTCCTCTGCCCGTTTAAAACACAAGTGTTTGTACTCGATCTGGGCTGCCTGGTGAAACGCTTGGCAGTCCGCATCACCCTGAGCACCTTTCCTGAAGTTTGATTCGTAGCTGGGTAAACTCGGGCTTCAGAGGCTTAGATGAGACCAAACATGTTCAGCTTGTGGCGAAAGCCTTTGACCAGAGGCATATAAGCTTGTGCTTGGGGCGAGGGCTAGGCAAGAACGTTTACACACTGGGTTTTTATCTTTACCCTAAGCTGTCCCTTTTGGCTGCAGCAGGCGGAGAGAACCCGCGGAGAGAGAACAGCTGCGAAGTGGATGCACAGAACAGTCACCTCGATACCAGCCCCGGGCTCCCAAGCAACGATCCTTCCCCGCAATGTACTTAACCCACCCAGGGATTCAAGCAGGGAGTTCGCCTTGTCCAACTCACACAGGAGACTGGCATGAGACGTAGGGCTCATCTACTTGCGTTCACACTACGTGGCCCGGAGAAGTTCTCACGGAGCCGAATCCAGCACCCTTCCTCCACCACGTGTGTACACAAAGGAGCGCTGGGCAGTGGGTGTTCTCAGGCCAAGAGAGAAGCCCTTGTTCTGTGCTGCACCTGCTGGGTGGTTCAAAGGTTTTCTGACCTTCCTGCTCTGGAAGCTTTTCAGAGCTGAGGCTACGCCTGGGCTGCGAAAGCAGAGAGGCGTAGAGGCCTTTCACACGGAAGGCGTGGGCCTGTTTCCCATGGGGAAAGTGTACGTCGCCCAACCCCCACTCCCACCCCACCCCACCCCACCCCACCCCACTCCAACCCACCCCCAGCTGGAGGCGTGCGGGTTGACACCATTTTGTCCTGCCCATGGAAAATACAAAGAGGCGTACACGATTTGGGCTGTCTGGTGAAAGAATTTTGAATCGGCGCCACCCTGAGTACCTTTCCCGAAGTTTGCTTCCTAGCTGGTTAAACTCGGCATTCAGAGGCGAGATGAGAACAAACTTGCTCCACGTGCGGCGAAGTGCCTTGATGCCCTGCCCTAAATGTTTGAGCTTCTGGCCAGCCTCACGCAAGTACTTTGACACGTAGGATTCTCACTTTTACTCCAAGCTGTCCGTGTTGGCTGAAGCAGTCGGCGTGTCTGTATCGCAGCCTGGGAGGCCGGGCGTTGGGGGAGTCTGCCAAGTAACTGGCCTCCATTTATAGCTAACTGAGAAACCGCGTCGAAGCTTTCGGGAGCCTCTTACAGGGAATGGTTGCAGTTCGGAATTGGAGACTGTGCTGGCAAACGTCAGCAGCTCCTCTCCCTCAGAGGGCTCTTGGTGTGCCGACTCCTAACAGCCAGCACGGTCCCCAGCTCGCGAACGGTCCCATTGCGAGCCGGTCTCGTCCGTGAAAGAGCCACGTGAGGCTGATCTCCAACAGTCGGGCTCCACACCTGGAGCCTTTGGGACAGGGCAGTCTGAGCCGATGTGCCCACCAGGGGACGTGACCAAAGTTTACGTACCACAGGAAAGCGCATCAAGGCCTCGTGTTCTCTCCATGAAATGAACGTGAGCTTGAAGGGTGATGCGTCAGCGTGCACCGTGAACAGCTCGCTGGTACGCCTGTCTTTGCCCCCTCTCACGGTCTCACGCACCCGGGCTCAGTTCCGTGTAGGAATGCTGAGTGGGAGCGCCAGCCTCGCTTCTGGACTCGAAAGCCTTCCACCCCTTAATGGCAGGTTGTGTGTGTCTCTCACGTGGGGGGAGGAATGAGGTCGCCCACAGAGGTTCTGCCATGAAAGATCTATAGACGCATGCTGCTGAGGAGCTTGTTCCTCATGGAGCGTCCCCGAAGGCCAGAAGAATGCCGAAGGTCTCTTTCAAAGCTGCCGGATGCTCTGCCGTTCTAGGCCTGAGATACGGAACTTGTGACGGCACTGTAACCCCGCGAGATTCAGGAGACATCGCCAGTGCGAGTGGCAATCCGGAAGGAAGAACCTTCAAGGCGGAGGGTCCTTTCCTGTACAAAACGGCGCCCAAGTGGCTGAGGCAGGGAGCATTTTCCTTCACAGAACCGGCATCCTCGTATGCCTGTGGGTTACTCTAAAGAAACGACACTGTGAGCAACCTCTTCGAAAAGGCCTTCGCAAGCGACTTGGAGACAACAGCAGCGCAGTGGAGGCACAGACCATTGTCCTAGAGAGCAGCACAGTGTCTCTAGCAGCGATCGCTTCCGGGAGGATACTTAAGCCACACCGAGATTCCAGCAGGGAGGTTTGCCTTATAGCAGTACAACTCACTCAAGAAAGAGGGATGAGGTGTAGGGCTAATCTACGTGCGCTCACGCACTGTGTCCCCGAGAAGGTTTCACGGAGCAGAATGCATCACCGACCGCTACCACGTGTGTGCACCAAAGAAGCCCTGTGCCGTGGGTGTTCTCAGGCCGACAGCGAAGACCTAGATGTGTGCTGCACCCGCGCTCGGTGGTTCACACGTTGCGTGACCCTGTGCCTTTGGAAGATGTTCAGAGCGGGTGGCACCTGCGTGCTGCGAGCGCAAGAGGTGTAGAGTGTAGAGGCCTTTCACACTGGAGGAAGGGCTTGCATCTCATGGAGAAAATGTGTACGTCGCCCGGGAGATGGAGGCACGCTCTTGACACCATTTCCTCTGCCCGTTTAAAACACAAGTGTTTGTACTCGATCTGGGCTGCCTGGTGAAACGCTTGGCAGTCCGCATCACCCTGAGCACCTTTCCTGAAGTTTGATTCGTAGCTGGGTAAACTCGGGCTTCAGAGGCTTAGATGAGACCAAACGTGTTCAGCTTGTGGCGAAAGCCTTTGACCAGAGGCATATATGCTTGTGCTTGGGGCGAGGGCTAGGCAAGAACGTTTACACACTGGGTTTTTATCTTTACCCTAAGCTGTCCCTTTTGGCTGTAGCAGGCGGAGAGAACCCGCGGAGAGAGAACAGCTGCGAAGTGGATGCACAGAACAGTCACCTCGATACCAGCCCCGGGCTCCCAAGCAACGATCCTTCCCCGCAGGGTACTTAACCCACCCAGGGATTCAAGCAGGGAGTTCGCCTTGTCCAACTCGCACAGGAGACTGGCATGAGACGTAGGGCTCATCTACTTGCGTTCACACTACGTGGCCCGGAGAAGTTCTCACGGAGCCGAATCCAGCACCCTTCCTCCACCACGTGTGTACACAAAGGAGCGCTGGGCAGTGGGTGTTCTCAGGCCAAGAGAGAAGCCCTTGTTCTGTGCTGCACCTGCTGGGTGGTTGAAAGGTTTTCTGACCTTCCTGCTCTGGAAGCTTTTCAGAGCTGAGGCTACGCCTGGGCTGCGAAAGCAGAGAGGCGTAGAGTTCTTTCACACGGAAGGCGTGGGCCTGTTTCCCATGGGGAAAGTGTACGTCACCCAACCCCCACTCCCACCCCACCCCACCCCACCCCACCCCACTCCAACCCACCCCCAGCTGGAGGCGTGCGGGTTGACACCATTTTGTCCTGCCCATGGAAAATACAAAGAGGCGTACACGATTTGGGCTGTCTGGTGAAAGAATTTTGAATCGGCGGCACCCTGAGTACCTTTCCCGAAGTTTGCTTCCTAGCTGGTTAAACTCGGCATTCAGAGGCGAGATGAGAACAAACTTGCTCCGCGTGGGGCGAAGTGCCTTGATGCCCTGCCCTAAATGTTTGAGCTTCTGGCCAGCGTCACGCAAGTACTTTGACACGTAGGATTCTCACTTTTACTCCAAGCTGTCCCTGTTGGCTGAAGCAGTCGGCGTGTCTGTATCGCAGCCTGGGAGGCCGGGCGTTGGGGGAGTCTGCCAAGTGACTGGCCTCCATTTATAGCTAACTGAGAAACTGCGTCGAAGCTTTTGGGAGCCTCTTACAGGGAATGGTTGCAGTTCGGAATTGGAGACTGTGCTGGCAAACGTCAGCAGCTCCTCTCCCTCAGAGGGCTCTTGGTGTGCCGACTCCTAACAGCCAGCACGGTCCCCAGCTCGCGAACAGTCCCATTGCGAGCCGGTCTCGTCCGTGAAAGAGCCACGTGAGGCTGATCTCCAACAGTCGGGCTCCACACCTGGAGCCTTTGGGACAGGGCAGTCCTGAGCCGATGTGCCCACCAGGGGACGCGACCAAAGTTTACGTACCACAGGAAAGCGCATCAAGGCCTCGTGTTCTCTCCATGAAATGAACGTGAGCTTGAAGGGTGATGCGTCAGCGTGCACCGTGAACAGCTCGCTGGTACACCTGTCTTTGCCCCCTCTCACGGTCTCACGCACCCGGGCTCAGTTCCGTGCAGGAATGCTGAGTGGGAGCACCAGCCTCGCTTCTGGACTCGAAAGCCTTCCATCCCCTAATGGCAGGTTGTGTGTGTCTCTCACGTGGGGGGAGGAATGAGGTCGCCCACAGAGGATCTGCCATGAAAGATCTAAAGACGCACGCTGCTGAGGAGCTTGTTCCTCATGGAGCGTCCCCGAAGGCCCGAAGAATGCAGAAGGTCTCTTTCAAAGCTGCCGGATGCTCTGCCGTTCTAGGCCTGGGATAAGGACCTTTTGACGGCACTGTAACCCCGCGAGATTCAGGAGACATCGCCAGTGCGAGTGGCAATCCGGAAGGAAGAACCTTCAAGGCGGAGTGTCCTTTCCTGTACAAAACGGCGCCCAAGTGGCTGAGGCAGGGAGCATTTTCCTTCACAGAACCGGCATCCTCGTATGCCTGTGGGTTACTCTAAAGAAACGACACTGTGAGCAACCTCTTCGAAAAGGCCTTCGCAAGCGACTTGGAGACAACAGCAGCGCAGTGGAGGCACAGACCATTGTCCTAGAGAGCAGCACAGTGTCTCTAGCAGCGATCGCTTCCCGGAGGATACTTAAGCCACACCGAGATTCCAGCAGGGAGGTTTGCCTTATAGCAGTACAACTCACTCAAGAAAGAGGGATGAGGTGTAGGGGTAATCTACGTGCGCTCATGCTCTGTGTCCCCGAGAAGGTTTCACGGAGCAGAATGCATCACCGACCGCTACCACGTGTGTGCACCAAAGAAGCCCTGTGCCGTGGGTGTTCTCAGGCCGACAGCGAAGACCTAGGTGTGTGCTGCACCCGCGCTCGGTGGTTCACACGTTGCGTGACCCTGTGCCTTTTGAAGATGCTCAGAGCGGGTGGCACCTGCGTGCTGCGAGCGCAAGAGGTGTAGAGTGTAAAGGCCTTTCACACTGGAGGAAAGGCTTGCATCTCATGGAGAAAACGTGTACGTCGCCCGGGAGATGGTGGCGCGCTCTTGACACCATTTCCTCTGCCCGTTTAAAACACAAGTGTTTGTACTCGATCTGGGCTGCCTGGTGAAACGCTTGGCAGTCCGCATCACCCTGAGCACCTTTCCTGAAGTTTGATTCGTAGCTGGGTAAACTCGGGCTTCAGAGGCTTAGATGAGACCAAACGTGTTCAGCTTGTGGCGAAAGCCTTTGACCAGAGGCATATAAGCTTGTGCTTGGGGCGAGGGCTAGGCAAGAACGTTTACACACTGGGTTTTTATCTTTACCCTAAGCTGTCCCTTTTGGCTGCAGCAGGCGGAGAGAACCCGCGGAGAGAGAACAGCTGCGAAGTGGATGCACAGAACAGTCACCTCGATACCAGCCCCGGGCTCCCAAGCAACGATCCTTCCCCGCAGGGTACTTAACCCACCCAGGGATTCAAGCAGGGAGTTCGCCTTGTCCAACTCGCACAGGAGACTGGCATGAGACGTAGGGCTCATCTACTTGCGTTCACACTACGTGGCCCGGAGAAGTTCTCACGGAGCCGAATCCAGCACCCTTCCTCCACCACGTGTGTACACAAAGGAGCGCTGGGCAGTGGGTGTTCTCAGGCCAAGAGAGAAGCCCTTGTTCTGTGCTGCACCTGCTGGGTGGTTCAAAGGTTTTCTGACCTTCCTGCTCTGGAAGCTTTTCAGAGCTGAGGCTACGCCTGGGCTGCGAAAGCAGAGAGGCGTAGAGGCCTTTCACACGGAAGGCGTGGGCCTGTTTCCCATGGGGAAAGTGTACGTCGCCCAACCCCCACTCCCACCCCACCCCACCCCACCCCACCCCACTCCAACCCACCCCCAGCTGGAGGCGTGCGGGTTGACACCATTTTGTCCTGCCCATGGAAAATACAAAGAGGCGTACACGATTTGGGCTGTCTGGTGAAAGAATTTTGAATCGGCGGCACCCTGAGTACCTTTCCCGAAGTTTGCTTCCTAGCTGGTTAAACTCGGCATTCAGAGGCGAGATGAGAACAAACTTGCTCCGCGTGCGGCGAAGTGCCTTGATGCCCTGCCCTAAATGTTTGAGCTTCTGGCCAGCGTCACGCAAGTACTTTGACACGTAGGATTCTCACTTTTACTCCAAGCTGTCCCTGTTGGCTGAAGCAGTCGGCGTGTCTGTATGGCAGCCTGGGAGGCCGGGCGTTGGGGGAGTCTGCCAAGTGACTGGCCTCCATTTATAGCTAACTGAGAAACTGCGTCGAAGCTTTCGGGAGCCTCTTACAGGGAATGGTTGCAGTTCGGAATTGGAGACTGTGCTGGCAAACGTCAGCAGCTCCTCTCCCTCAGAGGGCTCTTGGTGTGCCGACTCCTAACAGCCAGCACGGTCCCAAGCTCGCGAACGGTCCCATTGCGAGCCGGTCTCGTCCGTGAAAGAGCCACGTGAGGCTGATCTCCAAGAGTCGGGCTCCACACCTGGAGCCTTTGGGACAGGGCAGTCCTGAGCCGATGTGCCCACCAGGGGACGCGACCAAAGTTTACGTACCACAGGAAAGCGCATCAAGGCCTCGTGTTCTCTCCATGAAATGAACGTGAGCTTGAAGGGTGATGCGTCAGCGTGCACCGTGAACAGCTCGCTGGTACGCCTGTCTTTGCCCCCTCTCACGGTCTCACGCACCCGGGCTCAGTTCCGTGCAGGAATGCTGAGTGGGAGCGCCAGCCTCGCTTCTGGACTCGAAAGCCTTCCAACCCCTAATGGCAGGTTGTGTGTGTCTCTCACGTGGGGGGAGGAATGAGGTCGCCCACAGAGGATCTGCCATGAAAGATCTAAAGACGCACGCTGCTGAGGAGCTTGTTCCTCATGGAGCGTCCCCGAACGCCAGAAGAATGCCGAAGGTCTCTTTCAAAGCTGCCGGACGCTCTGCCGTTCTAGGCCTGAGATACGGACCTTGTGACGGCACTGTAACCCCGCGAGATTCAGGAGACATCGCCAGTGCGAGTGGCAATCCGGAAGGAAGAACCTTCAAGGCGGAGTGTCCTTTCCTGTACAAAACGGCGCCCAAGTGGCTGAGGCAGGGAGCATTTTCCTTCACAGAACCGGCATCCTCGTATGCCTGTGGGTTACTCTAAAGAAACGACACTGTGAGCAACCTCTTCGAAAAGGCCTTCGCAAGCGACTTGGAGACAACAGCAGCGCAGTGGAGGCACAGACCATTGTCCTAGAGAGCAGCACAGTGTCTCTAGCAGCGATCGCTTCCGGGAGGATACTTAAGCCACACCGAGATTCCAGCAGGGAGGTTTGCCTTATAGCAGTACAACTCACTCAAGAAAGAGGGATGAGGTGTAGGGCTAATCTACGTGCGCTCACGCACTGTGTCCCCGAGAAGGTTTCACGGAGCAGAATGCATCACCGACCGCTACCACGTGTGTGCACCAAAGAAGCCCTGTGCCGTGGGTGTTCTCAGGCCGACAGCGAAGACCTAGGTGTGTGCTGCACCCGCGCTCGGTGGTTCACACGTTGCGTGACCCTGTGCCTTTGGAAGATGTTCAGAGCGGGTGGCACCTGCGTGCTGCGAGCGCAAGAGGTGTAGAGTGTAGAGGCCTTTCACACTGGAGGAAGGGCTTGCATCTCATGGAGAAAATGTGTACGTCAGCCGGGAGATGGAGGCACGCTCTTGACACCATTTCCTCTGCCCGTTTAAAACACAAGTGTTTGTACTCGATCTGGGCTGCCTGGTGAAACGCTTGGCAGTCCGCATCACCCTGAGCACCTTTCCTGAAGTTTGATTCGTAGCTGGGTAAACTCGGGCTTCAGAGGCTTAGATGAGACCAAACGTGTTCAGCTTGTGGCGAAAGCCTTTGACCAGAGGCATATATGCTTGTGCTTGGGGCGAGGGCTAGGCAAGAACGTTTACACACTGGGTTTTTATCTTTACCCTAAGCTGTCCCTTTTGGCTGCAGCAGGCGGAGAGAACCCGCGGAGAGAGAACAGCTGCAAAGTGGATGCACAGAACAGTCACCTCGATACCAGCCCCGGGCTCCCAAGCAACGATCCTTCCCCGCAGGGTACTTAACCCACCCAGGGATTCAAGCAGGGAGTTCGCCTTGTCCAACTCGCACAGGAGACTGGCATGAGACGTAGGGCTCATCTACTTGCGTTCACACTACGTGGCCCGGAGAAGTTCTCACGGAGCCGAATCCAGCACCCTTCCTCCACCACGTGTGTACACAAAGGAGCGCTGGGCAGTGGGTGTTCTCAGGCCAAGAGAGAAGCCCTTGTTCTGTGCTGCACCTGCTGGGTGGTTGAAAGGTTTTCTGACCTTCCTGCTCTGGAAGCTTTTCAGAGCTGAGGCTACGCCTGGGCTGCGAAAGCAGAGAGGCGTAGAGGCCTTTCACACGGAAGGCGTGGGCCTGTTTCCCATGGGGAAAGTGTACGTCACCCAACCCCCACTCCCACCCCACCCCACCCCACCCCACACCACTCCAACCCACCCCCAGCTGGAGGCGTGCGGGTTGACACCATTTTGTCCTGCCCATGGAAAATACAAAGAGGCGTACACGATTTGGGCTGTCTGGTGAAAGAATTTTGAATCGGCGGCACCCTGAGTACCTTTCCCGAAGTTTGCTTCCTAGCTGGTTAAACTCGGCATTCAGAGGCGAGATGAGAACAAACTTGCTCCGCGTGCGGCGAAGTGCCTTGATGCCCTGCCCTAAATGTTTGAGCTTCTGGCCAGCCTCACGCAAGTAGTTTGACACGTAGGATTCTCACTTTTACTCCAAGCTGTCCCTGTTGGCTGAAGCAGTCGGCGTGTCTGTATCGCAGCCTGGGAGGCCGGGCGTTGGGGGAGTCTGCCAAGTGACTGGCCTCCATTTATAGCTAACTGAGAAACTGCGTCGAAGCTTTCGGGAGCCTCTTACAGGGAATGGTTGCAGTTCGGAATTGGAGACTGTGCTGGCAAACGTCAGCAGCTCCTCTCCCTCAGAGGGCTCTTGGTGTGCCGACTCCTAACAGCCAGCACGGTCCCCAGCTCGCGAACGGTCCCATTGCGAGCCGGTCTCGTCCGTGAAAGAGCCACGTGAGGCTGATCTCCAACAGTCGGGCTCCACACCTGGAGCCTTTGGGACAGGGCAGTCCTGAGCCGATGTGCCCACCAGGGGACGCGACCAAAGTTTACGTACCACAGGAAAGCGCATCAAGGCCTCGTGTTCTCTCCATGAAATGAACGTGAGCTTGAAGGGTGATGCGTCAGCGTGCACCGTGAACAGCTCGCTGGTACGCCTGTCTTTGCCCCCTCTCACGGTCTCACGCACCCAGGCTCAGTTCCGTGCAGGAATGCTGAGTGGGAGCACCAGCCTCGCTTCTGGACTCTAAAGCCTTCCACCCCCTAATGGCAGGTTGTGTGTGTCTCTCACGTGGGGGGAGGAATGAGGTCGCCCACAGAGGTTCTGCCATGAAAGATCTAAAGACGCACGCTGCTGAGGAGCTTGTTCCTCATGGAGCGTCCCCGAAGGCCAGAAGAATGCAGAAGGTCTCTTTCAAAGCTGCCGGATGCTCTGCCGTTCTAGGCCTGAGATAAGGACCTTTTGACGGCACTGTAACCCCGCGAGATTCAGGAGACATCGCCAGTGCGAGTGGCAATCCGGAAGGAAGAACCTTCAAGGCGGAGTGTCCTTTCCTGTACAAAACGGCGCCCAAGTGGCTGAGGCAGGGAGCATTTTCCTTCACAGAACCGGCATCCTCGTATGCCTGTGGGTTACTCTAAAGAAACGACACTGTGAGCAACCTCTTCGAAAAGGCCTTCGCAAGCGACTTGGAGACAACAGCAGCGCAGTGGAGGCACAGACCATTGTCCTAGAGAGCAGCACAGTGTCTCTAGCAGCGATCGCTTCCGGGAGGATACTTAAGCCACACCGAGATTCCAGCAGGGAGGTTTGCCTTATAGCAGTACAACTCACTCAAGAAAGAGGGATGAGGTGTAGGGCTAATCTACGTGCGCTCACGCACTGTGTCCCCGAGAAGGTTTCACGGAGCATAATGCATCACCGACCACTACCACGTGTGTGCACCAAAGAAGCCCTGTGCCGTGGGTGTTCTCAGGCCGACAGCGAAGACCTAGGTGTGTGCTGCACCCGCGCTCGGTGGTTCACACGTTGCGTGACCCTGTGCCTTTGGAAGATGTTCAGAGCGGGTGGCACCTGCGTGCTGCGAGCGCAAGAGGTGTAGAGTGTAGAGGCCTTTCACACTGGAGGAAGGGCTTGCATCTCATGGAGAAAATGTGTACGTCACCCGGGAGATGGAGGCACGCTCTTGACACCATTTCCTCTGCCCGTTTAAAACACAAGTGTTTGTACTCGATCTGGGCTGCCTGGTGAAACGCTTGGCAGTCCGCATCACCCTGAGCACCTTTCCTGAAGTTTGATTCGTAGCTGGGTAAACTCGGGCTTCAGAGGCTTAGATGAGACCAAACGTGTTCAGCTTGTGGCGAAAGCCTTTGACCAGAGGCATATATGCTTGTGCTTGGGGCGAGGGCTAGGCAAGAACGTTTACACACTGGGTTTTTATCTTTACCCTAAGCTGTCCCTTTTGGCTGCAGCAGGCGGAGAGAACCCGCGGAGAGAGAACAGCTGCAAAGTGGATGCACAGAACAGTCACCTCGATACCAGCCCCGGGCTCCCAAGCAACGATCCTTCCCCGCAGGGTACTTAACCCACCCAGGGATTCAAGCAGGGAGTTCGCCTTGTCCAACTCGCACAGGAGACTGGCATGAGACGTAGGGCTCATCTACTTGCGTTCACACTACGTGGCCCGGAGAAGTTCTCACGGAGCCGAATCCAGCACCCTTCCTCCACCACGTGTGTACACAAAGGAGCGCTGGGCAGTGGGTGTTCTCAGGCCAAGAGAGAAGCCCTTGTTCTGTGCTGCACCTGCTGGGTGGTTGAAAGGTTTTCTGACCTTCCTGCTCTGGAAGCTTTTCAGAGCTGAGGCTACGCCTGGGCTGCGAAAGCAGAGAGGCGTAGAGGCCTTTCACACGGAAGGCGTGGGCCTGTTTCCCATGGGGAAAGTGTACGTCACCCAACCCCCACTCCCACCCCACCCCACCCCACCCCACACCACTCCAACCCACCCCCAGCTGGAGGCGTGCGGGTTGACACCATTTTGTCCTGCCCATGGAAAATACAAAGAGGCGTACACGATTTGGGCTGTCTGGTGAAAGAATTTTGAATCGGCGGCACCCTGAGTACCTTTCCCTAAGTTTGCTTCCTAGCTGGTTAAACTCGGCATTCAGAGGCGAGATGAGAACAAACTTGCTCCGCGTGCGGCGAAGTGCCTTGATGCCCTGCCCTAAATGTTTGAGCTTCTGGCCAGCCTCACGCAAGTAGTTTGACACGTAGGATTCTCACTTTTACTCCAAGCTGTCCCTGTTGGCTGAAGCAGTCGGCGTGTCTGTATCGCAGCCTGGGAGGCCGGGCGTTGGGGGAGTCTGCCAAGTGACTGGCCTCCATTTATAGCTAACTGAGAAACTGCGTCGAAGCTTTCGGGAGCCTCTTACAGGGAATGGTTGCAGTTCGGAATTGGAGACTGTGCTGGCAAACGTCAGCAGCTCCTCTCCCTCAGAGGGCTCTTGGTGTGCCGACTCCTAACAGCCAGCACGGTCCCCAGCTCGCGAACGGTCCCATTGCGAGCCGGTCTCGTCCGTGAAAGAGCCACGTGAGGCTGATCTCCAACAGTCGGGCTCCACACCTGGAGCCTTTGGGACAGGGCAGTCCTGAGCCGATGTGCCCACCAGGGGACGCGACCAAAGTTTACGTACCACAGGAAAGCGCATCAAGGCCTCGTGTTCTCTCCATGAAATGAACGTGAGCTTGAAGGGTGATGCGTCAGCGTGCACCGTGAACAGCTCGCTGGTACGCCTGTCTTTGCCCCCTCTCACGGTCTCACGCACCCCGGCTCAGTTCCGTGCAGGAATGCTGAGTGGGAGCACCAGCCTCGCTTCTGGACTCTAAAGCCTTCCACCACCTAATGGCAGGTTGTGTGTGTCTCTCACGTGGGGGGAGGAATGAGGTCGCCCACAGAGGTTCTGCCATGAAAGATCTAAAGACGCACGCTGCTGAGGAGCTTGTTCCTCATGGAGCATCCCCGAAGGCCAGAAGAATGCAGAAGGTCTCTTTCAAAGCTGCCGGATGCTCTGCCGTTCTAGGCCTGAGATAAGGACCTTTTGACGGCACTGTAACCCCGCGAGATTCAGGAGACATCGCCAGTGCGAGTGGCAATCCGGAAGGAAGAACCTTCAAGGCGGAGTGTCCTTTCCTGTACAAAACGGCGCCCAAGTGGCTGAGGCAGGGAGCATTTTCCTTCACAGAACCGGCATCCTCGTATGCCTGTGGGTTACTCTAAAGAAACGACACTGTGAGCAACCTCTTCGAAAAGGCCTTCGCAAGCGACTTGGAGACAACAGCAGCGCAGTGGAGGCACAGACCATTGTCCTAGAGAGCAGCACAGTGTCTCTAGCAGCGATCGCTTCCCGGAGGATACTTAAGCCACACCGAGATTCCAGCAGGCAGTTTTGCCTTATAGCAGTACAACTCACTCAAGAAAGAGGGATGAGGTGTAGGGCTAATCTACGTGCGCTCATGCTCTGTGTCCCCGAGAAGGTTTCACGGAGCAGAATGCATCACCGACCGCTACCACGTGTGTGCACCAAAGAAGCCCTGTGCCGTGGGTGTTCTCAGGCCGACAGCGAAGACCTAGGTGTGTGCTGCACCCGCGCTCGGTGGTTCACACGTTGCGTGACCCTGTGCCTTTTGAAGATGATCAGAGCGGGTGGCACCTGCGTGCTGCGAGCGCAAGAGGTGTAGAGTGTAAAGGCCTTTCACACTGGAGGAAAGGCTTGCATCTCATGGAGAAAACGTGTACATCGCCCGGGAGATGGTGGCGCGCTCTTGACACCATTTCCTCTGCCCGTTTAAAACACAAGTGTTTGTACTCGATCTGGGCTGCCTGGTGAAACGCTTGGCAGTCCGCATCACCCTGAGCACCTTTCCTGAAGTTTGATTCGTAGCTGGGTAAACTCGGGCTTCAGAGGCTTAGATGAGACCAAACGTGTTCAGCTTGTGGCGAAAGCCTTTGACCAGAGGCATATAAGCTTGTGCTTGGGGCGAGGGCTAGGCAAGAACGTTTACACACTGGGTTTTTATCTTTACCCTAAGCTGTCCCTTTTGGCTGCAGCAGGCGGAGAGAACCCGCGGAGAGAGAACAGCTGCGAAGTGGATGCACAGAACAGTCACCTCGATACCAGCCCCGGGCTCCCAAGCAACGATCCTTCCCCGCAGGGTACTTAACCCACCCAGGGATTCAAGCAGGGAGTTCGCCTTGTCCAACTCGCACAGGAGACTGGCATGAGACGTAGGGCTCATCTACTTGCGTTCACACTACGTGGCCCGGAGAAGTTCTCACGGAGCCGAATCCAGCACCCTTCCTCCACCACGTGTGTACACAAAGGAGCGCTGGGCAGTGGGTGTTCTCAGGCCAAGAGAGAAGCCCTTGTTCTGTGCTGCACCTGCTGGGTGGTTGAAATGTTTTCTGACCTTCCTGCTCTGGAAGCTTTTCAGAGCTGAGGCTACACCTGGGCTGCGAAAGCAGAGAGGCGTAGAGGCCTTTCACATGGAAGGCGTGGGCCTGTTTCCCATGGGAAAAGTGTACGTCGCCCAACACCCACTCTCACCCCACCCCACCCCACCCCACCCCACTCCAACCCACCCCCAGCTGGAGGCGTGCGGGTTGACACCATTTTGTCCTGCCCATGGAAAATACAAAGAGGCGTACACGATTTGGGCTGTCTGGTGAAAGAATTTTGAATCGGCGGCACCCTGAGTACCTTTCCCGAAGTTTGCTTCCTAGCTGGTTAAACTCGGCATTCAGAGGCGAGATGAGAACAAACTTGCTCCGCGTGCGGCGAAGTGCCTTGATGCCCTGCCCTAAATGTTTGAGCTTCTGGCCAGCGTCACGCAAGTACTTTGACACGTAGGATTCTCACTTTTACTCCAAGCTGTCCCTGTTGGCTGAAGCAGTCGGCGTGTCTGTATCGCAGCCTGGGAGGCCGGGCGTTGGGGGAGTCTGCCAAGTGACTGGCCTCCATTTATAGCTAACTGAGAAACTGCGTCGAAGCTTTCGGGAGCCTCTTACAGGGAATGGTTGCAGTTCGGAATTGGAGACTGTGCTGGCAAACGTCAGCAGCTCCTCTCCCTCAGAGGGCTCTTGGTGTGCCGACTCCTAACAGCCAGCACGGTCCCCAGCTCGCGAACGGTCCCATTGCGAGCCGGTCTCGTCCGTGAAAGAGCCACGTGAGGCTGATCTCCAAGAGTCGGGCTCCACACCTGGAGCCTTTGGGACAGGGCAGTCCTGAGCCGATGTGCCCACCAGGGGACGCGACCAAAGTTTACGTACCACAGGAAAGCGCATCAAGGCCTCGTGTTCTCTCCATGAAATGAACGTGAGCTTGAAGGGTGATGCGTCAGCGTGCACCGTGAACAGCTCGCTGGTACGCCTGTCTTTGCCCCCTCTCACGGTCTCACGCACCCGGGCTCAGTTCCGTGCAGGAATGCTGAGTGGGAGCGCCAGCCTCGCTTCTGGACTCGAAAGCCTTCCACCCCCTAATGGCAGGTTATGTGTGTCTCTCACGTGGGGGGAGGAATGAGGTCGCCCACAGAGGATCTGCCATGAAAGATCTAAAGACGCATGCTGCTGAGGAGCTTGTTCCTCATGGAGCGTCCCCGAAGGCCAGAAGAATGCCGAAGGTCTCTTTCAAAGCTGCCGGACGCTCTGCCGTTCTAGGCCTGAGATAAGGACCTTGTGACGGCACTGTAACCCCGCGAGATTCAGGAGACATCGCCAGTGCGAGTGGCAATCCGGAAGGAAGAACCTTCAAGGCGGAGTGTCCTTTCCTGTACAAAACGGCGCCCAAGTGGCTGAGGCAGGGAGCATTTTCCTTCACAGAACCGGCATCCTCGTATGCTTGTGGGTTACTCTAAAGAAACGACACTGTGAGCAACCTCTTCGAAAAGGCCTTCGCAAGCGACTTGGAGACAACAGCAGCGCAGTGGAGGCACAGACCATTGTCCTAGAGAGCAGCACAGTGTCTCTAGCAGCGATCGCTTCCCGGAGGATACTTAAGCCACACCGAGATTCCAGCAGGGAGGTTTGCCTTATAGCAGTACAACTCACTCAAGAAAGAGGGATGAGGTGTAGGGCTAATCTACGTGCGCTCACGCTCTGTGTCCCCGAGAAGGTTTCACGGAGCAGAATGCATCACCGACCGCTACCACGTGTGTGCACCAAAGAAGCCCTGTGCCGTGGGTGTTCTCAGGCCGACAGCGAGGACCTAGGTGTGTGCTGCACCCGCGCTCGGTGGTTCACACGTTGCGTGACCCTGTGCCTTTTGAAGATGCTCAGAGCGGGTGGCACCTGCGTGCTGCGAGCGCAAGAGGTGTAGAGTGTAAAGGCCTTTCACACTGGAGGAAAGGCTTGCATCTCATGGAGAAAACGTGTACATCGCCCGGGAGATGGTGGCGCGCTCTTGACACCATTTCCTCTGCCCGTTTAAAACACAAGTGTTTGTACTCGATCTGGGCTGCCTGGTGAAACGCTTGGCAGTCCGCATCACCCTGAGCACCTTTCCTGAAGTTTGATTCGTAGTTGGGTAAACTCGGGCTTCAGAGGCTTAGATGAGACCAAACGTGTTCAGCTTGTGGCGAAAGCCTTTGACCAGAGGCATATAAGCTTGTGCTTGGGGCGAGGGCTAGGCAAGAACGTTTACACACTGGGTTTTTATCTTTACCCTAAGCTGTCCCTTTTGGCTGCAGCAGGCGGAGAGAACCCGCGGAGAGAGAACAGCTGCGAAGTGGATGCACAGAACAGTCACCTCGATACCAGCCCCGGGCTCCCAAGCAACGATCCTTCCCCGCAGGGTACTTAACCCACCCAGGGATTCAAGCAGGGAGTTTGCCTTGTCCAACTCGCACAGGAGACTGGCATGAGACGTAGGGCTCATCTACTTGCGTTCACACTACGTGGCCCGGAGAAGTTCTCACGGAGCCGAATCCAGCACACTTCCTCCACCACGTGTGTACACAAAGGAGCGCTGGGCAGTGGGTGTTCTCAGGCCAAGAGAGAAGCCCTTGTTCTGTGCTGCACCTGCTGGGTGGTTGAAAGGTTTTCTGACCTTCCTGCTCTGGAAGCTTTTCAGAGCTGAGGCTACGCCTGGGCTGCGAAAGCAGAGAGGCGTAGAGGCCTTTCACACGGAAGGCGTGGGCCTGTTTCCCATGGGGAAAGTGTACGTCGCCCAACCCCCACTCCCACCCCACCCCACCCCACCCCACCCCACTCCAACCCACCCCCAGCTGGAGGCGTGCGGGTTGACACCATTTTGTCCTGCCCATGGAAAATACAAAGAGGCGTACACGATTTGGGCTGTCTGGTGAAAGAATTTTGAATCGGCGGCACCCTGAGTACCTTTCCCGAAGTTTGCTTCCTAGCTGGTTAAACTCGGCATTCAGAGGCGAGATGAGAACAAACTTGCTCCGCGTGCGGCGAAGTGCCTTGATGCCCTGCCCTAAATGTTTGAGCTTCTGGCCAGCGTCACGCAAGTACTTTGACACGTAGGATTCTCACTTTTACTCCAAGCTGTCCCTGTTGGCTGAAGCAGTCGGCGTGTCTGTATCGCAGCCTGGGAGGCCGGGCGTTGGGGGAGTCTGCCAAGTGACTGGCCTCCATTTATAGCTAACTGAGAAACTGCGTCGAAGCTTTCGGGAGCCTCTTACAGGGAATGGTTGCAGTTCGGAATTGGAGACTGTGCTGGCAAACGTCAGCAGCTCCTCTCCCTCAGAGGGCTCTTGGTGTGCCGACTCCTAACAGCCAGCACGGTCCCCAGCTCGCGAACGGTCCCATTGCGAGCCGGTCTCGTCCGTGAAAGAGCCACGTGAGGCTGATCTCCAAGAGTCGGGCTCCACACCTGGAGCCTTTGGGACAGGGCAGTCCTGAGCCGATGTGCCCACCAGGGGACGCGACCAAAGTTTACGTACCACAGGAAAGCGCATCAAGGCCTCGTGTTCTCTCCATGAAATGAACGTGAGCTTGAAGGGTGATGCGTCAGCGTGCACCGTGAACAGCTCGCTGGTACGCCTGTCTTTGCCCCCTCTCACGGTCTCACGCACCCGGGCTCAGTTCCGTGCAGGAATGCTGAGTGGGAGCGCCAGCCTCGCTTCTGGACTCGAAAGCCTTCCACCCCCTAATGGCAGGTTGTGTGTGTCTCTCACGTGGGGGGAGGAATGAGGTCGCCCACAGAGGATCTGCCATGAAAGATCTAAAGACGCACGCTGCTGAGGAGCTTGTTCCTCATGGAGCGTCCCCGAAGGCCAGAAGAATGCCGAAGGTCTCTTTCAAAGCTGCCGGACGCTCTGCCGTTCTAGGCCTGAGATAAGGACCTTGTGACGGCACTGTAACCCCGCGAGATTCAGGAGACATCGCCAGTGCGAGTGGCAAGCTGGAAGGAAGAACCTTCAAGGCGGAGTGTCCTTTCCTGTACAAAACGGCGCCCAAGTGCCTGAGGCAGGGAGCATTTTCCTTCACAGAACCGGCATCCTCGTATGCCTGTGGGTTACTCTAAAGAAACGACACTGTGAGCAACCTCTTCGAAAAGGCCTTCGCAAGCGACTTGGAGACAACAGCAGCGCAGTGGAGGCACAGACCATTGTCCTAGAGAGCAGCACAGTGTCTCTAGCAGCGATCGCTTCCCGGAGGATACTTAAGCCACACCGAGATTCCAGCAGGGAGGTTTGCCTTATAGCAGTACAACTCACTCAAGAAAGAGGGATGAGGTGTAGGGCTAATCTACGTGCGCTCACGCTCTGTGTCCCCGAGAAGGTTTCACGGAGCAGAATGCATCACCGACCGCTACCACGTGTGTGCACCAAAGAAGCCCTGTGCCGTGGGTGTTCTCAGGCCGACAGCGAAGACCTAGGTGTGTGCTGCACCCGCGCTCGGTGGTTCACACGTTGCGTGACCCTGTGCCTTTTGAAGATGCTCAGAGCGGGTGGCACCTGCGTGCTGCGAGCGCAAGAGGTGTAGAGTGTAAAGGCCTTTCACACTGGAGGAAAGGCTTGCATCTCATGGAGAAAACGTGTACATCGCCCGGGAGATGGTGGCGCGCTCTTGACACCATTTCCTCTGCCCGTTTAAAACACAAGTGTTTGTACTCGATCTGGGCTGCCTGGTGAAACGCTTGGCAGTCCGCATCACCCTGAGCACCTTTCCTGAAGTTTGATTCGTAGCTGGGTAAACTCGGGCTTCAGAGGCTTAGATGAGACCAAACGTGTTCAGCTTGTGGCGAAAGCCTTTGACCAGAGGCATATAAGCTTGTGCTTGGGGCGAGGGCTAGGCAAGAACGTTTACACACTGGGTTTTTATCTTTACCCTAAGCTGTCCCTTTTGGCTGCAGCAGGCGGAGAGAACCCGCGGAGAGAGAACAGCTGCGAAGTGGATGCACAGAACAGTCACCTCGATACCAGCCCCGGGCTCCCAAGCAACGATCCTTCCCCGCAGGGTACTTAACCCACCCAGGGATTCAAGCAGGGAGTTCGCCTTGTCCAACTCGCACAGGAGACTGGCATGAGACGTAGGGCTCATCTACTTGCGTTCACACTACGTGGCCCGGAGAAGTTCTCACGGAGCCGAATCCAGCACCCTTCCTCCACCACGTGTGTACACAAAGGAGCGCTGGGCAGTGGGTGTTCTCAGGCCAAGAGAGAAGCCCTTGTTCTGTGCTGCACCTGCTGGGTGGTTCAAAGGTTTTCTGACCTTCCTGCTCTGGAAGCTTTTCAGAGCTGAGGCTACGCCTGGGCTGCGAAAGCAGAGAGGCGTAGAGGCCTTTCACACGGAAGGCGTGGGCCTGTTTCCCATGGGGAAAGTGTACGTCGCCCAACCCCCACTCCCACCCCACCCCACCCCACCCCACCCCACTCCAACCCACCCCCAGCTGGAGGCGTGCGGGTTGACACCATTTTGTCCTGCCCATGGAAAATACAAAGAGGCGTACACGATTTGGGCTGTCTGGTGAAAGAATTTTGAATCGGCGGCACCCTGAGTACCTTTCCCGAAGTTTGCTTCCTAGCTGGTTAAACTCGGCATTCAGAGGCGAGATGAGAACAAACTTGCTCCGCGTGCGGCGAAGTGCCTTGATGCCCTGCCCTAAATGTTTGAGCTTCTGGCCAGCGTCACGCAAGTACTTTGACACGTAGGATTCTCACTTTTACTCCAAGCTGTCCCTGTTGGCTGAAGCAGTCGGCGTGTCTGTATCGCAGCCTGGGAGGCCGGGCGTTGGGGGAGTCTGCCAAGTGACTGGCCTCCATTTATAGCTAACTGAGAAACTGCGTCGAAGCTTTCGGGAGCCTCTTACAGGGAATGGTTGCAGTTCGGAATTGGAGACTGTGCTGGCAAACGTCAGCAGCTCCTCTCCCTCAGAGGGCTCTTGGTGTGCCGACTCCTAACAGCCAGCACGGTCCCCAGCTCGCGAACGGTCCCATTGCGAGCCGGTCTCGTCCGTGAAAGAGCCACGTGAGGCTGATCTCCAAGAGTCGGGCTCCACACCTGGAGCCTTTGGGACAGGGCAGTCCTGAGCCGATGTGCCCACCAGGGGACGCGACCAAAGTTTACGTACCACAGGAAAGCGCATCAAGGCCTCGTGTTCTCTCCATGAAATGAACGTGAGCTTGAAGGGTGATGCGTCAGCGTGCACCGTGAACAGCTCGCTGGTACGCCTGTCTTTGCCCCCTCTCACGGTCTCACGCACCCGGGCTCAGTTCCGTGCAGGAATGCTGAGTGGGAGCGCCAGCCTCGCTTCTGGACTCGAAAGCCTTCCAACCCCTAATGGCAGGTTGTGTGTGTCTCTCACGTGGGGGGAGGAATGAGGTCGCCCACAGAGGATCTGCCATGAAAGATCTAAAGACGCACGCTGCTGAGGAGCTTGTTCCTCATGGAGCGTCCCCGAACGCCAGAAGAATGCCGAAGGTCTCTTTCAAAGCTGCCGGACGCTCTGCCGTTCTAGGCCTGAGATACGGACCTTGTGACGGCACTGTAACCCCGCGAGATTCAGGAGACATCGCCAGTGCGAGTGGCAATCCGGAAGGAAGAACCTTCAAGGCGGAGTGTCCTTTCCTGTACAAAACGGCGCCCAAGTGGCTGAGGCAGGGAGCATTTTCCTTCACAGAACCGGCATCCTCGTATGCCTGTGGGTTACTCTAAAGAAACGACACTGTGAGCAACCTCTTCGAAAAGGCCTTCGCAAGCGACTTGGAGACAACAGCAGCGCAGTGGAGGCACAGACCATTGTCCTAGAGAGCAGCACAGTGTCTCTAGCAGCGATCGCTTCCGGGAGGATACTTAAGCCACACCGAGATTCCAGCAGGGAGGTTTGCCTTATAGCAGTACAACTCACTCAAGAAAGAGGGATGAGGTGTAGGGCTAATCTACGTGCGCTCACGCACTGTGTCCCCGAGAAGGTTTCACGGAGCAGAATGCATCACCGACCGCTACCACGTGTGTGCACCAAAGAAGCCCTGTGCCGTGGGTGTTCTCAGGCCGACAGCGAAGACCTAGGTGTGTGCTGCACCCGCGCTCGGTGGTTCACACGTTGCGTGACCCTGTGCCTTTGGAAGATGTTCAGAGCGGGTGGCACCTGCGTGCTGCGAGCGCAAGAGGTGTAGAGTGTAGAGGCCTTTCACACTGGAGGAAGGGCTTGCATCTCATGGAGAAAATGTGTACGTCACCCGGGAGATGGAGGCACGCTCTTGACACCATTTCCTCTGCCCGTTTAAAACACAAGTGTTTGTACTCGATCTGGGCTGCCTGGTGAAACGCTTGGCAGTCCGCATCACCCTGAGCACCTTTCCTGAAGTTTGATTCGTAGCTGGGTAAACTCGGGCTTCAGAGGCTTAGATGAGACCAAACGTGTTCAGCTTGTGGCGAAAGCCTTTGACCAGAGGCATATATGCTTGTGCTTGGGGCGAGGGCTAGGCAAGAACGTTTACACACTGGGTTTTTATCTTTACCCTAAGCTGTCCCTTTTGGCTGCAGCAGGCGGAGAGAACCCGCGGAGAGAGAACAGCTGCAAAGTGGATGCACAGAACAGTCACCTCGATACCAGCCCCGGGCTCCCAAGCAACGATCCTTCCCCGCAGGGTACTTAACCCACCCAGGGATTCAAGCAGGGAGTTCGCCTTGTCCAACTCGCACAGGAGACTGGCATGAGACGTAGGGCTCATCTACTTGCGTTCACACTACGTGGCCCGGAGAAGTTCTCACGGAGCCGAATCCAGCACCCTTCCTCCACCACGTGTGTACACAAAGGAGCGCTGGGCAGTGGGTGTTCTCAGGCCAAGAGAGAAGCCCTTGTTCTGTGCTGCACCTGCTGGGTGGTTGAAAGGTTTTCTGACCTTCCTGCTCTGGAAGCTTTTCAGAGCTGAGGCTACGCCTGGGCTGCGAAAGCAGAGAGGCGTAGAGGCCTTTCACACGGAAGGCGTGGGCCTGTTTCCCATGGGGAAAGTGTACGTCACCCAACCCCCACTCCCACCCCACCCCACCCCACCCCACACCACTCCAACCCACCCCCAGCTGGAGGCGTGCGGGTTGACACCATTTTGTCCTGCCCATGGAAAATACAAAGAGGCGTACACGATTTGGGCTGTCTGGTGAAAGAATTTTGAATCGGCGGCACCCTGAGTACCTTTCCCGAAGTTTGCTTCCTAGCTGGTTAAACTCGGCATTCAGAGGCGAGATGAGAACAAACTTGCTCCGCGTGCGGCGAAGTGCCTTGATGCCCTGCCCTAAATGTTTGAGCTTCTGGCCAGCCTCACGCAAGTAGTTTGACACGTAGGATTCTCACTTTTACTCCAAGCTGTCCCTGTTGGCTGAAGCAGTCGGCGTGTCTGTATCGCAGCCTGGGAGGCCGGGCGTTGGGGGAGTCTGCCAAGTGACTGGCCTCCATTTATAGCTAACTGAGAAACTGCGTCGAAGCTTTCGGGAGCCTCTTACAGGGAATGGTTGCAGTTCGGAATTGGAGACTGTGCTGGCAAACGTCAGCAGCTCCTCTCCCTCAGAGGGCTCTTGGTGTGCCGACTCCTAACAGCCAGCACGGTCCCCAGCTCGCGAACGGTCCCATTGCGAGCCGGTCTCGTCCGTGAAAGAGCCACGTGAGGCTGATCTCCAACAGTCGGGCTCCACACCTGGAGCCTTTGGGACAGGGCAGTCCTGAGCCGATGTGCCCACCAGGGGACGCGACCAAAGTTTACGTACCACAGGAAAGCGCATCAAGGCCTCGTGTTCTCTCCATGAAATGAACGTGAGCTTGAAGGGTGATGCGTCAGCGTGCACCGTGAACAGCTCGCTGGTACGCCTGTCTTTGCCCCCTCTCACGGTCTCACGCACCCAGGCTCAGTTCCGTGCAGGAATGCTGAGTGGGAGCACCAGCCTCGCTTCTGGACTCTAAAGCCTTCCACCCCCTAATGGCAGGTTGTGTGTGTCTCTCACGTGGGGGGAGGAATGAGGTCGCCCACAGAGGTTCTGCCATGAAAGATCTAAAGACGCACGCTGCTGAGGAGCTTGTTCCTCATGGAGCGTCCCCGAAGGCCAGAAGAATGCAGAAGGTCTCTTTCAAAGCTGCCGGATGCTCTGCCGTTCTAGGCCTGAGATAAGGACCTTTTGACGGCACTGTAACCCCGCGAGATTCAGGAGACATCGCCAGTGCGAGTGGCAATCCGGAAGGAAGAACCTTCAAGGCGGAGTGTCCTTTCCTGTACAAAACGGCGCCCAAGTGGCTGAGGCAGGGAGCATTTTCCTTCACAGAACCGGCATCCTCGTATGCCTGTGGGTTACTCTAAAGAAACGACACTGTGAGCAACCTCTTCGAAAAGGCCTTCGCAAGCGACTTGGAGACAACAGCAGCGCAGTGGAGGCACAGACCATTGTCCTAGAGAGCAGCACAGTGTCTCTAGCAGCGATCGCTTCCGGGAGGATACTTAAGCCACACCGAGATTCCAGCAGGGAGGTTTGCCTTATAGCAGTACAACTCACTCAAGAAAGAGGGATGAGGTGTAGGGCTAATCTACGTGCGCTCACGCACTGTGTCCCCGAGAAGGTTTCACGGAGCAGAATGCATCACCGACCGCTACCACGTGTGTGCACCAAAGAAGCCCTGTGCCGTGGGTGTTCTCAGGCCGACAGCGAAGACCTAGGTGTGTGCTGCACCCGCGCTCGGTGGTTCACACGTTGCGTGACCCTGTGCCTTTGGAAGATGTTCAGAGCGGGTGGCACCTGCGTGCTGCGAGCGCAAGAGGTGTAGAGTGTAGAGGCCTTTCACACTGGAGGAAGGGCTTGCATCTCATGGAGAAAATGTGTACGTCACCCGGGAGATGGAGGCACGCTCTTGACACCATTTCCTCTGCCCGTTTAAAACACAAGTGTTTGTACTCGATCTGGGCTGCCTGGTGAAACGCTTGGCAGTCCGCATCACCCTGAGCACCTTTCCTGAAGTTTGATTCGTAGCTGGGTAAACTCGGGCTTCAGAGGCTTAGATGAGACCAAACGTGTTCAGCTTGTGGCGAAAGCCTTTGACCAGAGGCATATATGCTTGTGCTTGGGGCGAGGGCTAGGCAAGAACGTTTACACACTGGGTTTTTATCTTTACCCTAAGCTGTCCCTTTTGGCTGCAGCAGGCGGAGAGAACCCGCGGAGAGAGAACAGCTGCAAAGTGGATGCACAGAACAGTCACCTCGATACCAGCCCCGGGCTCCCAAGCAACGATCCTTCCCCGCAGGGTACTTAACCCACCCAGGGATTCAAGCAGGGAGTTCGCCTTGTCCAACTCGCACAGGAGACTGGCATGAGACGTAGGGCTCATCTACTTGCGTTCACACTACGTGGCCCGGAGAAGTTCTCACGGAGCCGAATCCAGCACCCTTCCTCCACCACGTGTGTACACAAAGGAGCGCTGGGCAGTGGGTGTTCTCAGGCCAAGAGAGAAGCCCTTGTTCTGTGCTGCACCTGCTGGGTGGTTGAAAGGTTTTCTGACCTTCCTGCTCTGGAAGCTTTTCAGAGCTGAGGCTACGCCTGGGCTGCGAAAGCAGAGAGGCGTAGAGGCCTTTCACACGGAAGGCGTGGGCCTGTTTCCCATGGGGAAAGTGTACGTCACCCAACCCCCACTCCCACCCCACCCCACCCCACCCCACACCACTCCAACCCACCCCCAGCTGGAGGCGTGCGGGTTGACACCATTTTGTCCTGCCCATGGAAAATACAAAGAGGCGTACACGATTTGGGCTGTCTGGTGAAAGAATTTTGAATCGGCGGCACCCTGAGTACCTTTCCCTAAGTTTGCTTCCTAGCTGGTTAAACTCGGCATTCAGAGGCGAGATGAGAACAAACTTGCTCCGCGTGCGGCGAAGTGCCTTGATGCCCTGCCCTAAATGTTTGAGCTTCTGGCCAGCCTCACGCAAGTAGTTTGACACGTAGGATTCTCACTTTTACTCCAAGCTGTCCCTGTTGGCTGAAGCAGTCGGCGTGTCTGTATCGCAGCCTGGGAGGCCGGGCGTTGGGGGAGTCTGCCAAGTGACTGGCCTCCATTTATAGCTAACTGAGAAACTGCGTCGAAGCTTTCGGGAGCCTCTTACAGGGAATGGTTGCAGTTCGGAATTGGAGACTGTGCTGGCAAACGTCAGCAGCTCCTCTCCCTCAGAGGGCTCTTGGTGTGCCGACTCCTAACAGCCAGCACGGTCCCCAGCTCG